>NC_136068.1:268912013-269512013 GCF_964261635.1 Lissotriton helveticus | reverse complement strand
AAGGGCCACCGCGGCCGGACTGGGAGAGAGAGGGGAGGGTCGAGGACACGGACATTCCCCCCCCTGCAACTCTCCAGCATTGTCAATCCCCCTGGCCGGGTCCCGCTGGCCTCGGCCTCGGCCTCTCCTCCGGCTACACCCTACGTGATGATCTCCGAGGCGTGGCAGCAGGACCCGCCTTATATGTGTTGCTTCCGGCTGGGCGTAGCCGAAAACCTGTTGCCCTTTGAAAGTTTCTAGAATGGGGCGGATGTCTGCTGACTTCTATCTTTCCCAGTTTGCCGTTATTTGGCCGTGGCAGGCGGTGGGACAGACACGTTTTGGGGCAATGAGGGGCGATGTTTTCAGGTTTCTTATTACGGGCTTACTTCTAACGTTTCTTGTTTCTAGGACAATAATAGGTTTTATCATTACGTATTGTTATCGTTTCTTTGTTTGTTATTTAATAAAAAGTTCATCAGTGGCCTACTGATTTTCGTTTTCCTATTCTTTTCTTTCCAGGTTGTTTCATGCTAAAGTTTCTGTTAACAGGATACAGTGATCACTTCGTTATTATTGCATATGTCCTTTTCACTAGGGGTGCTCTCTTGTTGGGCCAGATGACCTATCTCTAGTAAATGGTCCGGGTGAAACAGGTGCATCAATCAGTGGGGAGTAGATAGGCATGACAGATTACAACGGGGGAGAAAGGTCCGCATTACCTACCCTTTCACTACTTGCAAAGATTTTCCTACGTTTATTTGCAAACAGGGAATACCTCCAAAAAGAACTAATTCCCAAACAGTCAATGTTCGGACAATCAATCAATCAATGAGGAATGAAATAGGTACGACGTGTTAAAGGCTTGCGTTACCTACCCTTCACTATCTGCAAAGGGAGAGAGAATATTCCTATTCTTCCTCGTTTGCAGGCAGAGAAGATCCTTAAGAGAACCAACTTCGAACAATTCAATGCTCGATTCAAACAATCAACAAGGGGTACTGTGAACACAAATGAACGCCGCTTATGTACATACACATTGCTATTTTCAACAGGTTGTTCCTAATGTTTCTATTTTAGCGAGGTCAAAAAGAGATCCCATTAGTGGCCTACTGATTTTGCTCGATTCCTTTTGTTTTTTTACACGATTTTTCGCTATCTGCAAAGACTAAACAGAGTATTGCGACTCTGTGCTTGTTTGTAAATAGAGAATGAACCAAAGAGAACAATCAATCAAATGGAGAGAGAAGCAGGCACGACGGATTACAACGGGGGCAAAGGCCTGCGTTAACTACCCTTCACTATCTGCAAAGAGAGAGTACTCCTAATAGAAATGAGGGGTGGGGGGCAGCATTCAAAGCAGATCAGTGTGCATAAACACGAAAATGTTTTCACTTACCACGTACTTGACATTCGACAGCTTATGATATTTGCTATTAAAAAACCATTGAAATTCACTGAAAAAACCATAGGTTATAGACCATATATAGTTAGGAATTAGCATTTACAAAACCTTGAAAATTCACTGAAAAAAACATAGGTTATAGACCATATATAGTTAGGAATTAGCATTTACAAAACCTTGAAAATTCACTGAAAAAACCATAGGTTAGAGACCATATATATTTAGCTGGACATTTTATTGACATAAAACCAATGAAATTCCATATATAGTTAGTTGCACTAACTATATATCGCGTACCCGCAATCCACTGCTGATGATGTCACATATTACATCATTCATGACATGGTCAGTGACATCACTGATGACATCTCAAATGACATCACTGATGACATCACTGATGACATCTCATTTGACATCAATGACCACATCACTGATGATATCATTCATGTGACAATACAATGCATCTCCTCACATTTTAATATAACCTCTGTTTCACCCAGTGTTAAATACAGAGTATAATTTTTGAAAACATTGACACACCAATACTAGTTACTACATACGCACTCACTGATTGCTACGTCTACACACACCTTCACTCATTCACCCATACAATCATTCATACATACAATCACTCATCTTTACAACACTATCATATGCACTCATACACCTATACAGACACTCACAGTCTGCCACTCATCCATGGAGTTACTCACACACCTAGTCAGTCCTGTAAAGAATCAATGACACTTCCATTTTCTTGTCTATACAGTTAAACATAGAGCACCTTACATTTTCAAACATATACTAACACATACTTACCTTCTTATACAATCATTGATACAAGTACACATTGATCTGCACAGAGTCACACACCTCCCAGCTAGCCACACACACACTCAGTCTCCCATACAAATACTTGGGCAATCAATCAATAACCCATATAGTTACTCATATAGCTACTGATCAACACATGCAGCAGTTTACAGAACAACAGACATAATGATGCACAAATTAAGACAGTTTAGTCACTAACCCATGCACTCAGTGAGACACATTTAATCACTCACTCATACAGTAAGTCATGCACCTACTAAATCCTTCGTCCAGACACTTACACATCCACTCATTCTTCAATATGTAAGACATATTTAAACTTTACAGAAACAAAAAATCACTGGATGTTGTTATCAGTGATGTCATCAGTGATGTCATTTGAGATGTCATCAGTGATGTCATCAGTGATGTCACTGACCATGTCATGAATGATGTAATATGGGACATCATCAGCAGTGGATTGCGGGTGCGCGATATATAGTTAGTGCAACTAACTATATATGGAATTTCATTGGTTTTATGTCAATAAAATGTCCAGCTAACTATATATGGTCTCTAACCTATGGTTTTTTCAGTGAATTTTCAAGGTTTTGTAAATGCTAATTCCTAACTATATATGGTCTATAACCTATGGTTTTTTCAGTGAATTTTCAAGGTTTTGTAAATGCTAATTCCTAACTATATATGGTCTATAACCTATGGTTTTTTCAGTGAATATATATATATATATATCATAGTAGGTATAGTTACGAGCATGTTTCCAAAGGAAAAACGTTTCTTACTTGCCTATATCTTTGATGCTGTTTAATGAATATTCACTAAATTTTCCAAGAAAAGTATCGATTTAGGTCTCGTTGGGCATGGAAAGTTTTGGTGTGGTCTGCAAAGCAGGAGCTTGAAATGTCATCAGTGATGTCACTGACAATGTCATGAGTGATGTAATATTTGAGGCCATAAGCAGTGCATTGCAGGGGCATAATTTATAGTTAGGTCAGGTAACTACAGCTGCTGAATTTTTATGGCTTTGTACGAGAGAAATCTGAGCTTAACTATAATGTCCATGTAACCTTGGGTTTATTTCAGTGAATATCTAAGGATTTTTAATTATATTTCCTAACTATAAGGTCTCTGTAACCTTTTGGTTTTTTATTGAATTTCTAAGGGTTTTTTTTTAATTCTATTTCCATCTATAACATCCCAGTAAGCTTTGTTTTTTTGTGTGAATTTCTACGTTTTTTAATGTTATTGCCTATCTGTAACCTGTAACCTTTCAGAGTGAGTGTATGAGTGAGTGTATGAGTATCTCAGCAAGTGTGTGAGTGAATGAATGAGTGTCTCTCTCTGGGTGTGTGAATAGATGTGTGAGTGTCTTAGTTGGTCTGTGAGTGTCTGGATGGGTGCCTGAGTGGGTCGCTGAGTGGCTGAGTTTTTCTGTGAGTGGGTGCATGAGTGCCTGAGTGGGCTCTGCTCATTTTCTGCCTTTTTCTGCTCACTTGTGACCTTTATTTTGTCTCTTTCAGCTCGTTGCTGACCGTTATTTCTCCTCTTTCTGCTAGTTCTGGGCGGAGCTCATGGAGTTTCACTCTACAGATTCGACGGAGTTACCAAAAACTCCACCAAATTCCCTGGAGCTCCATGAATGGGTAGCAGTATTGCTACATCACCCTTAATTATATCCCCTTGGATGCTGAGAGTAGTTGGGGGCAAGAAAACCTCCTGTTACCATGATGGAGCAAGGATTCGCACGTAATGCGACTTGCTTGTATTCATGAACCTCAATTAACGTTAATTAACTAATCAACCTGTTTGTCTTATTAATTTGCCCCTTGTTCCGACATTTTGGGTGTCCGAGAGAAGCTTGCTTATGTGTCTACTAATAGTAATACGCTTGCAACCTAAAATGGCTGCTGCTACGCGGGAATTTGGACTGCGCATGCGTCGGTCATACTCATGTGACGTGACCTACTCACAGTCTTGGAGGGAAGCTGTTTGTATCTGCGCATTAGAGCTAAGATGGCTGCTTTATGTTCTCACATGCCAGAAGCTTGCTTTGCTGCTTATGCTAAGCTGTCCGTTCTGCCTAAACCCTAAAGCTATAGTTATTTTAAAGCAATGGGAATAGAGTAGAAACTCATGGTATACAGTGAAATCATTTATTCTGTGTTCTAAAACTGTTTCCTTTCCATTTCATGGTACATTACGAAATGTGGCCTATTGTCCCTTGCTGCACTCCATCTTTCTTGAAACTGAGTCTGCGCGAAATCTGGGAGTCTCCACAGCAATGACCTTTGAAACTTTGCCAGATGGCAACTCCAGTCAAGATGTGCTTGGGAAGATGAACCCTCACCTAGCCGAAAAGGCTGAACTGTACTAAAACTAATACAATGTATACAATGTTAAATTCACCATTGTTATGTGTAAAAGCATATGTCATGAGAACCTGAAGCTCGAGGGGCGTACTCGAAATGCAAATTATGAGCCTGTGAAAGTTCAAATTTTAGGTGGTGTGATGACCTGTCCTTTTCCTTTGCCCAATCAAAATTGGGGATCCTTACACCTGCAACATTGGGGGGTGGTACACTGACCTGGAAAACAGTATAACTAGCCTAGGTTTAGCTGGAGAATTTGTCCGACTTGTCCGAATAGCTGACCTGTCACTGACCCAACGCACTCAATATCTGATTGAGAACAGAGGTGCTGCGAAGCACTCTGTCAGAAGTTTCACTGACCCAATCGGGGTTTTGGGAACCTTAAGTGCTGACGAAGCACTTTGCTGGGGAATTCGATAACCCAATCGGGGTTCTGACTGATAGCTGCAGAGAGGGTGTAGCGCAGGTGCTGCAACTGAACTGCGGGTGCTGGTCTCAACTTTGGTGGTCCTGTAATGATCCTAAACTGGTCTACCCTGTGCTGGTTTCCATACTGCACCTGCTAGCCTACTGGCAACTGCATTTCCTTGGGGTGGTTTCCGTCCTTAACTGACCCGTGGCCAGGGTTAGTCTTCACACCGTTCTAGGTAAATATAAATCTGTGAGGGAAACACAATTGCGTCTTTTCTTTACCCTTCCCAAAATCTTGCTAAAGTTATAATTGTATATGCTCCTTTTTCTTCCCCTTCCTTTATCATAACTGACAAATCGTAAACTTTGCGTTATTAGCTTGCCCATTGTTTTCCCTATCCAATAGTTGGATGTTAAGTACTGTTCATGAATAAGTAGATGATCCTTTTCTCTACCCTCCCTTTACTGGAAACTGAAGTGGTTATTCTGAATTATTAGCGTGTTCCATTTTTCTTACCCTTCCTATAGCTACATGGTAAACTCAGATTCGTCATTATAGTTTCATGTTCCCTCTCTTACCCATCCCTTAGGAAACGATAAATTATGACATTCTAGCATGTCCCTTATTTTTTACCTCCTTTAGACAAACCTATTTCAAGTCTGATTTCCTAGAAGTTTATTCCAGTATGGTCCTTGTTCTTACCTTCCCTTTAGAATCCTAAATGGTTGGCATAATCTATCTTTTACATGGTTATACGCTTTTTATGATTCTGATTATTGATAGCTTGCTTGCAGTAAATCTTTTACTTACAACAATTGAAGAAGATTAGATAATGGTTTTCAAAGCTTCCTGAGTCTGTGGTCATTACATGAGTGCAATGTTATTGTAGTATTGACTGCTTATCTTTTCAGCTAACTCCCTGATCCATTGTGGTCATAGGGATCGGTGACAAGGATTGGTAAGTTGGTGATATAGGAATCAGTTAGAATTTAATTACTGGTAGTAGAGTGTAGGTTAACCGATTAAATAAATGTGAAAAATTTATTTATGGGCCCAGGTGTGCATATTTGTAAAATAATAGTCGGGTGACCTGCGCGCTCTATCAACCAGAAGTAAGTCAAAATGCTGCGTTCCCTCTTAGGGTCCATTCCCTCTAGCACTGCGTAGGCCCCATCATCCCGGGCAGTGACTGATCGATTAATGGACTGTGTTCCTAAAGGCTATGTGCGCCTAAAAAGTGACAAACTGACTCATGGTGAACCAAACATCATATGTTCAAGCCATAAATAAACTGAAATAAGCAAAATGAGGATCATGACATAGTGAACTATGATAAAACATTTCAATCGAGTGTGTGTAACATGCATAATGTGGGATAGGCGCCATATACCGGTTCATGCAATTAGCAATACAAAGATCACAGGGTGAACTACTACATGTGTGTAATGATAATTATTATGCACGGTTCATAGGCGAACAGTTCCATGTCTTGCACATAAAAAACTAGTTCCCATGAGCCCACACCTTCCCCACGCTGCTTGTGCCCATACACGTTCGCTACCCCTTCTTTTTGTATAAAAACCTGCTTAATCCCCATCAACGGTATGCTCCCAAGTGTTACATGTACGTGCATATAGCCCAGCATTCACTCCCCCCCCCGTTTCCCCGCTTACTCGTTGACTTCAATCGTGGATGCGCACCTGAGTGACCGACAGTGCAATCCCGAGTTAGTCTAATGCATGTTGATTATAACGCCCTAATAAGCGAGGTAGGACTACTCCATTCTGAACAGTGGCCATGTTTTAAAAGAATATATACATGCATTGCGGGGGCCATCTTGAAGGAGGTTGTAATGCATTGTAATGCGTTATGATAATTTATGAACATACCCATCCTACAGCATAAATGTGCATATTATACGCGTTCTACCAGGCAACAAGTCTAAAAATGCTGAATATGGTGAACTGTGCCTAAGTCCAAGTTGAGGGATAATACCAAAACAATTGTTGTAAGAACTATGTAGAAAAGAACATGTAGTACATGAACTGAACAATATAGCATGTAATGAATATGCAAACAATTCTGCTACATTAAGACATTCACCTACTAATGTGCATATCGTGCATTTGCACGTGTTAACAAACTCGTGACAGTAAATCTAAAATTGAGAAACTAATGAAAAATGAAAAACGAATTAGAAATTCAGGCCTGAGTTTAACACTCCTAACCATTGACTGCAGCAATGCATCCTAAACACTATAAATAGCACAAAAAACTCCATCCTGTCATTAAAGCCATTAGGTCTCAAAGCATCCAAACGCTTAATCCAGAAGTTCTTTCTTTGCAGCAGGCTTTTGTTATTGTCTTTACCTTCCTTCTTCTCAATGATTCTAGATTCAGGAATTTCTTTTTTTTTTTTTATTTAGAAATTTTTTATTGGTATACAAAAGAAGGTCGTACAAAAATATATATATACAGACATAGGTACACAGATGGCGGTCATATCTATTGTTCTCCCTCCACTGGAGAAGAAAAGAGAAAAGAAGAGAGAAGGGGGGGGGGGTACGCACGTAGTTGTCCTTGATTGTCCTTTATTGGGTCGTCCTCAGGAGCTCATCGAGCGGGTCCCACATGTGCAGCTTGGCTTTGTGTTCTTTCGAGAAGGTGCCTGTAATGTTGTCGGCTCCCCTCAGAAAGGTAATCCAGTTGATCCATGTTTTAAAGCTTGCTTTGGCTGTGTTTTTCCAGTTCGTTAGGATCATTTTGAGGGCTGCTGTGAGAAGTAGGTCTAGGAGTTCTCTCTCTTCTTTACTTTTTAGGTTCGCTGTTAGGTGCTCAGTCGCCAGGCTGACGAAGCTGATCTCCAGATGTGTTTTGAGCATATCGTTCAGGAAAGTGTTGATTTGTGCCCAGAACTTCCTGACTTTCACGCAGGTGAAGATAAGGTGTTCGAGGGTCCCTTCCTCTTTCAGACAGTTCCAGCATTTGTCTGAGTCTGCTATGCCGACCTTGTGGAGTTTGGATGGCGTCCAGTATGCGTTGTGGAGCAGCCAGTATTTTCTTTTTTTTTTTTTTTTTTTTTTTTTTAGTTGGTGTTCAATTTATTAAAATATTCACTTTAAAAACAGTAAAACAATAAAATTCACAATATTTACATCCAGCACATGAAAATTGGCAGACATTTTGATCTTTTTTCAAGAAATGACTGGCTACTACACACTTCACATTTTTAGTACGAATACTGCTTTTGTGCTCATTTAATCTGGTTTTGTTCTTTCTTTCAGTTTTGCCCACATATACTAACCAACATGGGCATTTGAGCAAGTGTATGACATTCTTCGTATTGCAGTTTGCAGGAAGTCTGAGATCAATTGTGGTTCCTTTCACAAGGTGCGAAATCCATGTCTCTTTGATAATGTTATTGCAATTTCGGCAATTGTAACAAGGAATTGTCCCTTTATATGTGACTTTTTTAATGTTACAGTCTGTTTGTATAAGCATTTCTTTGATGTTTTTTCCTCTTTGATAGGCAGAAATGGAGGTCTCCTCACAAATGCCTCTGAAATCAGGTTCTGTGGCAAGTATAGGCCAGTGTTGTAGAATTGTTTTCTTGAATTGAACACTCATTGTTGAGTATTTAAAAAATCAAAATCATTCTTTTTCTTTTTTTTTTGTTGTATTTATGAGTAGTTCCTGCCTGAGTTTGTTGGTACAACGTCCCCTGGCCTGTTCCAACACCTGTCTGGGTATCCTCTATCAGCAAATCATTTAATCATCTTTCCCATTTCATCCTTCAATGTAGCAGGATTGGATACTATCCTTTTCACTCTTAGAAGGTGTGAATATGGCAAATGGTTCTTTAATGATTTCTGGCGGAAACTGTTGTAATGCAACATCTTGTTTCTGTTGGAGCCTGGGACCACCGGCCCACTTGGGGTAGCATGGCACAGAGTGGGAAGGCTAAGTCTAGAAGGCAATTGTGC
Source organism: Lissotriton helveticus (assembly GCF_964261635.1). NCBI lineage: Eukaryota > Metazoa > Chordata > Amphibia > Caudata > Salamandridae > Lissotriton > Lissotriton helveticus. The sequence continues at coordinate 269,503,031 of NC_136068.1, read as the reverse complement.
ACACTCTACAATTCCCCAGCACAAACCCACCAAAAATGACACCACACCGTCTTGGTTAAATAGAAAATAGAGAGGCTTTATCTTTTTCTTGCATTAAAATTTTTAAAAAAAGGATGAAGCTTCCATTAGTTAATAAAATTAGGACTTTGGGCATTCCATTTTTGGATTAACTGTATTAATTAAACAGTACATTGCATTTCCTCACAGTATTCAAATCACCAGGTATTTAAATACATTCCACTAAGCATTCAGCAGGTAAGTAAACCACCCATAAATCAACAGGAACATGTTGCAGTTTAAATCAGTCAGGTAAGTACATTAAATACTGATTTGGTAGATATATCTATCCCTTTAGAGCAAGCATGTAAATACATTAAGTTTTGATTTAGCAGGTTTTTGCATCAATTTGAGTCAAGCTGGTAAATACATTGAGATTAGAACAACAGTGGTTTCATTTCCAGAGTGCGCTGTCTCTTCCTAGCGCCTGCGCAAGAAAGTACTTACGGAGGCTTTACTGCAGAGGGGGAAGAGAGGTCTGGAACCCACTCTCTTAATATACGCCAGTCACATTGTTACCAGAGAGAGGATCAACTTAGGTGCTTAGTTATTGGCACCCCCCGGTCATTACAGTCCCCCCTCCCTGAATGGTGTCTTCCCTTCAGCACCACCCTCCATTGAGTTGTCACCTGATACCTCTGCGCCCGTTCGGTGCCTCAGTCACACTTTCCGTGGAACGAGTTTGCGGGCCGATCTTACCCCGACCTCCTGCTCAGGTCTTATGGTACTTCGCCTGAGGCAGGGCATGGGCCACAGCTGAGCCGCGACACGGACACCTCAGAGGCCCGAAAGCGTGTGGGCCTCCTTGTGCGTTCTCTCCCGTCTCTCTGGAGAGTCAAGCTGATGGTTGATTCGGCCTTCCGAAGGGCCGCAGCAGCTTCCCCTCCTCAGAGGAGTTCCGGCTCAGGCAGAGAGGAGACGCGCTAGGCGGGAGTCGGGTGCAAAGCGACCCCGCCCAGCGTCTCCCTCAGAGCCTCGCTTCGCTCCCCTTTTCCTCACGCTCGGCCCATCTCAGCACCCAGGCCAGCGACTGTGAAACTTTTGGCAACCTCGGCACCACAGCGCTTCGGAGAGGGCAAATGGGGGGGGGCTCTGAACGATGCAGCGCTGGCAGAATTAGGCGGCAGATTCGCAGGCATGGTCAGCACGCTTCTAACAAGGGCCAAACAGGAGGCAAGCCAATCAATCAATCAATCATAACATTTGTATAGCGCGCTAGTCACCCGGAGGGTCTCAAGGCGCTTGGAGGAGGGGGGTCCGCTACTGCTCGAACAGCCAGGTTTTGAGTTGCTTCCTGAAGGAGAGGTGGTCTTGGGTCAGACGGAGGTGGATGGGGAGGGAGTTCCAAGTCTTGGCCGCCAGGTAGGAGAAGGATCTTCCTCCCGTGGTGGCTCTTCGGATGCGTGGCACGGCGGCAAGGGCGTGGCTGGTCGATCGTAGCTGGCGGGTGGGAGTGTAGAAGGTCAGGCGGTTGTTGAAGTACCTGGGTCCCAAGTCGTGGAGGGCCTTGTGTGCATGGGTGAGGAGTCGGAACGTGATTCTTTTGCTGACGGGGAGCCAGTGCAGGTCTCTCAGGTGTCCGGAGATGTGGCTGTGTCGGGGGATGTCCAGGATGAGTCGTGCGGATGCGTTCTCGATGCGTTGGAGTCTTTTCTGCAGTTTGGTTGTGGTTCCGGCATACAGGGTGTTTCCGTAGTCCAGTCGGCTGGTGACGAGTGCCTGAGTGACCGTCTTCCTGGTTTCGGTGGGAATCCATCGGAAGATCTTGCGGAGCATGCGTAGGATGTTGAAACATGGCGATGAGACGGCGTTGACCTGTCTGGTCATTGAGAGGGAGGAGTCCAGGATGAAGCCCAGGTTGCGTGCGTGTCTGTTGCTTTGGGTGCGCTGCCCAGGGCAGGGGGCCACCAGGAGTCGTCCCAGGCAAAGGGTGATGATCCCAGGATGAGGACTTCCGTCTTGTCTGAATTCAGTTTCAGGCGGCTGTTCTTCATCCATTCGGCTACGTCTTTCATCCCTTCGTGTAGGTTGGTTCTGGCGGTGGGGGGGTCGTTGGTGAGGGAGAGGATCAGCTGGGTGTCGTCAGAGTAGGAGATGATGTTGAGGTTGTGTTGCCGTGCGATGGCCACGAGGGGGCTCATGTAGATGTTGAAGAGGGTGGGGCTGAGAGATGATCCTTGTAGTACGCTGCAGATGACTTCGGTGGCCTCGGATCTGACCGGGGGGAGGCGGACTCTCTGGGTTCTTCCGGCGAGGAAGGAGATGATCCACTCGAGTGCCTTCTCTTGGATTCCAATATTGTTGAGGCGCTGCACTAGGGTGCGGTGGCAGACAGTGTTGAACGCTGCGGAGAGGTCTAGGAGGATGAGGGCCGCTGTTTCCCCGTTGTCGAGCAGGGCTCGGATGACGTCAGTGGCTGCGATGAGGGCGGTCTCGGTGCTGTGGTTGGTTCGGAATCCGGATTGCGAGTGGTCGAGGGATCCATTCGTCTCGAGGAAGGCGGCAAGCTGTCTGTTGACGGTCTTCTCGATGACTTTGGCAGGAAAAGGGAGGAGGGAGATGGGGCGGTAGTTTTTGAGGTCGGTGGGGTCCGCTGATGGTTTCTTCAGTAGGGCGCTGAGTTCGGCATGCTTCCAGTTCTCCGGGAAGGTGGGGGTGTTGAAGGAGCAGTTGATGATGTCCCGGAGATGGGGTGCGATGACGGAGTCGGCCTTGTTGAAGACGTGGTGGGGGCATGGGTCGGTTGGTGATCCGGAGTGGATGGTATTCATCGTGCGGTTGGTGTCTTCGGTGCTGACCGGGGACCAGGCGCGGAGGGTGGTGATGGGGGGCGTCGGTTCGGTGGTAGGGTGCGTGGGCTGTGTGCTGAAGCTGTTGTGTATGTCTGCGATCTTGCTGTGAAAGAACGAGGCGAGTGAGTTGCAGAGGTCTTGCGAGGGAGTGATGTCGTTGTTTCCGGCGCTGGGGTTGGAGAGCTCTTTGATGATGCTGAAGAGTTCCTTGCTGTTGTGGGCGTTGTTGTCTAGTCGTTTCCCTGAATGCTGTCTTCTTGTTGGTGTGGATCAGCTGGTGGTGGTTGCGGGTGGCGCGCTTGAGGGCGGTCATGTTGTCTGTAGTCGGGTCTTTGCGCCAGGCTTTCTCGAGGGTGTGGCAGTTCTTCTTGGAGCCCTTGAGTTCGTCGGTGAACCAGGGGGCTTTCTTGCTGCCGGGTCTGCTGGGAGGGGTCTTCAGTGGAGCGAAGTCATCTGCGCAGATGGTGATCCACTGTGTGAGGTTGTTGGCTGCTTGGCTGGGGTCCTTTGAGCTGGCGGGAGGGTTCTGGCTCAGGGATGTGGTGAGCTGGTCGGTGGTGATCTTGTTCCAGCTCCTGCGGGAAACCTGTTGCGGGTGGTGGTGGGTTGTGGTCCTTCGGAAGCTGAAGTGGACGCAGCTGTGGTCTCTCCAGTGAAGTCCTGTGGCATGACTGAAGGAGATGTACTTGCTAGAGGAGAAGACTGGGTCAAGCGTGTGTCCGGCGTAGTAGGTGGGGGTGTTCACCAGTTGCTTGAGTCCGAGGTTGGCGAGGTTGTCCAGCAGGGTGGTGGTGTTGCTTTCATTGTTGTTCTCCAAGTGGAAGTTGAGGTCCCCTAGGAGGATGTAGTCGGCAGAGGGGAGGGCGTGTGGGCTGATGAAGTCTGCGATGTCTTCGCTGAATTGTGTGCGTGGTCCCGGGGGTCTGTAGATGAGGGTGCCTCTGAGTGTGGTCTTGGGGTCGGTGTGTATTTGGAAGTGCAGGTGTTCGGAGGCTGTGAGGGTGTCGTCGGAGTTGGTCGTGATGCAGATGGTGTTCTTGTGTACGATGGCGATGCCTCCTCCGGTCTGGTTGGTGCAGTCCATCCGGGTGATCTTGTATCCGTCCGGGATGGCGATGGCGATGTCGGGCGCTGAGGAGGCGTTCATCCAGGTTTACGTGAGGAAGGCGACGTCTGGAGATGTGGTGTCGAGGAGGTTCCAGAGCTCCACGGCGTGTCTGTGGACGGAGCGGGTGTTGAGCAGGATGCCTTTCAGGTGGTTGTTGCTGGTGCTCGGCTTGGCGGGTGTAGTGCAGGTCCGGAGGCAGGTGAACTTGCAGTCTTGGCAGGTGAAGGGTCGTGGGTGCGTCTCAGGGTGGCTCGGTAGCAACCGGGGATCCGGCCGGTGTTGAGTGCGTTGAGGGTGGCGGCGTCGTAAGTCCAGCGGGTGGGCTGGCATCCGTGGGGACCAGGGGTTCTGGTGCTGGGCGCGGTCCAGGCACGGACGGGCGTAGACGGGCTTGCCTTTTGCGCGCCTTTGGCGCACAATCGGCGCACCCGCTGCGCGTGAATGCTGCACGTACGCGTGCACTCCGCCATAAATGGCGAAGTGGGAGGGGGGAGCAGCTGGGAGGCGGGAGCGGGGCGGCCAATGGGAGGGATACAGAAAAGAAAGGGGCGGGGCCGCAGGGGAGCAGCGGCAGGGAGCGGGGAGAGGGCGGGAACGCGGCTGGGCACAACAAGAGGGACAGAAATAAGCAGCAACAGAGGCAACGACGAAAAAACGGGGGCAAAATACACAATAACTCAACAGAGGAAAATACGGAACGCGCAACAGAGGCAAACACGCAACAGAGGCAAATATGAAAACACGAAGCAGAGGCAAAAAACAAACGTTCAGGGAACAGGAGCACAGCTGCGGGCAGCGGCGGCACTCGGCGGGATCGGGGGCAGCCTGGGCTCACTCACGGGGAGTGTGCGCGGTGCGTGGGGTGACCGGCCCAGAGGGTCAGAGGTCACTGCTCACCACCGCGTGCACTCCGCCATAAATGGCCAAGTGGGAGGGAGGAGCAGCTGGGAGGCGGGAGTGGGGCGGCCAATGGGAGGGATACAGAAAAGAAAGGGGCGGGGCCGCAGGGGAGCAGCTGCGGGTAGCGGGGAGAGGGCGGGAACGTGGCTGGGCACAACAAGAGGGACAGAAATACGCAGCAACAGAGGCAACGACGAAAAAACAGGGGCAAAATACACAATAACTCAACAGAGGAAAATACAAAACGCGCAACAGAGGCAAACACGCAACAGAGGCAAATATGAAAACACGAAGCAGAGGCAAAAAACAAACGTTCAGGGAACAGGAGCACAGCTGCGGGGAGCGGCGGCACTCGGCGGGATCGGGGGCAGCCTGGGCTCACTCATGGGGAGTGTGCGCGGTGCGTGGGATGACCGGGTCAGAGGTCACTGCTCACCACCGCATGCACTCCGCCATAAATGGCCAAGTGGGAGGGAGGAGCAGCTGGGAGGCGGGAGCGGGGCGGCCAATGGGAGGGATACAGAAAAGAAAGGGGCGGGGCCGCAGGGGAGCAGCGGCGGGGAGCGGGGAGAGGGCGGGAACGCGGCTGGGCACAACAAGAGGGACAGAAATACACAGCAACAGAGGCAACGACGGAAAAACGGGGGCAAAATACACAATAACTCAACAGAGGAAAATACGAAACGCGCAACAGAGGCAAACACGCAACAGAGGCAAATATGAAAACACGAAGCAGAGGCAAAAAACAAACGTTCAGGGAAAAGGAGCACAGCTGCGGGCAGCGGCGGCACTCGGCGGGATCGGTGGCAGCCTGGGCTCACTCACGGGGAGTGTGCGCGGTGCGTGGGGTGACCGGCCCAGAGGGTCAGAGGTCACTGCTCACCACCACGTGCACTCCGCCATAAATGGCCAAGTGGGAGGGAGGAGCAGCTGGGAGGCGGGAGCGGGGCGGCCAATGGGAGGGATACAGAAAAGAAAGGGGCGGGGCCCCAGGGGAGCAGCGGCGGGGAGCGGGGAGAGGGCGGGAACGCGGCTGGGCACAACAAGAGGGACAGAAATACGCAGCAACAGAGGCAACGACGAAAAAACGGGGGCAAAATACACAATAACTCAACAGAGGAAAATACGAAACGCGCAACAGAGGCAAACACGCAACAGAGGCAAATATGAAAACACGAAGCAGAGGCAAAAAACAAACGTTCAGGGAACAGGAGCACAGCTGCGGGCAGCGGCGGCACTCGGCGGGATCGGGGGCAGCCTGGGCTCACTCACGGGGAGTGTGCGTGGTGCGTGGGGTGACAGGCCCAGAGGGTCAGAGGTCAGAGGCAAGGGCAAAGGTTAAGACCCAGCCTCACTTCAGGAGTCGTAGTAAAGGTCCCTTGCTGATCATTGCCCTTTTAGCATACAGCGCCCACCCTCCAAGGCTCCCGGGGCTGGGCAAGGTCACTCTCACCAACTGTCCAAATGAATTCATCTTCTTGATGTATGGACACACTGGGGCATTTTGCTCTCAGACCTTCTCTCAGACAGGGCCAGATCAACAGGAAGGAGGGTAGCACCCTCAGACCAACTCACAGCCCCTTGGAGCAGTCAAATTAGCCTGAGACACAATCCCCCTGACGCTGTAGTCTGCACTCCAGCCAGCCCAGCAGTGTGATAAAATGGCTGCCCAGTGTCCTCCCTTATATTCTGGGCCCAGGTCTCTAGAGTGGACTGGAAGGTTCTGGAAACCCCTGATGCTATCCTATGGGCCAGAGCTCTGAGGTAATTTCTAGCAGGCGTTCATTTTATGAAGCTCACCCATCCCACCATTTTAGGAAGGCGCACCTGCACCTCAGCACTGATTGGCAGTGGTGAGGCGCCCAGAGACCTAAGGCCACACGAAAAAGAATTGGTGGAAAAAAAATGTGAGGCAGAAAGAGAGAAATAAAATAAGGGGAGACCACCCAAAAGCTGACAGATCTAACAGTTTCTATCTGTTGTTTTTCTGAAAATATTGGTTTCCAATCTATTGAGTGACCTTAAAACTTGAACATTTAAGCAGGTGATGTTATTATCGTCGATGTCATATGTGAATTGTATCCTTATGTGGACTTGGTTCAATTCTGTTAATGCTCCAGTTAAATCTTCTCTGGACCCTCTCCATAATGTGAAGATGTCATCTATATAGCATAGGTCTTTCATAGGTCTTTACCCAAGATTCTTCCTTATTTTGCCTCTTTCTGCTCGTTTCTGACATTTATTTTGCCTGCTGCTGCTAATTTCTGACCTCTATTCTTCCTCGTTCTGCACGTCTCATCTCTATTCTGCCTCTTTCTGTTCGTTTATGACCTTTATTTCTCCTCTTTCTGCTCTTTGCTGACCTTTACTCTGCCTCTTTCTGCTCATTATTTTCCCTATTCTGCCTCTTTTGGCTCGTTTTTCACCTTTATTTTGCCTCTTTCTGCTAGTTTCTGACCTCTATTGTGCCTCTTTCTGCTCATTTCACAACTTTATTTTGCCTCTTTCTGCTCGTTGCTAACCTTTATTCTGTCTCTCTCTGCCCTTTTCTAATCTTTATTCTGCATCTTTCTCCTTGTTTCTAACCTTTATTTTGCCTCTTTCTGATTGTTTCTGACCTTTATTTTGCCTCTTTCTTCTCGTTTCATACCTGTATTTTATGCCTCTTGCTGCTTGTTTCTGACCCATATTATGCCTCTTGCTGCTCTTTGTGACCTCTATTTTGCCTCTCTCTGTGCGTTTCCCACCCCTATTTTGCCCCTTCCTTCTCATTTCTTACCTTTATTTTGCCTCTTTCTGCTCTTTGTTAACCTTTATTCTGCCTCTTTCTGCTTATTGCTGTGTGTTATTCTGCCTCTTTCTGCTTGTTTCTCACCTTTATTTTGCCTCTTTCTGCTTGTTTCTGACCTCTATTCTGCTTCTTTCTGCTCATTTCACACCTTAATTTTGACTCTTTCTGCTCTTTGCTGACCTTCATTATGTATCTTTCTCCTTCTTTTGAATCTTTATTTTCCCACAGGGACGGCGGGGGCCTCAAGACCCCCGTGTTCCCAGCGAGCTCCTTGCCTCCTACGGGAGCTGGCTTTGCTCTCACAGACAGGAAGTTGCTAAACTTGCAGCTCCCTCTGTGAGAGCAATCCTTTCATCTGAAAGAAAGCCCGGTGAGGTAGGGGTTCCCATGACATGGGACCCCCTACGCCATAATTAATTTAGCCTCAGAGAAGTGGTGGTCCCCCGGACTAACGATGTCTGTGAGACCCCCCACGAGCATGTATTTGAAGCCCCGTGGAGGTGATGCTCCCTGGAGTATATTTTAGCCCTTGGAGGGGGCCACTTGCACCCCCATCAGTTATTTTTTATAATCCCTGCATGCCCCAGGATCTAATACACCTGGAACACTTGGGGGCTACACTTAAAACAAGCACAAGCCCACAATTGGTTTGTTTTTTGGTGGGGGAAATTCATGAATTCACTGAAAATCTTTTTTTTAATGCCTTTATGCCACAGCAGAGCCCCACTGGGACCCCAAGGCTAGTGGGTCAAAGTATTCGTACGCTGCCCCCTTTTATTCTTTTTGTTTTAAAAAAAAATATTTGTGGGACTCGATTGAAACCGAGTCCCAAATGGCTGCCAACATTTCCTGGTTGAAGTGTTGGCAGCCAATCAGAAAAAACTATCTTCCTATGAAAACATGGTCCTTACTATAAGAACCTACTGGCGACTGCCAGTAGGTGATATATATATATATATATTCACTGAAAAAACCATAGGTTATAGACCATATATAGTTAGGAATTAGCATTTACAAAACCTTGAAAATTCACTGAAAAAACCATAGGTTATAGACCATATATAGTTAGGAATTAGCATTTAAAAAACCTTATTTTACTCACACAAAACCATTGAAATTCCATATATAGTTAGTTGCACTAACTATATATCGCGCACCCGCAATCCACTGCTGATCATGTCACATATTACATCATTCATGACATGGTCAGTGACATCACTGATGAGATCACTGATGACGTCATCCAGTGACTGTGTGTTTCTGTAAAGTTTAAATATGTTTTACATATTGAAGAATGAGTAGATGTATAAGTGTCTGGACGAAGGATTTAGTAGGTGCATGACTGAATGTATGAGTGAGTGATTAAATGTGTCTCACTGAGTGCATGGGTTAGTGACTAAACTGTCTTAATTTGTGCATCATTATGTCTGTTGTTCTGTAAACTGCTGCATGTGTTGATCATTAGCTATACGAGAGGCTATATGTGTTATTAATTGGTTGCCCAAGTATTTCTATGGCAGATTGAGTTTGTGTGGGGGTGGCTGGAAGGTGTGTGACTCTATGCATAGATGTGTGAGCAGTTTATTCACTAGGTGTATGAGTTCAAGAGTGCATGTGGAAACAGCTACATGGGCAGTTGACTGTGTGCATGAGTGTATTGATGAGTGAATGGATATCTCAATGCTACATGTCATAGTAAGTACATATGTAAAACACAGTACATGTGAGAGTTGGCATATATAAATAACTGTGCATGAGAGCCACTGAATGAGTGAGTGGTTGTATCGATCATTGTGAACTTGTATCAGGGATTGTATAAGAGAGTAAATATGTGTTAGTATATGTTTCAATAAGTAAGGTGTGTTTAACTGTATAGTTGAAGAAATGGAGGTGAGATTGTTTCTTTGCATGACTGACTGGGTGTGTGAGTAACTCCATGGATGAGTGGCAGTGTGTGAGTGTCTGTATACACTGAGTGTATCTAAGGTTATATTAGAGTCTGAAGAGGTTTATCGTATTAGCACAAGAATGATGTCAAATGAGATGTCATCAGTGATGTCATCAGTGATGTCATTTGAGATGTCATCAGTGATGTCATCAGTGATGTCACTGACCATGTCATGAATGATGTAATATGTGACATGATCAGCAGTGGATTGCGGGTGCGCGATATATAGTTAGTGCAACTAACTATATATGGAATTTCAATGGTTTTGTGTGAGTAAAATAAGGTTTTTTAAATGCTAATTCCTAACTATATATGGTCTATAACCTATGGTTTTTTCAGTGAATTTTCAAGGTTTTGTAAATGCTAATTCCTAACTATATATGGTCTATAACCTATGGTTTTTTCAGTGAATTTCAATGGTTTTTTAATAGCAAATATTATAAGCTGTCGAATGTCAAGTACGTGGTAAGTGAAAACATTTTCGTGTTTATGCACACTGATCTGCTTTGAATGGTGCCCCCCCCTCATTTCTATTAGGAGTACTCTCTCTTTGCAGATAGTGAAAGGTAGTTAACGCAGGCCTTTGCCCCCGTTGTAATCCGTCGTGCCTGCTTCTCTCTCCATTTGATTGATTGTTATCCAAGTATTTACTGTTTTAGAATTAGTTCTCTTTGGTTCATTCTCTATTTACAAACAAACACAGAGTCGCAATACTCTGTTTAGTCTTTGCAGATAACGAAAAATCGTGTAAAAAAAAAGAAAAGGAATCGAGCAAAATCAGTAGGCCACTAATGGGATCTCTTTTTGACCTCGCTAAAATAGAAACATTAGGAACAACCCCTCATGACAAATACAAAACTAGTGAGATGAACTGAACTCCACACAATGATGGCTGCAAAACAGCTCGGCTCCGCCACCCACCCCGCCCAAAATAACGATAAAGAGCGGCTGCCATGATTGGTTGCGGAATGGCCACAACGGAGCTACGAAATGGTGGTGCTCTCATGCTAACCCCAGCTTCAGTTTGAAACATCCAGAAACACTGTAGACTACCAATTCGATCAGTTCCGGTAGCGCCCCAATGTAACCCGGTAGAGAAGAACTAGCCCTCCCCTCTTTGACTGATGGTTCTTGTTGCCTGTCCCTTCTGTTGTCATTTAACAGAACTATTTAGCCTGCTGAAAGGGGTTGTGTTTCGACCGCTGGTTGGTGGAGACATTTTGACTATATTCTGGACCTGCGTTGTCGCGTAATGCGTCATATGACGCGCCGCGTTAGCGCATCCGGAAGTCATCCGGGGCGCGCAGCGCGTAACGTAAGCATAACAAGTCATGTGACTTGTTAATAAAACTTTTCATTGGTTCATTTTACTTTTCTTATTCTAATGATGAAAGCCTTGGTCATATCACCTAAAAATTACGCTTTTAATTACTTCCGAACATTATTTTTTCTTAAATATATGTTATAATGTTCCAGGCTAATGTACTTTCCCGGAAATTTTACAACTGTCCTGCAAGTAAAATATATTCTTTTTTCGAGAAAAAGAGCGTTTCTTCGTCCCATGACGGAGCCGTTGAGCAAAAGAGGGTCGACCTGCTGTCTTAGTCGCCGATACGCCTGAATATGAGATTCTTATCGATCACTTTATGTTGCAGGAATAGAAAACACAACAGCCCTTGACCATTTATCTTTACTGCGTTCCTTCGTATTATACCTTTTACCCTTCATGTAATTGGTCTGCTTTATTTCACTTGCCTTTTAATGATTCTAAAACAGTGACTATTATTAAAAACTTTACCAATGTATATACTACTACCATGTTTTCTTTTAAAAACCTTTATTGTGAAAATTTAATTATACAAATACGAGCCTATAACCACGTGGGCCTGCCACGGAGCAAACTGTAATCGTATATGATGAATAGACATTTACACTGTAGAGGAACGTAACGGGCGGGCCATTAGGTTGCAAGAACTAAGGTGTCTAACAGTTACGGAATCGGTGGACGTACATTTTATAATTAAAATACGACAGGGCCAGTTACAATAAAATTATCTAGATATACATTTGCGGGCAAGTACCATGGGTGAAGTTAATTCGAATTTTCAACAGTACAGTAATCAATAACACATCAGAACTTAATATCAATAGGGATGTCGAAATATTCAATCAATTCTCGTCCCCGCCCGCCATGTGCTTCAAAACTGCATACGTATCTCGTGATTTCAAGGTTCTGCAACCAGTACACAACAAGGAGTTACGAGTCCCATTTATTCCGGCGCCATTTTGGGCGAGGACGGGCAGGTCCAGGATATAGTCAAAATGTCTCTACCAACCATCGACTATGATGATGTTCATATGCTGTATTTATTAGAGTAACACTCATCTGTCCACATGAAATTAATTTACCACAATCTAAACATGTCATTTTAATCTTTCCAAAGTTCTTCTAAATATTTGGGACCGTTTCCCTTGCCTCTGAAGCTCTCAGTGCCACTTCTTTGATGAATGTACTAGCAGGTCAGGGGTTCTCCTCCAAATCTCTCTTTTATGCAGCACTATAATTAATTGGTGCCACCTCTCCATATGACGATGCATGGTATAGTTACCACAACTATATTTTTTTTCGGTTCCTCTGGAGAGTTCATCGTGGCAGATGAAGCGTGTAACGTACCGGGCATTTACCTTTTTTTGCATGTACAGGAAAGGAAAAAAAAATCGAGCGTCCGAGTTCTAAGGTGTCCCAGGGCCATTTTAGTGGACCAGGCCCAAATTCAAAGAACAGGCCGCCATTTTGAGAGTCCTCTTGCAGCCGCCTGTCGCTGTAGCATCAAGAGCAGCCGAAACTCAGCTGAATGGCAACTGAAACGGTAAATGGGCGCCCCACTACATTTCAGCATTGTAGGATGACCACACCAGTACAGCAACTTGCTAGACATCACCTCGGTGCCATCCGGATCTCGGCGCCCCACTGCAGATGAAGTGCCTCTCAACTATGAAACCACCACGGTGACATCCGGATCTTGGCGCGTTGTGCTGCCTTCGGCCTATTCGCACATCGGTCCGCTACTGACGCCATCTCACAGGCTAATGGGGTGACCCACGCCGAGTTTCAGCATTGTAGGATGACCACACCAACTTGCTAGACATCACCTCGGTGCCATCCGAATCTTGGCATCTCAACGCCTAGTGGTATCTTCCATACAGAAAATATTGTTACGCTGCCTTTGGCCCCATTCGCACATCAGTCCGCAACTTAGACATCACCTCGGTGCCATCCGGATCTTGGCATCTCAGCGCCTTGTGGTGTCAGTCAGAAAATATTGTTGCGCTGCCTTTGGCCCCATTCGCACATCAGTCCGCTACTGACACCATCTCACAGGCCAATAGGGCGCCCCACGCCGACTTTTACCATTGTACGATGGCCACACCAGTGGCACAACTTGCTAGACATCACCTCGGTGCCATCCGAATCTTGGCATCTCAACGCCTAGTGGTATCTTCCATACAGAAAATCTTGTTACGCTACCTTTGGCCCCATTCGCACATCGGTCCGCAACTTAGACATCACCTCGGTGCCATCCGGATCTTGGCATCTCAGCGCCTTGTGGTGTATTCTCTTCAGAAAATATTGTTGAGCTGCCTTTGGCCCCATTCGCACATCGGTCCGCAACTTAGACATCACCTCGGTGCCATCCGGATCTTGGCATCTCAGCGCCTTGTGGTGTCTTCTACTCCGAAAATATTGTAGAAAATATTGTTGCGCTGCCTTTGGCCCCATTCACACATCAGTCCGCTACTGACACCATCTCACAGGCCAACAGGGCGCCCCACGCCGACTTTTACCATTGTACGATGGCCACACCAGTGCCACAACTTGCTAGACACCACCTCGGTGCCATCCGGATCTTGGCATCTCAGCGCCTTGTGGTGTCTTCAAATCAGAAAATATTGTTGCGCTGCCTTTGGCCCCATTCGCACATCGGTCCGCTACTGACGCCATCTCACAGGCCAACGGGGCGCCCCACGCCGACTTTCAACATTGTAGGATGGCCACAGAAGTGCGACAACTTACTAGACACCACCTCGGTGCCATCCGGATCTTGGCGCGTTGTGCTGCCTTCGGCCTATTCGCACATCGGTCCGCTACTGACGCAAACTCACAGGCCAACGGGGCGCCCCGCGCCGACTTTCAGCATTGTAGGATGGCCACACCAGTGCGGCAACTTGCTACACACCACCTCGGTGCCATCCGGATCTTGGCATCTCAGCGCCTAGTGGTGTCTTCTATTCCAAAAATATTGTTGCGCTGCCTTCGGCCCCATTCACACATCGGTCCGCTACTGACGCCATCTCACAGTCCAACGGGGCGCCCCACGCCGACTTTCAGCATCGTAGGATGGCCACACCAGTGCGGCAACTTACTAGACACCACCTCGGTGCCATCCGGATCTTGGCGCGTTGTGCTGCCTTCGGCCTATTCGCACATCGGTCCGCTACTGACGCAAACTCACAGGCCAACGGGGCGCCCCACGCCGACTTTCAGCATTGTTGGATGGCCACACCAGTGCGGCAACTTACTAGACACCACCTCGGTGCCATCCGGATCTTGGCGCGTTGTGCTGCCTTCGGCCTATTCGCACATCGGTCCGCTACTGACGCAAACTCACAGGCCAACGGGGCGCCCCACGCCGACTTTCAGCATTGTAGGATTGCCACACCAGTGCTGCAACTTGCTGGACACCACCTCGGTGCCATCCGGATCTTGGCGCGTTGTGTTGCCTTCGGCCTATTCGCACATCGGTCCGCTACTGACGCCGCCTCACGTGCCAACGTATTTTCTCCGCATTTTACACCCTATGCCGCATAACAGGTCATGTGACTTGTTTATAAAACTTTTCATTGGTTCATTTTACTTTTGGTTTCCTAATGATGGAAGGCTTGATCATGTGACCTAAAAACAACACTTTTCATTGGATGAAAACTTTTTTTTTTTCCCAAACGATGAAAGCCCCACCTTGTTTCTGGATGTTTCAGACTGAAGCTGGCGTCAGCATGAGAGCACCACCATCTCGTAGCTCAGTCGTGGTCATTCCGCGAGCAATCATGGCAGCCGCTCCCCACCAGAAGCCTGCAGGAGTCGGAGCCCCCAAAACTTTTGATGAATTCTCAAGGCGGAGGGGACGCTTTCGAGAATGGGGTCCAAGACCTAGCAGACAAGCGTCCGATTTCCAAGGTGTCCCAGGGCCATTTCAGTGGACCAGGCCCAAAAACGAAACAGCCTGCCGCCATTTTGAGAGTCCTGTGACAGCCGCCTATCGCTGCACCGCAAGAGTGGGCGCAACTCAGCTGAATTGCGGCTTTTGACACAGTGGACCAAAAACGGACGGAATGGCAACTGAAACGGTAAAGGGGCGCCCCACTACAACAGATGACACTCCACCTGGAGAGGCCCGTTCACGCCGCCTCCCCCAGGGCGCCCCACGCCGTTATTCGGGGCAGCATTGTAGGATACCAAAACCAGTGCGGCAACTTACTGGACATCACCTTGGTGCCATCGTTCTGCTGCCTTGGAACTATTCGCGCAACAGTTTGCTACTGATGACCCACCCCCCGCGACGCCCCATGCCGTTATTTGCTGGGTGGCAACTTACTAGACATCACTTTCGTGTCATCTAGATTTCAGCGCGTTCTGCTGCCTTGGAACTATTCGCACAACAGTTTGCTACTGATGACCCACCCCCCGCGACGCCCCACGCCGGAAATCTGGACGTTGTGCTGCGTTGGGACTATTCGCACAGCCGACCGCTACTTCGTTGTTTTTCCCTAAAAATGTTTATATGTTATTACTATTTTTGTTTTCTTGTATATATTTATAAATTATTAAAGTTTTATAATCTTACTACTTTGTCGGAGTGCTATATATTTTTAATGTGACACATAATTGTAAAAACTTTGATGTACAAAGAGTCATCCCTGGAATCTTCCGCTTCAGGCTCGGTCCCCTCCCCAATCACAATACAGGATGGTTTTCAGATAATAGCAACGCTTCTGCTGTGACGGATCTCATCAAGTGTGGGCCTTGATCTACTATAACTCCTTTGAAGAGGGGTGATTCTTTACAGCTGTGGCCATAAACTACATCTGCAGGGCTAGCTGATACCCTAGGACCAGCCTGGACAATCGGACACAGAGGAAAAGGAGTGTCAGAGGGTGCGGTAGTGAATAGGGCGAAAGGGAGGTGTCGGGCGGGCACAGGGTGTGATTCTCAGGGAAGAGCAGCGCAGATGGGGGGAGGTTTATTACCCATGCATAAGACAGAGAGCGGGGGTGACCACTGCCTGGGGGAGATGCTTGCGAGGGTGGGGAGCCATGCTAAGGATCGACAGCGTGCACAGAGTGGGTCTGGTCAAGGCATCTAAAATGGCTGCCGTGCACGACAAAAGTGTGGCATTTGAAAAAAGACAAGATGGCGCAGACAATGTTTTTCAACACTTCCTGATTTCCTTCGAATCGAACGTTAACAGACGTTGGGGCATATTACCAAAGTTAAGCGATATTTATCCCTAACGATGCTTAGCAACGATTTTTTTACCGTCAGAAATTATCGCAGATAAACCTTGCTATTATCAAGGTTTATCGGAAATACGATAAAAAACGACCGCAATGCATTAATATCGCTGAAAACTCAGCGATATTCATGCATTACCGAGCTAATGCTCTTAGCCATGTTATCCACCTCCCATTGGATAACATGGCTAAGAACTGCTCAGGGCAGGTGGTAGCTTTTGGAGATATTCGCGCTTATCTCGAATATTTCCAAAAGTTGATAATAGGAGATAGCGATGTTAGCGACTGTTTCCAGTCGCTAACATCTTGGCATGCCCACTTTGCATGTCATTAGTGATAAATATCACTCATATGCAAAGTGGGGCCCAAGATGGTCGCTATCTTCTACTAGCCGTCGCTAACTGGTGTTAGCAACAGCTAGGTAATACACATATAATTTTATCTCCGCGAAGCGGAGCGCTGTTACAGATATATATCTTGTTTCTGAACGTTAATTTCTCAAAATGCACTGAAGCACATATATTGAGACCTAGCAAAGGCACATCGGGCTACCAGTCCCTACAATTTTGCCAAGTTTCGTGCAAATCCATTCAGCTGTTCGATCCTACCGAGAGACAAGATGGCGGCCGCTACGGACTGTTTGGAATGTTTACAGACACCGGAGAGCCAATCAGCTTCGCTTCGCAAAGCTCCGTAACGCGAAAAGTACGCGAAGCGGTGCGCTGTTACAGATATATATCTGTTTTTGAACGTTAATTTCTCAAAATCCACTGGAGCACATATATTGAGATCTAGCAAAGGCACATCGGGCTACCAGTCCCTACAATTTTGCCAAGTTTCGTGCAAATCCATTCAGCTGTTCAATTATTATTATTTTTATTTTTTTTTGCCCCGCGGGGCCCTTTTAAAACCTCCACATCAAACCTAGGGGGTGAGCGACAATGTACTATGCCCCCTTATGGTCATTTGCCCCTTCGCTTTGGCCTCCTCTTGTCTCTCGATCCTACCGAGAGACAAGATGGCGGCCGCTACGGACTGTTTGGAATGTTGACAGACGCCGGAGAACCAATCAGCTTCGCTTCACAAAGCTCCGTTGCGCGAAAAGTACGCGTCCTGGGACGCTGCCCAGTCCGCTGTTACAGATATATATCTTTTTTTAAACGTTAATTTCTCAAAATCCACTGGAGCACATATATTGAGACCTACAAAAGGCACATCGGGCTACCAGTCCCTACAATTTTGCCAAGTTTCGTGCAAATCCATTCAGCCGTTCGGTCTAAAAGTGAGGCCAACCGCCCTATGGAAATTAACATGGGAAAAACGCGTTTTGGGACCCCCCTTTTTTCTCGGCCCCCCCTTGACGAACCCCCCCAAAATTTTCAGGGGCTGCTCAGAAACAAAATGTGCCATTTTCCTGAAAATTTCAGCCAATTCCGTCCACAAACGCCAAAGTTATTAGACATAGAATTTTCAAAAATCCCATAGAGAAAAAATCCTAACTATATATACCTACTGGCGACCGCCAGTAGGTAATATATATATATATATATATAGTCTGCGCCGAAAACGCTTCCCCCTGCCTATTCCGAAGCCACTGAAGAAAGGATTAACCTCCTGAAACGCGTTTGGCATGATGGATTAGACTGCCTTCCTGAAATATTCTCTGCTGGCATGCTGTCATTAAAAGACATTCAGAGCGTGATTTTGTATTCCGTGTGGCTCCTTCCGAATTTGGGTTCTGCAATTGATGGATTTATAACGGCCTGACCCAGGTTGTGGCAAGAGCCCACTGCTTCTCATAGCAGGTCCGTGGTGGCACTATCCAGTGCTTCCCTTCACCGGACAGATTCAAGCTGGCTCCTCTGCAGATGGGAGTCTGTTTAAGCTCCTTTTGGCAGCAAATAAAGCGGGGCAGAGACTTTCAAGAATGTTTGCAACTTTATTTAAGGACATTTTAGACTCGGGGATTTGCACCCACTGAGGTTATTAATGGTGCGGACTTCATCCCCCAGAATGCCATGAGGTCACGCCCATGGGGGCGGGAGTGATTTGCTAAGAACAGTCTGCGCCGAAAACGCTTCCCCCTGCCTATTCCGAAGCCACTGAAGAAAGGATTAACCTCCCGAAACGCGTCTGGCATGATGGATTAGACTGCCTTCCTGAAATATTCTCTTCTGGCATGCTGTCATTAAAAGACATTCAGAGCGTGATTTTGTATTCCGTGTGGCTCCTTCCGAATTTGGGTTCTGCAATTGAGATATATATATATATATTCACAGAAAAAACCATAGGTTATAGACCATATATAGTTAGGAATTAGCATTTACAAAACCTTGAAAATTCACTGAAAAAACCATAGGTTATAGACCATATATAGTTAGGAATTAGCATTTAAAAAACCTTATTTTACTCACACAAAACCATTGAAATTCCATATATAGTTAGTTGCACTAACTATATATCGCGCACCCGTAATCCACTGCTGATGATGTCACATATTACATCATTCATGACATGGTCAGTGACATCACTGATGACATCACTGATGACATCTCAAATGACATCACTGATGACAACATCCAGTGATTATGTGTTTCTGTAAAGTTTAAATATGTTTTACATATTGAAGAATGAGTGGATGTATAAGTGTCTGAATGAAGGTTTTAGTAGGTGCGTGATTGACTGTATGAGTGAGTGATTAAATGCGTCTTACTAAATGCACGGGTTAGTGACTAAACTGTCTGAAAGTGTGCATCAGCATGTCTGTTGTTGTGCAAGCTGCTGCATGTGTTGATCAGTAGCTATATAAGTAGCTATATGGGTTATTGATTGGTTGCACAAGTATTTGTATGGGAGACTGAGTGTGTGTATGACTGGCTGGGAGGTGTGTGACTCTGTGCAGATCAATGTGTACTTGTATCAGTGATTCTATAAGAGAGTAAGTATGTGTTAGTATATGTTTTAAAATGTAAGGTACTCTATGTTTAACTGTGTAGATTAGAAAATGGAACTGTGATTGATTCTTTACAGGACTGACTAGGTGTATGAGTAACTCCATGGATGAGTGGCAGAGTGTGAGTGTCTGTATAGGTGTATGAGTGCATATGATAGTGTTGTAAAGATGAGTGATTGTATGTATGAATGATTGTATGGGTGAATGAGTGAATGTGTGTGTAGACGTAGGAATCAGTGAGTGGGTATGTAGTAACTAGTATTGGTGTGTCAATGGTTTCAAAAATTATACTCTGTATTTAACACTGGGTGTAACAGAGGTTATATTAAAGTGTGAGGAGATGCATTGTATTGTCACATTAATGATATCATCATTGATGTGACCATTGATGTCAAATGAGATATCATCAGTGATGTCATTTGAGATGTCATCAGTGATGTCATCAGTGATGTCACTGACCATGTCATGAATGATGTAATATGTGACATCATCAGCAGTGGATTACGGGTGCGCGATATATAGTTAGTGCAACTAACTATATATGGAATTTCAATGGTTTTGTGTGAGTAAAATAAGGTTTTTTAAATGCTAATTCCTAACTATATATGGTCTATAACCTATGGTTTTTTCAGTGAATTTTCAAGGTTTTGTAAATGCTAATTCCTAACTATATATGGTCTATAACCTATGGTTTTTTCTGTGAATTTCATTGGTTTTTTAACAGCTAATATCTGTAGCTGTAAAATGTATTCTTCTTTAAATCCCAAAATATATTTTATATGTTTATGAATAATTTTTTTTTTTAAATATTTTTTTTTCTTCGTTCCCGCTTCGCGAATCGGGAAGCTTCCCGTTAGCTGACCTTGATGCCGCGAAATAGACCGCGAGCCGGTAAACGTTTCTTTACCGCAACTGCCGCGTTAGAAAACAACATCGTGACGCCTCCCGTCCGCATGACGTTTCGCGTTGTCGCGTGATACGTCATATGACGTGCTACGTTAGCGAACTCGTACGCTTACCGAGTCGCAAAGCACAGGTTTCTGGAAGCAAACCGGGAGGCCCTGCAAAGCGCGTAACGTAAACACAGCAGGTCATGTGACTTGGTAATAACACTTTTCATTGGTTCATTTCACTTTCGGTTTCCTAATGATGTAAGACTAGGTCATATGATCTAAAATGAACACTTTTCATTGGTTGAGAACTATTTTTTTTCCCAAATGGTGAAAATCCCTCCTTCTTTCCTCACTCTGACTTTCATCATTGTGAGAGAAAGACCCTTTGTTACCAGTGAGCAATGGCTTCTTTACTAGCTTCAGCTGGTGCTTCCCCACCACCTCCACCACATCCAAGGAAGAGTGGACCACCTGCTAAAGTTATAATTCAGCAAGAAGAGGAAGAAGAGGAACAGGACGACCTAGATAATCTCCCTATTATGGCCAGAAGATCTGTTGTACCGGAAGTAACGGGACCAGAGGGCAGGGAGATGGTGCCAAATATACAAACGAGATTTCGTGAAGTAAAACAAGTCTGCGTACATTGCAGTGGAATCATTTGCTACGCAGAAAGTAGCATCACTCTGATCAACAGAGCTATTAACAATCATGCTCATGTTTGTCCGAAACTCCCCAAACAATAAATTCTTTTTTTTGTTTTCTTCCTCCTGTTGAGCCCTTTACAATGAATCGTTTTCGTTGCCCCCTCCGAAAAAAAAACAAAAAAAATATAAAACTGTTCAGAAAAATTCAAAAAAAGTAAAAAAATGTTCAGAAAAATAATAAAAAAAATATAAAACAACAAAAACAATTTAAAAAAAAGTTCTTTTCAGAACTACCTCCCCGTTATAAAAAAATTGGTACAATATTTGCAACTGTGCCAACCTCTATTTCTCTTAGTTCGCTTCCCAGTTCGCTCCCCGGTACGCGAACCGGAAGCGAACCAAAAAAATTTTTTTATAAAAAAGAACAGTAAGTATAAGGGAAGGAAACAGACAGTTATGTTAAAAGAAAGACAGCTATAGGGGAGTAAACTAGAGATACTATTACCCGTAATCCACTGCTGATGATGTCACATATTACATCATTCATGACATGCTCAGTGACATCATCAGCAGAGGATTGCGGGTAACAGTATCCCTAGTTTATTCCCTATAGCTGTGTTTCTTTTAACATAACTGTCTGTTTCCTTCCCTTATACTTACTGTTCTTTTAAAAAAACATTTTTTAGATCTGTCAGAAACAGTGAAAGTAATGAAATATAAAAGACTACGTAGAATATGAGCACTGTATGCAACAACTTTGACACTGACAGAAGCCTCACCTTCTCCATGCCTCCTACACAGTTCTACATGTACATCATAAATGCAAACAGAACAGAATTAATTATACATGTTAAATGGTTTATTTTTGCTGTTCTCAGAATGTATCAAATTTCACTAAAACAGTGACTTGAAGGTATTCATCATATAACAGCGGGGAAAAAAAAACACAATCAAAATGATTGTGTTTAAAAAACCCATACATTACAAATCAGAATTCAGAACTCCTTAAAGTTAACTTACTTTCCATGACGGCCAAGGATGTCCTATGAACAGCTTACACTCTGTTGTGCTGTTATTACTTTCAACCCGCCACTTTCTGAAAGAAAACCTCCATCGTTTTCAAAAACATGTTACATACAATAAATGACTTCTCGCTCTCTACCACACGATTCCACAAGGCCAAATCGTGTCAGAGCCATGTATAACTCTTGGATTTCTTGTAAGCCAATCCCGTCTTTTCGCATTTCCGCAACTTTCAGAATTAAAATGTTGAAGATCATTTACACAATCCTGGACTAGTAATATCTTCCCCTTCTTGCTCAATCATGTTCTACATTTCCTATCACACTGATACTGCTTACTATGAAGCAGACTTACACTACCTTTATGACTAGTACAATTATTTAATTCTCTACATCACTTTTAATCACAAAGCAATGTAAAACAGTAGACAGCATTGCAGACTTACATTCCCTCTACTCCATGTTTTGATTCGCTGCTTCAATTAGCTTATAAAAAGAAATAGTTTTTCTGAACTCATTCAAAGTGCACGTATTTCTCAATAATATTTCCCAGTGTTATGGTAAAAAGTTATGTCTCTGTACTACACTTATCCTCAAGGCCAAATAGTGTAGGAGCCATGAGAACTTCTTGAAATTCCTCAGAGCACATCCCGAGATTCTTTCCCTAAAATTTTGGTTTTAAAAACACCAGGTAAGAGTTTTTAAGGTCATATGGCAATTTTTTTTTGAAAATTAAAACAGAATCATTGCAGAATGACCAGCCATTTCTACACTTTAAATAAGCTGTATAATGTCCTGATGTTATTGAAGGACCATCATGATATATAATTGCTACAGTTACAAAAGTCCTTCCTGATATTGACAACTGTGAAGCCACAAAATTTTTAATTAAAGTTGTCAATTTTGTTCCATCAGGCCTACATCGTTGGAACATTAAAATGACATACTGGCCATATGTTCGTATAAATAAAGTGGACATCATTTCAGATTTACATTGGCTACACTCCATGTTGTGATCAGCTGCTTTTACTAGCTTATTAAAAGAGACTGATTTACTGTCTGGCAAAGTTAAATATATAAATCTTTCTGAGTCTACACTAGTAGTAGCTGATACCCTACAGTTCTCGCAGTCATGCTGCCATTGATAAGAAAGCCCAAACAGGTGATCTACATCTACACCTTCATCATGCAATACATCAAGCATATACATTAAAAACTCCTGACAATCTTGCTGACTATTTTGAGAGAATTGTGTTTGGCCTGAACATCTGTCTAACAGATTTCGAATTTCAGACACACTTTCTATGTTTGTTCTATCAGTGCTACATTTCTCTAACACAGAATTTAACAAACTGCAAAATCTTTGATCCGAATTGACCACAATCTGTTCTTTTAAAGTTTCTAGAGAAAAGACAACATTAACCACTACATTAGCATAGCAGTTGACACCAGAACTGTTTTCAAATTGAAAACCAACAACATCTTCAACAGAATCCTTTTTGTTTCTGCTTATAATTTCAGGTTCATCAACTTTTCGTCTTTTTGCTACAACCTCCCCAGTATTGGTCACATTTCTTCGTTTCCGGCCTACCACACGTTTCTCAAACAAAGGATACTGAGGCAAATGTGGCGCATACTCTCTTCTCAACCTATTGTATTCCTTAACACAATCTAGATCCGCACAAATGTTTGTGACATCACACTCAATCAAGTACAATCCCGATAAAGTCCTAACTCGTGACAATGCCACATATGCCATACCCTCCTTGAACACAGAACTGCCAATATTCACCAATGCACAGTCTACACTTAAACCTTGCGATTTATGGATTGTCACCGCATATGCCAAGCAAACAGGAAACTGCTTACGACGAACATATAAGTCTTTTACAAGCAAAAATCTAGCAGAACAACGAGCAATTAGCTGTACTTCCTCAATGCCATCAAATTTAATTTTTAAAAATTCAATTCCATCTCTATTTCTGTATTTCACAAAATCAACAACATTACCCATTGATCCATTTACCAGACCTCTTTCAACATGTAAATTCCTTCTTAAAATTATACGGCAGTTCAAGCACACATTCAGAGTCTTTTCAAAACCCGCAGTTTTAGATATACTCTTCTCTAATGAATCCAATTTTGTTTTCAGATTCTCAGACAAAATAATTGTTGATCCCATATGCTCTACTCTGTCAATAGCTTCCAATTTCACAATCTCTTGCTTTTCTAAATGCAACATTTTGTTGTTGAATTTGGCACATTCTGCAAGAGTTGGCATCAAACATATTCCAGATTTTTTCTCAGTAACTTTCTGAAAAATATTCTCAGGCACAACATCTTCGTCTGGATATAAATTTGTCAGTAATCGTGCATGTAAAGCTTCTTTCCCATGCTCGGTCACTTTTCCAATTCTAACATCTTGTAGAATAGTCTTGTAAACTTCATCCTTTGCCTGACGCATATTTTCATGCAGTTCAGCATAATTGAAGTTTAACCATATATTGACGTTGCCAATACTCCCTAAGCACTTCCTGGTATCTTCATGCGTGAGCATTTTGAACACAGGTTGCCCTTTCACTGGTGTCAGCTGCAGAAGATCTCCAAAAACAATGATGTGTTTGCCACCAAATAACACATCATACTCTGTTTTGAGAACTTCTTGCATTCTCAAATGCACAAAGGCAAGCATGACATTGGAAACCATGCTTACTTCGTCAATGATAAGAAGTTTCATTTTGCTCAAGACTCTTGAAACTTCAAAACAAGCATCTCCAGATAGCTTGTGATATTCTAATTTGTTGTCATGCTCCACTGGCAGCATCAGTAAACGATGTAAAGTAATCCCTTTAATGTTATGTGCTGCCAGTCCAGTTGGAGCGGTGACAACACAAGACAGCGATGACTCTGTCCTTTCCTGCAAATAACATGAAATTGCTTTAATAAGGAAACTTTTTCCAGTTCCCGCTTCTCCACTCACGTACAGTCGGACAGGCTTCAACGACGTACATGAGCACTCTTTCTTATCATGACTTAATCCATGATCAATTTGCATGGTAAGTTCGTCATATATTTTCCTCTGCTCAACGTTGAGTTGTCTTTCCAACTCTTCTGAGTTAACCGCATCCTCCTGAGCATGTGCCATGGCTCTTTCCACTTCATTCATAGCAGTGGCAGCTTCATTTTCGATAAGAGGTCCTCCTAGTGGATCCTGACTCAATGAAGCAGAACTCTGACTGTCCTGAGAACTGTCTCTGGCAATCTCGGCTGCAATCGTTGCTTCCTGCTCAATTTCCACATTCAACATTTCTACATATTTGGAAAAAGCAGGACATTCTATGGTCTCCTTGGCAGCATTGAAAGAGTCTTCGTAACAGAGGAAATCTCCAAGCAGTTCCTCTTCTGCACGCCAAGGCTTAAAAAGTTGCAAAAGTGCTAAATAGAAAAACTCCTTTTTTTCAGGAGATTCGCCACTCAATTTTCGATGGTTTATCAAGTGGCATTTTCTTTGCTTGACCAGACATCCCTCACTTCCTATTACAGCATACACTCCTTTCTCAGTATCTTCTTTGATGTTCCTCTTGAATATGTAATTTTGCAGAACCTCATACAGACAAACATTCTCGAGGTGACTGCTTCGATTTGGATAATATGTATCCAACATGTTGCTCTTCAAAATGTCGGTACTGTTTGGCTCCTTTTCCGCCAAATACTCAATTTCCCGCACAGGTTTCAGAACTCGATTACGCGTTGCAGCAAGACCAACACTCGCCCAAACGATACTCCTGGACTTGGCATAGAGACTTGCTGAAGACAACCGGTCAGAACATTCGTAAGCTCCGATTTCTCGATGCGACAACATCTTCAGACTGAAACTGTACAACTTCTTGCTGAGGCTCTTTTCATGGGAAATGTCCTCCCACATATCCTTCAATTCTGTCTTCTCTTTTTTGGTGATGTAAGATGTCACATACCTAGCCACAGCCATACAGTTATCAGCCACAAACTGTATATCCATGTTAGCATTCCACATGGACAAAATCACCGGGTTGTAGTCGTTGATGTACTTAGACTCTTCGTTCCTCTTCAAATTGTATGTGTTTTTAGGTGATTTCTTCATCACATTATGTCGCAGCGAAGACATCAAACTGTTCACTCTTCCTTTAGAAATCACCGATCGTGGAAAGCCGAAACGACATTTGGTGTAGAACTTGTCTTTGTTCCGGAATTTACGACGACAGTACTTTCCACATCGATGGCTTTGGAAACGTAGAACTTTTTCTCTTAGGCTTTTTTTCTCCTTTGCGTTTGGAACAGCACACGTAGAATACTGTTCTATGAAACTCATCACTGAGTCGTCTGCATCCGTTCCAAATTTAGGTGCATCCTTGATCCACAGCAACATATGTATATGAGGAGCACCTCTTGCTTGGTACTCCTTCCTCCAGAAGAAATCCAACACCTCTCCAAGAGGTGGATTCTTCTTATTCATGATGAAAGACATCATACCTTCAAATCTATGATTGAAGTACCTACATACATTGACTGGATCCAAAGAGCACAGTTCTCCGGGTGTCTTGAATTCGATGTTTTCTACGTTAGCATTTGCCTCTCGTAGAAATTCAAGTAAGTCTTCCCAGCCATACTCAGCACAGCTCAAAGTGAGGAACCATGTGGGAGTTCCTAAGTTCCTCAGCATACATTTTAAATCACCATGACGACGGTACCAGTACTCATTAGTACCACGCTGACACGCCATGAGATTAATCAGGTGAGAATCCAAAATACTGTCTTGGACATTGACTTTATCCATAAAGTCACTTGCCGAGATGTTTTGCATGTGTATACCACTTTTCAAGATGTGGTTCACTGCATATGACAGTCCAGACAGATCGCTTTCAAACAGGAGATGAAACAAATAAGGAATGCATTGTCGAAACCTAGGATCTCCTGCATACAATCGCAAAGTCCGGTATTCAGAAGCAGGAATTTGATGAGGTCGCTCATCATATCTTCCTCCCTGACCTGTTGGAAAAAGCTGTGGGAAACACCGAGCTTCCAAACTTTCCTCCCAAACACTAATGGGACTCCCTTTCGCTTGTTTCATTTGAAACAACTCAATAGCATTCCCCATGACTTCCTTGGAATGCAAAGGATGAACACTATAATGTTCATATATTTCTTCACTAGTACAGGGTTCTACTTTCTCAATTTGACCAGCACACAAATCGCTATCCTCTTCCTCACTTACTTCCTCTTCTGCAACATATACATTTTTATAGTATTTATTATATTTTTTCAAATACAATGTTGCCCTTTTGACTTTCCTAACATCTACTAAATCTTGCCATATTTTCTTATTCTTTGTCGGAACCCCATTAACTAAGATAACCAGAGGTTCCTCTTCCACTTTTTCTACTCCAATTGTGTTAATGTTTTTCTTTAAATCTAGAGGCAAATAAACAACTCTTCCCTTTAATCCTCTCTGTAAATCTGATGGAGGCAATTTCCCTGTCTTTGGCTCCATTCTTACAATAGCCTGAAAGGGATGGATACTTTGAATCAAAATAGATTCATAAGTATTTAAATCCTTCAATTCAGAAGGAATTTCAAACAATTCCAGATTATTATGAACTGCTCTAGCAGGCATCTGGTTTTGATTTAATTTGTTACAACAATAAGTACACACACGTTGATCCAATCCCAAATCAAAACAATTTTCTACCATCAAGTATGTTGTAAAATCCTTCCATTCACTATTATTTTCCCTTTCACTTTTTCCATATAAATCCACTAACTTAGTCTGATTCTTATAATAAGTGCGTCGACAACACACACAAGTGAAATTTGGCCTCTCACTTGATTTCACCTCAAACGTCGCAATTTCCCTCTGGAAATTATCTGTACTGGAAACCTGTACACTATCTTCCACATTACTCTCTTCTTCTTGGTCAATTTCAACATTCTCCTCTTTACTTCCAAAGTAACAAAACTCAATTTCTTCACATATATTCTTCACATCTATTTCAGAACCATGCAAAAGAGCAGCGCATAATTGTTTAAGCATAATTGCTGGACTCTTAGCATAATACAACATTCTAACTAATTTCCTCACTTTATTATGATGCACTGCTAGCATCCTGAAATGATGAAAAACACTCTGGCATACTCTCCTGGAAAGACAAGCCAGTGAATGACCATGCAAACCTATCACTTCTCTCACTCTGCAAGGATCTAATTCTTGCAACAACTTCATTTTCTGCTTCAAACTTTTCTTACTAAATGACCGTATAAAATCACAAAGCAAATTGATGGAATCCTGTCGTACACTGCAAATACTACTACACTTCCAGGTGTACACAGGACCCTTAGGACGTCTCCCTAAAACCTCATTACCTAACACCTCTTCTATCTCTGTTCTCACAAGTTTTTCTTTTTCAACTGGACAACCATCTTTCACTTCATAAGCTCGACCACTGGTGTCAACTGCATGCACCAAATCATTATCCTGGAAATAACTCTCCTCATTAAAAAATGCCTCAGAGCTTGAACTATGCATCCATTCTCCAGAAAAAACTTCACAAAAATTACTACGATTAACTATTCTCTTCCATCTACTATTTCTTTTGAAATCATAAATTACCTTGTTTAGCTTCCTAATTCTATTGATTGTCAAAATAAATAACTTACGTTTAATTTCAAATGCCTGATCAATAACTTTCTCAACTATTTTTTTTCTCTTATAAAAAACCACTTTCTGCTGACCTTTCTTAATATTTTTTAACAAATTCCCAATTATCCTGTTGCGGAACATTCGTTTACGAATATCCCTAAACTGTTGTTTCCTTCTACTTTCATGCATAGAGTTATCTCTTACTCTAGCAGTAACATTTCTCATTGGCCTTTCCTTACCATTTGAATTCATTCTCCTTTTCTGGAGTGAAACATTTTCTGTAGTAATATTTTTTTTACTACACATATTTCTTATGACTGTTTTTCGACTCTTACCCGGTGCTTTCTTGGTGACTTGACAAATCTTTTTGTTAGAGGACTGCTGCAATATTCCATGCTCCTGCTGTCTTTGACGTTTTCCAGCCTTTCTTACTCTTTCTTTGCTAGGCATCTTAAAATCTTGAAATAATCTGCAGTTCAATCTGTGGTAAAATATAATAAAAAATGTTATTAACCACTATTACCCAACAGTAAATTAATAACAGTCATCAAAAACTTAACACACTACTTAAGTATATAATATACTGAAGCCTATCTCCAATTTTTCACTGAACAGGACTCATCTCTTCTTAACCTTGGATAAACCTCACCTACTCTGTGTCCCCTGCACATAATTAAATGTAAAGGGGCAGATTTATATTAACTAGCACATCCCCAGGGATGCACCAGTTAACGTGCACCGCTGCTCTGCCACCCACGGTGTGCCGCATTTACAATCAGATAGGACAAAGCTACATCAAAACCCTGCGCCTGCTTGAAGCAGGCATAGATCTTGACGCAGGTAGGCTGAAAGCTAAAGCAACAACTAAGTGTCGTGTGCAGAAGTTACAAAAAAGGAAAAATGGCGTTTAAACCAGTAATGAGACCATGCTAACGTAATACAGAGTAAAAATATCCAGGATCTACATCAGTTTGGGGTTCACGAACCTGGCAGGTACAAGGCACTGAGGCTTTCCACCGTGCATGTCTCATCCCAAAACATATGTTGTTTGTGAATGAAACAATTTCCCAGACCAAATGCTTTGGATTGGCTACTTCTAAAAAATTAAACACCCCTACTATCCCGGAGTTAGAGGAATACGATGGTTGGAGTAATTTTACTCGTTGTCTATTAAAGATTTACAGGCCCTACTCCGTAATTCTTCCTTTAACATTTCCAGTATAAATCCAAAAGGTTGACTGCTTTGGCAACGTGCCTTATCCACGGTTTAATAACGCTGCCTTTTGCTTTACATAAGTTTTCAAATTGTATGAAATATATACCAATAGGTCGTTATTAACCTTTAGGTAGTGGTTTTCTTCATCAAGTCTGGTCGCTTCCATACACATACAGATTTTCAAAGATGATCAAGACCTTTATCTGAATGGAGAGGAATGCACTGAGACGCCAGATCATTCACTAATGTGTAGGCACAGACAGTTACACGGTTCATGCAACAAACACCGACCAAATATGGCTTGCGTGTTGCAAGGCACGCCAGTTCCTGCTATCATCCCCACGTTCAAGTTCTTGGAAAATGGTAGTTATTTGATGCTCAATAATGAAGATTGTTCTGGGTTAATTAAAAGTATTCATTTTATCGTAACAGTAAATGAACGGGTTATTTGCTGCAGAAATGTTCTATTTCCTCCCACACATGAACATAGGGAGTTTTCAATCTGGCCACAAATACCAACCTTGGGAGCACATTTCAACAGCATGGCAAGAATAAGAGCTCTTTTGTCTCAGAGAGAGGTGGCCTTGAGTTCGGCCCGTGAAACTTTCGTGCTTCACATAGCGAACACCCGTACAGAGGTGCAGACCCTTTTAAATACAGATTCGACTTTGCATTTCAGCAAGATTACCCATTCATTTCCATGCAGCAGGAGGCCCATAGGAATGAAGGTGCAATTTGCGATTAGCAATTACCTCATCGCAAAT
Organism: Lissotriton helveticus; assembly: GCF_964261635.1. Lineage (NCBI taxonomy): Eukaryota > Metazoa > Chordata > Amphibia > Caudata > Salamandridae > Lissotriton > Lissotriton helveticus. The sequence goes on along the minus strand of NC_136068.1, from coordinate 269,472,700 downwards.
TACGAATTTTTCCGACGGTGCAGGGGTATCTCAAGAACACCCTGCTGCACCCCTGAAAAAAAAATTTGGGGTCATATGGCGCACATAAATTTTGAAAACATTCCTTTACCTCAAAAACGATTTTCAACTCATAATTTGAAAACACTGCACATGGGGAAATGACTTAAAATGTCCTTAAGACACATAAAAGCATTTTTTGATTGCCTTTGCAGCATGTTTCAGTCACCTTTAACATGCCTATGTAACGGAAACATTCAAAATCTAAATTTGCCATGCACAGGTGGGAGCATATTTACAAGCAATTTGCTCCACAGACAAACTTCTTACATTGAAATGGGAAAGACTCTCAATTACCTTATAAAGAAGCAGACACCATTATATCCTTCTCATCAATATTAAAACCATTGCTTTTTCTCAAAAACGATTTACAAGTCATAATTTGAAAACACTCCACAGCTCCTATGCACATAAAAACCCTGTCAGTACTAATACTTCACATTTTCTCCAATTACAATTTCTCAAAGAAACAAAATCTATTTGTGAAACACTTGAGACAAAGCAACATTTGAAAAACACAACTTTCTTCATAATTTTCTCCTTTAAGCACACTATTTTCTATCTAAATTAAAGAAATTTTTTCTCACCTTAGCAAATACTTTGAGTTTCAAAACAGTCTCAGAAACACACCAATTTGTCTTCAGCAGAGCAAAAGGTATGCACTCCAGAGTCTGCAGCTATCAAAAGCACAGAAATGCTGTAATTCCTCACACAGATCTCTCATGTCACCCAATCAAAACTCTTCCCTCACTTTTTTTCAAAGCAAAACCCTTCCCCCCTCTGCCCCCTCTCTGCTTTTTCTGCATAGCAACCACCTCTTGCAAGACCTCTCACACAACAATGTTGCAATTGAACTCTGAACTCTCAGTGCACCTGCATATCCAAAGCATTCTTTCATTTAATGATTTTTTCTTCGCCACTCAAAATACATCTTTCAACGAACTCATCCATGCACACTAACTTTCTGTTTTCAGCAATCAAAATCCACCAATCACTCTTACTGCTTCCTTAACACAGAAACTCCTCAGTTTTTTTCATTTTACACTCTCATTTTTTCAACTGCCATTTCATTGCCACACTTCATCTGACCGCCATGTTTTCTGTCTGGATTGTTGGACATAGCTACATCTATTGGGCTCAAAGGTACGCTGAAAACAGGAATTTACCTAACCTCAATTTACAAGATGTGGAAATTAAGTGGTTTGGCCACAGAGGATTAAAATGTCACCAATTGATACCATTGGTGAAAACCTTTATGCATTTGCCAAAACCTGACCTGTTAATTGTGCACTGTGGAGGTAATGATTTGGGCACTTTGACTGGGGTAGGTCTGGAAATGCTTTTAAAGGACACCTTTGAGCAATTGATGGCACTTTTTCCTCAGACTGCCTTGGTATATTCAAATATATGCCAAAGACAGAAATGGAGGTGGTCGAACCAATTTTGTCCACAAATTGAGAAATCGAGGAAGCATGTAAACAAATCTGTTTCAGCTTACATGAGAGACCATGGAATGGGCTCCCTGTACAACAATAACTTGCGTTACTACATGCAAGATATCTACAGAGGAGATGGAGTTCACTTCTCAGATGAGGGCAACAGAGTTTTCACTCTGAATTTAAGAATGTGCATTGGTACCTACTTATAAGTACCTAAATGTACCATAAACCCAAAAGCTCTTCTCAGAGCTACCCTACATCTGATCACTCACAATTATTATTGTACTCTAACTTTTTTCACTAATTTTCAAGAAAGTACGCTCCCCAGAACGCTTCCCGGTTCGCGAACCGAGCGCACTCCACGCAAAAAAACTAAAAAAACGGTATATATTTTTTTGCCCTGCGAGAACCTTTCAAAGCCTCCACATCAAACCTAGGGGGTCAGGGACGATCTACTATGCCCCCTTATGGTCATTTGCCCCTTCGCTTTGGCCTCCTCTTGTCTCTCGATCCTACCGAGAGACAAGATGGCGGCCGCTACGGACTGTTTGGAATGTTTACAGACGCCGAAAAACCAATCAGCTTCGCAAACCTCCGTAACGCGAAAAGTACGCGAAGCGGAGCGCTGTTACAGATATATATCTTTTTTTGAACGTTAATTTCTCAAAATCCACTGGAGCACATATATTGAGACCTAGCAAAGGCACATCGGGCTACCAGTCCCTACAATTTTGCCAAGTTTCGTGCAAATCCATTCAGCCGTTCGATTATTATTATTATTATTTTTTTTGCCCCGCGGGGCCCTTTTAAAACCTCCACATCAAACCTAGGGGGTCAGCGAGGATCTACTATGCCCCCCTATGGTCATTTGCCCCTTCGCTTTCGCCTCCTCTTGTCTCTCGATCCTACCGAGAGACAAGATGGCGGCCGCTACGGACTGTTTGGAATGTTGACAGACGCCGGAGAACCAATCAGCTTCGCTTCACAAAGCTCCGTTGCGCGAAAAGTCCGCGAACCAGACCGCTGCCTGGTCCGCGCTTACAGATATATATCTTTTTTTAAACGTTAATTTCTCAAAATCCACTGGAGCACATATATTGAGACCTACAAAAGGCACATCGGGCTACCAGTCCCTACAATTTTGCCAAGTTTCGTGCAAATCCATTCAGCCGTTCAGGCTAAAAGTGAGGCCAACCGCCCTATGGAAATTAACATGGGAAAAACGCGTTTTGGGACCCCCCTTTTTTCTCGGCCCCCCCTTGACGAACCCCCCCCAAATTTTCAAAGGCTGCTCAGAAACAAAATGTGCCATTTTCCTGAAAATTTCAGCCAATTCCGTCCACAAACGGCAAAGTTATTAGACATAGAATTTTCAAAAAACCCATAGAGAAAAAATCCTAACTATATATACCTACTGGCGACCGCCAGTAGGTAATATATATATATCGTACTCACAGGTAAATGCTTCTTGTGCTCGGTTTAATTTTAGCAGCAAAATTCGGACAAATTACAACCCAAAGCGTTTCGGTCTGTCACGTGACAAAGGTCTGAGGACAGACCGAAACACTTTGGGTTGTAATTTGTCAGAATTTTGCTGCTAAAATAAAACCAAGTGCAAGAAGCATTTACCTGTGAGTGCAAGTTGATCTTTCCTTTCTTTGAACATTTTACTCATACAATGTCATTTGAGATGTCATCAGTGATGTCATTTGAGATGTCATCAGTGATGTCATCAGTGATGTCACTGACCATGTCATGAATGATGTAATATGTGACATCATCAGCAGTGGTTTGCGGTCGCACGAGTTATAGTGAGTCCAACTAACTATAACGGGGGAATTTCAATGGTTTTGTATGAGTAAAATGTTCAACTAACTATAACTGGTGTGAAACCTATGGTTTTTTCAGTGAATTTCAAAGGTTTTTTAAATGCTAATTCCTAACTATAACGAGTGTTAAACCTATGGTTTTTTCAGTGAATTTCAAAGGTTTTTTAAATGCTAATTCCTAACGATAACGAGTTTGAAACCTACGGTTTTTAAAGTGAATTATTAATTTTTTTGATAGCTATTTTTTATAGCTATTAATTATTATACTTTTTTTTCAATTATTCAAATATTCTATATTTTTGTAATATTCATTTTCAATGTATTTTTCCAATGTTTTTTTATTTATTTTTTAACCCCGGAGCGCTCAGGGTGCGCGCACCCGTAAACGCACCCATACACGTAGCGTGAGCACTATTCCCGCGAGCGAAAAAATATATATTTATGTATTTAAAGTAAATATTAATGCAAGACATTCAATGGCATACTCATAAAAGTAGTATTTTTCATTTTAAATAACCGTATTTTAACTTTAAACGCAGTTTCGAAAATCTAGCAAAACGTCATTCAGACGCCCCCGGAAGCGCCCGGAAGCGCCTCTGTAAGCGCCTACGTACGTGCCGCGTAAGCGCCCCCGGAAGCGTCCCGGAGCGCGCAAGCCATGTGACCTTAAAACAACACTTTTGATTGGTTCATAACAGTTTTTTACACAACTATGGAAAGTCCCCACCCATTTCCCTCACTACCTCTTTGCAATTTCTGAGAGAACACCTCTTTTCTATTGATCTTAATACCACCTGTTTTTTTCGAAAGATGTCTGCTTCCAGGGAGTCCTCCTCAGACTGTGACCTTGAATTCCTGCCTCAGGACCAACCCCAGAGAAAAGTAAAGGAACACTTCATCTGGAAGTTCTTCACTTTCCCAGAGGGGGAAAAAAATGTAATGCACCTAAAGTGACCTGCCGGATTTGTGACACAACTTTGTCACGTGGCGATCCCACCCGCAAATATAGCTTCGGGAATGCCACCTTGATCCGGCATGTACAGAGGAAGCACCCAAATAATTTCGCAAGGTAGAGCACCAGGGACCTGGCACGCAATCCCCCAAGAGATGGTGGCAGCACCTCCACCGGAGCAGCAACACCTTTCGGAAGAGCAGCAGCTCATTTGATCCCCAACATACAGCCGGTCTTCAGAGACTTGAAAATCGTGTGCAAGCAGTGTGATGTACTGCTCTGCTATGTGGAGCAGAGCATGGAACTTATTGTTCGCAAAAGGGAGGAACACCGCTGCTCCACCCATTCCTAATTTTTCCCCTTTTTTTTGCTCCTGTTGAGCAGTTTTGGATTCCCTGGTTTTGTTTTTCTACCCCCAAAAAACAAAAAAAGTATAAAATCGTTCTGAAAAAGTATAAAACAAATATAAAATCAAAAAAAGAATAACAAAAAAAGTTCTTTTTAGAACTACCTCCAATTCTCCAAAAAGAGCTATATTCTTTATATATTGTGTCATTCTTTTTTCAATGAACGTGCACTGCATAAATGAATGGATATAATGACTGAATGAAGGAGAGAAAGTGACTGAGGGAACAAATGACAGAAGGGGAGTGAGTGAGGGTGATTTTATGACAGTGAGGGATGGAAGGTGAGTGAGGGTGAGTGAAGAGGGAGTGACAGAGTGAGGGGATGGAGGGAGTGAGGGTAAGACAGAGGGAGTGAGGGAAGAGGAGTGAGGAAGGGACAGGACAGAGGGAGTTAGAGAAGGAGTCAGTGAAGTGGAGTACGGTGAGAGAGCAAAGGAGAATGAGTGAGAGAGCAAAGGAAAAGAAGAGAGGGGAAGGGAAGTGAAGCAGGGGGACTAAAAGAAGGTGAGTGTGGGAGGGGAGTGAGGGGAAGGGGAGTGAACATGGGGAATGAGCATAAGTGAGGGAAACAGCAGTGAAGTTGAGGAAAGAGGGGTGATAGAGGGTGGGTAAAGACAAGTGAGCATGAGACAAGGGGAGTGAGAGAGTGAGGAGACAGAGGAAGTGTAGGAAAGAGTGAGAGAAGGGGACTGAGTAAGGGAGCAAAGAAAGGTAAGTGAGGGAGTGTGGGAGAGTTAAAGGGAGTGAGCATGAGAGTAGGGGACTGAGAGAGTGAGGGGACGGAGGGAGTGAGGCTAAGAGAGAGGGAGTGAGGGAAGGAGAGTGAGGATGTGAGAGGATAGAGGGAGTGAGAGAAGAAGTCAGTGAAGTGGAGTAAGGTGAGTGAGGGAAGGGGAATGAGTGAGGGAGAAAAGGAAGGGAATAGATGGGAAGAGGACTGAAGCAGAGGTACTGAGAGAAGGTGAGTGGGGGATGAAAGGAAAGGAAAGGGGAGTGAAGGATGGGGAATGAGGGGTAGTGAGGGAACCGGAGTAAGGGAACGGAGGTGAGGGAGGGTGAGAGAAGGGCTGTGAGTGTGAGTAAAGAGGGGTGAAAGAAAGTGGATAAAAGTGAGTGAGGGTAAGACAAGGGGAGTGAGGGAGTGAGGGGACAGAGGGAGTGAAGGAAGGAGTGACAGAAAGGGACTGAGTGAGGGAGCAAAGAAAGGTAAGTGAGGGAGTGTGGGTGAGTTATAGGGAGTGAGTGTGATGGAAGAGGAGTGAGAGACTGAGGGGACGGAGAGAGTGAGGCTAAGAGAGGGGGAGTGAGGGAAGGGGAGTGAGGAAGTGACAGGACAGAGGGAGTGAGAGAAGGAGTCAGTGAACTGGAGTACGGTGAGAGAGCAAAGGAGAATGAGTGAGGGAGCGAAGGAAAAGAAGAGAGGGGAAGGGAAGTAAAGCGGGGGACTAAAAGAAGTTGAGTGTGGGAGGGGAGTGAGGGAAAGGGGAATAAACATGGGGAATAAGAATAAGTGAGGGAAGCTGAGTAAGGGAACGGCGGTGAGGGAGGGTGAGAGACGAGCAGTGAGGTTAAGGAAAAGAGTGATGAGAAACTAAATTGTCACTGCAGCCTCAGAATAATGGCACAGATTCCCTCTCATTTCAGACCCATATTCTTGTACATAACCAATCAAATTTCCTCCCACACAAATTCAAAACAAAACTAACATTTTAATTGGTTCTACATTTCAACACTTTGAAACTCACACAATATTCACCCATCCCCCTACTGCTCTTTCTGTCTGTTACCATGGTAACACTCCACACATCACCTAACTGAGCACACAGGTGAAAAGTTCATCATACTATGTTGCAAATGAACCCAGCAATGGTGTTTGACTTCTCAATATAGCAGCTTATCCTGTGCAATGTTTCTTTCAATGACTTTTTCTCAACCATTAGAATTACTTCTTTCAAAAAACAGAAGCATGCACCCTAATTTTCAGTGTTGAAGTTTAAGAAACCACCAATCATTTCTTCTTTTTCAAGTGCACTGAATCTCAACCACTTTTTTTTTAAACTCCTACTATCAAACTGCCATTTCATTTCCACAACTCATCTGAGTACAACCACATCTGCCTTCAAGATGCCTAAAGTCTGGATTGTGGGACATAGCTATGTTCACTGGAGTGAAAAGTATGCAGCACACAGAGGTATTCCCAACCTTGATTTACCAAATGTGGATATTATGTGGATTGGCCAGAGAGGATTGAGATGTCACCAATTGTTACCATTGGTAAAATCCTTTATGCATTTACCACACCCTGACCTCATAATTGTGCACTGTGGTGGTAATGACCTGAGCACTTTGACTGGGGTAGGTCTGGAAATGCTTTTAGAGGACACCTTTGGGCAATTGATGTCACTTTTTCCAAAAACTGCCTTGGTATATTCTAATATATGCCAAAGGCAAAAATGGAACTGGTCCAACCAATTTTGTCCACAGATTGAGAAAGCAAGGAAACATGTGAATAAATCTGTTTCTGCTTTCCTTAGAGACTATGGTATGGGTTCTATATACCACAACAACTTGCGTTACAACATGCAAGGCATCTATAGGAGAGAAGGTATACATTTTACAGATGAGGGGAATAGAGTCTTCTTTTTGAATTTTAGACTCTGCATCGGTACCTACTTGTAGGTACTTAAATCACCCACATAACACAACAGCTCTTTTCAGAGTTACCCTACCTCTAAGCACTCTAAATTCTTATTTTACTCTAATTTTTTTCACTGTTTTTCCCCGTGGTGCGCTCAGAGTACGCGTACCTGAAAACGCCCATGTACGCGCACCCTGAGCTTACTCCGCGAAATTTACAAGAAAAAAATAATAGTTTTTTTGCCCCTTGGGGTCCTCCTAGGCCCCCCTGAGAAAACCTAGAGGGTCAGGGGATCTCTACCCTGCCCCCTTTTAAAGTTTTCCCCTTTTGTTTTTCACCTCTTGTGTCTCGGTTCTACCAAGACACAAGATGGTGGACTCTCCGGACCGTTTGGAATGTTCACAGACACCCGATAGCCAATCAGCTTTCCGCTCGCGCACTTTCCTGGCGCGCCGGGTGCGCTTACCGGTACGCGTACCCAAAGTGCTCGAAGCGCGCATATAGATATATATCTTTTTTTGAAGTTAATTTTCATAAAAACCACTGGAGCGATTTTCACCAAATATGGAAAAGGACCTACTGCGTACCAGTCCCTACCATTTTGCCAAGTTTGGTGTAATTCCGTTCAGCGGTTCGGGCTGTAGCCATGTCTAAACGTCCTATGGAAATTAACATGGGAAAACACGTTTTGGGACCCCCCTTTTTTCTCGGCCCCCGCTTGACGAAACCCCCCAAAACTTTCAGGGAGGGAGCAGAGCGTAACAGGCCATCTTCTATTAACCGGCGCCAAAGTTATTCCCAATAGAATGTTGTGGATTTCCTATGGAAACTAGGTCCTAACTATAACTACCTACTGGCGCCGGCAGTAGGTTATATATATATATTACCTACTGGCGGTCGCCAGTAGGTATATATAGTTAGGATTTTTTCTCTATGGGTTTTTTGAAAATTCTATGTCTAATAACTTTGGCGTTTGTGGACGGAATTGGCTGAAATTTTCAGGAAAATGGCACATTTTGTTTCTGAGCAGCCCCTGAAAATTGGGGGGGGGTTCGTCCAGGGGGGGTCGAGAAAAAAGGGGGTCCCAAAACGTGTTTTTAACATTGAGTTTTCCATAGGGCGGTTGGCCTCACTTTTAGCCCGAACGGCTGAATGGATTTGCACGAAACTTGGCAAAATTGTAGAGACTGGTAGCCCGATGTGCCTTTTGTAGGTCTCAATATATGTGCTCCAGTGGATTTTGAGAAATTAACGTTTAAAAAAAGATATATATCTGTAACAGCGGACCGGGCAGCGCTCCAGTTCGCGTACTTTCCGCGCAACGGAGCTTTGTGAAGCGAAGCTGATTGGTTCTCCGGCGTCTGTAAACATTCCAAACAGTCCGTAGCGGCCGCCATCTTGTCTCTCGGTAGGATCGAGAGACAAGCGGAGGCCAAACCGAAGGGGCAAATGACCATAAGGGGGCATAGTAGATCCTCCCTGACCGTTTAGGTTTGATGTGGAGGTTTTAAAAGGGCCCCGCGGGGCAAAAAAAAAAAAAAATAATAATAATCGAACAGCTGAATGGATTTGCACGAAACTTGGCAAAATTGTAGGGACTGGTAGCCCGATGTGCCTTTGCTAGATCTCAATATATGTGCTCCAGTGGATTTTGAGAAATTAACGTTCAAAAAAAGATATATATCTGTAACAGCGCACCGCTTCGCGTACTTTTCGCGTTACGGAGCTTTGCGAAGCGAAGCTGATTGGCTCTCCGGTGTCTGTAAACATTCCAAACAGTCCGTAGCGGCCGCCATCTTGTCTCTCGGTAGGATCGAGAGACAAGAGGAGGCCAAAGCGAAGGGGCAAATGACCATAAGGGGGCATAGTAGATCCTCGCTGACCCCCTAGGTTTGATGTGGAGGTTTTAAAAGGGCCCCGCGGGGCAAAAAAAAAAAATAATAATAATAATCGAACGGCTGAATGGATTTGCACGAAACTTGGTAAAATATTAGGGACTGGTAGCCCGATGTGCCTTTGCTAGGTCTCAATATATGTGCTTCAGTGCATTTTGAGAAATTAACGTTCAAAAACAAGATATATATCTGTAACAGCGCTCCGCTTCGCGGAGATAAAATTATATCTGTATTACCTAGCTGTTGCTAACACCAGTTAGCGACGGCTAGTAGGAGATAGCGACCATCTTGGGCCCCACTTTGCATGTGAGTGATATTTATCACTAATGACATGCAAAGTGGGCATGCCAAGATGTTAGCGACTGGAAACAGTCACTAACATCGCTATCTCCTATTATCAACTTTTGGAAATATTCGAGATAAGCGCGAATATCTCCAAAAGCTAGCACCTGCCCTGAGCAGTTCTTAGCCATGTTATCCAATGGGAGGTGGATAACATGGCTAAGAGCATTAGCTCGGTAATGCATGAATATCGCTGAGTTTTCAGCGATATTAATGCATTGCGGTCGTTTTTTATCGTATTTGCGATAAACCTTGATAATAGCAAGGTTTATCTGCGATAATTTCTGACGGTAAAAAAATCGTTGCTAAGCATCGTTAGGGATAAATATCGCTTAACTTTGGTAATATGCCCCAACGTCTGTTAACGTTCGATTCGAAGGAAATCAGGAAGTGTTGAAAAACATTGTCTGCGCCATCTTGTCTTTTTTCAAATGCCACACTTTTGTCGTGCACGGCAGCCATTTTAGATGCCTTGACCAGACCCACTCTGTGCACGCTGTCGATCCTTAGCATGGCTCCCCACCCTCGCAAGCATCTCCCCCAGGCAGTGGTCACCCCCGCTCTCTGTCTTATGCATGGGTAATAAACCTCCCCCCATCTGCGCTGCTCTTCCCTGAGAATCACACCCTGTGCCCGCCCGACACCTCCCTTTCGCCCTATTCACTACCGCACCCTCTGACACTCCTTTTCCTCTGTGTCCGATTGTCCAGGCTGGTCCTAGGGTATCAGCTAGCCCTGCAGATGTAGTTTATGGCCACAGCTGTAAAGAATCACCCCTCTTCAAAGGAGTTATAGTAGATCAAGGCCCACACTCGATGAGATCCGTCACAGCAGAAGCGTTGCTATTATCTGAAAACCATCCTGTATTGTGATTGGGGAGGGGACCGAGCCTGAAGCGGAAGATTCCAGGGATGACTCTTTGTACATCAAAGTTTTTACAATTATGTGTCACATTAAAAATATAAAGCACTCCGACAAAGTAGTAAGATTATAAAACTTTAATAATTTATAAATATATACAAGAAAACAAAAATAGTAATAACATATAAACATTTTTAGGGAAAAACAACGAAGTAGCGGTCGGCTGTGCGAATAGTCCCAACGCAGCACAACGTCCAGATTTCCGGCGTGGGGCGTCGCGGGGGGTGGGTCATCAGTAGCAAACTGTTGTGCGAATAGTTCCAAGGCAGCAGAACGCGCTGAAATCTAGATGACACGAAAGTGATGTCTAGTAAGTTGCCACCCAGCAAATAACGGCGTGGGGCGTCGCGGGGGGTGGGTCATCAGTAGCAAACTGTTGTGCGAATAGTTCCAAGGCAGCAGAACGATGGCACCAAGGTGATGTCCAGTAAGTTGCCGCACTGGTTTTGGTATCCTACAATGCTGCTCCGAATAACGGCGTGGGGCGCCCCGGGGGAGGCGGCGTGAACGGGCCTCTCCAGGTGGAGTGTCATCTGTTGTAGTGGGGCGCCCCTTTACCGTTTCAGTTGCCATTCCGTCCGTTTTTGGTCCACTGTGTCAAAAGCCGCAATTCAGCTGAGTTGCGCCCACTCTTGCGGTGCAGCGATAGGCGGCTGTCACAGGACTCTCAAAATGGCGGCAGGCTGTTTCCTTTTTGGGCCTGGCCCACTGAAATGGCCCTGGGACACCTTGGAAATCGGACGCTTGTCTGCTAGGTCTTGGACCCCATTCTCGAAAGCGTCCCCTCCGCCTTGAGAATTCATCAAAAGTTTTGGGGGCCCCGACTCCTGCAGGCTTCTGGTGGGGAGCGGCTGCCATGATTGCTCGCGGAATGACTACGACGGAGCCACGAGATGGTGGTGCTTTCATGGTGACGCCAGCTTCAGTCTGAAACATCCAGAAACAAGGTGGGGCTTTCATCGTTTGGGAAAAAAAAAAAGTTTTCATCCAATGAAAAGTGTTGTTTTTAGGTCATATGATCAAGCCTTCCATCATTAGGAAACCAAAAGTAAAATGAACCAATGAAAAGTTTTATAAACAAGTCACATGACCTGTTATGCGGCATAGGGTATAAAATGCGGAGAAAATACGTTGGCACGTGAGGCGGCGTCAGTAGCGGACCGATGTGCGAATAGGCCGAAGGCAATACAACGCGCCAAGATCCGGATGGCACCGAGGTGGTGTCCAGCAAGTTGCAGCACTGGTGTGGCCATCCTACAATGCTGAAAGTCGGCGTGGGGCGCCCCGTTGGCCTGTGAGTTTGCGTCAGTAGCGGACCGATGTGCGAATAGGCCGAAGGCAGCACAACGCGCCAAGATCCGGATGGCACCGAGGTGGTGTCTAGTAAGTTGCCGCACTGGTGTGGCCATCCAACAATGCTGAAAGTCGGCGTGGGGCACCCCGTTGGCCTGTGAGTTTGCGTCAGTAGCGGACCGATGTGCGAATAGGCCGAAGGCAGCACAACGTGCCAAGATCCGGATGGCACCGAGGTGGTGTCTAGTAAGTTGCCGCACTGGTGTGGCCATTCTACAATGCTGAAAGTCGGCGTGGGGTGCCCCGTTGGCCTGTGAGATGGCGTCAGTAGCGGACCGATGTGTGAATGGGGCCGAAGGCAGCGCAACAATATTTTCGGAATAGAAGACACCACTAGGCGCTGAGATGCCAAGATCCGGATGGCACCGAGGTGGTGTGTAGCAAGTTGCCGCACTGGTGTGGCCATCCTACAATGCTGAAAGTTGGCGTGGGGCGCCCCGTTGGCCTGTGAGTTTGCGTCAGTAGCGGACCGATGTGCGAATAGGCCGAAGGCAGCACAACGCGCCAAGATCCGGATGGCACCGAGGTGGTGTCTAGTAAGTTGTCGCACTTCTGTGGCCATCCTACAATGTTGAAAGTCGGCGTGGGGCGCCCCGTTGGCCTGTGAGATGGCGTCAGTAGCGGACCGATGTGCGAATGGGGCCAAAGGCAGCGCAACAATATTTTCTGATTTGAAGACACCACAAGGCGCTGAGATGCCAAGATATGGATGGCACCGAGGTGGTTCTTCAAATCGGAGGGGGACCCCACATCAATTTAGGCAGGTCGATGGGGAAAGTAACAATCAAACACTGGAAGGGGACCTGCCCGCAATATTTTTTGTCAATGGCCTAGGAGAGGTCCTTAGTATTATAAAAATTGTCCTGAACCCGTGCAACTCATATAACAAGTTAGATTTTATCAAAATATATTTTTTATTTTTATGAATTCATTATCACAGTCTATAAATATAAGTGGTTATACATCCGAATAAATAAACATATTCACAACAATTAATTGGTGGTTCTTACTTCATACTGACATACCCTTCACATTCTTACAAAACACATTCACACATCATGCATCCTACAACACTAGGCAGAGATGATTTTTAGGTGACAAGGGGACCGATGATCAAATGTCCGGGTTGGTTCAGAAGGTTCCTGAATAGGAACAGACGCCAACGCGCGTTTCGGTGTATGGCCCCGTCCGGGGCAACACCTTCATCAGGGCAAAGTGGGGTACAGAAGGTGGTGTCTAGCAAGTTGTGGCACTGGTGTGGCCATCGTACAATGGTAAAAGTCGGCGTGGGGCGCCCTGTTGGCCTGTGAGATGGTGTCAGTAGCGGACTGATGTGCGAATGGGGCCAAAGGCAGCGCAACAATATTTTCTGACTGACACCACAAGGCGCTGAGATGCCAAGATCCGGATGGCACCGAGGTGATGTCTAAGTTGCAGACTGATGTGCGAATGGGGCCAAAGGCAGCGTAACAATATTTTCGGTATGGAAGATACCACTAGGCGTTGAGATGCCAAGATTCGGATGGCACCGAGGTGATGTCTAGCAAGTTGCTGTACTGGTGTGGTCATCCTACAATGCTGAAACTCGGCGTGGGTCGCCCCATTAGCCTGTGAGATGGCGTCAGTAGCGGACCGATGTGCGAATAGGCCGAAGGCAGCACAACGCGCCAAGATCCGGATGTCACCGTGGTGGTTTCATAGTTGAGAGGCACTTCATCTGCAGTGGGGCGCCGAGATCCGGATGGCACCGTGGTGATGTCTAGCAAGTTGCTGTACTGGTGTGGTCATCCTACAATGCTGAAAGTCGGCGTGGGGCGCCCCATTAGCCTGTGAGATGGCGTCAGTAGCGGACTGATGTGCGAATGGGGCCAAAGGCAGCGCAACAATATTTTCTGAAGAGAAGACACCAAAAGGCGCTGACATTCCAAGATCCGGATGGCACCGAGGTGGTGTCTAGCAAGCTATGCAGTTGAGTTGTGTGCGCACTTGCGGCGAATAGGTCGAAGGCAGCATAACAATGTTTTCTGAATAGAAGACACCACAAGGCGTTGAGATTCGGTTACCACCGAGGTGATGTCTAGCAAGTTGCCGCACTGGTGTGGCCATCCTACAATACTGCTCCGAATAACGGCGTGGGGTGCCCGAAGGGGCCTTCCTAGGTGGAGGCTCGTCTGCTGTAGTGGGGCGCCCCTTTACCGTTTCAGTTGCCATTCAGCTGAGTTTCGGCTGCTCTTGATGCTACAGCGACAGGCGGCTGCAAGAGGACTCTCAAAATGGCGGCCTGTTCTTTGGATTTGGGGCTGGTCCACTAAAATGGCCCTGGGACACCTTAGAACTCGGACGCTCGATTTTTTTTTCCTTTCCTGTACATGCAAAAAAAGGTAAATGCCCGGTACGTTACACGCTTCATCTGCCACGATGAACTCTCCAGAGGAACCGAAAAAAAATATAGTTGTGGTAACTATACCATGCATCGTCATATGGAGAGGTGGCACCAATTAATTATAGTGCTGCATAAAAGAGAGATTTGGAGGAGAACCCCTGACCTGCTAGTACATTCATCAAAGAAGTGGCAGTGAGAGCTTCAGAGGCAAGGGAAACGGTCCCAAATATTTAGAAGAACTTTGGAAAGATTAAAATGACATGTTTAGATTGTGGCAAATTAATTTCATGTGGACAGATGAGTGTTACTCTAATAAATACAGCATATGAACATCATCATAGTCGATGGTTGGTAGAGACATTTTGACTATATCCTGGACCTGCCCGTCCTCGCCCAAAATGGCGCCGGAATAAATGGGACTCGTAACTCCTTGTTGTGTACTGGTTGCAGAACCTTGAAATCACGAGATACGTATGCAGTTTTGAAGCACATGGCGGGCGGGGACGAGAATTGATTGAATATTTCGACATCCCTATTGATATTAAGTTCTGATGTGTTATTGATTACTGTACTGTTGAAAGTTCGAATTAACGTCACCCATGGTACTTGCCCGCAAATGTATATCTAGATAATTTTATTGTAACTGGCCCTGTCGTATTTTAATTATAAAATGTACGTCCACCGATTCCGTAACTGTTAGACACCTTAGTTCTTGCAACCTAATGGCCCGCCCATTACGTTCCTCTACAGTGTAAATGTCTATTCATCATATACGATTACAGTTTGCTCCGTGGCAGGCCCACGTGGTTATAGGCTCGTATTTGTATAATGAAATTTTCACAATAAAGGTTTTTAAAAGAAAACATGGTAGTAGTATATACATTGGTAAAGTTTTTAATAAGAGTCACTGTTTTAGAATCATTAAAAGGCAAGTGAAATAAAGCAGACCAATTACATGAAGGGTAAAAGGTATAATACGAAGGAACGCAGTAAAGATAAATGGTCAAGGGCTGTTGTGTTTTCTATTCCTGTAACATAAAGTGATCGATAAGAATCTCATATTCAGGCGTATCGGCGACTAAGACAGCAGGTCGACCCTCTTTTGCTCAACGGCTCCGTCATGGGACGAAGAAACGCTCTTTTTCTCGAAAAAAGAATATATTTTACTTGCAGGACAGTTGTAAAATTTCCGGGAAAGTACATTAGCCTGGAAAATTATAACATATATTTAAGAAAAAATAATGTTCGGAAGTAATGAAAAGCGTAATTTTTAGGTCATATGACCAAGCCTTTCATCATTACAATAAGAAAAGTAAAATGAACCAATGAAAAGTTTTATTAACAAGTCACATGACTTGTTATGCTTACGTTACGCGCTGCGCGCCCCGGATGACTTCCGGATGCGCTAACGCGGCGCGTCATATGACGCATTACGCGACAACGCAGGTCCAGAATATAGTCAAAATGTCTCCACCAACCAGCGGTCGGAACACAACCCCTTTCAGCAGGCTAAATAGTTCTGTTAAATGACAACAGAAGGGACAGGCAACAAGAACCATCAGTCAAAGAGGGGAGGGCTAGTTCTTCTCTACCGGGTTACATTGGGGCGCTACCGGAACTGATCGAATTGGTAGTCTACAGTGTTTCTGGATGTTTCAGACTGAAGCTGGGGTTAGCATGAGAGCAGCACCATTTCGTAGCTCCGTCGTGGCCATTCCGCAACCAATCATGGCAGCCGCTCTTTATCGTTATTTTGGGCGGGGTGGGTGGCGGAGCCGAGCTGTTTTGCAGCCATCATTGTGTGGAGTTCAGTTCATCTCACTAGTTTTGTATTTGTCATGAGGGGTTGTTCCTAATGTTTCTATTTTAGCGAGGTCAAAAAGAGATCCCATTACTGGCCTACTGATTTTGCTCGATTCCTTTTCTTTTTTTTTCACGATTTTACGTTATCTGCAAAGACTAAACAGAGTATTGCGACTCTGTGTTTGTTTGTAAATAGAGAATGAACCAAAGAGAACTAATTCTAAAACAGTAAATACTTGGATAACAATCAATCAAATGGAGAGAGAAGCAGGCACGACGGATTACAACGGGGCAAAGGCCTGCGTTAACTACCTTTCACTATCTGCAAAGAGAGAGTACTCCTAATAGAAATGAGGGGGGGGGGCACCATTCAAAGCAGATCAGTGTGCATAAACACGAAAATGTTTTCACTTACCACGTACTTGACATTCGACAGCTTATGATATTTGCTATTAAAAAACCATTGAAATTCACTGAAAAAACCATAGGTTATAGACCATATATAGTTAGGAATTAGCATTTACAAAACCTTGAAAATTCACTGAAAAAACCATAGGTTATAGACCATATATAGTTAGGAATTAGCATTTAAAAAACCTTATTTTACTCACACAAAACCATTGAAATTCCATATATAGTTAGTTGCACTAACTATATATCGCGCACCCGCAATCCACTGCTGATCATGTCACATATTACATCATTCATGACATGGTCAGTGACATCACTGATTACATCACTGATGACATCTCAAATGACATCACTGATGACATCACTGATGACATCTCAAATGACATCACTGATGACATCACTGATGACATCTCAAATGACATCACTGATGACATCACTGATGACATCTCATTTGACATTACTGATCACATCACTGATGACATCATTCATGTGATAATACGATGAACCTCTTCAGACTCTAATATAACCTTAGATACACTCAGTGTAAACAGACACTCATAGACTGTCACTCATCCATGGAGTTACTCAGACACTTAGTCAGTCATGCAAAGAATCAATCACACCTCCATTTCCTCAATTATACAGTTATACACACCTTACTTATTCAAACATATACTAAAACATATTTACTCACTTATACAATCCTGGATACAAGTTCACAATGATCCATACAGCCACTCACACATTCACTGGCTCTTATGCACAGTTATTTATATATGTCAACTCTCACATGTACTGTGTTTTACATATGTACTTACTTTGACATGTAGCACTGAGATATCCATTCACTCACCAATACACTCATGCACACAGTCAACCGCCCATACAGCTGTTTCCACATGCACTTTTGAACCCATACATCTAGTCAATCAACTGCTCACACATCTATGCAGAGAGTCATACACCTCCCAGCCACCCACACACACACTCAGTCTCCCATACAAATGCTTGGGCAACCAATCAATAACCCATACAGTTAATCATATAGCTAATGATCAACACATGCAGCAGTTTACAGAACAACAGACATAATGATGCACAAATTAAGACAGTTTAGTCACTAACCCATGCACTCAGTGAGACACATTTAATCAGTCACTCATACAGTCAGCCATGCCCCTACTAAATCCTTCATCAAGACACTTATACATCCACTCATTCTTCAATATGTAAGACATATTTTAACTTTACAGAATTATACAGTCACTGGATGTAGTCATCAGTGATGTCATTTGAGATGTCATCAGTGATGTCATCAGTGATGTCATTTGAGATGTCATCAGTGATGTCATCAGTGATGTCACTGACCATGTCATGAATGATGTAATATGTGACATGATCAGCAGTGGATTGCGGGTGCGCGATATATAGTTAGTGCAACTAACTATATATGGAATTTCAATGGTTTTGTGTGAGTAAAATAAGGTTTTTTAAATGCTAATTCCTAACTATATATGGTCTATAACCTATGGTTTTTTCAGTGAATATATATATATTGTGAGGTGGGGCGTGGTATTTGAATCAGGGAAATGTGCCACCACCTGTTAGATTTCACTCGCGGCGCTGAAGAAGGCTGAGAGCAAGCCGAAATGCATTCGCTGGGAAGCGGGTGAAAAGGAAGCCTCCTATCTGTTTTTGCGGAATAAATGCTGTTTCCACAGGTTCTCCGTTGTTAGTCTCTGCACTCTCACCGGTGGAGGGGGTGTTGGAACGAATTTAAGCACGGACTCCAGCGCCGTGCAAAGAGACCCCCGTCTTTGAAAGTTGGCTCTGACTCGCTGGTTGCCGCTGTGGCGGTGCTTGGATTTGCCTGGGGTACCGGGATAGATCAGAGCCCACCACCTCGTCTGGATGATACTGCAGCGGAGTAAGGAGTCGAGAAAAAATGGCTCCGCATTGGGCAGGTTAGCATTTCATCCTGTCCCCGTTTTTCAGATGACACCAGACGCGGAGGTTGAGGCGGTAGGAGACAGGAGGGAGCAGCTTGTTCTGTGGCGGCAGAGAGGGGAGTCCACTCCATATCAGCAAAGCATTGTTTCCTATCCCCACGCAACCATCACCAGAAATGGACATATGCAATGCATTCTGGGACTGGTAGTCGCGGTACATGATGCGACCGACCATTGGACATTTGCGATTGGTATTTGGACCGAGGGGAGGAGCTATGCAGGACAAGTGAGGTGGGGCGTGGTATTTGAATCAGGGAAATGTGCCACCACCTGTTAGATTTCACTCGCGGCGCTGAAGAAGGCTGAGAGCAAGCCGAAATGCATTCGCTGGGAAGCGGGTGAAAAGGAAGCCTCCTATCTGTTTTTGCGGAATAAATGCTGTTTCCACAGGTTCTCCGTTGTTGGTCTCTGCACTCTCACCGGTGGAGGGGGTGTTGGAACGAATATATATATATATATATATATATATATATATATATATATATATATATATATATATATATATATATATATATATATATATATATATATATATATATATTCTTTACCACACCAAACTTTTCCCATCAAAAGAAGGCGCTGACTCCGTGACTCTTAGTTCAAAACGTTTAATTCCAATTTCAGTAGCTGCTCAGACGCGTTTCGGCGGCTTGCTCCCGCCTTGCTCACTAACAACTGTGTGCAAATAAGTTGCTCATATATACATATTCAGTCTGTCATGTGATTCATTTCTCAGCCCATTGATTGGCTGTGGCTAAGGTAAACATGGATACACCCCGTGGATTTATCAAAGCAAGTTTTTGACTTACACATTTCAGTTTTACATGCTAGTCATTCGTCACTTGTTTTAGTTAATAAGTTATTTAAACAAACCATAAATTATATTATAAACTATAAAATATATAAAGATAATGATAGAGCGCATATTTGGGTAATAGGTGTGTTCCGACAACTATGAAAATAAAGTGTTCATATCACAGAGTCTATCTAGTGAGGAAAGAGAAGGCATGAAGGAAAAACAAGGCTAATGTGCTGAAGATAAGAGAAGGTAAATAAAATTATATGGAGAATCCAGTCTAATGAACCCCAACCATATGTGCAGTTCCAGTATCTTTAGAGTGAAGAAGAACATACGCAAGAAATGTACCAGTACATTCAATAGATACCTTAGATCCCATAGTGAGGTCGCTGTATATAGTTATATTTAGCTGGGTTAAAGTATTCTTTGGTTGCTGTTTTTTAAAAGGGTCAGTGCTGGTGCTTTGTCTTTGTTTTAAATATGAGTCTAACATGTCTGCTTTGCCAGCGTAATGATTTGCCAGTTTGTCTGTGAAATCTTGTGTAGCTGGATGATCTCCTTCTAGGCAATCTGGTTAACGAAATTCATTGCGAATTTTATGTAATTCTTTATTTGCACATTTAGCATTTTGAGTTATGTCTGAATAGTATCTTTTCTTAGTTTTTTGATAGCTGACTTGTATAATCTGTTAATTTTTTGTAGCCGAAGTTTCTCTTGATTGGCGTTTGCTTTAAGCCAGGCACATTGCAGCTTATTAATCTATTGTTTTATCCCTTTTATCTCTGTATTTCTCCAAGGTGCTTGTTTTCCTTTGTTCTGTTGTGTAGTTTTTAGTGGTATCAGGATATCAAATGTTTCCTGTAGCCACTCATATAGTTTTTTAACAGAATTTATTGTTTCCAGATCTACGGCAAAAAACACATGAAAGGGTCCCTGATTGTTTAATTAATAGGGAGAAGAAAGCAGGGAAAACACAATGAAAAACAACAATTGCATCTCCCTAATATTACTTTTTAAACATGGAAATGCATCCAAAAATATACAAATCCCATAGACCAAATAATTATCAAAATATATTATCAAAAAATATACACTTCATATAAATCACTTCATTTTCAGATATCACAAATGTTTATACAAATATAATAAATACTTCAACATGAAGAGAGCCCCACAATAATGTTGTTGAGGAACAATAAAATACACGTCAACAAGGGGAAAAAAAGTTGAAATACAGACAAAAGACAAAACAGATATAAAGACTAAACATGACATCATATAAACACAATATAACCTACATACAAATTTATAATACAAAATGATCAATACAAACTATAATAAAGACAGATATGTGCCCAGATCTATACTGGATGTTAGTTGTGTATCTAAGTGTTCCAAAATGAGTTTGTTCCACAGTCGATAGGTGGATGCACGTGAGGTGGTTTTAGGTGTGTCGCTGAGTGTTGTTTTGTGTTGGAATGCAAGAAAACATTGGTCTGATCATGTGACCGGAGTTATTGTTTGAAAGGTAGCTAGTTCTGTATTAGCAAAAGTGACATCTAGGATGTGTCCAGCGATTCATGTGAGTTTTTGGACAATCTGATGCAGGTTCAGTGTGTCTAGGCCAGCGATTATTGTTTTCAGATGGAGCATATGGGTTTGTCAAACTAAATGTTGAGGTCACCCAGAATGCATAGGTTGGAGTATAGTGTTATCAAGTTTGAAACTGTGTCTAGAAGTGTGTCTGGGAATGTTGCTCAGCTGGGTGGAGGTCTGTAAAGGAGCAGGATGTTACAGGAGGACGATGGCGTAGGATTGCATCTGGTGAAAAGGGCCCTACAATTTTTTATGGAGACCTTGTCAACTTAAGTGATATGTAATGTTTGCTTGAACACAACAGCTAGGCCACCTCCTTTTTTGCCTGTACAATTTTGGGTTATAGTTTGATGGCCTAGAGGAATAGCTTCATGCAGTACTTGAGCCACATCATCTCCCGACCATGATTCAGTAATAAAAGGTATGTCTGGTTTGTGTCAGTAAGAAGGTCGCAGATGTGATGTTTGTTTTTAGAGAGTGATCAAGCATTTATTAGTACACAGTTTAGAGAATGTGCGTTGGTGATAGTATGATCTTATTTGTAGAACAGTGAGCAGTATTTTGTGGGCTTGTAGTAGGTGGGTCCTTGGTGTTGGTATTAGGTATCTGAGGATGGCAATTGTGTAGCTGTTCTGTACGTGTTCCTCGGTCAGCAGGCTAAGAAGGCATTCTGATGGGCCTGCATGTGTAGGTGTTTGAGAGTGAGTTGGTGCGCTGTGTTGTTTTTGTGGCGTAACCTTGTGTGCAGTAGACATGGAGAAGCAAAGTTGTAAACGTTGCTTATTTTGTTTGCTTGTATTTAGGGTGGAAGATGTATGAGTTAGGGGTGGTGGGGCAGCATGTGGGTCATGTAGTAAGGTTCTATATTGGCAATGTATGAGAGGTGGTTAAAAGAGAGTTGCTGTGTTGTTGTATATGTGTTAGGTGTGGTGGAACAGAGAAAGCTTGGCATTGGAGTTTGTTCATTTGTGTAGTTTGAAAGGTGAGTGTATGTTTGTAGTTTGTGTTGGTAAGTATTATGAGGTGTTGGCGTTGAGAGATGTTGTGCTGGTGTGAGTGATATGTTTTGTTTTTGAGTACTAAAATGAGGTGCTGATGTATTCGTTTTATGAGATGGATTTTTTGTATAGTATTGTTTGTGAGTGGAAGTTGTAAAGTAACATGGTGGTGTGTTCGTGAGTAGACTGTATATTGTGTGTAAGAGGGGATGAAGAAGAGTTAAGACTGTTTGTCTTAGACTTGCATGCTGCAAGAGGTAATATGTGTGGTGCAGTAGAGTCTAAGTGTTGTGCAGTTCTGTTATTGGGGTAGAAAGAATAGCAGGGTGTTGGTCGGAGAAATGATGGAAGACAGAGTATAGATTTGTTAGTGACAAAAAGGGGTCTTTTAGGAGTATGTAGAGCAGGGAGTATGTGTCTGGATGGGATATAGTTAAGTATAGTGTGAATTTGGGTTGTGTTAGTGATGAGTGGATTGGTTAGTGGTAAAGGATAGAACTGTGTCCTGTTTGTAGGTGATGGGGGAAATGTGAGGTACTTGGGATAGAAGGGTGTATAGGTGTGGATTGTATGGTTTTGTAGTGGGTGCTGAGAAATTGAATTTTATATAGGGTAAGTTTGCAGTAAATGAGTAGATCCATGTGCTGTGGGTTTGTTACTCTGGTTGTGGATGTGGGTTGTCTAGGGTGTGTGCTGGTGTACAGGAAATTGGGCAGCATTTCTGGCCGTAGTCCCGACCAGTCTCGAACATGCTCTCTGCCCTTAGCCGTGATGCCCGGGCTGAAATGCCCTGAACCCTGACCTCAAATAGCCCTAGTAATCAGGTGACACCTTCAGACAATGGGAACCCTAGCTCTAACCCTAATCAATTTGAACACTAGCGATAAGCCCTAATACCAATAGTGACCAAGCCCCTACATCCAATCACAGTCCTAGTCCCAGTATCCAATCAGGCAGGAAACCCAAAGACATACGTCCAATAGAAAGTCTAACCTCAGCCCTAGTCCCAGCATCCAATCAGACAAGAAACCCTAAGCCCTACGTCCAATAGAACGCCTAACCCCCAGCCCTTGTCACAACCCTAGTCCCAGCAGCCAATCTTGCAGGAAACCCTAAGTCTTACATCCAATAGAAGGCTCATCCCTAGGAATCAATCTATTCTATCGTGCATTTACCTTTGACCATTGTTATTGATGGCTGGTACATTTGTTAATTTGTCACTGATAAGTTGCTGATGTTCTCTCATGCTTTTACAATGTTCGATGTAAAACATAAAATTGCATTTCACTCATCCCTGGGTTCACTTTGGAAACAGAAATAAATCAAAGGTGTAAGCCAGATTCACAAGAATACCTTTTTTCAAATTATCAGAGAACAAAATCTGGGTGTCACTGAACATCCTTAAAACATTTTTCTCTTGACACAGCATGGCCTCTTACTTGCCCGTTATGCCAACTGGCATGTATGGCAGCAACAAAAGACCTTCACTTCAGTCTATCTTTGTCAAGTTTCTGTACAGTGCCCCAGCTGTGCTCTTGGGCCTTCATTATTGTTTTCACAGTTCACCTTCAGGTGTTATTTGGCCTGCATCTCATCCATTTGCCTTCTGGGGTCCAGTGGAGAAATGTTCTCTTCTGATGGTGTGCCCTTCCCATCGCCCTATTTTTTCATAATTATGGTGTCCATGATTTATTGCTTGCACCTGGTGAGCAGTTCCTGGTTGAACATGGTTCGGGACCAGAAAATGCACAATTTTCTTCTCAGGTCACTGATGTGGAAGGCTAGAGTTTGGTGATATCAGTTTTTATCATCTGCCAGCATTCATATCCACACAAGAGTGTGGACAGACCACCACTCTGGTAAAGCCTCAGCTTGGTGTTGGTGTTGTACTGAGATGACCTCCTCACATTGATTAGCAGCTTGAAGGTATTCTTGGCTTTGTTCAGTCTGCTCTTGATGTCACTGTCTTCCCCTCCATCATGTCTGATAGGAATGCCTAGGTAGGTGAACTCTTCAGTAATGGATGGATCTCTCAATCCACCTTGACTGGTGTAGTGTTTGACATGTTGAGTAACATGACTTTAGATTTATTTGTGTTGATCTTCAGGTCAACTTGCTATGCATAGATGTTGAGGTGAGATGTCACTCCTGCAGATCCTGGTGTGTGAGAGAGACAGCAAGGTTAGACATAGACATAGGGCTCATATACAAGCCTATTGCGCCGTTGGTGCATCACTTTTTTTGACGCACCAGCAGCACATTGGGCTTGCCCATGTTTACAAGGCTACAAAAAAGGGTGAAACGAAGGGTCATAGGGGAGTTTAAAGACCTAGCCTAGGTTATGCCCCTTACTCAATAACTTTAAACACCAGAAAACCTAGGGGTCTAATAAGGAGGATATATGCAAACCTCAAATCCAAAAGCTGAATGGATATCACAAACATTAGGAGTGGAATAAACAATAACCTATATAAGAGGAAGTGTTAGTGGTTGTGAAAACGGACTCGCTCAATTCATAGGATCCCCATCAAACTATTGTATGATCAATTATATCATCTGGTCATCCTACTGTGGTAATAAGTCTCTAGATCATTGAGACCCGTATTTACCCAGTTTAGAGAGCCAGATCACTGCCCACAAGCACTAGGTGACCAGTGAAAAAACTCATGATGGGTAGAAGTGCAGTGCAAAAAGAATGTGGTGAAAGTAAAATAGGATAGAGGACAGAACAGTACTTTTATTGAGAATATGCCCTCTTCCTAGCTAAAAACAAAACGAACAGTGCAAGAATGCAGTATGGGAACAAATTACTGCATTAATGGTCAACATGTTTCAACCTGAAAGGGAAGGACCCAAGGCTTTCATCAGGACCTCTGTTCATCAATGATGCTACTGCTTAGTGAAAAAACAATATTGAAAAAGTGACATTTAGAAAAGGATACAACGTATTAGTTGCAACTCCTCCATGTAGATAGATCCATTGCGTGATCTATAAAGACACAAACACCACCAGAAATTCAGGAAACATATATCACAGGATATTTCAACACTCCATGTTTCTGCGAAACAAATGGTAATTAAACCACTCACCCAGCTCTACCGGGGAGAAGACCTCACCTCGCCTGGACTCAAACTCAGGGGGAAATGAAGCCACGCTCTAAAGAAAATAAGGAAAGCATATGGTAGAATGCTGAGTTTTGAACAGCTAGTCATTAATCCTCACATTCTATAGCAATAAGTATATGCTCCCTTATCTCAATTAAACTTCAAAAAAACGAAAACAGCTTATGAAACCACTTGATTCAACCTACAAAACCAAACTTAACCTCAATGCATCCAAAGTATGTAAATTTAAAATTGCCTAAAAAGTCTGTATTACAAACCAAAGTCACACCAGTCAGTTATCACAGGGTAACTTAGATACAATCAGCAAAGAAAACCAAACAGTGGACTCTACTGCATCTTAAACGTCCATTGTATGCACGCTCCCACTCACCTACCTGAGAAAGGGGGAGGCAACGATCAGAGAGAGTGTGGGATATTTAAGCCTATTACTCGAACCACGCCCAAACTAGCGTCTAAGATATTGCGCTCAAATAATGGTGTCTCACAAGGAGCATGATATTCATTAGTTGATACGCCCTCATTGAACATGTAATTAGTGAACCAACACATTGCTGTTTCGATATTGGGCTCGCCTCGTCGTAACCTCTTTCCAAACACCGGGACCGGCCGCAATGCCGTGGCATGCCGTCCCGCGCATGCGCGGAAATGTATATCTCGCAGGTTTACCTCGAGAGACTACAAAATGACGTCAATCACGTCAGAATTTTATTTTTTTAGTTTTTTACCCGCAGAAAGCGAACACTCTAAAGAACGGTGTATCAGCTTCGCTCTTATCTACCAGCGGGTGCAGTCTACAAGTAAATGCTAAAGCAACCAGCAATAGCCTATTACGCCAAGCTGCTTATAGAGGAAATTATCACAATTAGCGAACGCCCAAATGCCCCCAAGTGCATGTGGTAGTTCACCCATATAGAAACCAACTTTTTCAATGATAGAAGTAGTTTTAAGACATAGTGGTCGGTGGTTGTTTAATTCCACTCTCAGGACTACATCTAATTGCACAACCATAGAGCTAAAACAGATTGTTTACATATTAACAACTGGACTATTTACAGAGAAGAAGGGAATACACCATTACCAACTCCGCCTAATCGGGCGACAGATCCCAAATCTCATCACAGGGTAGTCCAGGGTATTTCATCATTCAGCCCTAGGCTGTCCAGCTGTAACCGATAGATCCATTTCTGCTCCTTCTGGAAAAGGAATTTAGTCGGATCCCCGACCCAATTCGGAATGTGTGGTTTTTCCAGAACAGTCCAACTGAACTCATTCTCTTTATGATTATGTTCCAAAAAGTGCTTCGTTAATTTGGACATACTTTTTTTACATTTAAAAGAGCTCTTGTGTTCTAACATGCGGGTCCGAACTTTCCGGGTTGTCATCCCGACATATCGTTTATTACATGGACACGTCATAATATATATGACGTTTGAACTATTACAGTTCGAGAAATGCTTGAGTAGCCAAGGATGGCCTGTCCCTATGTCTATTTGAGTGGTTTTCCGAGTTAAAGTACACATAGAACATCCACCACAAGGGTGATGTCCCTGTATTTGTGGTAAATCCCACAGAGTCTCATTGGTCTCTTTGGAAACTTCTCTTGGGCGAGTGTGCACCAAGCAGTCCTTCAGGTTCTTAGAGCGCTTAAAGGCAAACAGAGGTTGTTCTATTTTATCGTTTGTGCAGTTAAGAATCCCCCAATGACGTCTCACAATTTTTTGTACTAGGTTCGATTTTGTATTGAATGTACTTACAAAAGTTAGTCTAGTCGAAGGTGGCTTCTCCTCAGATACTTCTAATAGGGCGTCGCGATTATTATTACTAGCCCTCTTCAGAGATCGTTTAATCAAGGACTTAGGATAATGTCTGTCTTGTAGTTGACTAAAGAGGTTCGCAGAGTGTTTAATGTAAGTCTCTTTAGTAGAGCAATTTCTGCGGACTCGAAGAAATTGACCATACGGAAGATTTTCGCGCAGGGACCTGGGATGTTGGCTCTCAAAAAGCAAGAGCGAGTTTCTAGTCATAGGTTTGCGAAAGAGTTCGCTTTGGAGTCCATCAGAGCTCACAAATATGGAGAGGTCCAAGAAGGTTATTCTCTCCTTGCTCATTTCAATCGTGAATTTCAAGAACCTGTTGCGGCTATTGAGCCACTCATGAAAAAGAGTGAGCGACTCCTCGTCTCCACGCCATACCATGAGAATGTCATCTATATAGCGTTTGTAACAAATTATGGATGGCAAAAAAGGATTACTAGCTGTTAATATTTCACTTTGTTCAAACGAGTGGACATATAGATTCGCCAAACTTGGCGCAAAAATACTGCCCATACTCGTGCCAGAGATTTGCAAATACAGACTGTCCTCGTATCTAAAATAGTTTTCCTTCATCGCAATTCTTGCAAGTGCCATTATGAAGGGAACCGGTGTTATGGTATCCAAGGAGGTAGAATTCAAAATGGAATGAATGGTATCCAAGGTGTCATCCTGGGGAATAGATGTATATAAAGATTCTACATCCAGGGAAACAAGTAAGTCTGTATCTTGGTTATAAGCTATCTCTGGGATGAGACGCAGGACATCTTTAGTATCTTTTAGATACGTAGGCATAGTATGCACTACTGGTCTTAAGAAGTGGTCAACGAACTCCGACAGTGGCTCAAGGACAGAGCCCTGTCCCGAGATGATAGGCCTACCCGGAGGAGGTCTCTGTACCTTATGCACCTTGGGCAGGGTGTAAAAATAAGGTACTACAGGGTTTTTAGCCTGTAGGAATTGAGATTCTGAAGGAGAGATCCAGCCCTCTGCCAGTGCTTCCTCCGTTAATGATTGAATCTCTCTCATCAGTCTTTTGGTAGGATCAATCGTCAAGTGGTTTCATAAGCTGTTTTAGTTTTTTTGAAGTTTAATTGAGATAAGGGAGCATATACTTATTGCTATAGAATGTGAGGATTAATGACTAGCTGTTCAAAACTCAGCATTCTACCATATGCTTTCCTTATTTTCTTTAGAGCGTGGCTTCATTTTCCCCTGAGTTTGAGTCCAGGCGAGGTGAGGTCTTCTGCCCGGTAGAGCTGGGTGAGTGGTTTAATTACCATTTGTTTCGCAGAAACATGGAGTGTTGAAATATCCTGTGATATATGTTTCCTGAATTTTTGGTGGTGTTTGTGTCTTTATAGATCACGCAATGGATCTATATACATGGAGGAGTTGCAACTAATACGTTGTATCCTTTTCTAAATGTCACTTTTTCAATATTGTTTTTTCACTAAGCAGTAGCATCATTAATGAACAGAGGTCCTGATGAAAGCCTTGGGTCCTTCCCTTTCAGGTTGAAACATGTTGACCATTAATGCAGTAATTTGTTCCCATACTGCATTCTTGCACTGTTCGTTTTGTTTTTAGCTAGGAAGAGGGCATATTCTCAATAAAAGTACTGGTCTGTCCTCTATCCTATTTTACTTTCACCACATTCTTTTTGCACTGCACTTCTACCCATCATGAGTTTTTTCACTGGTCACCTAGTGCTTGTGGGCAGTGATCTCGCTCTCTAAACTGGGTAAATACGGGTCTCAATGATCTAGAGACTTATTACCACAGTAGGATGACCAGATGATATAATTGATCATACAATAGTTTGATGGGGATCCTATGAATTGAGCGAGTCCGTTTTCACAACCACTAACACTTCCTCTTATATAGGTTATTGTTTATTCCACTCCTAATGTTTGTGATATCCATTCAGCTTTTGGATTTGAGGTTTGCATATATCCATGTTTACAAGGCCACATAAAGTCACCCTGCGTGATTTTTCATGGTCTTGTAAATATGGTCCCTTTCACGCATTACTCTGTGTGTAAGTGGTGCTCCATGGGTGTTGCCGTGGTCTTACCAGGCAGGATCAATAGAACCTTAAACATTTCCACATTTGCAACATTTTGTAAAGCTGGGAATGCATCAGAATCCTTTGCCTCCCCAGGAAAGGCATAGGAATGGTGCATCGAGGAGAAATACTTTCATTTCTGCTTGATTTTTCCTCTTTCTTTGCGTGCTGCATCATGCAGCACGCATAGAAGGAGGAAAATGCCATCAATTATTGTTTTTGGGCAGGAAGGTCCCTTCCTTCACAAAAACAATTATACCCGCAACCCAGGCACCCTTGCAACATGACGCAAGGTTGTTTCCGTTGGTGCACGCCTGCTGTTTGTGCGCCACACAGGGAAAAAAAACAAGAACGTGCCGCATCTTGCAGATACAGTGCATTCCTGCCATTTTATTTTGACTAAATCTTCCAGGCGGTGAATTCACTTGAGTAGATAGATAGGCGCTCACTGTATGTTGTGTTTGTATGTCTATCCCAGTATGATGTTGCGGGGCTCTAAGGTGAGAGGACCCTAATTCCTCCAAGCTGGATACACACTGTGAATCCTGAATGTAATTAACCAAAGTCCTGGGCACACAATCATATGCAAAAATTATAATTTCATAAATTAGTTCAAAACATTCATGGTCAATCTTAGTTGTCTTTATTTTCTTTCTTCATTTAGCCAATACATGTTTCGTTGTGTAAGGATTAACCCATGACTTCTTCAGGGCTAAAAGATATAATAAACACTACCATTCTGGTTGCAGTGTGCTTACACAATACAGCTTTACTGCACCTGTGACATAGTATTGTTCTTAGGTAACATTATTTAATGTGACCATGTGGACCATGTGGAAACCCATGCCAAGCAATTCTTAAATCAATTAAATTATCATTGGTTTGTCACAATGATGCCTTCATTCTTTTTATACATACAGCATTGTTTCAACTTATGAACAATAGTGAGATGGGACGTGTCAAGAATCAATAGTTCCAGTAAGCGTTTTGATTTTTTGTGATTCTATTTGTGAAATCGACTCTAGAAAGAGGTGGCATTTTCAAACGTCCCCTACCTTCTTCATTTATTGTCAACTGGAACTATTCAACCTGTAATATATATCATGCTAATATATCAGCAACTCTGACAGAGCATCAATGATCCAAAACTGCAGGTACCGTCCCCCCTGTTAATGTAAGCCTACATGGCTGCCGGTTCTACTTCCATCCCGGTGCAGTTTCAATTGGGTTTTCAACTCTTTATTTGTCGTTTATCTGTAAATAATATTGCCTAATTATATCTTTCATTCATTATGGATATTAAATTATAATCACCTCACAAGGTGTCCATCGATCAATTCTTACCTGTCGTGATCGTGTTATTTAAGTTAGCATTACTGTCCACTTTTTGTGATCTTCTTAATGTGCTCCCATATCTGGTAATGTAAATATCTAAAGTGAGGGAAACTGGGAAAATTCCGCTGTTAATTTGTGGGTTTACTATATAGCATTGCTGTCCCTATCGTTGGTTCTGAATCCTGACATGATTACAATTCTCAAAAAGATTTGGGTTTTTGCCCAAACACAATGTGAGACACATGTAAAGCCAAAATTGATTCATTTAAATTTGTAAGAAATTAGAAAATACAAAAGTTCTTTAAATCAAATCCACATGTAAATAAAACAAGGGGGAATACACAAGCAGGTCTTGTATAGAGTGAACTAACTATACAGGATGTTTACAACACAGAATTACTACTTTCCATAACTAATGTAGAGCAAGACCCAATCAACATGGCACAACTATTGGATCATTTGAACATTGACACTGATTTAACGATTTCCAGTGGCCTAAAATGAAAATTGAAAGGGACCCCAAAACTACCCAGTGGGAATACAATAGACTTTTTCCATAGATTGATCTTTAATGATATGGAGAAGCAAAACTGTAAACATCACAAACAGAAATCCAGATTCAGAGATAATCTAGGCAGGGGAGAACGATCAGCTTTAAGGGAGTTGAAAAGGGACAACGAAATCATGATCAGAAAGGCAGACAAAGGTGGCAATATTGTGGTCATGAATAAAGTGGACTACAAACAAGAGATAATGACCCAACTCAACAATTCCACGTGTTATAAGAAGCGTAAGAGTAATCCCATTTGGAGATTAACAGATAAGATAAATGATGTTCTCAAATTGTGGCATGACAATGATCTAATTGATGAAGAACAGTTCATATACTTAAGAGTACAGCAACCGAGATTCCCGTATTTGTACACACTTCCCAAGATCCACATAAATGAGCCATTTCCACCAGGTAGATCCATTGTATCCAGCATTGGAGGACCCACGGAGAAACTATCCCAATATGTCCCCTGGACCCTTGTCCTGTGGCAGTGATCAAAAACATCCCTGGGGTCATCACGGCCACCCTTACACCACTGTTTAATACCATCATTGAATCAGGTCAATATCCCATAACCTGTAAATCAGCTTCAATACTTCCGCTGATTAAAAAAACGAATATGGGTAAAACTGATCCCAACAATTACAGACCCATATCACGACTCCCACTGCCAGCGAAGATGATAAAGAAGGCCATCAATGGGCAACTCAGCACGTTTTTTTAGAGTACCAACGTGCTTGATCCCACTCAGTACGGCTTTCGTGCAGGACACAGCACTCATTAAAGCCACTGAGGAGGTTAGAGAAGCGATCGATCAGGGAGGTGCGGTGATCCTGATTCTGCTGGACCTATCAGCGGCCTTCACGATGTTTTGATGGACTGAATATCATTGGCGGGGGTTCAGGG
This sequence comes from Lissotriton helveticus, assembly GCF_964261635.1. NCBI lineage: Eukaryota > Metazoa > Chordata > Amphibia > Caudata > Salamandridae > Lissotriton > Lissotriton helveticus. The sequence continues at coordinate 269,441,069 of NC_136068.1, read as the reverse complement.
TAGGGACTGGAGCCACCTGAAATCTTTTTGGGCCGACAGAACACAAACAGTGGATTTGGGGCAGGATAGATCTAAGCCTTTTTACCTCCCATGCGGGGTGCCTCAGGGGCCCATCCTTAGTCCCACGCTTTTCAATATATATGTTAGTCCACCGGCAGCATTGATATGATCCTTCGGCTTCAACTAACATCTTATGCGGACGACACACAAATTGTGTTGTCCGTACAACGAGGGAAAGAAGCGGGAATGGTCTCAATTTGCCATGACTGCCTGAAAGACATCTTTGGCTGGATGGCCTCCAATTGCGTGAAACTTAATGCAGGTAAAACCAAGGTCATTATATTTGGGAACAATCCTCATCTTGGGACACCGGGCCTATGGCCTGAAGAAATGGGCAAGCCTCCAGCCCCCACAGTTAAACCTAAGAACCTGGGAGTGATCATGGATAACAAACTTTGGAGATCAGGTCAGCTGAATTGTCTCAACGAGCTTTTTCCTCCTTAGAATGAGGAAAATAAAAATTTACTTACCAGAGGACAGCTTTAGGACAGCAGTCTCAGCCCTCATTTTGTCACGGCTGGATTATTGCAACAGTCTGTACCGGAATGTTAAAAAAAAATCTATACAGACTCCAGCTAGTGCAAAATGCGGCGGTTAGGCTGCTAACGGGCACACCAAGGTTTGTCTCAGTCAGAGATGGACTTCGGCAATTGCACTGGCTTCCAGTAACAAAACGTGCACAATTCATAAGTTGTTGATGGGCAGTGGCCCTGAATTTCTGAGCAGACGCTTCAAATGGTATATCCCTGGTAGAGCACTGTGCTCCTCGGAAGGAAAACTAGTAATTGTTCCCGAGTGAAAAAAGCCAACTGGGAGGGCAGCAGCTTTTCCTTTTGTGCCGCGAAAGCCTGGAACAGCCTGCCAGTGCATCTTAGGAATGCACTGAGCTCCTTCCTTTTAGGAAGGGGCTGAAGACATGGCTATTCTCTGTATAAGTATAGTGGAATTCCTGGACACTGTCCAGGACACTGATGCACTGCTCTAATCACTCATCCAGAGTGTAAATCAGAAGTTCAAATAGTTTGCAGTCTGTTCAACTCAAATTCATAACTTTAAACATTGTAATCATGCATGAATAGACATTTCAAAGCATTCTTATTTTATTCAATTTATGGTTCCTTTGCAAATTTTCTAGAAAAAACATTATATGATGTTGTTGACAGTTCACAAGCATCAATATTGAGCAGCATTGTTATACAGCGCATCCCAATGCATTTCGGGCAAAGTGTTGTGCCCTTCGTCAGGGGAATCTGCAGGACAATACAACATGGTATTAAATCTCTCATAGCGGCAGAGTATACAGGGTTACAATAGGGAGGGGTCAGGATTGGTAGAGCATGACCTTGTTACATATACAAACTAAAAACCCAGAGAACATAAACGATTAAACATAACGCTCTGAGTGCGCAATATCACATGCTTAGACGTGTGGAAGAACAACAGGGAAAAATGTCCCGTGCTTGAGCCCTTGAAAGGGATTGCCTCGCCTGTGGTGAACTATGCTTATGTCGTGCAGTTTCAGACCATGCATTCTGAGTGCGTGAGTGATACTAAGTGTTTTCATCATGCCATGCGTGACCTTTACAAAAACGGGAATAATGTCCAGCGGGTGAGAAAGTCTGTGAGGGGCATGCGTGAAATAAACTTACATGCGCAAGAAACTTTCTTGGTGCGCAAGAAACGTTCAGGGTGTCGGACGATACCTTTCCGAAATCGAGAACCTGCGGGGGATAAATTAACCCAAACAGTTATAATCGGTGTGGTTGTTAATGTGCACCCGTGTTAAAAGATTGAAATGCACTATTACCGCGTTGACTTCCTTGAGTGTCTCTCTGTTGAAAACAAAGAGTACGGGGCTGTTACTTGTCATTTGACAATCAAAACGGAGGCGACTAAATGCAGAATCCGGAATCCGCCGCCGCCGTGAGGAGACCCCCCCCCTTGCTGGGGTGTGCAACGTTGCGGCGGCCCCCGATGTGAGGAGAGGGCCGCCGGAGTAGAGAAAGGGCCGCGCTGGGCCCGAGAAGCCAGCCTCGACCTGCCCATGTGACGGGGGCGTCCGGCCGCGTCATTGGCCCGCCCCCGCCAAGGCCGCGCAGGGATTGGCTGCCGGCCGACAGCCAGAGGAGAGGAGCCGAGTCTAAGCCCCGGGTCCCTGTGAGGAAGGAGGGGGGACCCGGGTGAAGCGACGGTGGTGCGGGGCCCCCGTGGTCAGGAGGGAGCCCCGATTGGGAGCGACCGGAGCAGGAGGCCACCCCGCCGGTCTGTGCCCCTGAGAGAGGGGCCGGTGAGCTAGGCGGGGCCAGGGCACACTGTCTGTGCCAGCCCCGCCTCCCCAAAGGAAGCGACTCGACGGCGTCGCGGGCTCCCGGGAGATCGAGGGAGCCCCGTGTGAGGTGGGAGGAAAGCCGGGCGGGCTTCCCCCACGTGTGCCAGGATACCGCGTGTGTCCCTTGAGGCCTTCCCGAGGCCGAGTTGAAACTCCGGGCCCCCGTGAGCAAGAGGGGCCCAGGTGACTCCGCCTGGAAAAGAGTGCCTTGTGTGTTGTTGCAAGGTCCCAGAGGGGGGGCCTCGAGGCACATTGTCGGTGCTTGCCCCCCCCTTATCTCGGAAGCCCCGGGTGAAGGCCGCGTGGAGCCTCCTGACTGCCCCCCCCCCTTGACAAAGGGGCCAGCAGTGTGGTTGGAGCCCGGATCCAGAACCGGTGAGTGGGGCCTATGAAGAGGGTGGAGAGGGCAGCGGGGCACAGGGTCGGTGCTCGCCCCCACCCATGACTTGTACATTGAAGCCACCTTGTGAAAGGGCCCAAGGTGGTAGGTGCGTCCAGTTCGGACAGTATAGGTGGACCCTGGAGTGGGCAGTCATCTGAAGAGTGAATTGACAATGATGCCTAGTGGTTGCCTGTTACCTGTGATGCCTAAGGTCTCAGACGGGTCGTGAAACCCCTGTACAGGTGCTCATGCGCCTAGAGGATAGGCTTAGCATTCAATCCATATGTTTATTCCCCCGAGGAGGGTTTACCCTATGTTGAGGTTTGTAGGCCTATGGTTCTATGCGCCAGGAGATATTGTCTCTTCTAAGGTGACCCAAGAAGAGTTGTTGCCAACGCACTGCCTAAAGTTTATGTTGTTGGTTGGGGGCTGAAAAGCCATGTTCCCAGGTTGCCTTTGATGCCTAGGGTGTATACCTCAGATATTGGTGAATGCCAGGTACCTTCCGACCTGTTGTTTTATACCCATAGGTGGAGGGTGGAGTAAATCTGGGTGTTCCCTTTTACTGCAGGGGTGCCCCTAAGCTGGCCTGACAAGTAATACCAGGTCCCTGGTTGCATCCCATGCTAAATGGTTACAGGTGCTCCTGTCTATTCTGTGCCATGATGCCCTGATGTTTCCCTTACAGGGGTCGTGTTGGAGTTATATGAGGTTACTGATGCCAATGCATATTAATGCTTCCGCCTGATGTTTGATATCCCTATGCTGATTTATTGCAGGTGTTCCTGTATGTTGGGATTTACTGTGATGCCCTGAAGTTTCCTTTACAGGGGTGGGGATTGGCGTTATAATGCATGAGGTGTATTTATGCATAATGTTGTATCTTACATTTTCAGCCAACCCCCTAAGGATGAGAGCCAGAGTTGGCCCCGCCAGATTGGCCCCAGGTCTAATGTTTAATTAACCATCCTTTTTCCTTACAGCTATGGACTATGGACTCAACCCTTTTTGTCCCATGTAAATAATCCCCCACTGAAGCACTTGGCTTGGGTGCCAGTTGGTGCCTTGTTGTGATTACCAGTGTATTTTCCCTTTTTACCTTACAGGTTGGAGATATCACTAAAAACTTCTTCTTTTCCAACCAAAGGTGGAGTTGCGTCTCTTTTGTAGTGTGCCTGGTGTGTCGTCTGTGGGTACTGCGTGAATGCTTCACATGTCCTCGAAGTTTGGCCTGCCCGCTTGATGCCATGCTACCCCCCTTTGAGACTTGGGCAACCCCCATTTCCAACATGTACTTTACATCATGGAATGCAAATGCGCACAGATATATGTGGGCAGCACAATAAGAACTTTAAAAGAAAGAATCAGTGAGCACTTAAGGGCATTCAAACAAATTGACCCCAGGTATCCGATGGCGCTTCATGCACTTGATTGTAAAACACAAGGGCCACAGAGACGATTTTCTTTCACCGGTGTAGACCCCGTCAACCTGGCCCCTATAGAGGGTAACCGGGAACTAATGCTAAAACGCAGGGAAGCTATGTGGATACTACGTCTTAAGGCTGTGGAGCAGGGTTTGAACTCAGATCAAGATTTGCAATAATTTTGGGGAGACCGATGAGGTAAAGAATATTTATTTGCCAGAAGCAATGAAGGAGGTCAGTATCATTGAGGCATTAAGATAGCATCAAAATAGCTGTATAAATACCTGTACCACCATACCACTTGTATCCACTGTTTGGCAAGAATAATAATTGAATCCCTGAACCCGCAAAACTATGTAATCCAGATTAAATGGTATACAAAACTGTTTGAATTTTGACTAAGAGGGACAGGTGGGACTAAGGAAAATCAATGCCACCAAGATATATATAAAGAAATACCTAACAAGCTGTATCCATTAAATTGGAGTTTTTATTGCTGAATGAACCAGTAAATGAACAAAATTCCTATTTCTGATTAATCATATATGTTATATGAACAATGTCTTGAAGAATGGTAAAGGCTACATAGATAACGTTGGAATTGGATATATTTAAAAAAATATATATAATTGTAAAATACGATAGGACATGCCAATGATTTTATTTCTCTTCTGTTTATTCAGCGAAAACTCATAATGCTTAGTTGGACATGACAAAAATAGGCAATAGTGACAAATAGACCGATGAGAAATGACCCATGACATTAGCGTGGAAGCCATTACAAATAAAGTTTTATTCAAATTGAATTCTTAGGAAAAAGAGGTTAACGTGCTAGTTTTTTAACTGCTTATGCCGGTAAATAGAGAGGGAGGTCAAAGGCTTACTTCCGCATTTCACAATGCAGGACGACGATCAGACTGTTGCTCGTGTACTCACTTGCAGGTAGGAACTCAAAATTAATAAAAATCAACGTAGGGACAGCAATGCATTATAGTAAACCAACAAATTAACTGCAGAATTTTCCCTGTTTCTCTCACTTTAGATATTTACATTACCAGATATGAGAGCACATTAAGAAGAGCACAAAAAGTGCACCGTAACGTAAACTTAAATAATATGATCAAGACGGGTAGGAATTGATCCATGGACACCTTGTGAGGTGATTATAATAAAATATACATAATAAATGAAAGACAGAATTAGGCAATATTGTTTACAGATAAACAACAAATAAAGAGTTGAAAACCCAACTGAAACTGCACCGGGACGTAAGTAGAAATGGCAGCCAGCTAGGCTTATATTAACATGGGGGATAATACCTGCAGTTTTGGATCATTGATGCTCTATCAGAGTTGCTGAATTATTTGCATGATATATATTACAGGTTGAATATTTCCAGTTGACAATAAATTAAGAAGGTAGGGGGAGTTTGAAAATGCCACCTCTTTCTAGAGTCTATTTCACAAATACAATCATGAAAAATCAATACGCTTAGTGGAACTATAGATTCTTGACAAGTCCCATCTCACTATTGTCCATAAGTTGAAACAACGCTATATGTATACAAATAATGAAGGCATCATTCTGACAAAACAATTATTAATTTAATTGATTTAAGAATTGCTTGGCATGGGTTTCCACATGGTCACATCAAATAATGCTACCTAAGAACAACACTATGTCACAGGGGCAGTGAGGCTGTATTGTGTAAGCACACTACAACCGGAATGGGGGTGTTTATTATATCTTTTAGCCCTGAAGAAGTCATGGGTTAATACTTACACGACGAAACACTTGTTGGGTAAATGAAGAAATAAAATAAAGAAAGCCAAGATTGACCATGAGTGTTTTTAAATAATTTATGAAATTATAATTCTTGCATATGATTGTGTGCTCAGGACTTAGATCAAATGCCTTTTATATTGGCGTACAGCAGCGCAGCAGCAAGGCTTGCTGTGCTGCCAATCCTCAAAATATAGTAAATGAAGTCCATTGTCCTCCTGTATAGACTGTAAGGTTCACCTCAAACTTGGTTTTCAGTTGTGCGTCGTAACATCCAGTCAATTGTTTAGATTCAAGAGCAATGCTGACACCATCCACTCCTGTCTTACACTGGTCTTGACTCGGAAGTTATATACACTATCTACAACCTTGCACGTAAAATTATCAAAGAAATAGTATGGTCACTGTGCCACACAAGTGAGAGAGTGCTGTTTTTTATGGAGTGGAATAAATACTTTTAAAGGTCCAATTAGAAGTGTTTTTTTTAATTATTCATTAATCTAAAAATAGTAGAGTATCAGTAATATAAACCTGTGGCTTGGCACCCGAGGTGAATGGTAGCAGTCTAGGTAAGGCGCTCCAATGGGGCCGGCGGTTTTCACGTTGCACCATCATCACCCGCGATTTTAAGGTACCCTAAAGCCGTCGGAAGATGCACGGCACATCTTGAACACCTCGCCGTTTCTTAAAGTGCAAAGACAACACTGCTTTTTACCAAGTGAGTTTCTCTGGTGGTGCTGAGTATCTGCGGCCGACATCTTAGATTCCACACAAGCGGCAGCATTCTCAAGAAACTCAGAGATACCGGAGTTGAAGCCATGGACTTTTCCAGCTTGACTTCTCCTGAATATTTTTCCAAGACCTGCTTTAATGTGTGAATCTTGGTTTTCTCTAAGTTTTTCTGAAAACAGAAGGTTATTGGAGGTTTTAATACCTACATTTTCTCGTGACTAGAGGAGATTCTTGTCAGCCATTTTGTGCATCCTTCTTTATATCTACTGCACATTCCACTTTCTAATCTTATGAATGTTGGCTATTTTTATGATTCCTGGATTGCAGTTACAGCCTCAGCTACCAAGGTCTTTACAACATTGACTCTTTCTTTCCTATATTACAACATGCATCGCTACAATTGTGAATCTGCTTATCTCTCTTGGAGTTCAATGGAAGCTAAAAATCTGCCCTTTTTTCTTACTTTTATATACTCTGTCTGAATTACAAATAACTTTCTCCTTCTAATTGTGTATCACTTCAGAGTCATAAATGCTGTACCTTTAACACGAATGCAAACGGTGTTGCTGGCTCTATGAGCAGAACTAAAGGAGCTTTATCCACGAAGTCGCAACCCAAACATATTGTTGTCAAAAACTCTACCATTTTTACTGCTTACTCCAAATTGGAAGACTCTCTGCTGTCCATGTCGCATTCTCCAGTTGCAGCTATGGATCCCACGCCAACGTCATCTGTGAAGTCTATTACTAAGCGCCTAAAGCAAAATCCCCCCTTTCCTCCTAAATCAATCTCACCAGTTTCCATGGAGATGTTGCTAGATGAGATAAGGGCCTTCCGGCCCTTTATGGACGAAACTAACTCTAAACTACAGATCCTCACGGACAATTGGTCCCAAATTGACACAAGAGTTACAGCAATGGAACAAAATATGTCCTCATTTAGAGATACTAGAGCAAACGTCTCCCAGCTTCAGTCTGAAGTTACGACACTTCAGAAGCAGGTTGAGGGCCTTTAACATCGTAACAGGAGGAATAATCTATGAATTTATGGTCTGGTGGAGGGAATTGAAGGATCGGATCCTCTTACCTTCCTTAAATCCTTTCTCCCCAAAGTTCTACACATGGCAGAGAGCACAGCACTCAACATTCAAAGGGCACCCAGACTTGGTCGTCCTTCTTCTAATACTTCACCTTCACAAAGACCACGAGGAGTTATCAAATATTTTCTGGAATACACAGACTTGTTATTGGTGTTATCTGCGGTCAAATCCTCTCAACGGATCACTTGGTCTGGTTCAACTTATTATGCTAAAGCCACTGCTAACAGACGCAAAGCATTTCTTAATTTGAGGCCAGCTCTTCGAGCAATGGGTGCCCGCTATGTTATCTTTCATCCCTGTTTATTCAAGGTTACTTACAATAATAGAACAATGACGTATGAAGATCCAGCAATGTTACAAAGCTTCATAAACTCATGTAACCCAAATGTCATGGATACTCTGCAACCTTCTGCTTCGAGCAATACTTGACTTCCTGGGCATGCTGAAATTCCTTATTGCCTAACTCTTCATGGTTCAGTTTCCTGATTTTAATGAGTGTTTCTCAGTTTTATTAGGATGCGCCTAGTGTTTTCCTTTTGACTCAATTTTCTTACTTTGTTGACTCATCTTATTCTTACTGTTCTCTGTTCAATGTTCTCTTATTAGTATCACATTTCTATCCTCTTTCTTTCTTCATTACTTGATGTTCCCTGTTATAACGTTTTACAAATAGTTGACTATCCATGTTAGTTTGTTAGGTTAATGTAATTTCTATTATCTGCCTCCAGTTTTTTATATCTAATTCTAAGTTATTTTTCGGCTATTTTATAACTTTATTATTCTTCGCCTTCTACCGTGATGTCTATTTTCTGACGTTGTGTCTCCCCGGCCCGGTTGGTCATCCCTGGATGGTTTATCTTCTCCATGTGGTTCCACCTACCCCTGCATTCCTGTTTCGTTAATGTAGGTATGTTTTATGTGTTGTTTTTTGTTTTGTCTTTGGTTTTACTTCCCTTTTCTTCCTCTTTTCATGGTGTCTTTAATATTTCTATCTCTTTTTTCATCTCTAGATTGCTATCTTTACTTCACATACCTCATCTAACTATTTATTTTCTGTACCTCTTTTGTTACATAGAATTCTTCTCTTTCTCTCATAGCTTTATTCTGGTAAACAGACAAAATATCGATTACAAAATATCGAATCGACATAATATCGAGTACAAAATATAGGCTGGACAAAATATCGAATGGACAGAATATAGACATCAAAAATATCGTTTTGAAGGTAAGTAATGTAATATCGAATTTTAAAATATAGATAGTCAAAATATCGAAGTACATAATATAGGTTAATAAAAATATCGAACATTTAATAATATCGAATTTTTTATAGTGTATTTTATGTGTTAAAAGTGTTTATTTATGTTATAATGTAATTTAATTAATGAATTTAATGTTATTTAAATTTTGCGTAATTTAATTCTGTAGCGGGTTGTGGGTTTATAGGGGAATAGGGTGGGAAGTAATTTAATTATAATTAATTAAATATGTACATTTATTTATTGGTATTTGTTTATAATTAATTGTTAATTAATTTTTATTTTGTAAATAATTAAATTGTAATTGCCAATTAATTTTATTTAATTGATTAATTGATAATTATGTTAATTTAACTCATTTCATTTCTGTAGCGGGTTGTGGGTTTATAGGGGAATAGGGTGGGAAGTAATTTAATTATAATTAATTAAATATGTTAATTTATGTAGTGTTATTTATTTATAATTAATTGTTAAATAATTGTTATTTGGTAATTAATTAAATTTTAATTGTCAATTAATTTTATTTAATTGATTAATTGATGATTATGTTAATTTAACTAATTTAATTTCTGTAGCGGGTTGTGGGTTTATAGGGGAATAGGGTGGGAAGTAATTTAATTATAACTAATTACATATGTTAATTTTTTTGTATTTATTAGATTTTAATTGTTAAGTAACTTTTTAATTACTAATTAATTAATTGTTAATTTGTAATTAATTAGTATCAATAGATAACTCATTTTAATGATTAATTTAAAGTAGTATTTGTAAATAATTAATTATTATATTATATTAAATTGGTAATTACTTTTAATAAATTTTTTATAGATATTAATATATATTTTTTTTTAAATAATATATGAAGTATCTACTTTCCCTACTGTTGCACTCACTGGAGTGGGAATAGTAATTTTTACCCCTACGCTATCCAACCCTTTCCCTACTGTTGCACTCTTTGGAGTGGGAATAGTAATGTTTACCCCTACGCTATCCAACGCTTTCCCTACTGTTGCACTCTCTGGAGTGGGAATAGTAATTTTTACCCCTACCCTATCCAACCCTTTCTCTACTGTTGCACTCTCTGGAGTGGGAATAGTAATTTTTTCCCCTACGCTATCCAACCCTTTCTCTACTGTTGAACTCTCTGGAGTGGGAATAGTAATTTTTACCCCTACGCTATCCAACCCTTTTCCTACTGTTGCACTCTTTGGAGTGGGGATAGTAATGTTTACCCTTACGCTATCCAACGCTTTCCCTACTGTTGCACTCTCTGGAGTGGGAATAGTAATTTTTACCCCTACCCTATCCAACCCTTTCTCTACTGTTGCACTCTCTGGAGTGGGAATAGTAATTTGTACCCCTACGCTATCCAACGATTTCCCTACTGTTGCACTCTCTGGAGTGGGAATAGAAATTTTTTACCTCTATGCTATCCAACGCCTTACCTCCTGTTGCACTTTCTGGAGTGGGAATAGTAATTTTTACCCCTACGCTATCCAACGCTTTCCCTACCGTTGTACTCTTTGGAGTGGGAATAGTAATTTTTACCCCTACGCTATCCAACGCTTTCCCTACTGTTGCACTCTCTGGAGTGGGAATAGTAATTTTTACCCCTACGCTATACAACCCTTTCTCTACTATTGCACTCTCTGGAGTGGGAATATTAATTTGTACCCCTACGCTATCCAACGCTTTCCCTACTGTTGCACTCTCTGGAGTGGGAATAGTAATTTTTATCTCTACGCTATCCAACGCCTTATCTACTGTTGCACTCTCTGGAGTGGGAATAGTAATTTTTACACTTCCGCTATCCTACGGTAATAATATTGGATATTTTTAAATTATATTATGTTACTATATATATATGTTTTAACAAATATGATTGTAATTTTTTTTAATAACTTTAATTAATTATTTAATTATTATAAGGTAATTTAAGTATTTTTAAGCATATTTTAGTAATTAATTTTTAATATTAATTTAATATAACATTGTTTTTAATAAAGTCGATATTTTTATAAACTATATTTTTGTAAACGATATTTTTTACTCGATATTTTTGTACTTACCTGTTTGTAGATACAACGTTGGTATTCCGTCTGTCGATATTTTTTCGCTGATATTTTTGCTAGTCGATATTATGTCCCTTGATATTATGTCAGTGATCCTTTTATTCTACCAGAGCTTTTTCTCTGGAATCAATTTAATACTATCTCCTATCTTCTCTGGTTCTGGCTTACTCTACATATGTACCTTCTTCCTGTTTCTCATTCTTTTTTCTTAAGCCTCATTATATTGGAGTGTCAATACCTCTTGTTGTTTATGTTTTTCTTTAATTTCATATGCCATTGAAATTAATCTCATGGAACAGCAGGGGATTAAACTCTCCTATAAAGAAGCAAAGGGTTTTAACTCACTTGGCCAGGCTAGATGCAGATATAGTCTTTTTGCAAAAGATTCACCTCATGGAGATTGAATCTTTGAAATTTAAAAGAGGTTGGGTGAGGGAGGTGTATTTCTCTCAAGATGATGGCAAATGGAATGGAGTAGCGATTTTATGCCCTAAATCTCTTCCAATCACATTTATTTCACAAGATTCGGACACAGAGGGTAGATGGATAAAAGTTAAGCTATCATTAAGAGATGTTCCAGTTTCTTTACTCAATGTCTACGCCCCCACCGGAGGTGATGCCTAATTTTGGCCTACATTTGCTAAACATCTTTCCAGTTGAATGGAAGATAATTTCATACTAGCTGGAGATTGTAATGAGGTTTTCGATCCTTTCATTGATAGTAATTCCAGGGTGTCTTTTGTTCGAATAAATTGCATAAATCTTTTATACACACCATACCCAATTTAAACATTTGGACCCGTGGCGCCTATACATCCCAACTACTACAGAATATACTTTTTTCTCCCCTATACACCAAACCCAATCTAGAATCGACCACTTATTTGTTTCCCATACTATCTTGCAATCCCTTACAGATGCCGAAATTGGCCCCATTCTATTATCAGACCATGCACCAGTATCAATTGGATTTGATTTGATATCCAAAGTCAACGCCCCTAGACGAAGGCGTTTTAACAATGCACTTCTTTTAGAACCAAAATTTACTACTTCTTTCATCTCCTTTTTTAATGATTACTTTGAGATGAATCAGACAGATTCCTTACCAATCTCGACGATTTGGGATGCTTTCAAAGCTACAGCAAGAGATTTTATCATTAATTTTGTTGCAAAAAAACATAAAATTGCATGCAATAATACCAAATATCTCTTTCAAGACATTAAGAAACTGGAACACGCATATTATGTCTCTAATTCAAAAGAATGTTTAACGGCTCTTATAAATGCTAAATTGTCCTTTAACAAGAAATCAACAGTAGATGCTTTAATTTATTTGTTAAAGTCCAGTGCAAAGTTTTATGGTAGTAAAAACAAAGCAGGGAAAATACGAGCAAATTACCAAAAAATTAAGCATAACAAACTGAACATTGAAACTTTTTATGATGAACGCAATGTCTTAAAACTTAAGGATGCTGACATTTTGAATGAATTCTCCCTTTTTTATAAGTTGTTATATGCATCAGAAACCCATCCTTCCGACCACACTTTATCACAGTTTTTTTCAACAATCCCCACAAGATCAACCAGATCTTTCTCCCCTAGAAGCGGACCTTACGCAACAAGAGCTTTTAAAATCTCTTCATACTTTTCAAAAAGACAAGGCACCTGGTCCAGATGGATTCACTGTTGAATTGTATCTCCATTTCTCTGATACATTTTTCTATTCTTCAAACAAATCATCTGGCTCCTTTTCGGATACACATATTTGTCTTATCCCCAAAGAACAAAAAACACCCATAGTTTTATATCCCATCTCTAATATACCAGTTCCGATCTCCGCCAAAATATTTAAGAAAATGAATTCTATTCTATCCTCCTTTTTATGGAATAATAAGAAACCTCGAATGTCTATATTAAGGTTAATAATACCTAAGACAGAAGGAGAGGTACATTTCCCAGACTTCCGAACTTATCAGAAGGCTTTTCTTTCACGCCAAGCATCACTTTGGTTGCTTGACCCACCAGATGACTGCCCTCTCTGGATTACATTACAAGGTCGTTTTTATCTCCTTTCTCATTTCAAAAATACCTATCCTTCTCACGTAAACTACAATCCGTTTCCACTCCAGTAATAAAGCATACTTCCAAGCCCCTTGCTTTGCCTACCGCTCATACTTCTGTTACCATGGACTCTTTCCTTGACTCAACAATTTGGCATAATAAAAACCTGATGATCCAAAATAAGCCCTTTTATTGGAAAACCTGGGGAAACAGGGGTTTCATTTGGGTTCATCAATTATTCTTGGATTCAGATTTTCTGCCTTTCTACACTCTCAGTCACCTATTTAACCTACCAACTTCCTTTATACATAAATACAATTTGCTGAAAAAAACTGTGTTGGAAACCCTTCATCAGCATCAAGTGACACATGATTTTTCTACTTTCCCACAATCCTCGCCAAACCTTCACACATTATTAAAGACCACGCCTAGAGCATCTTCTATTTACAAATATTTATGAGATATCAACTTAGTCGGACAAAAAACTAAAATAGAACAGTCATGGGAACGTTACCTTGATATATGCTGGACGTTATCCATTTGGAAGGGCATTTGGACTAAGATCCGTAAATCTTCTAGAGCAGCTAACATCACACAAACCTTGTTTTTTGTTTACGACATACTTCTACTAACACAAGCTACCTTAAGTAAAAGATTCCCTGACAAGTTAGGTTTATGTTGGACTTGCTCGTCTCCTACTGCTGACTTATTCCATATGCTTTGTTTATGTCCATGTGTACACACTTTTTGGAAACAAGTATGGTCTCAAGTCAACCTAATTTTTAACACTAAATTTCCTCTTTCTTTTTCCAACATTTTCTTAGGCAGCCTCTCCCCTATATGGGACAATGTTAAGCTTAATGTTAAAATCATTGACTTATTGTTCGCAATTGCTTTTCAGCAAATAACCATTAACTAGAAGGCCTCTACAAACATTTCTTACAAGGCCTGGTGGTACAATGTTTGTCATAATCATAGATTGGACACTGCATTTGTTTATCCTATTAATTTGGCAACAATACGCCTGAATCTATGGTCACCTGTTACAACGTATATTGATGTTTGTGCCAAACAAAGCTTTATGTTAAAGCCTTCTCAACAGGAAGTTCTTAAACCACCTTGATTCTCGTAATTGTTTTGTTAATTTCTTTTTTCTCCCAATGGTCTCTTTGTCCACTTATCCTGTTTTATCTTCTTTTTAAAAAATGTATTCAAAGTCCAATATTAGTATTTTAAATGTAAACAGCTTTCACTGTATTAATTTATATTTAAGATTGTATATTATATCCAGACACCTTAATTTCTTTCAATAAATTTCTTTTTGAACTTAAAAAATGTAATATAAAACCAAAATCATTGGGTCTCTTGGCCCGAGTGACAGTGCTTTTGCTGCACCACTGATAGCTATGCCCTTACTAACAAGTCAGAAATTGACCTGTTTGTCAAAAGAGGGGGAAAAAGCAGACATTTTCCTCAGGTGTGCTTTGCTTGGTCATTATTTCGGACTGGACTAGTTTCCTATAAAGACGAAAATTCCTGCAAACATTGCTTTTTTTACAAGCATTTCTCAATTTAGAATCCAAATTTAGCAGTTGTGTCCTTTCAAATGCTCTTTTGTAATTATCAGTCAGCAATCCACATAAAACTCACATTTTTCACTGCAGTTTATTTAAGTTATAGTAGCTCTAGGACCTTGCAAAATGAGCCAATTGAGCATACCATAACACCGCCTCAACTAGAAACATGCTCAGAATATTTTATATAGGAAAAATCTCCTGCCAACGCAAAACAAGAACACCATAGATGTACATTGAGTTTTGTGTGAGAAAATGCTTGCTGTAATTTGAGTTTCATTAATCCAAGGCAAGTTCATTGAATAAGACAATGTTTATCGTGGTAAACCAAACTCGGGCGAGCTTTTTTTAAATTCTGCAAATGTTTTAACAGACTTCATTAGTGTTAATTTGGAAACATTCTGTAAACATTATTGTTAGTCCTGAACTCACAATTGAAATGGCTTGTCGCGAAATGTGTCGTATTTCAGGCATTTGATTATAGATTAACATAAAGTACCTTAGCCGTGTTACAGATTCCATATTGAATATCTATTGGAAGAAAATACTGACCTTCCAAGCCACACACGACCATGTTTAATAACCATTCATTGCCAGGGCTTTAGACCTTTAACAAGCTTTTATGTGATTTGTGCACCATCTAGAGAAAATAAAGGGTTATTTGATTGTCACTGTCATATTTATATAGCTCTTTGCTGGTGTTAGTGCAGCCTAGAAGGGCCATTACCTCGCCCTCTGAAGGCATGTGGAGCATGCATGTGTGGTGTAAGAGGGGTGTTGGTGAAGGCTATGTCTCGGATGCTGGGTTGCTCGATGATCTAGAGAAGTGTGCCAGTTATATTTCAGGGAGGATGTAGAAATATGATGTGGTGTGTGGCGTTAGAAGGATGGAGATATTGCACAGACTGTTGCATTAGTGTTGATGCAGCAGTGATGAGGTTAGTGAGGGTTGATTGCAGTAATGATAAGTTGGCTATATGCGTGTGTGGGAGTGCGCATGCATGTGTGAAGTGGTTATTCGTTGCTATCAAATATGGGGTCCCATCTTGGTGCAGCAAGAGGTAGGCACTCCTAAGTAAATGATGGGTACGTAATATATACCTGTGTGTTCATTCATAACCCATTCTCTTTGGTAATGCTTTCTTCCTATTGCACCCACCCAGTGTGGAGCTGAATCTTCTCTTTTCAGTAGAGAGTTCATTTAACGTGGTATGTGCAAACTTTTTCTCCAGAGGAGGGGTGCTTTATTTCAGTACATGGATTGGAATGCAGAGTTTCTTCAAGGAGTCTCACATTACAATATGAAGTCAATATATTGTGAGCTAAGCCTAACGGATGTGGTTCCACTGTACAAACTACCAGGCAAGTCTTGCTCAGGTGTTTTGAACCTTTTGTATCCTGCAAAGCAGATATTGAGTCACGCCAAGGCAAAGCACATTTGCATTGTCCAAATGAGAGAGCACAATGGTGATGATCACCGGGACATGGTGAGGGTAGTACAGGAGTAAAATATTCTCCTTAGAGTTCTCTTAGCCAATGGAAAGAGTCATTGATGACATATTGGTCTGAATGCAGAAGCTAAAGTCACTCCAAGGCTTTTCACTATGGGTGCTGAAGAGAATGGGATGTCAAGTTCACTAAGGAAAGCTAAGTGAGTCAATGGAGTCAAATGTGTGAGACAAATTATGCCTTTCTAGAGTTCAATGTCAGATGGGTTCTGGTCATCCAGTGACCAGAACCAGAATGGTATGAGGGAGAATCTAAGGGCAGATCAGTGGGTGTCAGATGAATTCTATATTGCATGCATGGTTGTAACAATGTGAGGAGTTTGGTGTAATATATGGTATAGCTGTGCAACCTGACCGCGTAATACACTCACCCAAAAAATATTTAGTCCTTATGGTCAACCCTGGATAGCCGTTACTGCGAGCAGCAAGGATTAAACAAAGGAACTTGTGTAAAACATTTAACATCACAAAGCAACAAATCAAGAAAGACACTCGACATAAAAAGAAATCTGACACCTATTTATAAAACTAGATTTTATTTTTATGAATTTATAGAGTCCAAAATAAGGAAAATCCACTGGGAGGTTCTGAATAAACAGATTTTTAAAGAAATCTTAAAATTCAGTTCAACCAAACAAGCATTGGTAACCATAAACTTTGTAAACTTTTGAAAAGTTTGTAAGAGTTGATTTTAACTAATCCGGCCGGCTTCGGCTACAAAATCTGACATGGAGATGGCCTGGGGGGCTAATACGAAGTATTTGGGCAGTTACCTGGCCACCTTAGCGTTTTCCATTCCAGTTCCGAATTTCACAGCACAACCACAATAGACTTCAATGGGGTGGTTCTGATGCTGGAAATGCAGGAGATGGAAGATGCTCAAGGATGCTCTGAGTGCCGTGGTGTCAAGGGGGGTGCCTTTACATTTATTCCTTGGTCCACAGGTCAGATGGGGTGACTTTGGTCGCAGAGGTCGGAGTTCCTCAAAGTCCTCTTTAGACAGTATAAGTCCATCTGCGACTAGGCTACCGGTCTCCGTACACTGCTGTCCCAAATTTATCATTTGGTGGAGACTGGTTTCCCTCTTGGGAGACCAATCTGGACTCAAAAGACGCTTCTGGGTCCGGTTGACTCGGGTGCAGCTTTTGGCATCAAGGATCGCTCTCTTGGGACGCCCAGCATCAGTTAGTGGTGGTTATCCCGAAGTAGCTACAGACTTCCCAAGTTGGGCTACTACACCTTTAATGACCATGGTGTTGGTCCCAAGGGTCAGTCGACTGCCCCTTGGAGTTACTTCTTTGGTCTGGAGCTTACAAATGACTTTTTTCCAAGCCAGTAGCCACAGGCAGAGTCCTCTCTTTGCTAGCCCAAGGTGAAGCTGGTGCAGTCCAGCAGACAGCACAGCCTCTCTTTGCCAAGTCCAGGGGGCATCAGGACATTCCTTCTTTGGCTCTTGTTCCAGTTCCGATATGATCTGAGGTTCACAGTGCCAGTTGTGCCACATTTATTCCCAGGAAGTGCCCTGGGCGGATGATGCGGTCACTAGCCAATGAGCTACCAGGTCCACTCCCTATTGGTGATGACTTTCTGGCTATGTAGCATCTAGCAATCACATAGTGCACTATTCTGCCCACTCTCAAGATGTCAGGCCTTTCCTAGGATGTTAGGAGATTGGTAGCCCACCCTAAAGGTGTGGCTACCTGGGGACTACTTGCCCACGAGAAAACCGGTTTTGGCACTGGTCTCCACTAGCTGTTCCCGCCGCCAGCCTGTTTACCTGAACAAAGGACAGCCCCTCAAGAGTGTGTTTCCCATTTTTCCACCAAAAGCGGCTTTGCTGCCGAAACTCGCCTTTTCTACTAACATCGAGTGGCTTCCTGCGGAGGGGCGGTAACACCTTGCCATGTAGCATGCTGCTATTTTTCCTAAGCCTGAAAGTTTTTCACACTACTCATAAGGACGTCAGAATTCTGATTGGTGGCCAGTGACCTTGTGAGGCCACTGGAAACATTGTGGTGACTTTCTAAAAGTTGCATTTCTTTTAAATGGCATCAAATTCAATTTGAGCATCAAGTCGGGTTTAGCCAATGGGGCCACTAACCTTTCCACAGCAAAACAACAATTTGGAGGTGTTGCAGCCAGGACATATATTAGATAATTGTTAGAAATTGGGTCTCTAGTTGGCAGTGGTTTGCACCCTGTCCAAGTAGGGACGCTCACACTAGTGAGGGTAAGGGAGTCACACATCTAAGATAACCCTTGCTTACCTTCATGGTAGATTGGTACAAGCAGTCAGCCATATCTCAGAGGCAATGTGTAAAGCATTTGTACATACACAAAGTAATACATGGAAATCCACTACAAAAGGAGTCCGCACCAGTTTAGAAAAATAGCCAATTTGTATCTGACTAAAACAAAAACAAAACGATGAAAATCTAACATTCCCAAGTCAAAATATCACTTTTAACAGGGTTCAGCAAGTTTAGTCCATAGAAATCAATGGATGTGTTAGTTTAAGCACAAAGTACCTTAGATGTGTGAAATATTAAAGACAGTGCAAAGCACAGTGGAGGTGAGGCACTGGAAAAGCAAAGCGGTCGGTCGGGTCTTTACTACACAGGGGAGGTGAAACATCAGGTCCTTACTGCTAGGAAGGGGAGGTGGTGCGTTGGTTCCTTACTGCTAGGCAGAGGAGGTGGTGAGTCGGGTTTGGACAGGCAGCTTCAGTTCCTTACTGCTGCACTGTGTCAATGAAGAGTCTATGTCAAAGGTTGATGCGTTTGAAAATCCAGATACCCTGAATCAATGCTACAGAAGCGATGGAGTCACTGCTTCAATTTCACAGCTGCGAGGCAAACGCTACATCGATGGCGTTGCTGCGTTGTAGTCGGAGCTGGTGCCATAAACTTCAGAGACACTGTGCTCTGGAGTCATGCTGCAGCGATTCTACTGACGTTCTGCAATAGTAAGCTGGGGCCTGCGGTGAAAGTTGTGGTCAATGCTTCAAATGGAAACCACACTTCAGTGCAGACAGTGGTGATGCGTCGATCTTATGCAGCGATGCTTCGAGAAAACAGGCGCTGGGAGTAAATACGTGGATTTTCTCCTTAAGATCACCAGGTTACACTTCCATGGGTCCAGGAACGGGATTGAGCACCACTTGCCAAGTCAGGACACTCAGTAGAACATCTCAGGCACTGGCAGGTGAAATCGTTTATGGTCTATGTCGAAGGATTATGCGTTGAAAATCCAGATACGCTGAATTAATGCTACAGAAGCGATGGAGTCGCTGCTTCAATTTCACAGCTGCAAGGCAGACGCTACATCGATTCTTCAGTGGTAAGGCGTTGCTGCGTTGTAGTCTGAGCTGGTGCCATAAACTTCAGGGACACGGTGCTCTGGACTCATGCTGCAGCAATTCTTCTGACGTTCTGCAATGGCAAGCTGGGGCCTGCGGTGAAAGTTGTGGTCAATGCTTCAAATGGGAACCACACTTCGGTGCAGACAGTGGTGATGCGTTGATCTTTTGCCGCGATGCATCGAGAAAACAGGTGCTGGGAGTAAATACGTGGATTTTCTCCTTAAGATCACCAGGTTACACTTCCGTGGGCCCGGAAACTGGATTAAGCACCACTTGCCAAGTCAGGACACTCAGTAGAAGATCCCAGGCACTTTCAGGTGAAATCGTTTATGGTCCTGAGACTTCTTAACAGGAGGCAAGCACACACAATTCCCTGGAGAACCTTGGAAGCAGGATTTACAAAGCAACAATCTGTCCTTTGGTGTGTCTGGAGCCAGGTCAGGGCCTTGAAAGGCCGTCCTTTGAGGCAACTTACAAATATTGCCTTTGCCGTTGGTTTGAATGGCAAAGTCGAACTAGCAGTGCAATCACTGCCCTTCCAGTCTGCAGTCACAAGCTGGAAGCCATTTTGCACTTTAGCACACACAGGGTTCTACAATCAGTGTGGCAGCCCTGGGAGGACACTCTGCCTTACATGCCCTGGGTACCATATACAGGAACGTATAAGTAAGCCTGACTCAGCCAATTGGGGATTTTACATTGTTAGGCCTGGCACCATTGGCGTGGGTCTCCCTTCCATTTTTTGCTGTTACTTCCTGTATTTTTGCTATGTTTTTGCTGGTCTAGATGCTTTGGGCACTTTGCCACTGCTATTCAGTGCCAAACTGCAAGTGCTCCCTATTGTCAATTCTTCCCTCACCAGCTTTTTAATGATGCCGGTCCGCTCCCCTTTACTGAAATACGAGACAGATATGATCTTCCGGAAATCGAATTTTACAATTTCCTGAATGTCAAGGTGGCTATCTCAAAAGCCAAGCTCAACAACAGCACTCCATCCCTTCCTGTCTATCTAGCGACCCTCAACAAACTTGGCCATCAGGTCTCTAAGCTATACAAGCTGATGCGTCCGCAGCAGCCCACCCTGACGGAACCCATACGCCTCTTTTGGGAGTCTTACTCCTCTACACCAACCTCGGAGGTGGAGTGGGCCAGAACTTGGGAATCCACCACACGTCACAAAATTAGCCCTACTCTCTCCCAGACTAAATTCTTCCTCCTCCCTAAAGCTTTCTGGACCTACAAACATCTCTTCTTACATAACATTAGGGACGAAGATACATGTTGGAACTGCACAGAGGAAGGAGGCGATCTCGAACACTTATTATTTAAGTGTAACTGCGTTACAGACTATTGGGATAGATTTTTAAATTCATCGCCAAGGTGCTCCCCATCTCCCTACCACGAGAATTTTCCACCCTGGTATTGGGCTCTGCCAAGGCTGAAATACTTAATGATAACGATGAGGCCTTGTTTGATATATTACTCACCGCTGCTGTTAAAATAATCCTAAACAATTGGAAGGACACCCGCAAAGCATCTTTCCCGCATTGGCTTAACTGGGTCTCCAATTTAAGAGGTGCCGACAACATTTCACTCATGAACACCCCTTGGCGCCCCCACACAGAAAATTGTGGTCCTCGCTATACGAATACTTTAACCTCCATAAACCACCATGATCACCCGAACTATCTCAGGGCTCTCTTGCGCCCCTCCTCCCACATCTCGCTTGGTAGTGTGCACAGTTCTCGTACTTGCAATGTTACATCCAAACACCGTTGTTCTTTCTGCATCATTACGTCTGATATATAGCATTGTTATTATTATTATTTCCATTTGTGTTATTTGTGATTTCAGATGTATGTATTGTCAAATATCATAATTTCATATTTTTCATGATTTGTATTTTTCATGATTTATGTATGTAATGTTTCTTTTGTTGAAAACTCCCAATAAAAACTTTTGTGAAATTAAAAAGTTTAAAAGTGCCTTTATGGCGTTGGGTTTAAGCTCCATATGAATAAACAAATACATCAAGCCATATATTGCTATCTATAAACCCCATCTACCACAAAATGCAGCATTTTATCGTCAAAAGTATTACCTTACCTATACCAACTTTGCACTGGAACACTTTCAAGGTCTAAGAAACTTGTTCTAAGTAGACATGGCATGCAAGGGTCTGTATACTGTATTAGTGGTAAGCCCATAGAACGATTAAGTCTCCTAAAATGATCAATCCATATGAAAGTTATTTAAATACTTTGATGTCATCCAAAATAAAGCAATATAAATACACAATTATTTCAAGATAATTGAATGCATTAAATTGCAAAACGTTCTGCAGGATCCCAATGAATATCTTCCATCATAACATAATGTTGTAGTTAGCAACAAATGTATAGCTCAAATAAAGGGGAGTAATTTACAACCACAGGTGTGGTCTCCACTGGCCTCAGGCTCTGGCTTATAGAGTCATGGAGCATTCGCTGTCAGCTTCCGGCAGATCTATATGATGAGAGGAGTCACTACCATTTGCTCTTCAAGCTGCACAATTCCACTTCTGCCCTGAGTGCCCACCCCACTTGGAATGAGGTTTGCAGCAATGCCTCAGTCATAAAGCTGCTAAGGACACATTGCTGCTTTTTTAGTCTTTCCTCTGTCATCCATGCCTTCAATATGCATAGGATAAGCAACGCAAGTTGCTTTGGTGTAAAGTGTGCTATAAAGTGCCCTTGAACACCACAACAACTCATTGTGCTACTGCAAAAAAATACCAGGTATTCTGTGCAAGGGTGAGTACTATGGTGTTGGGCCCAGGAGCATAGTTTGCACCGCAAACGTCTTACAAACTAGACCTGAACTCATCACCGCGGCAAATGCACGAGGGTAGACCACACTAATTTAAAAGATCTCCTTATGTTATCCCTGCTGCCACGGACACTCTACTGGCTCCCACAGATGTAAATCAAGTTCAAGGTCTTTGCATCATTTTCTACGCCTTTCAAGTTGTGAACCCAACTCCAGAACCCATTCAAAACTTGTCACTCACTACATGCCAGCATGGACCCACTATTTTAGTGGGGCACATTGATCTTCCAACTGAAAACCAAACGAAAGCTAAGATAAATAAACATGGAGACAAAACTATCAAAGCACTTGGACTCCGCCAAACACGGACAAGCTCAGAAGAAAGCTTAAAATATCTGAATTAAAGGAAAATCTTCAAAGTATCCCTTAGACTCCACAGAACAACTCCCCCAATTTGACAGAGGGACTGGGGACAGTATTTCTAATGATTTTGACATCTTATATCATAACCCTATGGAATGAGGCCAACTGCAGCATATAAAAAAAATTCTGACTGCAAAGTCCCACCTACCTAAAACCTTACTCCAGGATACTGGTTAAGAGGAATATTTTCACTAGCACATACCATAGTGCAATTGAAATGCATTTACATCAAGAAATAAGGTCACGATGTAGGAAGCCCAGGTTGCACACTATAATAGCGTGCAAATTGCACTGTGACTTGTGTGTGACTTGGGCTTCATTTTTTGATTTGACTGATGTAATAATCAGTTGCATCACAAAATGTGGATTCATAGAAAGTCGCAAGACCTCCTGCTTCATGAATATTAAAGAGGCAGGAAGCATTCTGCAACCCTCCTGAGAATGCCTGCAAACGCAGGAATGGACGCATGCGAGATGCAACAGATGCGCATCTGTAAATTCGCATTAATACCAGGTGAATATTATTCTTAAAAAAGCAGCTGGTGTCCCCAAATAGAACAAGGCTGTTTAAAAAAAATTAGAATGAAAAACATTGGTGAGAGCAAGCATCCTTAAGGCTTCCAACGCGATTCTCCAAGGGTAAGCTGTCCTAGGGGGTCAGTAACTGATCAATGGTCTGCGACCAAATCTGCAGTTGCAACTATTGATACATTTTGAAATCGCAAATATGATGGTGTCCTCCTTTCATGACCCCCTCCTTCTTACCATTCGAAAGGGGTGGCAACATTTACTTTGTGAGTCAGAAATACTTTTCCAGTTGGCAAAGTAACTTTTCCATATTTCAGAACACTCTTTTGTAGTCACAAAACGTGTGAATTTGAGACCACAAAATAGTTTTGTACATCAGGCCCATGGTTCTCCTCCTACCTTCGAGTAAATCATAAATTTGGAAAACGCCAGTTCTGCTAAAAGTGTGTATTTAAGCTATTTTCTATTTCTTTTACTTAAAACGACATATGAGTGGAAATCCAATTTCTTCCAATGAACCAAAAGTGAAGTTAACAGAGACCAATTGAAAAGGCCTGCACGTCTCCTTCGGGTAATAGCTGTAATTCTATCTGGCAAAGTTACCTTTTCTGTTTCTATGAATTACTCTTACATTCTTGTAAGAGATACGGTTTGAGGTATTTATGGCGCATTCAATTCTGCTATCATTGATTTATTAGACGCAACCTGCTCCAGGACATGATGTAAAGCTGCTTCTTCCACCAAACTCTCACATCTCAGTGAGAACGGGATTTTCTGCCCTGCTGCCCCCCAGCAGATGACCAGCAGAGATAAAGAGAGGGCACTCCGCTCGCGGACACAGGGCGCCTGGCAACGTGAAGGAATCAATCAGACAAAAGGAGATTATTAGAGTGTCGGGGAGAGATCAAACATTGCTGGCATCTGCACCCACACATGGCTGATTTACAGGCGGGCTGATAAAGTGCTGCGGCTCACTGTCAGGAGTACATGACAGCTCCTCGAGCTCCGCGGATAAATTACTGCTGAAGCCCCGGATAACATTTCTCCACCTAGCAACCAAACATAACAGGATGTGGCTCCCCTTACAAGGAGCCAATATGCTACAAAGAGAAACACGGGAAGTCTAAGCGCGCGAGGCGGCGTGCTCGGTAAATACGAGTTGAAAGAAAGCACAGAGTTTGCAAATTTCACCCCTCTCCCCAGAAAAAGAACTGGCCGTCCAGGAAGCTTTCCAGTTAGGTGCCAATGATGAGGTGACGATAAGCAATCAATCTGCATGCTAAACTGAGGGGGCCCCCGCCATGCAGATGTATTAAGAAAGAGGGCCGGAAATAGGAAGTTAATTACACGAAGGCTTCAATCCTTCGCCGGTATGTGTGTACAGGATGCAAGATTTACACTTCCCTGGAAAAATTTCATATTTGTCCCTGACATTCAGCATGAAGAAATACAGCCGTAATTAAGCTGTCTCGGCCCTGCGAGTGATATAATATGTGTTACCGGGCTTAAACTTTAGGAAGTTATTCAGGACTAGTTATGGATGGGATGATGTTGATTTCAGCAGTGAACATGTTTTCCTGAACGTATTTCCATGTCAAATGCCAGCTTTTTGAAGTGGCGGATGGTGATGTTTAAATGTGGTGAGGCGTAACTCCTGACCTGAATTTAACCGAGTGATTGTAGAAAGCGAGCCCGACTGTTTTCAGGAGACAATAGAGGGAGAAGAGATTCTCCACTAAATATTTTTTGGAAAATGTGTCCAAATGTGTAATTTACTGCCCATTTCACACATATGTCCTAAAAGCATAGGGCATGTTTATCAGAAACTCAGGCAGAGCAGTGCAGCAAGACACCTTGCTGTGTGAGAGGGAAAGGGCAGGAATGTGGCGTACTTAAAACAAAATGGCAAATTTCTGCATCTGTCCCTTCACTGGCGCTATTTTGGCTGCTTTGCGCCAATGCAGGCACTCTTGAACCATGGTGCAAGGGTGCCTCTGTTGCATGCAGGATTGTTTTGTGCAGGAAGGGTCACATTCCTGCACAAAAACAACTGCGAGAGGCATATTCCTCTTTCTATGTGCAGCACAAATAGAAAGAGGAAGTAACGAGGAGAAATGAAGATATTTCCCCTCGTTACACTTCCCCTGAGAAGGCGTATCTTTTGGCGCATTACCAGTTCTAGTAAATCTGGAAAGTATCAAAAACCATGGGAGCTGTGTGGGAACACCTACACAACGCCCAAGGACTGGCTTCCCAGGGCAGAGTAACCAAATGCAGAGATTTGCGCTGTGTTGCCTAACTCCTGATTTATGAAGTCACTCAGGGCTACGCAAAGTGTCCTTACGTGGCTTTATAAATCGCATTTTTGAGTGTGTCACGCATGAACCACATTGCGTGGTGCAAGTGTGACGCAGCTGAGCTCATAAATATTTCCCTCAGTCTCTGAAAGGGAGTTCATGAAAGGCTACAGTACTTTCCTTGTACTAAACGTGGCCTTCCCCAGTAGAATTGACTTAAAATAAAAAAAATTATAGTGAGTAACATTGATTAATCATTCCCTCTCAAGAACTACTGCTACGCATTGATCGATTCTGCTCTGTCTGTCCACGTAGAGCCATCTTACGCCATAAATGGCCCTTATGTGCTAAACAATATTACCAATATGTCAAAGCCAATGCTTTGACAAGATGAGCAATATGTTGTGGATGGTTCCAAAACGGCATGAATTGCCACCATTATACAAAAGCAACCTTAGGCCCAAAAGGGGACCTTCTTGTCATGCATGGCCCAAGAACAAAAGAAATGATCTCCAATTTAGAAGGGCCATCTGTTAAGTAGTATTTCAGGCCTGGTAAAAAGTGCACTACATCTCTTAGTGAAGTGAAGGTAAACTATCCTTATCCTTGCTGATAAGTGCTGGTAGAATATGGCAGCGCAGAAGAACTTGGAGAATAACAATCCCAAAGTGCGTGTTAAGTACTGCAACTATTTAAGTGCTTTTAATATAATACTGCCTTACAGAAATCTGAAGTATTGTAACCTCGCTGACAAGCAGTGGCGTCACTAGGGGAGTGCGGGGGGTGCGGACCGCACCAGGTGACACCACCACATGGGGTGACACCGTAAGCCTGCCTCTCGAAGACTTCTGAAATATGGCGCCTGAAGGCAGAGGAGCACACGAAAGGAGAGAGCACCACAAACCTGTCAAATACAGGAGCGACACAGAAGATGAGGAGTTGCAGGCATAGGCTTTCCGGTGCTAAGCACCGGCACTTAATTTGCGGGGCCGGGTCTACATGCGATATTGGCTGTTCACTAAGTTCAGACGGGTCTCCCCAGTGAGCAGCCGATATCGCACATGATTGTGTGGGTAAAACTTTTCAAATTGGATCCTGCACCTGCCTTGTAAAGCACACACGCAGTGCCAGAAACTGATTGTGTCCCAGCCTCATTCTAAATTTCAGGTCACCCGTTCCAATCAATCCATGATGAGCGATTACAATTTTAAATATTTAGAAACTCGCTCCTTCCCTACTTGGGAATCGTCAGGTGTGTGTGTGTGTCCTGAGAAGGACCAATGGGATCAGTGTTTTCATAACGGCCCGCCCTAGCATACTGCGCAGCTGCAACGCTTTTCTGTCGACGACACAAGAAGCAAGCAGCGTTGTGCACAGCAGGCCTTGGACTAATTAAAACTGAAAGGCGGCAGTCCCAGTAAGTAGTGATTTTGAAACATGATGCTAGCAGTAAAGGACGAATTATCCCTAATACTAGCGAATCTATCCCCTAGCCTATATGTATAAGCCCTAATCTAGGGAGGAGAATACAGAATCATATCAAAGTGCCTTGTAAATAGGCTCTATCCACTACTCTAACCCTTGCACTGGAATGATAAGAGACTGAAGTCACCATCAATCACCTTTCCTCCAAGAGGGCCGGGAAAATCGAGCAGAACAGTAGCGCAAAGGGTTAATATGCCTGCTGCAAAGAGTGTGTACAGTGCAGAGCACAGAACAGTATTTCATGTGCATAGCTCAGTGGGATGCTGCTTTTGCCACAGAGATCCTTTTGTTATTGTGCAGTTCAAACGATACAATCATGATCTAGCACATTGAGCTAAGAACTACTACCTTCAAAGTGCTAGATGCAAACAGCATGGTATAGGTTAGAGTTACGTTTTTCACCAGTCTTTGACTATCCTAATTTTACTAAAAAGGGTTTGTTTGTGTAGAAATAAATTGTTACTGGTTAACTCAACCCTAACCACTGTGTTATGTTGCAGAAGTTGCATTTGTTATTTTAGCAAATTGTTTCCAAAATTGAGCTTTGAATGCCCTTTTGCTTTCCTTTTTTTCAAAATTTTCTTGTGTGGCGGGAACCGCCTATCAGCAACTTACTTGAGGAAGTCTCCCTTCTTGGAATTTAGATTAGGTATTACACCTGGCTTTCAGCAGTGCCAGTTTAGGATGTGGGTGGAGCCAATAGAGTATGTGGGTGGAGATGGGGGAAATGTGTATGGCCTCCTAAAAAAAATTGAGCACCTGGACTTAATATTTTACAAATTAAGCACTGGGCAGAGCGCACAAAGAGACACAAGGCTGTTGAAAGAACCTTGCACTCTTTATTTTATAGAGCAGGTTTGGGATTGGCTGGGCTGGGCAGGTCAGTGGAAAGCAGAAACTGAGAAGCGGATCCTCTCACAAAGAATAAAGATCAGCGCACGTCCGTTTGGCTCATGAACAGTTATTAGATATAAACACAGAGTTTGGAAACCCAGCTCCAGGGTCAACACAATAAACATATTTTCTCTTTCGAGCTAGGTGAGAGAAAAGGCTTTAATTTTCTTTATGATAATGTGCTGTCACCAACTTTTGTAACTGGGGAACTGTGGTCGAGTCCTCCTGACACCGGCTGAACATCCTGTGACTCTCGGCAAATCAATTAATCTCTTTATGCTTAAAAAGGACTCGGACCTTGTGAAATTTAACTGGTGTTCTTGCCGAGTGCTCTGGTCCAATTTCATTGAGTTTGCGACATATATACAAAAAATAGTAGTGCATACATGCTCGCTTTTTTTTACTTTGGAAACTATTTTTTACGCCCTGCCACTTTTAAATCTCATCAGCCACCACTGAGGCACCCGCTGCCGTCCAGCCAATTACAAAGCTAATGGAAGTGGGCATTCAAAATCCGGGGCTCACCAGCACAGTGTGGCAGCCCAGAGCTCAAACCCGCACTGAAATGAATTAATTAAAAAAATTACGCAATATCATGGGGGGCAGTATAGCAATGGTGGTTTGCCGAATACGTTTACCTTCTATGAAAGGTGTTAAGTCTCGGGACTTTTTATCTTCTTTGTGCCATGCCATGCTTTGTGCCAGAGCGTTATTTGGCACTGGCGGACTCGGAGGAGGTCCATTATGGGGTAAGTCGTGAGGGGGTGACACCATGAGTTACCGCACTGGGTGACACCAACCCTAGTGACGCCACTGCTGACAAGTGCCGGGAGAGCTCTCACCATGCTACTTAAAGCAGGTCAGAAGAACTGAATTATGAAATGTATTTGTTTTCTTCAAATACCTTATTAAAATGAACCCTGAGATTAAAGGTGAGATCTGAAGGCTCTAGCTGAGTTGTGGAGTTTGTCAGACCTTGAGAGCCCTTGCTCCCTGTAATAATTTCAAACAAATTGCCTTATAGTGATGTAGCAAGCTTGCTATTGGCAGAAGTGTGTGAATGAAAAATGAGTCAGATGATGCTGGCAGATCTATACTAATATAATAAAGAGAGAGCCCAAACATTTGAGACGGGTAATCTCAGGAACCACAGCACCAATCACAACAGCCAATACAGCGTTGGAAAGGGCAGTTGCAGCAGAAGGACATAGGCTATGCAGATGCCCACCATATACATTTAAAAGGTAAAAGAACCGTGCCAGCAAAGTAGACCCTTGTGGACGTGTCTGCATTGTGCTGTGGGCGTGTGCTGGGGGCGTGACAAACGCTGGGGGCGTGTGGTACAATCCGCCCTTCATGCCATGTCTCATATCTTGTGCTAATCCCACCCTGCTCCCTTTAAATACCCCTGCACCCCATAATCATAACCCACCCTTACTCCTTAAAATACCCCAACACCCTTAAACACTAACCCATCTTAACCCTATAAATATACCGTGTACCCCAAAACCCAAACCTATCCCTGAACCCTAAAATACCCCTGTACCCCAAAACCCAAACCTAGCCCTGAACCCTAAGAAAAACCCTGTACCCCAAAACCCAAACCTAGCCCTGAACCCTATAAATACCCCTGTACCTCAAAACCCAAACCTACCCCATAACCCTAAAAATACCCCTGTACCCCAAAACCCAAACCTAGCCCTGAACCCTAAAAATACTCCTGTGCCTAAAAACCCAAACCTACCCCTGAACCCTAAAAATACCCCTGTACCCCAAAACCCAAACCTAGCCCTAAACCCTAAAAATACCCCTGTACCCCAAAACCCAAACCTACCCCTGAACCCTAAAATACCCCTGTACCCCAAACCTAGCCCTGAACCCTAAAAAAAACCCTGTACCCCAAAACCCAAACATAGCCCTGAACCCTTAAAATACCCTTGTACCCCAAAACCCAAACCTACCCCTGAACCCTAAAAATACCCCTGTACCCCAAACCCTGAACCCTAAAAGTACCCCTATACCCCCAAACCCATACCTATCCCTAAACCCTAAAACTACCCCTGTACCCCATAGCCCAAAACTATATCTGAACCCTTAAAATGCCCAAACACCCCAAAACACATACCTCAGTACCCCAAAACATATACCCCTATACCCATACTTACCTTATCCAAGCATTTTTTTAAAAAAGCATGCTTTTACCATTCATGCATTTACAACGAGTTTCGATGTAAATGTATGCGTGGTAAAAGCACATAAAATGTAATGCCATGCGTTATAATGGCATTGCGTAGTCATGGTACTTTCGTAATGAAACTATGCGGAGTGATGGTATGAGGAAAGAAAGTTGCTGAATAATGGGTGTTTACCCTTCCCCAGTATGTACATTGGTGGCACGGCGGCCCACATCTCCAGCAACATACTCATATTTTTTCACCACCCATTTGAAAAATGCACAGGTCTCTCTCATTGATGGCCAGCACCGACAACAAAAACACTACGGTAGGGTAGGACCCGGGGGAATATTTAAAGACCAGTCTCTGGGAACAGCCCCCACAGATACAAAACAACAGAAGAGTACCAGAGGGTCTGGAAAAAAGGTAGATTTACAGTGTGTGGAAAACAGGCAAACAACAAAAGACCCCTAAGCTGACCTATAAAGCATAGTATTCAATGACAACCCGGTAGATGGTCAGAGATACCTATCAGTCACCACTCGGAACCACCCTTCATCATTTGGGATTTTTCAAAACCATCTATACAGATAAGTTTTCTTCAGACAGAAAGAGACTAAGATGTAAAAAATCTCTTCCACTGAACAAACAATAGTATGGTACACCACTCCTCGAGACTGGTGAGTGGTCAAGTATGGTGTGACTGGGGGAGTGCAGTGCAGAAAAAACTTTTGTGTGAAAAAATGAAAATAAAAAGGAGTGTTTAAAATTGGATGAGGGAGCATAGAACAAACTTTATTCGGATGATACTCACTCCGCCAATATAAAAAATTTGTTAAGACAGTTTGAGAAATACGCTGTCTAGAAGTGGAACCAGGTCGACATGTTTCAGCAATGAGTGGACTTAGTTGTCCTTGCTTTCTTCAGGACCTTACAACAAATAAACGCTACTGCATATGTAAAAGAAATAATAAGTGACCACTAAGACACAAATTTCATAGACAAGTACAGAGATCACCTGCAGTGTCCAGGTGAAAAGTCTTGTCTTTTGCTTACAGCTTATGTCGTTCACATAGCTTGTAAGAAGTGAAGACCTCACCCCACCTGGCAGTGGCTCAGGAGTAGAGTGAAGCACCGCTCTAACCGTCGGTACTCTGTGGCCGGCGTCTGAACTGACTGGGGTAAATGTATGCGTGGTAAAAGCATATAAAATGTAATGCCATGCATTATAATGGCATTGCGTAGTCATGGTACTTTTGTAATGAAACTATGCGGAGTGATGGTATGAGGAAAGAAAGTTGCGGAATAATGGGTGTTTACCCTCCCCCGGTAAGTACATTGGTGGCACGGTGGCCCACATCTCCAGCAACATACTCATATTTTTTCACCACCCATTTGAAAAATGCACAGGTCTCTCTCATTGATGGCCAGCACCGACATACACTTTTACACACACCTCCCGCCACAAGTTCTAGAATTGCGAACTTTAGAACTGGGGAGCAACGCTCGAATCTCTGCATCAGCTCAACATCCTGTAAATCCAGACAAATCGCTTTGTCTCCCGGTGCTTACCACAAATGAATGTGTTCTTCTGTAATGTAAATTGTGGTCATGCCATGTTGTCGAGTTTGCGCTATATAATATTGCAAGGAAAAATAAAGTAGGGAAACTCGAGTTCACACACTACTGAACGCGCACTCTTAAGTGCATCAGCAGTGCACTGTGAATCGGAGCATTTCACAGGCCTGTCACAGATAAGAAATGCTATCAAAACGAAATCCTACAAAACAATATACTACTGGCCGGCAGCAATTCATACCCGGACAACGTCGGGACGGGCTGCTAGTAAGTAATAATCAGGGCTCAGCGGACTACCCCCAGGCCACTGGATATCGTTGCCACTGCACATGTTCCACCATTGATAGCTACTACCTTGATGACCTGTCTGCACTTGGGCCACAGGCTGCATTTTGTTTCTCGGACAAGAAACTGCTAATGAAACAGATGAAACTTCAGGGTCTTTTAAACCTCAGACACTCTTTTTTTAAGTTCAAGTATTTATATTGAAAAGCATACAAGGTGACCATACAAAATAAATAAAATGAATTTTACATTGTAACAATCCAAATTTGTTGCTTAAAAGGTAAAGGAATTGGACTAATGAAATAAAAGAAAAAAGAAAAACGACATAATAAATGTATAGAGAATGGGTATATAAGCATTCAAGTATAATACAAGAAGAGATTATGAAACAATCAGGAAATTAAGGTGGTTTGGGAACTTCCTGTTGAGACGATGTAGGTAGAAAACATCTTTTGGCACTGACATCAATAAACGTTGTAACAGGTGACCATAAGACATCACGTTTTGTAGCCATTTGAGGAGGATATACAAAGGCAGTGTCTAATCTATGATTATGGCAAACATTGTACCACCAGGCTCGATATGACATTTTCGAAAAGTCTTTCCAATTGAAAGTAATTTGTTGAAAAGCGACTGCTAATAATAAGTCAATAATCTGGACATTAAGTGGAGCTTCGTCCCAGATAGAAGAGAGGCTGCCTAAAAAGATGTGAATGAAGGAAAAAGGAAACTTAGTACCATAAATCAAATTAATTTGTAACCAAACTTGCTTCCAAAAATTAAGTACTTGGGGGCAGGTGAATAACATATGGAAGAGGTCGGCATTTCGGGAGGAGCACGTCCAACGTGTGTCAGGGGTAGTGGAGAAGCATTTACATAGAATGGCTGGTGTGAATAAAAGTCTATTGTAAGCAAAAAATATGTTTGTGTGGTGTTAGCTACTCTAGAGTCTTTACGTAATTTGGACCAAATGTCTTTCCAAAGGGAAATTGGCCAAATCTTTCTCCCCTGCTTCCTCAATCTTTGTTTACTGTCTATCATTAGTAGTGCTTTGTAGGTGCTTGTAAATAATCGAGGCGTTGGGTATGGCTTGTAACAGGGTGTGAAGTTGGAAATGGGGTTGTGAATAGGTAGAAGCAGCAGGTATGAGTGGGAGTTGTGAATAAATTCCCAAGATAGTATTTTTAAGTAAAGTGTATTTATGGATGAAGGAATTTGGGAGATTGAATGTCTGCTTGAGTGTGGTAAAAGGTAGAAACTCTGAATCCGAGAACAACTGATGGACCCAAATCAAGCCTTTTTCCCTCCAAGTTTTCCAATAAAAGGGTCTATTGTGGATTAATAAATGTTTATTGTGCCAAATTGATGAGTGGAGAAAGAGGTCTTTAGAGTTAAGAGCATAGTCACAAGGTAAATCAAGCAGTCTGGCCGTGTATTTTAGTATAGGGATAAATGGATTGCGGCTTATGTGAGAAAGAAAGATATTCACGAAATGAATAAGGAAATAAAAATAGACGTTCAGTTGAGGTCCAAAGGGGACAATCTTCTTCCGAATCAAGTAGCCATAGAGAAGCCTGCCGTAATAAAAAAGCTTTGTGATACGTCTGAAAGTCTGGAAAATTAACTCCACCCTCTGTTTTAGGGCGAATCAAGTTTAATAGAGACATTCGAGGTTTCTTGTTGTTCCATAAGAAGGAGGACAGTTTGGAATTAATTTTCGTAATTAATTTAGAGGAAATGGGGAATGGTAAGTTCGAGATTGTATATAGAACTATAGGTGATAACATCAATTTTATTGGTATCCAAGCGACCCCACAAGGACAAGTAAAGGGGATGCCACTTAGAAGTGAGTTCTGAGATCTTTTGATGACAAGTACTCATACATAATGATACAGTTTCAGAGATGGAAGGTTTAAATTGCAAACCCATATATTTAATATGGCTTAGACTTCATTTGAATTGAGAAGCCTGAAAATGTGAACTAAAGGTATGTTTTGTTAATGGGAGTATTTTGCATTTGTCATTATTTAGGGGCCGATTAGGATGGCGGACGGACTTGCGTCCGTCCGCCACCCCTGAGTAGGAGGGACCGTCCGCATGGGCAGCGGCGGTTCCTCCATGGCATTTAGGATGTGACCGCCAGGGTGGCGGTCACATCCTCTATTTTTAACATTGCGGCGGGTGCAGCTTCAAGCTGCACCCGCCGCAATGTTAAAAATGCATGTGTTGCATTTACATGCACAAAGCGGCAGGCACCGCACGGTGCCTGCTGCTTTGTGTACGCAAATGCAGGGGGTACCATAGGTACCCCCCATGTGCACCCCCCACCCCCCATTCACCCAGGGGGCCCGCAACGGGCCCCCAAAGTGAATGTCCGTATGCTTTTCCATGGCGGAAAAGCCGCCGTGGAAAAGCATATTTACACAAACATCATAATATGGCGGACGGTGTCTCATAGACACCGCCTGCCATGTTATAGCTTTTCCGCCGCGGTCGGAAGCCGACCGCGGCGGAAAAGCGGCGGACAGAATTCCAGACCCACCAGCCATCCTAATTTGGCGGTGGGTCTTTGGAGTCTCCGCCGCGGTTTTTCCGCATCCTCCAGGCCGGCGGACACTTCCGCCGGCCCGGAGGATGCGGAAAAACCGCCATCCTAATGAGCCCCTTAATTTGTATCCAGAAATGAGTGAATAGGATTCCACCTCTGCTAAAAAAGCCGGAGTTGAGACTTCTGGCTTAGAAAGGAAAAGCAGAATATCATCGGCGTATGCTGCAAGTTTAATGTGAACTTTAGGTGTTTGGAAGCCATAAATGTTTGAATTTTGACGCGACTTGGACAAGAATGGCTCTAGGGCTAAGTTGAAAAGAAAAGGAGAGACAGGACAACCCAGGCAAACTCCTCTACCCAGGTTAAAAAATGAAGGAATCAAGCTGTTAGCACAAACTGCGGTCTTCGGATTAGAATAAAGGAGAGATAATAGGTTTACAAAGTTAGGGCCAAATCCAAACCATTCAAGGGCATAAAATAAATATTTCCATTCACCTCTGTCAAAAGCCTTCTCGGCATCTAAAGCAATTGCTGCTAGGGGGTGATCGAGGTGAGAAGATTTGGAAAGGATATCAAAGAAAAGCCTTTTATTATCTGTGATGACTCGTCCTTTGACGAAACCCGACTGCTCCTTTCCTAATAATATTGGTAGAGAAGAATCAAGACGCATGGCCAAAGCTTTAGAAAAATTGTTATAGTCAATATTGACCAACGAGATAGGTCTGTAATTTTTACAATGTTTAGAGTCTTTACCTTCTTTCGGAATAAGACAAATGTGGGCCTCAGAGAATGAACCAGAAGAGTGTTTGGAAACACAAAAGCAATTTATCAGTGAGTGCAATTTGGGTATCAAAAATGTAGAGAAATAAGTATAGAATGCAACAGTAAAGCCATCCGGTCCGGGAGCTTCTCTTTTAGGTTTCTGGAGGGCTGCTAGAAGTTCATGCTGAGAAAGGTCTGAATCCAAAGGAGATGGATCCAAAGAAGTATGTTGAGATTTTTGGATGTTTGAAAAGAAATGAGATAATTGATGATCCGTGGGTTGGATTTCTGAGGAATATAAATATTTATAAAAGAGAGAGAATTCTTTTAAAATGTCAGCATCTTTTAATTTTGGGACTGAATGCTCATCAAAGATTGACTGAATATTCAGCTTGTTTTTTAGCCAAGATTTTCCCTGCTTTATTTTTACCTCCATAGAATTGTGCACTTGATTTCAGTAAATACAGGGAAGCATCTTCTGTAGACCTTTTGTTAAATTGTAACTTAGCATTAATAAGATTTTTTAAAGAATCTTCTGAATGTGATGTATAATATGTATGCTCTAACGCCTTAATATCCTTAAGAAGGTCATGGGTAATCTTACGTACAGTTCGTTATTTTTTTGCTACTTAACCTAAAATAAAATCTCTGGCCGATGCTTTAAAGGCATCCCATATGGTAATGGGAGACAAAGAGTCTGTGGAATTTCTTACAAAATAATCAGTGGAAAAGGAGGTGAAAGCTGGGATCTAAGAGGAGTGAATTATTAAAACGCCACTTTCTGGAAGTGTTGTTTCAGGGGAGGATGTCAAAGCCAATTGAAACTGGTGCATGGTCTGAAAGTAGGATAGGGCCAATATCTGCATATGTGAGGGATTGTTAAATGTTATGAGAAACAAAAACGTAATCAATTCTTGATTGGGTATGATGGGTTGGGGAGTAAAAGGAATACTCTCTGACAGTCGGGTTGCAGAGACACCAAGCGTAAAGCAATTTGTGTTGCTGTATGGTGTGAATAAAATATTTATGTGATTTGTTGGGTATAAAGGACACTTTTGAGTTTCTATCTCAGAAGGGATGAATCACCTGGTTGCAGTCGCCTGCCATAATGAAATTGTCTTCAATGCAGTTAGAAATATGATTGGCCAATGTGGGCCAAAAGGATGGAGTACCTTCCGTGGGTGCGTAAACATTAAGAAGAGAAATCACAACACCCTTTAGTGACAATTTTACAATGATTCACCTCCCTTCATCGTCTGATTCTTGTGATAAAAATGTGAGTGGTAAAGATTTATAACATAATATTGCCACTTCATTCCGTTTACCATCCCTAGGAGAAAAGTAAGTTTCACCCACCCAACCTCTTTTCAATTTCATAGATTCAGTATCAGTAAGATGGGTTTCTTGTAAAAACACAATGTCAGCGTTCAATTTATCCAAATGTGATAAGACTCTTTGTATCTTAATGGGGGAGTGTAATCCCCTGATGTTCCATGAGACTAGTTTAACTGACATGAGGTACTAAGGTGTAATAGTAAAAACAGTGTGAAGCAACAAGCCAATTTAGTAAATTAAACAGAGAACTAACATTACAATAGTTCAAGCAAGTAATATAGAAGTCCAATTTGTTGTAAAAACAATGTATAAGCATGAGTGAGAAAGAGGAAAAAGAAATTGATAATATAAGTTTGATACCATGAGAAAAGTAGAGAAGTTCGGAGCAAAAGTGAGAGCAAGTGACGGAGAAAGAAATAAGGAAGATCATGACTAAGATATCAGAGTCTAATTTCCTGCAGAAATAATGGTAAATGTTGCAAAATGCAGAATGGAAACATAGGAAAAGAAGGAATTCAGCGCATGGAGAGGAGAAGATAGACAGAAAGAAGGAACTAAATAGGAAAAGGAGTAGAATATTGGATTGCAATATGTAGAAAAGAAGACAGAAGAAGTAGTAAACTTGAGAACTGAGAACATGAAGGTAAAACAAAGTAATGATGTCACCATCTAGAGAATAACAGGAAAACTGTAGGACAAAACAAGAAACAAAAGACAAGACAAAACACATACTTACAATGAGGAAATACAAGTTGAGGGTGGGTGGAACCACGTTGGACATACGGAACTTCAGGTAAGGACCAGGGTGACCAAGGAGGGAACACGCCAAACCGTAAGCATCACTATTTAAACGAAGAATAAAACAGAATAATGGAAATTTTTAGAAGGCAATAAGTAATAAAAGAATGAAGGATTAAAACAGCGAACCAAAGAATTAATAAAACCAAACAACGGGAATCAAAGTGTCAAAAAGGCTTTAGATAACCCTACAAGTGTGATAATTAATAAACATTGAAAAACCTGTGAACAAAGTGACGTAAAATTAATTATACACAAATATCAAAATCAGGTAACATGTGAGGATGAAGAACTCGAAAAATTCATATGATCCATCTTGTTTGAATTGATGAAACTTTGCAGTCGTACAGCATCTTCATAGGTAGAGGTTTTGTTATTGAACGTAACTTTGAATAAACAGGGATGAAAGAGACCCTATCTTGCTCCCATGGCACGTAGATCAGCTCTCATGTCAAGGAAGGCATTGAGTC
This sequence comes from Lissotriton helveticus, assembly GCF_964261635.1. Classification (NCBI taxonomy): domain Eukaryota; kingdom Metazoa; phylum Chordata; class Amphibia; order Caudata; family Salamandridae; genus Lissotriton; species Lissotriton helveticus. Next base: position 269,403,041 of record NC_136068.1, on the reverse strand, counting down.
TTGCTGCTGTCGCTCTTGAATAGTCCTGCGCAAAAAATAATGTAGACCCATACCAAGTTATCCGCTGAATTGTCTTGGCAGCCGTCAAAACTTTTAGAAGATCTGTGTATTCTAAGAAATATAGTATAACACCCCTGGGTCTTTGCGAAGAAGATGAAGTGCTGGAGATCCGACTAAGTCTATGAGCGCGCTGAATGTTCAGAGATGTTCAGAGATGCGTCCTCAGGAAGGTGTAAGATTTTGGGGAGAAAAGATTTGAAGAAGGTAATAGGGTCTGATCCTTCGACTCCTTCATTCAGATCATAAATATGTAGGTTGTTTCTCCTATTGCAATTTTCCAAATCCTCAACCTGCTTTTGGAGTGTTGAAACTTGTGACTTCATGAAGGAAACAGTTTTGGAAGTTTCGTCTACTGATCAAGCCTTGCGTTCCAACACTGAAATTCTAGAGTCAAGTTGTAACCAGTTATCTGAGAGTACCTGCAATTTGGAATTAGTCTCCTCCATTAAGGATATCAAAGCTCTTCTTTCTTGTAGTAGCAGATCCATGGATACTGGAGATCCTGGTTTGGGTGGAGACGGAGGGTCCTGCTTTAGGCGTTTCACATTGGACTGTCCTGGTATTGACTTTGATTGATCCATCGTAACAGTAGGGCTTTGTAGTTCAATGACCCAGAATCTTCCAATTTTGAGAGTTCTGAAAAAGATTTTGAGTTTTTGAAGAAAACATGTTTAGGTTTAGCAGAAAAAGAAAAATAATTTTTCCTTCTGCCCACTAATTATTTACTAACTCCATATAATGGAAGTTGTAGGAGAAATAAATGTGGTGCAGCAAAGCAGGGAAGAGGAATTTGTATCGCCCGCCGCCCGAGACATCTAGGCAAGAGGTTTTAATGTCTGTTTTGTCCGAAGGACAAGCAGACTTATTAATTTAATAGTTCAAATAGGGTTAGAACTGCTACTTCCACCGACTAAAAGCTAACCAAGAAATCCGAAGCAGATGTCTTCAATAACTAAAATGTTTAAAGGCCGATGATTCATTGAAAGCCACTGATTGTAGTCACTATTTGAACGGGCTTGAGGCTGCTGTTATTTGTGAAATTGAGATTGTTAAAATGCAAATCGAGCAGCTTTTGTGCAGACTTTAAATCACACGTCAGGGAGCAGGATATCACAGCTCCCATCGGACTGCCAAGTAAAAGACTCGAGAGCGGGGAGGAGAGGAATGGAGGTGCTCTCAGTTTGGCCTTTGGTTTCCTGCCCGGTTTGCTTTTCTGCCTCCTCGTGCATTTCCTTGGCCTTGTCTCTGACTCTTGCGCCCTCTGGGCCTTGTAGAGCGATCAAAGGGCATGTCTTTGGCATTTTGCTCCCTGTGCCTCTTGGAGTCCACACAAGTCTGCTCATAGAGGTCATTTCCGTTACCTTTTACTTTCCATGGACGTCACATTTGAGATGTCGTAGGTAAATGATATGCTTCCCATTACCCTCTTGTGCTTCCTGCTTCCTGCTTGCCTGCGTTTTATGTACAGTGAGTGTAATCAGCAGAAGACCGGGGGCATTGTGACAACAATTTGTTCAGCAGTACTTCTTACTTTGGCAGCATCTATGAACAAAAGGTATGCTAAAGAAAACATGAAAAGACAGCGCATATTTTTGCAGGTTTGCCTGTAGACATTTGTCCGATTGTAAATCTTCCATTAATTCCATGCATACAACACATTGAGGAGCTTAGGGCCGTGCTGAGCATACCTTTGCAGAGTCAGGACAGCAACGAACAGCTGCTGTTAATATAGGCGCCTCTCAATCCTCAAGGGGACATAAGCTGCAAAGCTTTAGGTCTCAGTAAGAAAACCATTTAAATAATGTTTTAAAAATGGTTGTGTTCTCAAGTAGTTACGTACACTTATGTAAATGCCAAGCTGTTTGGTATAACACACAGGCCTAAGCCTTTAGGCTGTAGCCAAGTGCAAGCAGTTTTGACAGGTAAAGGAATAAAGTCCCAGTAAAATACAACATTTGCCGAAGATCACACATTGTAGTTAAGTGGGCAGCATTAGAAATGTAGTTCCCTCGTTTGATCGCTAATCTAGCAACTAGGATACATCTTAAAAACAAGCATTTACAATGCAATGGTTTTGCCTTTGTTAAAGTTAGAGCTATTGGCATTGCTCTTGACATTATTTTTATTTATGTTTTTTTAACATAAATAAATGGCATTGTCATTTACAATGCCAATAGCTTAATCTCTCGCAAATGACAAACACCCACACAGAGCCCCCCCACACACACCCACACAGAGCCCTCCACACACACACCCACACAGAGCCCCCCACACACACAGCCACACAGAGCCCCCCACACACTGCGAGCCCCCCCACACACACTGCGAGCCCCCACACACACTGCGAGCCCCCACACATTGCAGGCAACAGAGGCACGTAAACATCTCTTAGGCGTAAGGCATTCTGAATCATAATTTGAGTAAGCTGAGGTGGGGTTGCTTTTGGAGAATTGTATGCTAGGAATGTCATTCTATTGTAGAAGACCAAGGCAAAAAAAAGTAGAAATAATATTTCAACAACAATAGAAAATGTAAGGGAAATATATTTGGAGTTTCAAGATCATAGTTCTGACCTATAGAGAGAATATTTCAACTAGGAAGTTAAGCTACTTTGTTTAAGGATATCCAATTCCCTAAATTAACACTTTAGAAAATACTGGAATAAATAAAGGAAAATCTGCAGAGCCAGTTGGTTTTCCGGAAAAGATATACTAGTTATTAGAGGAATAATGAGTTACTGTAGTTCAAAAATTATAAACACAATTTGTCTCTCTCTATGTGTATCTATCTATATATATATTTTTTTTGAGAGAGATATATATATTTTGTATTACTAGCATCATAAAAGTATGTTTGGCATTGACTTACTAAAATGTGGAGAAGCGTACAGTCAAGTACACAAAATCGTAGGTTTACACTGATACAAATGACACAAGTCGAGTTGTGCACGTGAAGTGCAGTGTTTTCAAAAGTGTGCTTTGCGACATTCCTAACAAAAAGATAAAGATCTGCCTCAGCAAGAGGGTGGGTGTTGCCCAGGATCCTACATAGAGGTGCCTGTTGCCTACAAAGCCTGGATCATTTCTTGCCTCCTACATGCATTATTTTTATGATTTTTCAGTGATTCCAAGTTTTCCATACATGCTATGAAGCATAGACTGCATAAAATGCGGAACATGGAATTGTTTAGGAAAGGGGTAGAGGATCAAACAATGGAATGGAATTCCTATAAACGACCCTTCGCTTGGGTAAGTAACGCCATAGGCTGGCAGATAAAGTCTCTGTAAATTTTAACCTTTATGAATGTGCAATCCTACAAGTTTAGAAAGTGCACACGTTCTATTGGCTAAAATATGTAATTTGTGAACAAGTAATAATCTCAGCTTTGACATAATTCATGTGAAGTGTGGGTCAGGAAACCAGTGCCATTTGCCCAATATATAGGTCGTAGCTATTGCTTTGCCGAGTTTTCCCTTGTAATCTGCACTTCGAAATAGTGACTCAGAGAAAGTGAAAGTCAGCTGCCATATTAAACTTGTACATCTCAAAATAGCACTACAGAATACTCACCGGTCTGAGGACTCGCACCACCTCCTTGAGGACCCCCTCCACGTTCCGCACCGAACACAGCACCAGCGTGCAGACCACAGCATCCGCGGAGCCGCTGGCCACCGCCGACATGTCTTCCCCAGACGCCACGAGGAAGCGCGTGAACCGGACGTGGTCATTTTCTGCAACGCTCTTGCCCAGGAAGCGCTCGATGTCTGGGTTCGGATCCGTGTACGTGACTCAGCATCCTGGCGGGAAAAACTGGAAATTTGTTCCCGTTCCGCTTCCGACCTCCAAAATGTTGAGCTTCCCCCCGGGGCTGGCGAAGTCTAGCATATTGGTGAAAAGAGTCTTCTTGAAGGAATGCATCTTCCGGTTGTAGACGTGGCTAAATGTGGCCAACACGTACGGAAACATCTTATTGGCTAGTGGCTGCCATACTCCTAAGAGAGCCAAGAGGTGCACTGGCAGGGTCAGCAGCATGATGCCCCCCTGAAGGGTGGCTATGAGAAGGCCCATGTTCGGAGCCGAGGGCGCCGCCGCCTCTGAGGTCTGCGCTCTCGAGCTGATGCGTGTCTGAGCTGCGCTGGATTTACTTTGTAGGAATAATGCACACCATATGCACAGATGAGTCCACATTCAGGTTACCGGTATGTTTTTTCGTTACAAACAAGGGTGTTCCATAGCACACAAAGCTGGAATTAATAGTATATATTTTGTACACGATAAATAGATTGCCAGTCATGTCCAGAATTATTCCTTTATGCAAGGAAATGTAATTAATTAATTTGTTTTTTTATAAAGAAGTAACGAATAAATAAATATTTGCTACAAGTCGATGCTCTAGAGTTTGTACAAGTTTTGCCTGGTGTGCTCGAAAATTAATCTAAAACGAATTCTTTCAAAGGCTGTGTCCTGAATGGATACACTTGCAATAATGTTTAGATCTACATAAGTAATTCTTCATTTTGCACAGTGACGCGTTTGTTTTTTCTGAGAGTGGAAATATTCAGAGTAACAGCTAAACCTCCTGGATTTTGTATAGTACTGACCTGTAAGGATGTGAGTTTGGAAGCTGAGCTGTCACGTACGGTCACTTTACCCCTGAAAAAGGGCAACTGCTCATCAAATAGGGTAGTCTGGGGCTCCAAGAATGGCCACTTTCAAAGTCAAGAATCACAAAGGATTAGCCGGGACAAAGGGAACACGTGGATGCTTTATTCAGCCTGGTTCAGGGGGTGACAGGTCTTAAAGAGAAGCAAAACAGGAACCGGGCTCGGAAGGGCACAACATTCCAAGACGACATTTCAAACACTCTTGAAGGAAGCATGGGGTGCAAAGGGTGGGGCTTCAGCAGACAGATGCAGCGTTCACCGGGCTGTCCCTATACTGCATTATCTTTTGGCATTGTTAAAGGGCTGAAACTTTGCAGCCAGGATTAGATTTCTCCCGGGTTGACCGTATAAATACATTGCCACTTTTGGGCTTATGATGGTTTCGGATGGGGGAGGGGCGTTGCAGCCAGGCCCCATATAATACACTAGTACGTTTTTGGGGCGGTTTAAATGGTTGGATGATTCAACAGGATGTGCCGAGAATTCACTGGGCTCTAATGTTTGGGGTTTCTGCACTGAGATAACAGCCATGCCTCGGGTGACTTTAGAACATACTATTTTTTACCTTAAACACAAAGGCCCAAGAAACACACTGATGCAAACCCACACCAAGCGTCCTTACCACGGTATATCTTTCTGATAAGCCCATGTTACCCAATGTCCACCTTCTAGAAACTACAGACTTGCAAAAGTGCAAAGATAATTTCATTTTTATGAGAAAGTGTAGCACTCGAGGCATGTTCCGTGGAAGAAAATGTGTATTTAAATGTAAGTTTCCAGATCCTAATACAAGAAATGAACTAGATGTTGCCCTAAAGTAAAATGAAAACTCTGCGAATTAGAAAAAAGTTTGTTCTAGCCAATGTTCTTCTTATCCCTGTGACCATCTGCCCTTAACAACCTCATGCAAATTACGTGCTGGCTGACACCACTGAGGCTCCTGGGTGAGCTTGTGCCATTTCAAAGGGTTTGACACATTTACAATGACCTCCGGTAGTGCCCGAGTGCCTTTGATATGACAACTCCGCCCTCCTTTGATAAGCATCAACACCGACAACTACCCCATTGTCTGTTAGGGGGGGGGGGCGCTCTTCCAGTCCACCAAGAAAGTCTCCCTTCTGTGCCTCACAGGAAAACATGCGTTAAAACAGTACATTCAATCTCTTCTGCATGCAGTATTGTACAACATGAAAAGTATTTCCACAGGTTTGAATAGTATGCCCCTATATTGTACCCCATGTGGCCTATGTCCAGATGATTATATAGGAGAAGCCCGCCCCCCCTTAAGTTGTTCTGTGTGACCCTCAAGTGCGTAGACCTGTGCAGGGGCCTTCGCGCGCACTCCTTGTCACTGTATAATCATCCCGGGCATGCTGGTACAGTGTGAGCTGCTTCTGGCTTGCAGGATTCTACGGAGCTGGCCTCGTGTTCTCATGACTGTGCCAGGGGAGCCTCACGTCACTAGATTGGTACAGTATGAACCTCACAGTCCTGGAATCTCACAGCGTGAGCCTTCTCCGCGGGACTGGACAGAGTGTACAATGTGAGCGCCTAGACATAAAACGTGTACTGTGTGAGCCCGCTGTCCTTACCATCGTCCGGCAAGAGGCCCACGTCTTTAAGAATGGACGTTAAGAGCGAGTAGCGAGGCCGTGTCTAAGGGTGTTCCGTACGAGCCTCACATCCACGGGTGGGTGCACTAAGGTGTGTCCAGGGTGCCAGAAAAAGGAATCCGCTTAATATCGTGCACTGTAGTACATTTACTTTTCGAGGTGAGATGACAACTAGATGTTGTTTAGCTGCGTCTGCAGGAGGGTCCCCGTCCCTCTGCAGGCCTCGGAGGAAGGAAGGGTCACTGGGAGTTCATAGCAGACAAAAGAGCGGCCGGATCACAGCGCGTCCCCACATTAGCATTCTGGCCTTTGATTCCAACTGGCCCAACAAGCGCCCGTACAAAACACCAAAGCCTCAGTGAGCGCTCAGCCCCCGGATTAAGATGTCGCGATGTGTGCCTGGCATGAAGATGCATGTCAAACAAGGAACAATGGCTGACCTGTGCCTACAGTACCGTGCCCGCCCTGCCCACGTCAGGCCTGCAGCAGGTTTGCGCTCTCAGGGGGAGTGTCAGACAGACTCTTAGTGATTTGCGCCCACAAACCGAAAGCACTAATGACGTCATTTCTGCTCCTGCTAATATTGGAAACCAATACCAAGATATTAACTTATTGTTATATCTTGGAGAGCGCTCCGTACCTGGCCATCAGAACGGTTCCAATCCAAAGCACTCAAACCTCATTGAAACAGTACGTTCCCAGAGACGGCATTTTAGGTCAAACTAGAGATAACTCCCAGTTTTATCATCCTCATAAAAACGTGGTTAGGGCTAAAGGTATTTAAAAGCACGGGGCTGCGTGTGGCCATGGCAGAGCTGTAAAGCTTGGTGGTGGTGGTGTGGAGTTAGCAAAGATGCAAAAAAAGCCATCGGAGTAAGAAATAAGCCTTTCCCTTCGGGGGAAAGATGTTCGGAAAGTTTTGTTTCCGTGTATACGGAGCACAACCCCAGGACCATTATTTTCCTTCACTATAGCTATGTGTGGTCCTGGGCACCCCATACATTGCCCTGGTGCCCCTGTTTACTGCGATGGTCGTGCCTACTGAGAACCGCCGTGACGAGTGTCTATAGAGGAGTCCTGGACTACAGTGTTCCGCTTGTTGTAAGGCTGGCGATGCGAGCAAGTGTGCTGTATTGTTGTGGTATCACCCTGCGCCGGCAGCAGCAGGGCCGGGTTTTCAGGTCATTGTTTTCTCGTCTCGCCCTCTGTGCCGCTCGCATTAGCAGCATAGAGTGCTGCACGGTGACAGCAGAGGCGGCAGCGCCAGTACTAGACGGCTATTTAAACCCTGCTAGGCGAGCACTCTCCCATCACATGACCCGCCGTTGGCTGTTTGGACCTCCACTGCAAACCGGAGCAGTCAGCAGCGCCCGAAGCACCGCGAGTACACAGGACACCTGGGCAGGGGGCGGGGTGGCTGCTGGAAAGCTCGCAGCGCTGCTGCTGGCTGCCTAGCGACACCGAAGGTGAGCCGCTGTGCAGTGGCCGCTTCATGGTGTTAACAGGAGGCGGCCGCTTCTCACTGTCCCTGCCAGGGCAGAGCGATCTCAGGCTGAGCCCCTGAGCTCTGCGGCAGGGGAAAGGACGCCTCTAACCATTAGTACCTGTGCATCAGGGAGAGAGCAGCGCCACTTGGAATACCCTCGCGGCGCTACGTCTAAGGATGTCAGCCAGGCAAGAGGCATCTTCGGCCGGTGCCGCCATCAGGAAACAAGCGGGAGGGGGCGGGAAAGGGGGAGGAGAGACGCAGAAGACGGCCGGAGCAGGAAGGCGGGTGCCGGCTCAATGCCGGACCAGATTCGGGGGCGTTCCCGGCTTTTGGCTGACGTCGCGTGACGTAGCCAAAAGGGGAAAATTCTCGGGAACGCCCCCGAATCTGGTCTGGGATTGACAGACAGAGCCCTCTACCAATGGCTAGCCTCCATTTATGGAGCTAGCCAATGGGAGGAGGGGGCAGATACCCGACCCCACATAGAGGATTAGAGGATATCATTAGATTTTGCTAGCGCATGCGTACTTCGTACGCATGATGAAGCAAAGCTTCGCATATTTTGCGGCTTGCCGAAGTCAAGAACCTCGTTTATGTGTAATAAGGTAACAAAATGTATGTTTTACTAACATTTATTTTTGTTTAGGCAAAGTTCCCGAAGCTTGCCTATGTGTATTTCTAATGAATTTAATCTGTGTTCTTTAATATGGCCGCCGCTTGTATTTTAGTTACTGCGCATGCGTCAGCCACACTCACGTGTCCTGACGCGTCTGCAGAAGTGGAGGGAAAGTTATGCGCATGCGTAATTCATAGCTGTGCTTATCATGTGGTACTGCTCGTGCCACTGCTCTTGTGATTGTGTCAATGTAGCTAACATTTAATGCAATAGTTTTATTTCTTGATGATGAGTTAAAAGTACAAACCCTATGATGTATTTTCATAATGACATTATTATGTATTAATTTGTTTTCGCTTACTTTTCATGTACCGCGGGGAATGGGGGTCCAAACTGATTGGGAGCCATATTGACGGTCTCTTCTGCGCATGACCAGGGAGCATTGAAAGGTGGCCACTTTGGACAGTGGAACTCAGCCAGCTGGCAGCCACAGTCAAGATGCGCCTGGGAAAGCCACCTCTGCGCTACGAGAACGGCGAATGTTGCTCCTCATGTGTTACAATGTTAATTTTCACTCGTATTTCTGCACAGTTCTCATGAGAACCCCAATCTCTCTAGGCGGTACCCAAGTATGTTAATGAAGGCTTCAAATCTTGTATTGTGATTGGTGTGTTACCCAAATCCTACCTTAGGACCAATCGAAATTGAGGGATTCTGACACTTTGCAACATTGGGGGGTGGTACACTGTCCCCAAACTGTATATCTACCCTGGGTTCACCTAGTGAACCGTCCGACTTGTCTGGTTTAGCTGACCTGTCACTGACCCAACGCACTCAATAGGTGACTGAAGATACAGAGCGCTGCGAAGCACTCTGTCTGAATTTGACCATAGACTAAGGTTCTACTGAACCTTAAAGTGCTGGCAAAGCACTTAGCTGGGAGTTCGCTGACCCAATCGGGGTCTTGATCGATAGCTGCAGAGCGGGTGGAGCGCAGGCGTTGCTTCCGAACTGTGGGTTCCGGTCCTGTCCTGAAGAGGGTCCTGTCCTGAGGGTTTGCTGTCCTGTCCTGAGGGTCCTGTCCTGATTCCTATTCCGAGGGTATCCTGTCCTGTCCTGGGTGTCCATTCTGCACCTGCTGTCCTTTGAGGGGTATCCTTCCTTGAGGGTTTCCTGTCCTTAACTGACCCGTGGCCAGGGTTCGGTTTCCACACCTTTCTAGGTAAATATTGCTCTGAAAACTCTTTAAATCTTGCACCTTCTAAATTTCTGACTTTTGCTTTAATAAAGTTCCTCATTGCATATGTTATATTTTCCATGCCTTTCCGCAACTATTGAAAGTCAATTACATATTTTTCCATAAGTTTGTTCCTATGTCTTCTCACTTGTTAGAAATTATATTTTGCATTGCAGTCTGTAATTTTATGATATGGTCTAGAACTTCATTGCCTAGATTGTTCAAAGGCCCATTCACCTTAAGTGAAGCGTGCTACTCTTTATAGGCCCTCCCATAGTTATTCATGCATAAAATGTCCATGCTTAAACATTTCTGAGATTTTATAATGTTTCCCATCTGCATTTCACATTACATTTGAATGATTACCCTGTCATTATTTCTTTATGCCTATGTGATTTACGTTATCTTGGTTATTGATTGCCTTATTTTACTGTACCTCATGCAAGAAAATATTGAATTTAGATAAACATTTTAAAACTTCCAGTTGTCCGTGGTCATTTAAACAGTATTTGAATGTTATTGGTTGGGTTTGTATTTTGCTGCCTTTCTTTTACAGCTAGCTCCCTGATTCATTGTGGTCATTAGGTACCCGCATCGGTGGATGGTAAGTCGGGTGCACTGAAAATTATTAGCAGGGAACACACACACACAACTTGGTAGAGCTCGTGAAGTCACCTGATCGATGTATATGGTGATTTGAAAAGTATATGGGCCCTGAAGCCGGAAACGGCGAAAACTATTGGTCGGGTGGCCTCGCGCGCTCTATCAGTTTTCTGGTAGCTAGAGGATGGTTAGGGACTAGTTGAGAGTAAGGCAGGGATTAGTTGGACTAGTTGAGTCGGAAGCTGCTATTATATTGATGCTGCTAGAAGAGCGGCTGTTCTAAGAGACCTGATCATTCTCTTGTGAATACGCTGCTGAAACTCATGAATTTTTGCATTGTTTTTATTCTTGTTCTTATATTGCTATATGTACTAATCCATGCATTTGTAAACCGTATCGTTTCGTGTTGTCCGAACTCCCCGGGGAATTGAAAGGGCAAGTGGTGAATAGAATCCATTGTCCTGAGGTCACAGGTTCGAGGAAAGTTAGGTGCAGGTTAGGATAACCGGGAAGCACTAACTAGGGTTTTCTGAATACATGTGTGAATAAATGACAGTAACGGGGTTCATTGGCAAAATTCCCATAGTGGCGTAACCTAGTAAGGGTCACATCGGAAGAGTAGCAGGTTCCTCGGAGCTAGCGTGAAAGCAGAGGGGTCCGCTGAGAAACCTTAAGCTCGGAATATATCCCGGAAAGAAGTGGATGAGTTTAGGGGAATAACAGGTTCACCGATGCTAGAGTGAAGGGTAGGCGGAAGAGATCTGCCCGCAGCGAGTGAAAAGTAAATGGAAGTAGTTTACTTGCAGTAAAACAATTCTTTCTCTGTCTAGACACTTGAGCACTGTGGCGAATGTGTATTTGTTGTAAAATAACCAAGCACTGAGCACTTTAAAAGAAAGAAAGTTTCCGTTACCTTGTGAAGGGAGGGAGTCAGTCGCGAAGCGCCTCTGACGTCACTCTGTGCCGCGCTGGGATTGGTAGAAGCAGCGGGCGGGTAGCGGAGCTGGAATTGTAAAGGAGGGGTGAGCGCCGGAGCGTGGGAACTGTCTCACGAAGGGGCCGCGCACCCATTGGCGGAGCTTATTTAGTGTCGCACACCCATTGGTTGCACGAATTTCTGAAGCGCGTTCTGATTGGAGGTAGTTTGTAAACAAAGTTTACCGCAGAAGTTGTATGTGGCACTCGCAGACTACAGGAACTCGACCTGATCCAAGGCACCTAGGGTTTGAAAGGGATCAGTGGAAGACTAATAGATACGATATTATGTACGGAACAAAGAGAAAAATGTCACTTATAAGTAAGGTGAAAAATTATTTTAAAACGGACAAACCGATTAAATCTAGGGAAGGTGTTCTTGTCCCACCACCTAATACTCCTGCCTCATTCATGATGTTTGACCGAGGGTACAATACCTGTGTGTGGCTGGAGAATTGGGTGAAATACACGAAAGATGACGGAGTATTGGCTTTTCCGTTAGATGGTACCTTCAATGGTAGGATCCTATTTAATTTAAGGACTCGGATGAACGAATTGCATCCCAGACCGAGACTAACGCAGTATGAGGCATTAGAGGAATGGGAGATTGAGGCTTTTGAAAGAGAAAGACCCCGAATGGACAAGGGTTTGACCAAGTGGTACCCCAGGCAGAAACAGGAGTCCAGGGATAAAAGGATGAAACAGTGGAGGCAGAGCATGATTGTTGAGGGTCTGTTTCCCATGATGCCGGCATGTCATAACATTGGAGCGGGTGAGAAAAGTACTGAAAAATGTAAGCATTGGGGGGCCCTGGGGGAATCAGATGATGAACTAATAGATGACATCTGTACCAGAAGTCCGCCACCTTACAATGAGGGAACCCGACCTTCCAGTGTAGGAGATGTTCCCCGACGCCACTTCCTAAAGGAAGAAGACAGGTCCCTGGGACTGGGAGGGGGTGGTCAAGTATTGCCCTATCCTGAAAAACCCGAACCGACGGAAACTAGGGATATATATCCCAAAGTGCCCGCGAGCCAGTAAGAAAAATATTCACGTACGAAAATCTTTTTTCCCAGACCCTTGTATGAAAGCGAAGAGAAACCATCGAATTCAGGACTGCCTTTTGTTCAACCTCCATATGGGGAAGAGCGCAGGTCCTTTAATACTGGAACTTTATTCCCGAAACCAAATTATGGGGGAGGACCAAGTGAAACGCATCCTACTGCCCCGAGTTTTACTCCTCCGTTAACCCCACAGATATTACATGACACAACTTTAAGAAGGGTACTAGTGGAAAAGGAACAAGAGGCTCTAGCTAGACAAAGGACAGAAATAATTCAGAAAATTTCCCAGTTAAATACCAGTCCTGAGGCATTGACTATTCCAGTAACTATTGGACCGGTGGTCCCGTTATACGGAAATGGTCAGGGAAATCCGATTACTCCAGTTATGACCCCAGTCATGGCAACCCCGAGACAGGAACCGATCATCATAGATGATCAGTCCAGTGAGTGCGAGTCTGAAGTTGCGTTCTTGGAATTGCCAAACAAACAGACTGGAAAGGGAATACAGCAGAGGCATAACCCTTTTAATACAAAAGAAATTAAATTAGAGACAGCAACAGGTACTAGGAATGTCTCTCTGGTAACTCCGGATGAAATTGAGAGTTGGAGTCGTGAATTAGAGAAGCAGACTCCGCAAACAAAACCTTTAGACCTCTACAAGCTGAGGGTCGAAATAGAAGAATTAATGGCAGGAAATGTGGGGTTGGATCGATTGAATACCTACTCTGAAGAAGAATTGTCGTTCATATGTAAAAGCTTTACAAGGAACACCAGAGTGCTCCACGAAAAACTGACCGAAACAGCAGTTAGTATGGGGGTAGATATCTCAAAATCCAAGCCCTTACAGAAACCGTACAGAGCAGACTTCTCAGACAAAGATATAGAACACCTGAATGTGGCAGGGAAGAAGTTGCAGATTAAAGAATTAATGGGGGTACTGCAGAAATGGGGAGATGTGGAAAGATGGAGAAGCAGGTGGGCGAAAAAGAGAGAAGAGGTTCGCTCCCGACAAGTGACTCCTGAGTTTGCTTTAAGAGAGGTAGAAAAACCTGAGCAGTTATGCCCCATGCGCGAAGTTCCAGGAGGGAAACATGTGCATGTCCCCTGGTCTAGGCAGGATATTGTGTCCTTCACGAACGATTTTCCAAAATTACGAGAGAAACCAGTTGACTGGTACAGGCAGGTGGAAAGGTTCGTGAAGGTACAGAAATGTCTGTGGAAAGACCTGGATGGGTTTTTCGACATTGTGGTTCCAGTAGATTTATGGACCCAGTGTAAAATAAACATAGACTGGCCGAGTGAGGAGTACCCAAGAAATAAAGAAACAGGGGAGCCATCAAAGGATGTCATGCGAAAATATGAGCAGGTAATTCAGCACTTGAAAGAAAAGGTGCCTGCAAAGGAAACTGATTGGACAAAAATAGATAGAACAACACAGGAAAGGGACGAGACAGTGCACTCCTTCTATGAGAGGTTATTGCAGGTATTTAAAACATACAGTGGTATTGATAACATCGACCTGAAGGATATGACGCACTTTATTTACAGGTTTGTAAATGGTTTAAGACCTGAAATTTATCAGTGGATAAAAGATAATAAAATCTGTTGGCATACTAAGAAAATGGATGAGGTCCTGCGGTACGCTAAGTACTGCGAGGATGAGATGGCAGAAAAGAAAAAGGCCCTCAAGGAAAAGGTGATGTGGGCTCAGGTGAAGCTCGCAGAACAGCAGGAAAAACAATTGAGTAACATGGTTAAAAATGCTGAGAACAAAGGTCCTGGGGGAGGGGGTGGAGGAAAGCCCCGGCCCAAATTTAGCAGGGAAGAGGCTATGAAAAAATTTCCCTGCCATCAGTGCGGCGAAATTGGACACTGGCGAAACGAGTGTCCCCAATTAGTAGATATTAATGAAAAAACTCCTGATTTAACTCCACAGACGCAGAAAGAAAGACCAAGAAAGACTCAACCCCAGGTAAAAACAGTTCAGGTGCCTCGAGCACCCAAGCAGGTATACAGGGGAAGACAGGCAGAAGATGAAGAGATAGAGGTTTGGGAAAGCGGGGAGAACAGAAATACAGCAACTTCGCAGTATCTGCTGAATGATACCTTCCTTTGTAATGATCAGGACTGACGGGGCCTGAGAGGGGAGGACGAGGAGTGCGTACTTGGCGCTTCCTTGCCGGTAGACCAGTCTGGACCATATATTGAAGGAAAGGTTGACGGAAATGATGTCACCTTTCTGTTGGACACTGGCGCTACCCGTTCTACTGTAAGAACAGTGGACGTTCCAAACCTACCCCTCTCGGGAGAAAATATCCAAGTAGTGGGTGTATCTAATCAATTGATTAGTACTCCTGTTACCGAACCAATGGAGATTTCAATTGGAAATTTTAAACAGATGCATAGATTTGTCGTCTGTGACACCAGTCCAGTGAATCTACTGGGGCGTGATTTGCTGTGCAAAATGAACTGTACCATCTTTTGCACACCAAAAGGTGTTGAAATACAGACCCCAGATGAAGATGGCATTTATAAATTATTGTTACTTAGACCTGACTCAGAAATTAAAAGATTGACCCTGCAGGACTTGCCCCAAGAACTCCAGGAAGCCGTAAAGCCAGAGGTGTGGGATTTCACTGGAAAAGATGTGGGTTTGATGAAAGATGTGGACCCCATACAGATAGCCATCAAGGACAATGCAGTATATCCTAACACTAGGCCCTACCGAATGAATGCTGAAGTGAAAGCAGGTGTCACTCTAGAAATACAAAAATTATTAGAAGGAGACATCATACAGGAAGTGATGAGCAGCCCATGCAACTCACCGATTATGGGCATCAAAAAGCCTAGTGGCAAGTATAGGGTAGTGCAGGACCTGAGAAAGGTTAACAAAATTGTAGTTCCTTGCTGCCCTATTGTCCCAAACCCTGCAGTGATATTGTACCAGATTCCTTGGGATGCTGAATGGTTCACTGTGATTGATTTATGTCATGCATTCTTTTCGATACCCCTGCACCCCGACAGCAAATTTCTTTTCTCATTTGCCTTCGAAGGTCACGTGTATTGTTGGAACCGGGTCCCTCAAGGGTATACAGAGAGCCCCTCTATCTTTAATCAGATCTTGAAAAAATGTCTAAAGACTTTGACCTTACCTGGGAACTCTGTGTTAGTGCAGTACATAGACGACCTTCTACTGGCGTCTAAAAGTCACAGGGACTGTGTAGTTGACACCATTGCCCTCCTAAATCATCTGTGTGAGAAAGGGCATAAAGTGGCCCCTGACAAACTACAGTTCTGTGCGAAATCAGTAAAATATCTAGGACACCAGATAGAAAAGGGTGTCAGAAAAGTCACATCAAAAAGAGTGAGAATAATTCAAAAGATGCAGTTGCCCCGTACTCAAAAAGATGTCAGAATGTTCCTGGGTGTATTAGGGTACTGCAGGCAGTGGATTCTGGGATTTGCAGCCTTAGCCAGGCCCTTGATAAAAATGACCACGAGAGGAATGCCAGATGTTGTAGAGTGGGACGATGAAAGTCTAATGGCTTTCACAAGACTGAAAAACTGTCTGTGTACGGCCCCTGCGTTGGGAATGCCAGATTATTCCAAAGAGTTTGCCCTATTCTGTGACACTCGCGATAATTGCGCATTGTCAGTCCTGACTCAAGAACATGGCACGACCAGAAGGCCTGTGGCCTATTTCTCTGCCACTTTGGACCCAGTAGCTGCTGGGTTACCAGGCTGTCTGAAAGCAGTAGCTGCTACCTGTGCAAGTTTGGAACAGAGTGAGTCCATTGTCATGGGACATCCTGTGACCGTGTATGTTTCACATGGAGTGGTAATTCTATTGACCAGAACTAAAACACAGTATCTCACCCCTAGTCGGCTGACTAAATACGAGAGGATTCTTGTGGGTGCAGCAAATGTAAGCATTGTTAGGTGCGGTATTCTGAACCCTGCCACCTTACTCCCCGACCCCTTGGAAATAGAAGGTGGGGATGATGATGAACATGATTGTATTGACCTGACAGAGTTCAGTACTAAACCACGCCCAGACATAAAAGAAACGCCATTGCCTGAACATGATAAAGAACTATTTGTGGATGGTTCCTGTCTAAGACATGAACTAGGAGGCTTGAGTGCTGCTTACGCAGTAGTCTCTTTCACAAAAATTGAAGAAGCAGGTTACTTATATAACATCAAGTCTGCACAAGTAGCCGAATTGATAGCTATGATAAAAGCTTGCAAAATTGGGAAGGACTTACGCATAACAGTGTATACTGACAGTCAGTACTGTTATGGAGTTGTGCATGACTTTGGCCAATTGTGGCTGCAGAGAGAATTCATGACTTCCTCAGGTACTCCCATTCGGAATGCAAAGGTTGTTCATGACCTTTTAGAGGCCATCCAGTTGCCCAAAGAACTGGCAGTGGTAAAATGTGCTGCTCATCAAAGGAGCATGGACAAAGTATCACTGGGAAACGATTATGCTGATCGAGTGGCCCAATGGTGTGCCAAAGATCGGTATATTGTAAATCCAAAACGAGGGGGGCCAGGAACCAGCTGCCAGCTTCAGGTGTTTGAAGAAGTGCCTACGTGGGATGAAGTGAGAGAGTGGCAGGAATCGGCTCCTTGGCAAGAAAGAGAGAAATGGAAGGAGGATGGGTGTAGACCGAGACGTGTGGATGGTGTGATTTTGGGCCCAACTGGTATGCCTGTGTTACCCCGACACTTGCTTGGCACAATGGCAAGATTAATACATGAAGGATCACACATTGGTAGGGATGCCATGATTCTGGTATTTCAACAGACTTGGTACAGTAAGAAATTCAGGAAGGTAGCAGAGTCCCTCTGCCAGAGGTGCCTGTCATGTCAGCAGATGAACCCAGGCAAGAGGACAATGGTTGAGCTGAGCAAAATTGGGAGATCAGGGGGTCCCTTCGTAAGGATACAGATTGATTTCATCACCATGCCCCGTTGTGAAGGGAAGCGATATGTCCTTGTCATTGTTTGCATATTTTCAAAATGGGTAGAAGCTTACCCTACTTCCCAAAGTGACGCACTGACAGTAGCGAAGTGTTTACTAAAAGAACTAATACCTAGATTCGGGGTGCCATTCATTATTGAATCAGATAAGGGTGGACATTTCCAGAATGACATACTGGCTGAACTCTGTAAGGCCTTTGGAATAAGGCAGAAACTTCATTGTGCATACCACCCAGAGGCTTCTGGAATAGTGGAACAAGTAAATGGAACTATCAAAAACAGACTAGCAAAGCTGACTGATGCAACTGGCATGACCTGGGTGAAGGCCCTGCCCCTGGTCCTGATGGGACTGAGAAGTGTTCCTGACCGCAAGACAGGCCTAAGTCCCCATGAAATCATTATGGGAAGAGTGATGAGACAAGCATGGGTGCCAGGAAGCAAACTGTTGAGTATTACTGATGATTTAGTGCTTGAATACTGCAGAAGATTGGGTGACCAAGTGCGTTCTATCTCTCGCCAGATTGGAGACGACGGCATCCTCAATCCAACGACTCCTCTCCACAGCTTGGTTCCAGGAGACTGGGTCAAAATAAAGAAGCACACTCGATCTAATTGTCTGGCACCAAGGTGGGGAAAGAAACGCCAAGTAATCCTGGTAACAACAACTGCAGTGAAGGTCGCAGGTGTTCCCCAGTGGATCCACGCTGGACACACTCAGAAGGTATTACCAGACAAAGAATTTGCAGAAGAGGGGCAACCAGCAGAGGACCCTGCAGGAGCCGGTCCAGAAGCAGCTGACAACGAGCAGCCCAGCACCAGTCAGGTTGCAGGAACAGCAGACGTTGGCCCAGGAGTAGTTGACTACGAACTGCCAAGAAACCAGCCTGCGGAAGAGGTCCAGGAAACTGAGCCAGGAGTAGCTGAAGACGAGCTGCCAAGCATATGGCCAGAAGAATGGATACCGATGATTGATCTGACCGAAGATCCTATCAGAACAAGAGAACGACTTAGTGAAGGTAGAGAGTGGACTAGTCAGGAAAAGCAAGGCACAGGCGAAGAACCTCAGCCGCTTGAGATTCACATCAAAACTGAGGAAGGAGAAGGTCAGACAGGGACAGAGCAGGTGTTCGATACACCACCGCTAACACCTGATGCAGATAAGGGAGAGACTAGAAATAGAGTGATAGTTCGAGCAGAAGAAAATCAAGAGATCGAAGTGCTTGAACAGGATCAGAGAGGGTTAAAAGAACGGGTTCAGGAAACAGAAACAGAAACAGAGACAATCGAAAGCCAAAAACAAAATATTCCTGAACAAGGCCAGATTAGCAACCAGGCAGAAGAATTTGATGCTAGCCCTGGAACTAGCCAGATAGGGAAAGTAGGAGAAGAAAGTGGAGAAGAATTACCACAAGATAAAGAGAACAAGAGAATAAGAAAAGAAAGTGAAGTCCAAGTACCGACTAAGAGACTAAAGAAAAGAAACAACCTTGAGCCTAGGTTTGTAAAAAGATTGAGACTAAGGATAAAGACAGTGGAAGAAAAACGTGCAGAGGCAAGAAGAAGTGCTCGGATAGCAGAGCAAGAAGAAGACTCTTCCAAAAGAAGGAGTGAACGAATAAAAAGACAAAACAAAAAGTACAAGTCTCCTGAATGGACACTGGTTTTGGAAGAACTTGAAGATCTTGATATAACTGACGTGAGCGACGGAGAACCCGTCCCAGAGTACTCAGCTGAAGAAGAAGACGAACCACCGTGAATTTGCACAAAGTAAGCTAATTGTGTAAAGCCAAAAAGAGGGGTTCGAGAGACTCCTTCTGAGCCAAAATGTCTGATTCAACAGTGAATGGTAGACCTAGTTGCAGCCGTTTTAAGACGTGTTGCAAGGTGTGTATATGTAGTGTAGTAGTACTGATAGTTATCTGGATAGGATTAACAATTTTCATTCCCTTTGCTGTAAGTAAAGATACTAACATTGTCCCTACTGAAGTTGTAAATACTGACAATGAGGAGCTAACAACACAGAGTGTAGCACGACATGAAAGAGCTTTGAGACAAACAAAACAGAACTTAGAAGCACCAGATGAGGGAGGACTACATTATCATGGAGTTAAGAACAAGACACACTTAAATGTTTTCGCAAACTTATTAATACACTATGTAGAGACTATGGAAATTGAAGATTGCTATGTCTGCATGAAGCTACCTACTTCTGTGGCTGAAGGCGTGACATACCATCACCTGCCATTGACATATGGAATCTCCTGTAGCATTTTAGCTAGTTTATTTTACAAAAGGGGACCGTTACAGCATTATTATTCTAACAATGACGTGATCTTTTCTGAACTTCCTATACGTGGGAACTTAAATCCTGTACATACCAAAACTGACACCATAAGATATATGGGAGACTACTTTCTGACTATAGGTAACATTGACATAGCAGACGCACACAGAGATAACTTGACTTGTTCTTTGCGTGAGCAGGAAAAGATGTTCCTGAACATGGCAGAGAAAAGGAGAATTAAAATTCAAAAGAAGGCTAATGACGAAAGTCAGAAAAAGCCAAAGTGGGCAGAGAACATGGAAGGCACCTCATCTGGTGGAGCGGGTCCTGCTCTGTTGCTGGATTTTGAAAAGAAAGGCAAGCTATGTCTTCACCGCGAGAAGACTAGCTATTATAATAATGTTTTCATTGGTTCCAGTGAATGCGAACATAATTACAAGGTAATTGGAGGTTGGGGTTTCAAAAATGGGTCAGAGCCTGTGTTTCCTGGAATTTATTATATTTGTGGGGACAAGGCTTATTTCAAATTACCGGATCACTGGTATGGAAGCTGCTATTTTGGCATTGTCTTCCCGAAAATATACCATGTGAATGGGAAAGCTGGAAGCAATGAAGATACTAATGGCTTAGTGCGTAGTAAAAGAGAAAGTATAGGTGAAATTATGGGTAGTATTTTCAGTGCACTGATACCTGGAGTGGGAGTGGTTCTGAACACTCACAGAATTTGCAAATTGTCTACTATAGTGGATGTGCTGTCTACTGAAACAGCTCATGGATTTCTGCTGGTCAATACTGAAATGGTTGCGATCAGATCAATGGTTTTGCAGAATCGACTTGCTCTTGACACCTTATTAGCGAAAGAGGGCGGAGTCTGCCGGATGTTGAAGGCGCAACATTGTTGCACTTATATTCCGGATAAAAGTGTACAGATCAAAAGATATGTGAAAAACATTACTAATTTGACAAAGGAACTCAAACCACTCGAGGTTGATAGTGCCTGGAAGAGACTGGTAGATGGTCTCTCAAATGTAGGTCATTGGCTTGCTAGCATAGGTAAAAGCTTATTATTCAAAATTCTGATGCC
Organism: Lissotriton helveticus; assembly: GCF_964261635.1. Lineage (NCBI taxonomy): Eukaryota > Metazoa > Chordata > Amphibia > Caudata > Salamandridae > Lissotriton > Lissotriton helveticus. The sequence goes on along the minus strand of NC_136068.1, from coordinate 269,382,366 downwards.
AATTGGTATTATAGGTCTTATTATACTTTCCATTTTCTTATGCTGTAAATGCCGCAAGCGCACCAAAAAGCACGAGGTAAATGCAAGAGGAGTGAAACGAAGTGTGGATGAGATTGAATTAGAGGAAGTGAATGATCAGATATACAAAAAGGTGAAGACTTCTCACCCTGCTAAAACTGAGAGAGAAAAGTTAGAACGGTTGCTGGAAGAAATAGAACTTTATAAAGTGTGAAAGAAAGTTGGCATCTGGTTCCATTATAATTTGTGATGATAGTAAATATCATCAAAGAGGGGATTGATGAAGCAAAGCTTCGCATATTTTGCGGCTTGCCGAAGTCAAGAACCTCGTTTATGTGTAATAAGGTAACAAAACGTATGTTTTACTAACATTTATTTTTGTTTAGGCAAAGTTCCCGAAGCTTGCCTATGTGTATTTCTAATGAATTTAATCCGTGTTCTTTAATATGGCCGCCGCTTGTATTTTAGTTACTGCGCATGCGTCAGCCACACTCACGTGTCCTGACGCGTCTGCAGAAGTGGAGGGAAAGTTATGCGCATGTGTAATTCATAGCTGTGCTTATCATGTGGTACTGCTCGTGCCACTGCTCTTGTGATTGTGTCAATGTAGCTAACATTTAATGCAATAGTTTTATTTCTTGATGATGAGTTAAAAGTACAAACCCTATGATGTATTTTCATAATGACATTATTATGTATTAATTTGTTTTCGCTTACTTTTCATGTACCGCGGGGAATGGGGGTCCAAACTGATTGGGAGCCATATTGACGGTCTCTTCTGCGCATGACCAGGGAGCATTGAAAGGTGGCCACTTTGGACAGTGGAACTCAGCCAGCTGGCAGCCACAGTCAAGATGCGCCTGGGAAAGCCACCTCTGCGCTACGAGAACGGCGAATGTTGCTCCTCATGTGTTACAATGTTAATTTTCACTCGTATTTCTGCACAGTTCTCATGAGAACCCCAATCTCTCTAGGCGGTACCCAAGTATGTTAATGAAGGCTTCAAATCTTGTATTGTGATTGGTGTGTTACCCAAATCCTACCTTAGGACCAATCGAAATTGAGGGATTCTGACACTTTGCAACATTGGGGGGTGGTACACTGTCCCCAAACTGTATATCTACCCTGGGTTCACCTAGTGAACCGTCCGACTTGTCTGGTTTAGCTGACCTGTCACTGACCCAACGCACTCAATAGGTGACTGAAGATACAGAGCGCTGCGAAGCACTCTGTCCGAATTTGACCATAGACTAAGGTTCTACTGAACCTTAAAGTGCTGGCAAAGCACTTAGCTGGGAGTTCGCTGACCCAATCGGGGTCTTGATCGATAGCTGCAGAGCGGGTGGAGCGCAGGCGTTGCTTCCGAACTGTGGGTTCCGGTCCTGTCCTGAAGAGGGTCCTGTCCTGAGGGTTTGCTGTCCTGTCCTGAGGGTCCTGTCCTGATTCCTATTCCGAGGGTATCCTGTCCTGTCCTGGGTGTCCATTCTGCACCTGCTGTCCTTTGAGGGGTATCCTTCCTTGAGGGTTTCCTGTCCTTAACTGACCCGTGGCCAGGGTTCGGTTTCCACACCTTTCTAGGTAAATATTGCTCTGAAAACTCTTTAAATCTTGCACCTTCTAAATTTCTGACTTTTGCTTTAATAAAGTTCCTCATTGCAAATGTTATATTTTCCATGCCTTTCCGCAACTATTGAAAGTCAATTACATATTTTTCCATAAGTTTGTTCCTATGTCTTCTCACTTGTTAGAAATTATATTTTGCATTGCAGTCTGTAATTTTATGATATGGTCTAGAACTTCATTGCCTAGATTGTTCAAAGGCCCATTCACCTTAAGTGAAGCGTGCTACTCTTTATAGGCCCTCCCATAGTTATTCATGCATAAAATGTCCATGCTTAAACATTTCTGAGATTTTATAATGTTTCCCATCTGCATTTCACATTACATTTGAATGATTACCCTGTCATTATTTCTTTATGCCTATGTGATTTACGTTATCTTGGTTATTGATTGCCTTATTTTACTGTACCTCATGCAAGAAAATATTGAATTTAGATAAACATTTTAAAACTTCCAGTTGTCCGTGGTCATTTAAACAGTATTTGAATGTTATTGGTTGGGTTTGTATTTTGCTGCCTTTCTTTTACAGCTAGCTCCCTGATTCATTGTGGTCATTAGGTACCCGCATCGGTGGATGGTAAGTCGGGTGCACTGAAAATTATTAGCAGGGAACACACACACACAACTTGGTAGAGCTCGTGAAGTCACCTGATCGATGTATATGGTGATTTGAAAAGTATATGGGCCCTGAAGCCGGAAACGGCGAAAACTATTGGTCGGGTGGCCTCGCGCGCTCTATCACGCATGCATCGCTAGTCAAAACCTAAACATGATGTATTGTGTGCAATCAGAGGGCAAATGCATGGGCATTACGTATATCTCAGACATACCCCAAATGGAGCACTGTAAAATGCCCAACAATGCGGTAATGCTGCACATAAAAAGGAGTTTCTTTAAAATGGCGCTGGAGAACTTGCTTTAGTTGTGGAGGGAGCATGATGGGTCTGAAGAATCCAACTCAGTCTTTTGCTTGTTGTGGATATATTAACGAGGCCTAGGTGTTCTTTCACATCACTAAGGCTTAGAAGTGCCTTGCTGTCAGGCTGTAAACACTTCCGTAGGTCGTAGTCTGTCCTTCTCTTCCTAGTGCTTTTAATGTGCTCTAACACCTACACCTTGCAAAATTCGCATTTTTTTCAGGTGGTCCGGTTTCAGGTCCCACCACAACACTGTATGGCTGGTCTGTGCTCGAACTGTTTCGTCATTTGGGAAATGCCACTATGTATTATCACCTGTTGTACCCTCAATAAACATATGTAATACTAAAAATCACCACAGAGCACTCAGGCTAACCACCAGACAGACCGCACTGAAGCTATTGTGCTCAAAACATATCGCACACAAATTAGGTAATAAATACAAGCAGAAGGTCCTGTTAAAAGAATTTAAATCTAGTAGAGACGTCTTCAAACTGGGGGGCACCAGGCTCATGTTGATAAAGGTGCTTTGTTTCAAGTTGAAAAAATGAGTATCAGTAAGCTACTCTGTAATGGCCCATCACTAACACTTTTTGTTATTTATATATTGGCTTGGGTTAGGTGTCAAAAGGGAAGAGACTCCATATATTCCTTTAACCAGAATAGAATGTGTGGCAATCGTGTATTTGGCTGCTTTTTAAACAAAGCATAGTATATCTTAACTGCAATATTCAAATGTTAGACATATAGGAATATTTAAACATAGGACATTTATTAGAATAATTGTTAAAAACTCTTTGTGGCACATTTTTTTATTTTTATTTTAAAGTTTGAAGACCATTGATAAAGGAAGAACCAACACTTCAATGTTCAGTACAAGAATTCAGTAAGCTAGTATCCAGAAAACAAAATGGATGTATTTACGTAGTGTTCTTTACAGAGGCTACCAGCTTTGTTAAAAAAAATCACAAAAAAAGGCACCAAAACTAGCTCGTGCCCTGCCTAACACCTCCACTATATCTATGCACGTCTAACACACCTATCTTCTCATGAACCATAGCAAATTCTTGAGCCATCTCTATTCACATCTGGCTCTTTCCAGCCTCTTGTGCTCAATCAACCCCATCCTTTCTCCCATCTCTAGTTCCTAGTGTAACCCCTTCACCATGCCTTCAGGACTTCAACTCACAACTCTTTCTTATCTAAAGCCTACTGCTATTTTTTAGTTCCCTGTTTAACGCCCCTCCCATCTCTAACTCTATGGCTCACCTCTCAATCATCCCTCACTCTTCTCCGGCCACCAGCCTAACACCCCATGTAACCACAAAACCATCAAAGGCTTCCCAGGGACACTTACGCCATTTCTAGCTGAGAATCCCTGGGCCACTACTGGCTCTCTTTATAAATCTTACGCTACCACAGGATCCCGGTGTAACTCTATCAAGACATCCCTGGCTTCCTGTGTAACCCCTCAGTCCTGATTGGCTTCCCATGGCTCTCCATGTAATCCATCACCTATCTATAGAGCCACTCAAAACTGCCTCTCTTGACTAATTGTGATGTGAATGTCTTGAAGTCTCTGTGGTTTTGTCATACATTTAATGACATGAGTGTCACATGATTGTGTGTCAGGGCGTGCCTAGATCATATGATGTACTGGGAGAACCCAATCACTTGCATTTACCCTCCCTACTTTAGTGCATAGGCTCTACACCAAAATCTGCACTCTCTTGTACTTGTTCTTTAGCTGCTATCCTCACAAAGACACTGCCACAGTTTGAAAAGCTGAGGATGCAATCAGTTTTTGGATGTTGGAAACTGGTATAACCTCCTCATACAAACATGAGAATTACTGTATGTGGTAAATACCGTTACTTCCAACCCAGATATTTTCCTGGGTCATTTATTTTCCTGTAAATGCCCTAAAACTTCCACTCTCCCCATCTCTACTTCTCGTCATTATCTTCCTACCCTCCACCACACCATTCTTTCTTAAAGCTGCCAGGTATCAAAATTCTCTCTGAGTAATCCGGTCTCCTGACATGCAAAGCTCAATGTAAAACAGATTCACAAGCCCATGTATGGCTGAGCAACCCCAAATCCAGTCCCACAACATGCCCCAGCATCCTCGCAATCACCCTCCACTCAACAGCTGAGGAATGTTCTGAGGACACAGGATCATTTAAGCTTTTTTGCTGAGAGATTTCTCCGACCAGCCACCTTCTTCATGCTTCTTCCTGGGCTCCTGCCTAAAACACAGTGTATCTGATTGTAGAAATGCCAGACTCCTGGTCAATTTCTTGTTAACCTGTAGGTAAGCAAGTGGTGTTTGGTTCAGATCACCCTGCAGACATAATCCCTGCTTGATTCCTTTATAAGTAGATCAGGAAAAAAATGCATTGTTCTTTGTCTTATGTCTGACGAGGTTACACTGGACCTGGTGAAAGTGATCTGAATTTTCTTACCAGGCTGACTACCCTCACTGGAGAATAAAGGTTGTGGCAAAAGCTGACCACTCCTGTTAGGAGCTTACTAAAAATGGCATTGAGTAGTCCATGCATACTAATTTTGCAGCTCTCCCTCATGTGGAATTTGTGTGTTAAATTTGCTGCAGATGTCTAATAATGCCACTGCAATGTGGTAAATATTGCTGGCGAAACCTCACAACTGCAACCACAGCGGTTTTGAAAGCGCTGGCATTTCTTCCGATATTTTGTCAATAGTTATAACAGGATTTATTCAGCAGTTCATCACCAGCACACCAATGCATTTTATAGACCAGATTCCTTGCAGTTTGTATAATGGGATATTAAAATTCTACCAGGACTGACAAGATTAACAAGAGAAGGATTTTTACATCCTTGGCCTGATACCAGCTCCTTGCATGAGTTTAGTCATTTCGGACTTTCAGTGCTGCACAACCTGTTATTGTGTACATTTTACTTAGCTAACACATGTAAGGCAAATGGATCTGGAATCTACTGAAGCCTTCCAAGACTTTCAATCAGCTGTTTCCTATGGGAAGACTTGGAAATCCTTTTTGTGAATCTGTAATACAAATTGGGCTTTGTTGAAGATCCTACTGACTCCTCACCAAGATTAATGGTACACTCCCTGCCTTTGGGACTGCTGGTAAGACTGCCATACCTTGGGCATAAACCTGAGCCTCCCTCCCTGGTGGCTTGCTCAACCATGGGCCCAGGCCCAAGAGTTCTCTTTATTACCATTATGTGTTGTAGTGTCACAGTCACCCAAATGAAAATCTTTCACATCATGTGAGATGATCCTTTGCAGTTAATTTGACTGCAATCTGCAGAACTGTCTCCTAAGAAGAAAGGAATTCCGACTCCTGTCCTACACTGATGATTTAGAAAAAACTATCCTTTGCTCTACTGAAGAAAACATAGCTCTGGTTGAGGCATACTGAAGATTGACATTTATGTCCATCTCTGATTTAGGGCTGGATCCCAGATGTTTTGTAGAGATCAGCTTGGGTCTACAATGTTTGTTACTGTATTTTATTTGCCAATATCTAGTGCAAAATGTATATTGTTATATAGTTTTTTTCCAGTACAGACACATCAAGTAAATTTATGACAGATACTGTTTTCCCCAATCAAGCGTCAAATGCGTCACTGTGTAAAGTTAATAGTGCCATAGTCTCCTCTAAAAATAATAGGCACTTTCTTTGGAAGCTCATCTAATTGAATTAAGTTATAGGCTGGGCAAGTTGGTTTCTTTGCAGGGCAAGTAGATTTCTGTAGCATGTTGTCCCTTGGACAAGTACATTAAAAAATATTCCACATCCCTGAGCAAAGGATCAGACCTATAAGGTGCGCGGTGAAACAGGTAGACTGCAATTATAGCATCTTCCAGAGAATACTTGGCGACAGCATGTATAGAAACTACTGCAATCGCCACTATGAATAAGTCATGCAAATGTTAGGGCAAAGGATAGCTTCAGTTTTGACATGAAAATGTTCCTGTTCTATTGCATAGAAAACAGAAGAGTTGTCCGGTCATGATATACATGTATAACAATGCCTATACATAGACAGACTGGACAATGTCACCTTTCTAATGAATGGAAAATAAGCGTGGTGCAGTAAAAGATCAAATCTGTTAGGTGCGTGGTGAAAAGGGGACTGCGCTTATGGCACCTTACAAAGAAGACTTGGCAACAGCATGCACAGAAACTAATGCGACCACCACAGCGAATAAGTCATATAGATGTTAGGTCAAAAGAAATCTTCAGTTAATGACACAAAAATGTACCTGCTGTCTTTCTTACAAAACGTGAGAGTTGTCCAGGCATATTATATGTACACTGCAAAGCATTTATGTAAATAGGCAAGCGGACAACACTTCCATATTTACTGAGGGAAAGCCTGCATGTGTCCTTGAAAATGGCAACATTAATATTGCTGGGTCAAAGGAGAAGAGGTAACTACATGCCTTCATAATAACTGCAGGAGCTCTGAAAGAGGTACAATAACGGGCGTTTGAAGAAGAGGCGTTGGACGCTTGCTTACTGCAGCATTAAGTTCTTCTGAAGTGAAATGGAAGAAGCGCCGCCGTTGCGCATTCCATTCATACCGCAATTAAGATGGCGGCCACGATATCGCGTACCCACCTTCGTGCATCTTCCTCAAAATGCTGCCAATTCGAGCTGCGCAGATGACTGAAAGTGCGTTCAGCGCCCGGTGTCCGCTGTATAGTCGCGCAATGAACTGCCTTTGTGCGCGTCTTCCCGTCCTTAGCCCCGGAGCCTCACAGGGTTACCGCCATGCCGCCAAGATGCCAAGCCACGCCCCCAACCTTAGACACTCTTGTGTGGCTCAATCTTTTATTCTATTACTCATGCATGTGTTTGTGTGTGAGCACACACACACACACACACACACACACACAACACCACACCTCCTCCCCCAATTTGGCAACGTTTTCATTTTTATCAGCAGACTTCACATCCACATTATCAGGTCCGTGCTAAAGGAGTACAATGAAGTAGAAGGGCACGTGGGTAATAAGGATATTAACAATTTTTCCCTGAAGCCATCCCTCCCACATGCTCGAACATAGGTCCATTATCCCTGTCTTTTTCACGTCCTTGAACTATTACTTACATCAGGAAGGCTTAATGCCGGCACGTACTTATAGTCAATATCCACATATGATAATTTCAGCATTGTCCAGAAGATACTAATAACCCTAATAAATTCAAAAATGTACTAAGGCTTGGGTCCTACGATCTAGCATCGTAGGCTTTGCAGATGAGAAGCATTCCTACCCTTTAAGTAAACACCCTTCTATATGCTTTAAGGTATAACTGAGAAGAGTGTCTCAGGATTCTCCAGTTCCCATAACAGGGCTCATCAAAACGTCTTATGTTGTTTGTTAGAGCTATAACTCCAGCCTAGTCAAAGTTGCCTGCTGGAGAGCAGAGTCAGGACTGTGACATGGAAGAGAAAGACTTGGAATGTAGAAGATTACCAGGTGAGGTTTGGGCTGTAATCCATGTTTAGTATTCCTTGTGTTAGTGAACTCAAGTAATCCAAAGATCTCTTCAACCCTTGTCATATAAAAGATAGAAGAGGTAATATATAAGCCTAATTCAAAGAAGAGGAGACCACTTCATAGAGTAACCCAGAATCACAGGGACCACATCTATCAGTCAGAGAGAGTGCTGCAGGCTACAAAGGAGTTATTAACAGTGATTTGTTTTTGCTGGTGGTTGCAAGTGGGGGGGGAACATAATTAATTTTTTCAGATTAGGAATTATTTTTCTCCATCAGACATTAACCATAAGAAAGAAAAACAAGCCTGAAACTGGAAAAAGTGGGAGAAAAAGAAAGATGGGAAATCCGTGATAAAGCGAGAAATCAGGATTTAAAAAGAACCTGCAAACATGAACTAAAGAGACTGGTGTTGTAGGGAGCTACAAGCAAGATGCATGCATCAGAAATACTAATAGGCAGCCTTGGTGCTGGGCAACCTCTATATTCTGCAGAACCAGCAACTGGCTCAGAAGAAAATATTAGAGCCATTGAACTAATTATTTCACAAATTAAAAACGGGGTTTAAGGTCTGCTCACCAGACCAAAAATTGACTGATTATCAACTTTACAGAAGGATCAGAAGGATCAAACCTTGAAAACACCATCAATATAGCTTTGCAAACATCTGGGGAAGGGAGTGATACATGCGCTTCTGAAGATGTGTTTGCCTGTAAAACAGGGTGAATAATATTTAGATTGAGACTGAAATTTGATGGCATATTAACAGATGAACTGGAACATAATAAACATTCATACAGCAGTGTCCATAATTAGAAAGACTAGAAGGGAAAAGGACCTAATCCTCCAGGGTGATATGAGAGACGGTGGTTGGATCAAATATCAGATACAAAAATATTGTGTTGCAGAAATAAAGGGGCAAGAATATCGAGATCTCATATATATCGTGGACAGGAATATTGAAGGTAAAAATATTGTTTTAAGTGTTGTTTTTAATATCGTGAAAACATTTTGATGTAGTAAAAATCATTGGATAATAGTTTTTTAGTGCAAAATAGTATGCAATGTATTTTTTTTATTCTATGTGTTCATATTTTTTAATACCTATTAATTTTAGAATAAATAAATTGTTATCATTTGTCATTTTTAAGTGTTTTAATGTTTTTTTAGGAATTTAAATTTTCTTTTCATAGAGGGGTATTGGGTTAACAGGGGACAAAGTGGGAGATTCTTTAAATATGTGTAATATCATTTAAAATTTAAAATTATTAATATTTTAGTCTTATTCATGTCTTATTAATTTTAAAATATATTTTATTATATCATATTTTTATTTTATTTGTAAATTTAATGTGAAATAAGATATGTTTACATGTTTTTCTGAAAATAATAAACATTTAAAAACATTTAAAATGCATTTGTGTGGAGAAGTGTGGCTCACTGGTTAGAGGAGGCAGACCCTGAAGCAGAGGTCAGACCCGGGACCTGGGTTCAATTCCCGACGCGGCAGGGTCTTGAGCCCAAAATATCCACGGACTCGATAATTCTCGTTTCGGTGCCTACTCGAATCACGGGTTCACACTCTGCAGCTCTGGGCATTAGCTTGCTTAATCTCCACTACGGCCCCCCCGCGGCGGGATGCCTGGCTTTCACCTTGGGGATGCCCAGTACGGGTATCTCACAGGGAAAAAAGCCAGGACGGGTTCCCAAGGCAAGCGCCGAGATGCCTACGGGTAATCGAGCGCTATATAAGAACGCATAATAATAATAATAATAATAATAATTTGAATAATGTATTTGTACTTATTTATATGTCTGAATTCAACTTACTCAATTTTTGTATGAATTGTTGTAATTGTACTTAAGATTTTAAGAATATGTAGAAAGTAAAAGACAAATAAATATTGGTATAATGTCAAAAATGTTTTGTGAATTTATTTAGAAAACTTTTTTTTGTGAAGAAAATGTAGTTATACTTTGAAACACGTTTTTAATAGTAGAACATATTAACAGCATTTTTTGAAATTTTCTTACTAAATCAAAAATAAACATGTTTTATTAATTTTTAATATAAATACAAGTAATTTAAAATAGTGTGTTATAATATAACATTTGAGAAAGATATATCATTTCCGTCGGTGTGATAATGTATACTACTATTGATGTATTTTATATTTGTAAAATATTATATTGTTGGTAAAAGGTTTATTTTGAATTGGATGTTTATATCTTCACTAATGTGGTTTAGATTAGAGTAGAAATAGTACATTTCACCCCTTTAGTGACCACAACTTCCCCGAGTTGGTGTAGGTTTGAGTGAGAATAGTACATCTCACCCCTTTACTGTCCAACACATTCCCTAAGCTTGTTTAGGATGGAGTGGGATTAGTAAATGTTGCCCCTTTAGTGTCAAACACTTTATCTGAGTTTGTTTATAATAAAGTGGAAATAAAAAATGTTGCCCCTTTAATGTCCAACACCTTCCTCAAGTTAGTTTAGATACGCGTGGCAATAGTAAATGTCACCCTTTTAGTGTTCAGAACCTTCAATGAGTTGGTATAGATGGGAGTTAAAATAGTAAATGTCCCCCCTGTAGTGTTTAAGACTTTCCCCAAATTTAGTATAGTAAAAAGAAGTCGCACATATTTTTTTAAATTTTATTTTTTGACAATTTTAATTTGTTGTATACTTTTACATTTTGTGAAATATATCTTTAAAATAAAAATAAAAGCAATTTTAAAGTAAAGTAAGTGAAATAATTCATTTAGTTAATTATACAAAAGCATAAATAAATCCGATTTTATACATATTTGTCTAATGTATGTTTTCACATTCTATTTTATAGTCATATCATTTTTACACATTTGAAAAACTTTTTGCGTTCAGTTTTTTAAACATTGTTTAACATATTTATCATTAGTATATATTAAACAATTGTATATATGTTATACAAATATTTAGTTTATACTACACAATTTTTGTAACTATTTTGCAACATTGTTTGACATGTTTAATATTTTTGATAATTTATTACATTTCTTTTCGTATTCATTAAACATTTTTATTATATTTCCCATTGATTTCTATGAGAAAATTGTCTTTTTTTAGTTTCATTTGACAGCCATTTATTTACAACTAGCTTCTAGTGTATTTGTGTTATTTCGGGTACTTTTAACAGGAGGCAAGTCGCGGTTAGGTGCTGCTGTTCGTCGGACCAGGTAAGCCCATTTCTATGGCTTTTTTAAGGGTTTAGAGGGCATGGAGGAATGTGGGATGGATGTTTAAAAGTTGGGTTGAGGAAAACTGAATTTTGCCCTGTCATGTGTCCCTACGTGTTCCCCATCATATGTTATATGTGCATGATTAATATGCATATTTACCCCCTTGCCCGAATAAAGACGCATTTATAGTTGTGTCCAACGTTAGTATGTCAGTTATCCAGTCTCCTGAAAGCAACAAGTATTAGGCCTATGTTGCCAACGTCTTTACATTGTGCACGTTAAATCATCGAGTTGCACCCGTTTCTAGGCCTCACAGGGCCCGGACACCAGATTCGAGCATCAAGTCTCCTGAAACCACTCCGAGGAGCGATGCAGCCCCTCCCGCATCCCTGACCCTTCACTTACTTCCTGACAAGCAGGGCGGTGCCCGGCCTGGCCTGCCTGCCTGTCTGCCAAGAATATGTTATGCCTATAGTTATCAGTTCAGCTCCCCGGCTTCACATTTCTAGCTAACGAACCGCATAAACATCTTCATCTATAGTCTAGTCTTCCTGTCTCCATGCAAGAGAATTACTGAATTAATATCCATAGAAGATTCATAGCACACGCAATACATGACGAAATATATGCATGCACTAGCCTAAGTGACAAGTAGCCTTTGCCCTGATGACTTTTAGATTCTAGCAACATGTACTCCAAACACGAGATATCAGATATGCTATAGGTACAGGTCGTTCTGACATCCCAGACTTTAGTCTCCTCTTCTAGTGCTAGAAGTCAGAGCCCCCAGCTCTCCCCAGTTACACGTCATGGCCCGTTTGCGCGCACCAGTAGGTGAAAGGTTCCAGCTGCCCAGGTAGCCCCCTCCATGTATCCACCCATTTATGACACTTCTGTGACGTTTACATCACATGTCTCCGTGCACGCCCTGGGCACGCCTTCTTTTTTACGCCCATATGTTCTTATCTTCCGTTTGTCACTTGTTACGCCTACTGTATTCAATGCAATTGTACTGTTTTACTATATATACTGTATGATGTTAATATGACACTGCGCGACTTCCCTTTGTCCTGTGTCTGTCCCTTCCTGAACCTTCGCAGGTGATGGAACCCGATGGTCCATTGGCTCGAGCCATCTGATTAAAGCCCGTATGACTCAGATACCACGGATTCTGCCTCTTATTTATTGAGCTATCCTTTTCAGTTAATGCATAGAAAAATAGTACCGGTAATTATTTATTTATTTACCACATAATGGCGCCCGATTAGGGACGAGTCCCTTCCCCACGCGCCGGCGATGTAACGCAGGCCCCCTGACCCTTCTACAGCCGTGACGGACCCCTACTGTGCACGTGCAGATATTTCTGCTTCAAGTCTCCCTCAGGCCCACGGAGGAGATGGAGACTGCGGTCCGGCATCCAGACGAGGCGGTGAGGAAGGCGGATCGTCCCGACCAGAGCCCAAGCGAGAGAGCAAGGTCCGAGGTATCCGGAGGCCCACCTGTTTCCGAAGCCCGAAGCCCGAGGCGCATGCGTAGTGCGTAGCAGTAACCAGACGTCGTAGCTGTCCAGTCCAGTCCGAGGCCTTCAGTTTTGCTTCCCGGTGAGTACCGTTGCTGGGAACGTATCTAGACGGGTTCATTAATTTGTGCCCGGTCCGACGGGTTTGGGTACACAGATCCGGTCCGACGTGTTCACTTAGGTGGATACGGTATGACGTGTCTCTTTAGGAGACCGGTATGTTCTGTACTGTTTTAGCAGTGCATCCAGTAATTCTAGTAAGTCTGTTCTCGAGAAGTTCAAGTATTATGTTTTCAATGCATCAGGTAGTATTCTGTTCGAACTGTTATTAATGTGTTTTTGATGTCGTGGTATGAGTGATTGTTTTGCTATTCATTACTGTGTTCATTGTGTATTGTGTTCAAGTTCAAGTACGGTTCAAATATGCCGCTGTTTTCTAAGTTACGTCAGATAAAAACCAGAAAAGGGTTACTCGAAGAATCAGTTCCTGTCCCTCCCAGGGACAGTCCTGGACATTTCATGTATCATAAGCATGGCTTAGATGCCATACTGTATCTAGATTTATGGGTGGACTACACCAAAGATCTCGAAGAGAAATATAGATGGCCTGTTTCAGGAACATGGGATGCCGAGTGCATCATGAGAGTAGAAGAAGCATTATGGAAAAAGAAAGCCAGACAATCCCAGAAAGATGCCATAGAATTGTGGCGTAAAGAATCGCATAAAAGAACGGAAAAGGAATTCAGAAAAACAGAATTAAGTAGGGAATCCTCTGAAAAAGCCCAAGAAAGGGAATTGCTAGAAGTAGGTGAACGAGTTAGAGCAGAACAGTCAGACAGACAAAGAAATGCCCTTATTAAAGGTATGTATCCCCTTCTCGCCGAGGGTTTGCCTAAAGCGACCCCGGAAACACTCTGTAATTTACCTCCATCATTGGTCCCGACTAAGCTACGTCATAAACCGGACGCAGCCGAAATTTTCCTTTCTTCCCATTTAGATGACACTGTCCCAGAATATGCTAATACGAATCCTACTCCGCCTGTTCAAGTTCAACCTCCTGTTAATAACGTAATTACTGTGCCTCCAGCCATGGGTCCCGGGAATCCTGTTAATATGCCAGTACCCCAGGACCAACCCACATTACGTACACCTACTCTACCAGTCACGTTACCAGCAGCCGCACATTCAGTATTAATTGACGATTCTAGTTCAGGAGGAGCAGGGGGAGGTACTCCTATCACCCCGCCTCAAACAAAGCGCCTGACAGTGAGAGACGCAGCATTACAGCGTACGCCAAAAGTGGTTAGATATGAAGCACTCAAACGGTACCTTCCTGATTGTAGATATGATCCAGTGCCAGGTGAAGATCACATGATACTGTATTCCGTACGTTTACGACGAGTTGCAAACTTCTTGGTTACCATATCAGATATGAAAGAACACTTAGACAGAATATATCATTTCATTCGAACAGGGGAGAAACCAGAAAGTATTCACGAAGCTATGGCACACAGGAAAGTCGAGACTCAAAGCATGATTTTGCAATCAGCCACAAATACAGAACGTTCCTGACTCCACATTTTGTTCCTGTTTCACCCCCATTCTACATAGATAGACAGAATCCGTTGCGAGAAGTACATCCTGTTAAGGGAACGGGGGGTGAGCTCGAACGAGAATTTGTTTACACCCCTATTACGAAAATAGAACTACTAGAAATGAAAAAGTTAGTGCCCTGTCACGATAAAGATCCAGCAGGGTTCCACCGTGAATTAAAAGACATGCTCCGTATGGGAGAATACACGTATCCCCATATCATCAAAATGTTAAAGGTCCTGTTGCCTGCGGGCATATATGAAAAACTTAAAGAAAAAGAATGGGAGGTGGGAGAGAAAAAGATTGACTGGACCGCGTTAGAGAACGAAGATAACACACGAGTCCCAGGTACTGGTCTTGGGGATAAAGCCAAAGAATTGCCCGAATTGTTAATACAAGTCTTGCCAAGATTACTAGTCACGAAAAAGGAAGACTGGGATGCCATCTCAGCCTGTAAACAGAAACAAGACGAAGACACTAGTGATTTTTATTCCAGATTTGAGAAATGTTTCATTATTAATAGCGGTTTGAAAACAAGTAGTGAGTCGTATCCACATCTTTTTGTTACCAAACTAGTTGAGAATTCTTTACCACAAGTTAAAAATCGAGTATTGAAAGTCGAGAGTACCTGGCAAGCTAATACTCCGTCCCAAATGCTACAGATGTTACAGTATCACCAGAACCGAATCAGGGAAGAGCAAGAACACAAAAGGAGACGTATGAAAGACACGAAAATGAAAGTACTAGTTGCACAGTCTGTTCCAGCAGATAGTCAGAAGAGGGGTACGAATCAAACTAGTCATTCTGCAGCTCCCGTTAAAGGGACATGCAATTACTGTAAACAGCCAGGTCATTATATAAACGAATGTGCAGTTCTGAAACACAACATAGCTACAGGTAAGACGAAAGAGAGACCGCGTCCTCCTAGACAGGAACATGTTCCGCAAAATTCGCAACCACCGCAGAACGCACAACAGACAGTTACAGTACCGCAGCCTATAGCTGCCACACAACACGTTACACAACAGATGTACCAGTACGCACAGTCAGATTATCCAGAATATCAGCAGTATTCATGAAACAGCCTAGAGAGGGAGGTTGGCTTGCCTCTCATCGAGGTTCCTGTAGATCAAGAGGGTCCCTATGTACACAGTCAAGTATTAGGGAAAGACAGAAAGTTTCTGATTGATACAGGGGCAAGTAGGACTACCATCAGTCATGACGAGGTTCCAGGGGCTCCACTCTCAGGCTCAAGAAATGTTTCCCTGGGATTTTCAGGAAAGCCTATTGTTAACAAAATATCGAAACCAGTTTCCCTAGAAGTTGGTCCATTGTCCCGAACTACAGACTTGTTACTTACGAAATCATGTCCTGAAAATTTACTTGGTATTAAGACATTGAAAGAATTAGGAGCTGTAATTTGCTGTTCTCCGGAAGGAGTGAGATTGTTTTTACGTGATTTTAAAGGTCATTATGTGTTACGTGATTTTGATCCAAGATTACTGAATGTACCACAGCATTTATGGGCGCAAGGTCCAACTGATGTAGGTTGTATGCACATTACACCATATCGTGTCACTCTGAAACAAGGTGTTGTATTACCACGAATCCGACAGTACAAGTTACCACCCGAGGCTGTAGCAGCCTTATCGAAAATTGTTGACGAGCTCATTGCTCAAGGAGTAGTTGTAGAAACTGACTCCAATGTATGTAATTTTCCTATCATTCCGATTCTTAAACGTACTGACCCAAATGCGCCTCCAGTTTATCGATTAGTGATTGACCTTCGAGAACTTAATAAATGTATCATACCCCAGTACCCAGTGGTTCCAGATATCTCTTCCCTATTGACTGCCATTGATTCTGAAGCTACGTTCTTTACTGTTATTGATCTCAAGAACGCATTCTTTAGTGTCCCCATTCATCCAGACAGCCAGTTTCTTTTCGGATTCTGTTTAAATGGAAGAAGCTATAAATTCACACGTGCTCCTCAAGGTTTTACAGAAAGTCCTAGTATTTACAGTCAAGCACTTAAAAGACAACTAGACAGTATTCACCTGCCAACTGACACTGCCCTGCTCCAGTATGTCGATGATCTATTGATCACAGCCCGTACAGAACGTGACTGCGAGCGTGCGTCACTGACAGTCTTGTATTTTCTGGCAGAAATGGGGCACAAGGTGTCCCCTTCGAAACTGCAATTCTGTGTCCAGCAAGTGGTATACCTTGGACACTTGCTGTCCAAGAGGGGTAGACAGTTGACACCTGACCGTATCCAGTTAATAGCACATCTTCCACAGCCCAAGACACGGAAGGAGGTACGAGCTTTTATCGGCCTCACTTCTTACTGCAGACAATGGATTCCTCAGTATGCATATCTAGCCAAGCCACTGATACAATTGACAACACAGGAGGCAGCCACATCGACTGTCCTCCCTTGGACCCAGGAACATACACTTGTTTTCAATGAGTTAAAGAAAGCTTTATGTAATGCACCTGTGCTAGCGACACCAAACTACAGTAAGCCTTTTACACTTTTTGTTACTGAACGTGATGGTACAGCATTATCTGTTCTTACACAAGATCAAGCAGGACAACACAAGCCTTGTGCTTATTTTTCTAGCACATTAGATCCAGTAGCCCAGGCTCTGCCTGCGTGCCTCAAGTCAGTTGCAGCCACAGCTCTAGCTATCAGACAAAGTGATTCCATAGTGTTAGGACACTCCCTGACAGTACAAGTTCCACACTCCGTGGAAGTTCTTTTAAACCGAACACAGACTCAGCACTTGACAACTGCACGTTTAACAGGATATGAACTGACACTGTTTCAGCCACACATAGAAATCAGACGCTGCAACATATTAAATCCTGCTACACTGTTACCCTCGATTACATCAAATCCTGCCACACATGACTGTGTGGAAGTTATTAACACCATGACAAAGCCAAGACAAGACTTGACGGACATTGCATTACCTGACCCAGACCTGACACTTTACGTGGATGGTTCATGTCTGAGAACAAGTACAGGAGAATTAGTAGCCGCATATGCAGTGACTACTGAAACTGAAGTTATAGAAACACATCGTATTGACACCCTGTCTGCTCAAGCAGCAGAGCTCATCGCTCTGACCCAAGCCTGCATACGAGCTAAGAACCTGAAAGTAAACATATACACAGATTCACGTTATGCATTCGGAGTCGTACACGACTTTGGAGTCCTCTGGCAAGAAAGAGGTTTCATGACCTCTCATGGAGCCAAGATTCAGCATGGCTCCCTCATTCAAGCTCTGTTAGAAGCAATACATTTGCCGACAGCCATTGCCATTATGAAGTGCAAAGCACATACGAAAGCCACTGACACCATTTCCCAAGGTAACGATCTAGCAGATCGAACAGCCAAGCTTACAGCTCAGACTCCAGACATTCCAGTTAACATGACAAAGACAGATGCTCCAGTTCAGACGACTTGTATGACAGTTAAGGACCCTACACAAGATGTACTAGACATACAGTCACACGCTACCCCAGATGAAATCAAGAAATGGTCTGAACAAGGAGGGGTCCAGACAGATCAGTGATGGTTGACGAAGGGAAAAGCCACATGGTTTCTCCCCGACTCTATGGTTCAAGTCATTATTAATACAGCACATAGTCCAGCACACTTAGGAGAAAAAGCCATGTTAGACAGTATCCAGAACCTTTGGTTTAACAAGCATTTACGAGCAGCAGCGAAGCAGAAAGTGCGTACCTGCATGATCTGTTGTCAGTTCAATCCAGGCAAAGGTGTTCCGGTGGAACAAGGTGGATTCCATCCTCCTGACCACCCTTTTGAAGTTCTCCAGATGGATTATATCCAGATGGATCGATGTCGAGGTTTTAAGTATGTCCTCGTAGTTGTATGCGCTTTGTCCAGATGGACAGAAGCATATCCAGTCCCAGATTACACTGCCGCGACCACTGCCAGGCAGTTGGTTCGTGAGTTTTTCCCACGCTATGGTTTGCCCAGGGTCGTGTATTCAGACAAAGGACAGCCATTCTCATCCGAACTCATGAAAACAGTATCACTTCTGTTAGGGTACCAGTGGAAGTTCCACTGTGTACGACATCCCGAGGCAGCTGGCCTCGTCGAGAGACACAATCAAACTCTGAAAATACGTATAGCGAAGGTATGTGCCGAGAAAGGTGTAGATTGGATGGTAGCCCTGCCGGTTGCCCTTTTCTATATGAGAATGGTCACTCACTCCCGATCAGGTCTGTCACCTTTTGAAGTTGTGTTTGGTCGTCCCCCAAACGTGTGGGGTACCCCTATGCCACGTAAAATCACCGATGTTGACAGTAATATGCTGACAGATTACCTAGCTTCCTTGATGTCTGCACTACTCTCTTGTCGTTCACAGGTCGCGGCTGCCTTTCCAGACAACACCCAGGTGAAACCGCACGAGGTCGTTCCAGGCGACCTCGTCCTCGTTAGGAATTTTGATCGTTCAAGCCCTCTGGAGCCCCGCTGGAAGGAGCCGAAACTTGTTCTGATGACCACAAGGACCGCCGTAAAGCTGGAAGGCAGAAAGGGCTGGCTACACTCCAGCCACATCAAGCGTTTCCATGGACTCCGTCCAAAGACTTTTTTCAAGGACTGCCCCGATACTGACTCTAAACTTCCCCTGTTAGAGAAAACTCAGCAGCAGGAGTATAAACTCAAGTTAAGGTCTAGCAAGTCAGACAGTTTAATTGTTTAAGTCCCTCTCGGTTGAAGCGGTTAGACAGGTTCCTGACATGTATGAGATAGACCCACATAGTGAGAGAGTTAGACGAAACTCCAAGAAAATACGTTACTGTAAGAATCTGCGCAGCAGATGTGTTGTCACGCTATTGTTTATGTTATTTCTGAGTCTTACGATCACATGTATAAGTTATGTTTTACATGTATTTTTTCCTCCTCTTGGTTCACATGTACATCTTTCCTCTAATGATACAGTAGAGCACACTTTTAGTGAACTACCTCCTCACGAGTTATCCTATCGACTTGCAATGCGCAACAATACTTTTATCCGTATGTTACACTATTCACACCAGACCAGCAATGCCACTAATCGTTGGGTGTGTGGTCGACTCCCCCCTTTCCAGACACCGAAGGGAGTTCTGCCACTCTTTCCCTATCCGTTCTCACACAATGGTTCGTGTGGAGCATGGTTTACGATAACATCATCCTTAGACGATAAGTCCCTTTTGAATAGAACATGTTTCCCAGACAAGGAAGGTCTTTCCCATAGGACAGGGTCAGATCTAGAAAATGAAGTATACGATCTAGGTAATTTCTCCTCGAATTTCATGGTTTTGAATGTTCAGTCCGAGACTACTCCAGATTTGCCTGCTATAACATTTCTACCAGTGAAAGGCGAGTTATGTGTCCGAAAGAATGGTTCAGTACATCTAGGACACAGTGATTGTACTACTGTGGTCGAGTATAGTGACAGTGGGAAATCTACTTTCAAAACCTCACGTCATTCATATTTTGTATGTGGTCAGACCGCATATGTACGTCTGCCCCTAGATTGGGATGGAACATGTTACATTGCCTTCCTACTGCCACCAGTTTTTCTAGCCCCGTCCGATTATCACAGAAATACACATCTAGTACACATCAGACATAGAAGGGAGATCGAGTCCCCAATTGTCGATCAAACTGAAACTGCATTAGAACAGTATACAGACTTCAATAAAGGTTTCTTTTTCTTCATAGGACCTATCCAGAATAGTAAGTTAATATGTAGGTTAACCAGAACCCTTGAAGCAGTAGTGAATGAGACTACTTCCGCCCTAGGTAACTTAACAGAAGAGCAATCTGCTATGAGATTTGTCGTTCTTCAGAACCGCCTTGTTCTTGACGTCATACTGGCCGATAGGGGCGGAGCTTGTAGAGTCATCGGATCTAGTTGTTGCGTTTTCATTCCTAATAACGCACCGTCTGTATATTCAGCAATAACAAGACTTCATAAAATAGCCCACCAGCTACACCAGAATCCAGGCACCTGGACATGGTCCGGTTGGCTCTGGAATATAATATCTGCCTGGGGATGGAAAGTACTGTCATTTCTAGGAATAGTAGTAATGATCATATTCAGTTGTTGTCTCTGTTTACAATGTGGCCCTGCGATTTGCGGCTTGTGCGCTACCTCTTGTATTCCAAGTCCAAAGTCCCATTCCCAGAAGATAAGAGACGAGCAAATGATGCTGTATGAACAGATAGATGGTATCATGAATATTGATGTTTCCTGAAGGAAACGTAGGGAACAAGGAGGGAATGAGGAAAATTGAATTTTGCCCTGTCATGTGTCCCTACGTGTTCCCCATCATATGTTATATGTGCATGATTAATATGCATATTTACCCCCTTGCCCGAATAAAGACGCATTTATAGTTGTGTCCAACGTTAGTATGTCAGTTATCCAGTCTCCTGAAAGCAACAAGTATTAGGCCTATGTTGCCAACGTCTTTACATTGTGCACGTTAAATCATCGAGTTGCACCCGTTTCTAGGCCTCACAGGGCCCGGACACCAGATTCGAGCATCAAGTCTCCTGAAACCACTCTGAGGAGCGATGCAGCCCCTCCCGCATCCCTGACCCTTCACTTACTTCCTGACAAGCAGCGCGGTGCCCGGCCTGGCCTGCCTGCCTGTCTGCCAAGAATATGTTATGCCTATAGTTATCAGTTCAGCTCCCCGGCTTCACATTTCTAGCTAACGAACCGCATAAACATCTTCATCTATAGTCTAGTCTTCCTGTCTCCATGCAAGAGAATTACTGAATTAATATCCATAGAAGATTCATAGCACACGCAATACATGACGAAATATATGCATGCACTAGCCTAAGTGACAAGTAGCCTTTGCCCTGATGACTTTTAGATTCTAGCAACATGTACTCCAAACACGAGATATCAGATATGCTATAGGTACAGGTCGTTCTGACATCCCAGACTTTAGTCTCCTCTTCTAGTGCTAGAAGTCAGAGCCCCCAGCTCTCCCCAGTTACACGTCATGGCCCGTTTGCGCACACCAGTAGGTTAAAGGTTCCAGCTGCCCAAGTAGCCCCCTCCATGTATCCACCCATTTATGACACTTCTGTGACGTTTACATCACATGTCTCCGTGCACGCCCTGTGCACACCTTCTTTTTTACGCCCATATGTTCTTATCTTCCGTTTGTCACTTGTTACGCCTACTGTATTCAATGCAATTGTACTGTTTTACTATATATACTGTATGATGTTAATATGACACTGCGCGACTTCCCTTTGTCCTGTGTCTGTCCCTTCCTGAACCTTCGCAGGTGATGGAACCCGATGGTCCATTGGCTCGAGCCATCTGATTAAAGCCCGTATGACTCAGATACCACGGATTCTGCCTCTTATTTATTGAGCTATCCTTTTCAGTTAATGCATAGAAAAATAGTACCGGTAATTATTTATTTATTTACCACAGGGTATAGTTTTGCTTAAGAGTTTTTGGTATGGTTATATGGCTCATTGTTACTGTTTCCACTATGTTGTTGTGTCGCTTTTTAAGAAATGTATTATTGATGTTGGATTATGTTCTTGCTAAAATATGTGATGTTACTTATATTTTGATGATTAAGTGTTATGTATTAATTTATTTGAGACTGTAATGTATTGTACAGGTGGGTGTTTAATGTTTCTCTTACAGGTTTGTGTTTATGAACGATTTCAATGAGAACTTGGAGTGTACAATTCTTTTTTTTTAAAGCAAATCTGTTTTGGTTTATTATAAACCAATTGTTTATAGGGAGATTTCCTTATTTTTGGTGTTTTCTGGAGTGGTTCTTTAAAAAAATTGTTTTATTTTATGGTACCTACAGACTTTGGCTTGCATTGAGGGGTTTTGATTGGATTGTTCATATTTGTGCATTTTTTGGGGGTCTTTGTGTATTCTTTTTCTTAATTTTTTGGTGGATTACTATTTTTTGCTATGTGGATTTGGCAAGAGACCTGCAGCTACAAAACAGTAAGTTTTTATCAATTTTTTGTTGTGAATGTGAATTGTTATATGGCATTGTTTATGCTATGCTAATGTTTCTATATTTGGTATTGTTTGCATTATGTGTTGTATTTATATGATGTTATGGATTGGATTTGTTTTTAAGTTGGTTAGTATTATACATATATTCATTATTAATATTTAATATTTTATTATATCAGTGATTAATATTTTTCTCTGTTATATCATTGTATCACTGATATAATAAAATATTTATATTATTATAAAAAATGTATATTTTCTTTGTTGTGTTAAAGTATGTTGTAGTTTTTTAGGTTTTTCTATAGGTTAATATTTATTTTAGAGGATAGATTTGGCTATTACTTCTAAAAAGTAGAACTTTTGTAATTTATGAAATATTTTATTTCACTTTGTGACATGTTGTACATATTTTTAATTTGTTTGTTAAGTTTAGGGATACTTTTGGGGAAAGGTTATTCTATTCTCAGTTCTTGGTACCTTTGTTCTTTTTGAAATGTTTTGATACATTTGTATAATGTAGGTTGAGTTCTGCCTGGTGTGGATTGGAAGGCATTAGTCCATCCTTGCACTGCGTGGTTTGTTTTGGCTTACTGTTTTAGGATGCTGTCATAGACATTCTATCTTGGTGTCTGGTATTTTGCTTGGAGTTTGTATCCTGACCGATGCAGTCCGTCAATCCATGCATCTTTGAAATAATCCATTAGGGAGCTTAGTTTGTCTTCATTTTGTTGGTAGAAAGGGCTTTCTATTAGTAAGCTATAGTGGCTGACTACTGCTGTGACAGGGATATAGGATAGTGCGATCATTCTTTTGACTTCAAAGGGGAATTGGCTGTCATTGGCTTATTCTACACTTAGACACTTATTGTGAGTTTGGCAGTCCTTTTGTCCGACTGCTGCTATTGCGGTCCCTAGAAGACTGGTGCCTCTGCAGTCTTCCTCCCACTGTATTACAAGTAATGCAGCCTGCAACGCTGACCGCATCTATGGCATGGTACATCGATCTGCAATGCTGGCGATTTGTACTACGACGCCGTCATGGCTGTGGCTTCCCACCAAGTCTAATATGACAACACAGTTGTACTGAAGGTCCCCTCTCTGTGGTTCCCCAACAGTGGCAGACGGCCACAGTTCGCTCGCAGTAAAACACCACAACAATGCCCAATGAATGGATGAAAAAACTACACAGCTGATGTCCTTTGGGCAAGGGGACATGCCTGCAAATCTCACTATAAAACACACTCCATCCCTGACTATGATCCTTCGCTTCTCGACTGCAGCCCTCACGACAGGCACCAACATTTTGTGCATTTTGAGCTAAGGCAACCCTTTTTTCCATCTTCCCATTTACCACTCTCCACATCCTTTTTATGTTTAAGCCTATTCACTATTATCCCTTGTTTTTTTTTTATTTGTCACTCACTTTACTTTATAGTCATGAATCGCCCCAAAAATCCATGTCTCAAAGAGGCTGAGTTGTTAGTCATGGTGGATGAAATCATTAGAGTAGAACCACAAATATTTATAGCCCAAGCCCAACATACTCATCTCTGTAGAAAAATAAGGTTGTGGAGCAGGATAGTCGACAGAGTGAATGCTGTTGGTACCACCCTGTGGGCAAAGGATGAAATTAGGAAGAGGTGGCACGACCTGAGTTTGAAGGTTCGTACCCTAGACTCCAAGCACCACCTGGAGGCCCAGAGGACTGGTGGTGGCCCTCCCAGCAGATCATTACAACTCTTTCCCCGGGAGGAGGAGGTCTTGGCCATCCTACATACTGAGGGCCTGACAGGAATACCTAGGAAAGTGGAGTCTGGTAAGTTACACTTCACTAACTACTCTGCTTTTGCTTATATTTTGTCTGTCTACTTTCCTAACATGCAATCCTCAAAGTATGAGATGTTGACTTATCAGTGTTAATGTGTAATGTTGCATAGAATATAGCATTTATCAATCTCCATTACATGACACACACTGGAATGCTGTCTGTAAGTGTATAATTAGAGAAATATCATCCCAGGACCCATAATATGTGTAAAAATGTTATGGTATGTTCCTTCCTAAAAGCATCTTACCAGCAGGTATGTTACACTAACCATTTGTCAAGCATTGGTAAGTCAAGATAGAAATGACTACAACTACCATGAGGCCCTGTGACTTTATCTCTAACCAAGATGCAATGGCCCTTTTGCCCCCGCTCACTTGTCTACCATTTTACAACTGATGTTCAGTTAACATGGAGGTCACCTTTTGTCAAGTGTTGGTAAGTCGAGTAGAAATGTCTACAACTACCATGAGGCCCTTGTAACTGTAACTCTAACTAAGATGCAATAGTCCGTTTGCCCCTGCTACTTTGACTGATGATGTCCTGCTCCCCTCAACTGAAACCATCTAGTGACACCATCCCAAGTGTATCCCTCAAATATATGTTAGCCATGAGGTAACTCAGCTGATTAGAAGTGACAGGTGACCCATTAACTCTGCACTGCTCACATGAAAAATAATGCTAAATATACAACCAAGTTGTGTTTGCCTGTATTGTACACCACTAGGCCTTGGAATAGTCAAATACATGTTACTTCTACACTGTGTTGTTTAAAATGTTTTGGAGATGTCATGTTTAAGCATGGGCGGATCTAGCGGATCTCGCGGATTTACGGATTCGCAATCCGCGAAGATACGCGAAGTCTCGCGGATTTGCGGATTTTCACGTTTTTTGTGTTGGCGAGCGTTCGCGCCGATTTTGGGACAATTTCGCAATTGCGAACTTACTTTTCGGCACGCAACGGCCGCGACTATGTTGTTTCTACGTCTGGTTTATCTCACAGGTTCACAGCACCCTCTGTTTCACCACTGCCACCCTCTGGGACACCCATGCCACCCTCTGGTACATCCTCACTGCCACCCATTAGGTTTGTTTATCACTGTAGTTTATGGGGGGTGAAAAAAGCAAGCACACCTCCCCTACTTCAACTGCCATGAATTAATTTGGGGTTGATTAATGTGTCAGTTATTTAGAAAGTTCCAGTCTGGCTGGCACCTGCTTCCTTCCTTATCTGTAATTTGCTTTCTGTTGCAGTGAATTTTTTTTTCACAGGACCTTTATGGTCTACTTGTAGCTATTCTATGAGCCTGCTGTTTGGGTCATAGCAGGGTCATAGAATAGTTGCAAACTCTGGAGGGGCCCCTCAGGAAGCACTACAGTGAATGTTACAAATGTTAAGTTTGAACTTTTGCACCTGCTCATTGCTTTCAGTTTAGCAAAAATCGTTTTTTCTGCAATTTCGCGCGTTTTTTGTGGCACGAATCCGTGCGAGATCGATTTCGGAAGCCGCGAATGCTTGCGAATACACTCATTTTTTTTTGCGACGTGTATGTTCGCGTGCTTTTGTGCGTGTTCGCGAGGCGCTTGTAGCTATACGTTTGCCAAGTTACCCTAGCGGTCGTACACGGGCGCGGCCATCTTGTTTGCGTGACGTAATTCCGTTTCCGGCCGCTATGTGTAATCTCGCAAACTGTGCTGCTCGCTAGTACAATTTCGCGCGTGCTCGCGAGGAAAATCTCGCGCGAACTTACCCAAGCGGTCGTGAACGGGCGCGGCCATCTTGTTTCTCATTCATTGCTATGGTTCTGGGCATGCTTTCTGTATCCTCTCTGAATCTCTGCCATCCTTTGCTTGTTTGAAGTTTATTTAATCTATTTTACTTATTATCTATCCCTCTATTTTTCTAGCTGTATATTTTTGTGTTTTCTGCTACTTTTAGTTACTTTTAAACTACTTTTTTAAACTCTTTTCTTTTCTTCTTCACTATTCTATTTCTTCTTTATCATTTAACTTTATTTCTGCCCAGACCATGGTAAAGGGAGCCGGGAAGCACCCTGAGAAGGGGAAGGGTCCCGCACCCCGTGCCCGGCTCCCATGCGGGCGTTTGAGGGGGGAGCAAGTGGTGCCACGGGAGATCTTTAGCGCGGAGGAGGTGGCCGCACTCATCTTCCATGTCCAGCGCCGCCTCCCCAAGACGATCCTGGGAGGCGGCAAGATCGCAACTGGCTATGGCATCCGGGAGCGCCGGAAGCGGTGGGAAAAGGTGTGCCGGGCCATGTATAAGCTCTCTGGGGTCCGGCGCACATATAACCAGGCCACCCACCGCTGGACCGATGTCATGGACCGGGAACGGGACTTGCTGGACGCGCTCGGCGTAGAGGTCCCCGGGCTTGGTGAGTAGTAGTAGCTATTCATCACTACTCTGTTTTATCCGGCTCTGTTATTTGCAAATCTTTGTTCTTTACCAAGAGCAATAATGCTGCCGATTACATTGTAGGTAAATTATATTTCAAAATCTTCTATGCATTTCAGGTGCACTGCTCTCCTTCTCAGTATCCTTGCTTGCTACTATGCTTATTTGTTTTGTAAATTGTGTTAATTTCATTGGCCTGAGAAATTATGTATGAGTGTAGTGTAAAGATAAGAACTGCGTAATGCTAGACACTAAGGGTCATATTTTCAATTACCGGCGCATCCCTGCAAAGTAGCAGGGATGCGGCAGTAATTGTGTGCCATGCCACCACCACCCATTGGCCCAAAACGTCACAGAAGCCTTACACATCTGTGCCGTAAAGGCGGCGCATTGCTGGAGTTGCGTGCCAACGATGGCGCAGCTCCAGCAATGCTCTGGGGTACCCTATCTCCCCAATGCTGCATCAAGCCGTACGTCGGCTTCAAGCGCGCAGGGTTGGACTCATGCATCATTGTCTTAAAAGTGACTGATTGACATCTTGTAGATTTCCCTCAGCCACTTTTAGGATTCGTTCCTGCGCAGGTACGCCCTCCCTTGCGCCGGGAGGCCCCCTGATGGCGGTGCAACAACAACATCCTCGACTGGGACAGCTGCATCCTCCTCCGTGACCCCACGGGACGCCAGCATGCGCAGTGCTCCAGCGGGACCGAGCCGGGCTAACAAAGCCAACCGCCACCGCCAAGCAACAGAAAGACCAGCTTCCCCCCACAGGAGCTGCAAGGCAATCCAACGCCGCCTAGGAGTCCGAATGTCCTACCTGGAGCAGGAGGTCCAGAACTATAAGAACTTGGTGGAGGGCCTCCGCTTCGAGCTTGCCACCCTCCGCAAGGAGTATGATGCCCATGCCGCAAAATGCACCAGCACCCTCCAGTAGTGGAATGTCCCTTGCCCTTTTTTTATAAACTTTTGGGGGGTGGGATTTGGGAGTTGGGATCGTTTTGGGACTTTTCAAAGACAATCGTTGGGGTTAGGGTGGGTCTTGAGGGAGATTGTTTTGTTAGGGCTACATAAATATACATTTTTAAACTTTATCTGACCATACCTGTTTTTTACTGCTTTTCAGTCTGGTGGGTGGGGGACGGGGGTGTAACAGTAAGTTTGTTTTCCTGAACAGTCGTAGGACTTTAGTAGTACTACCGTCAATCTCTCGTCTAGTCTTAAATAATACTCCATTATACTACCTCCCACCAAACGCTTATCTTACCTGTAATTTGTGTTAGAAATTAGGGCTAGGCCCAGGGCTGGCTCCACGTGAAATGGGGATTAACGTTGGCAATCCTGGGCGGGTGAAATTTCCTCATTGCGGTGGTACTAGTGGTGTGACACAGTGGCAGTTGCATGCCTATGGAAAAAAGAAAACGAAACCTGGTTTGTCCTTACTGTAGCATTAGAACGGTTACGGTACGATCGAGAATATAGCAGGAGGTGACAGTACACTAGAACAGTGCCATAATGTAGCCTAACAAATGGTAAAGTATTTGCTTGCAAGTATAACTAGTACTTGCGTTGAATTTATTTGACATTGGCTCCTACTACTAGAAGATATAGTACTGAAGCTGAGTAAGTCTAGAAGATATCCTCGTATTCCTTCACCAGCCTGTTGCTATGACCTTATCCTCCTCAGCAAGTGTGTGGAATTATTGATGTCATTTTAGTCAGACATCAAGCAAAACAACACAGCCCGGGGGAAGAGGGTTGGGGTTTGGAAAATGGATGGGAATGGGGGTTTCTTTTTGGGTAGGTTTTGTTGAGAGAAGAAAAAAAAAAGCACAGCCTGGACAAACAATAATTGAAGATAAAGAAATATTTGGGTACAAACTAAAGCTAAGCACATGCAGTCACACTCATAGAAGAAAACAATGGATACTGTATCTGTCTGTATTCTGTATGTTGTTGGAGTTGTCCTGTTGAATTTGGTAAGTAAGTTGCATGCAGCAAACAATTCCTCTTATTAGCGGCACTCCTCCATTCCAGCTGACGCTTCGTCCATCAATGTTGGTGACCACTGACAGAAGACACCCTGTCCACTGCCTGCCTGGCGGATGTGTACTGAAACCCGGCCTGTAATTATTGAACGGAAAACAGGAAGTGCTATTACAATACCACGGATAAATAAATAAAAGGTATGCACGCTGTGTGGTGCAAAAAGTCACACTTTGATTTCCCTAATAGACAGTAGAATATTTTTGAAATTGCGTGCTCTGTCTGAGTCACTTTTTTAAGGATAAATAAGTATGGCCAAAATATTATAGCGGATCTTTCCCCTCAAGGTAGGTGTACTGTAAACTGTGTTTTAGAACAAATTTTGACCTTCCCAGCAATGCTCCCACCAAGACCCTTACTAAAGCCAGTCGCAAAAATGTAGAAGACCCCCAATCAGATCTCCCAAAACGATGCCTAGCAGAAAAATGGAGACAAAACGTACTTTGAAAGTAACAGTAGGACCAAATACAGACCGTGGATTGTATTCAAACCACTTGCAAGCAAGCAAAAGTATCCATAGCCAGCATCGCTCCAACAGTGCTCTAAAACCCCAGAACTGCATTGCAATAGAACACCCCGAAACACATGCAATCCTGCTGCTAGGGCTAACCCTAACGAACCCTAACTTACAAAAAGTGCCAAAACTGGTGTTTCCTTAAGGATTTTGTCCAAAACACTTCTATCCGGTATTAGACCTTCCCAAGAATGCCCCAGGCAAGACCCGGGCCGCCAACCCACCCGCAAAAAACCAGGCGACAACACCCCCAAACAGCGAAAAAGCTAAATCTCATACTTACAATATCTCTCGGCCTTCGGCCTCCAAACGCGCTGTGCAGCTAGGTCATCATCAATCATCATAACTCCTGTTTTCCACCACGGATTTCCTGAAAAGCAAATGCAATCAAGATTAGACTGTCGCAGCAGTGCTTCGACAGAGACCCCGGCCGCAACCCACCCACGAACAGCAGGAAGCCCCCCAAAACGCTACATTGAGCAAGATGTCAGAAGAAATAGCAAAAAAAAGGCTTTTCCTTAAGGATTTTGTCCAAAACACTTCTATCCGGCATTAGACCTTCCCAGGAATGCCCCAGGAATGCCCCAGCCAAGACCCGCCAACCCACCCGCTAAAAACCACGCGACAACACCCCCAAACAGCGAAAAAGCTAAATCTCATACTTACAATATCTCTCAGCCTTCGGTCCAAACGCGCTGTGCAGCTAGGTCATCATCAATCATCATAACTCCTGTTTTCCACCACGGATTTCCTGAAAAGCAAATGCAATCAAGATTAGACTGTCGCAGCAGTGCTTCGACAGAGACCCCGGCCGCAACCCACCCACGAACAGCAGGAAGCCCCCCAAAACGCTACATTGAGCAAGATGTCAGAAGAAATAGCAAAAAAAAGGCTTTTCCTTAAGGATTTTGTCCAAAACACTTCTATCCGGCATTAGACCTTCCCAGGAATGCCCCAGCCAAGACCCGCCAACCCACCCGCAAAAAACCACGCGACAACACCCCCAAACAGCGAAAAAGCTAAATCTCATACTTACAATATCTCTCGGCCTTCGGTCCAAAGTAACGCGCTGTGCAGCTAGGTCATCATCAATCATCATAACTCCTGTTTTCCACCACGGATTTCCTGAAAAGCAAATGCAATCAAGATTAGACTGTCGCAGCAGTGCTCCCAGACCCCAAAACTCACCCACAAACACCGGGAACCCCGCCAAAGAGCACCTCAAAGGCAAGCAAGTCAGCAAAAACGGCAAGAAATTTCCACCTCATATTTGGTCCAAAACACTTTTATCCATTATTAGAGCTTCACAGCAATGGGCCCAAATCCGTCAACTCACCCGCAAAGAAGTAGAACACCCCCACAAGTACTGAGTCTTTCTTCATTGGGCGTAATCCAGCACTCTGCTTTGAGGGAAATCGCAGTCTGGAGGAGGAGGATAGAGGAGCATGTTCTTCAGAACTTGTGAACCTGAGGAATGTAGACTGCGGCACCTTCAAATCAATAAGCAAACAAGTGAAGACAGTTCTGCTGATGGTCTTGTTTTTGGGATTAGGTGATTAAAGTTTGAATTAAATTAACTGTGCAAAACAAAGAAAGAGAGACACACAGGAATAAAAGTGAATAAGGACGAAAAAGAAAGTTATTTATTCATTGTCTCATTTTCAGGGCTCTGTGTCAGGGAATAAGAAGAAGATTTCGTCATCATACTCTGCGAATTCAGGCAGGATGAGGTCAGTGCCACCGAACAGAGAACAAATCCCCTCATCTACGTTGCCGTCCTCCTCGTCTTCATGCGGCATGCTTTCTCGTACTTTGTAATCTGGTGGTATGAGGTGCTGATTCATCTTGATCATTGTCAGCCGCTCAACATTTTTGGGCGAGAGCCGGCTCCGTTTGGGAGTTACAATGCCACCAGCAGCACTGAAAACACGTTCAGAAGACACACTTGCGAGTGGGCAAGACAAATAGTTTATAGCCAGGTTGGAGAGCTGTGGCCACAATAGTTTTTTGCCATGCCAATACTGCAATGGCTCATCATTAAGAAAGACCTCTGTTGAGTCATTCAGATAGTCCTGAACCATCGACTCAAGGTCATCAACGGTTCCTCCACTTTGCTTACTTTTTGCCGTGCCTGTGACATTTTTTCGAGAACCATACCCCATCAAACTTAGCCAATCCTCCTCCGCAGCCACTGTTAGTGTTGTCATTGTGTGTGGTGCAGATGATCCACTTGCCGGTGTCTTTAACGGCTGAGAGGTCACTTGTGCCCCAGCCACAGGTGCAGAAGTGGATTCTTGTGACTGGGGATGGCCTGCTGATGCTGAATCTGATGTACCGTCTTCTCCTTCAATAACCTGCCGTTCTTTTTCAAACCTCTTGGCTGACCAGGCTAACCAATGTTTGTACTTTTGAACATCTGCATCAGCAAAAGGAAAGAATGCTTCGCCTGCCAGCGCCTTTTTGTAGCGTGGATCCAGAATAGTAGCACAAATGTAATGCTGTTCTGACTTGATCTTTTGAAGACGTTCATCACCACGTAGGCGCTCTAATAATTTCTCAGATAAAATAAAATGGTCCTTTTTTTTTTCCATCTTTTTCAAACTCAGGATACACCGCCATCAGTTGGTGCTGCAGCATGCACAACAATGGGATAGCTTTTCCCAAATTACAGTCCTCCTGGCTGACTGCACGCGTGAAGAACTCAAAAGGACGAAGCATGTCTGTCAGGCTTTTAACTATGTCCCATTGCGCCGCACCCATCCGCATGTCCTCCTTCTGAGATGTACCCTCTGTGAAGAAATAGTGATCGAGTACCGTATACTGCTCATACAGACGCTCAAGCATGTAGAAGGTTGAGTTCCAACGTGTTGCCACCTCCTGGATGAGTGCTTTCACTGGTATTCGACTTTGAAGTAGCAGCCTCCTCAGATGCTTCCGGGCCTTAAAAGAATGGCTGAAATGGTTGCACATTTTGCGGCAGGTGGCCATTACCGCGAACGCTGCACTGTCTCTATCACTCAAGAATTTTTGAACTACCAGGTTGATACAGTGCGCCAAACACGGCACTCTAAAATAGTCACCCAGCGACATGGCCTTAACTACATTGGCGCCATTATCCGTGGAAACATAACCAATCTTGCGTTTTTTTGGAGATAGCATTTTCAAGACCTTTTTGTCAAACTCGTCCAAAATGTTTTGGGATGTGTGACTTTTCTCCAAGCCAAACATGGCTAGTGTTGCATGTTTCCGAGCAGCTTTGAAAACTTTGTCCGGGTCAACACCTGCGTTTAGCTTTGCTTTAACACCTGAAAAAGAGACCCAGTGTGCAGTGATGCACATGTAATCAGCGCCTGCGCCACTGGTCCACATGTCTGTTGTCAGATGTATTGTGTGAACAGCACTCTTCTGCAAAGCTGCCCCAATCGCCTCCAGCACATCTTCATGTAGTGCTGGAACCGCAACTCTGGCAAAATAGAACCGGCTAGGAACCTTCCATTTAGGGCAGAGCGTTGCCACTAATTCTAGAAAACCTACCGCTTCTACAAAAGAAAAAGGGAGAAGGTCCACAGCTAGCATTTTAGCCAGCTTAGTGTTATACAGACGCGTCAGTGGGTGGTTGCGTTCATATGGCACGTCTGAAGTAAGCATTGTTCTAATGTTGCCCTGGACCAAGCATTTACGGGCTGATAATTAAGCATGGGCGGATTTTGCGGATCCACGATTCGCGGATTTAGCGGATCCACGGATCGTGGATCCGCAAAATCCGCCTATTTAGCGGATTCAGCGGATTTGCGGATTGGGGGCGGGGCTTCCTCGAGTGTGTGGGCGGGGCCAAACGGACGGGGCTTCCACGCGAGCGCACATGCCTCTTGTGTGTCTAAAAGGTCAGAGACCGATCAGAGCAGCATCGATGGGATATTTGGGAAGAAGGCACATCTGCCCAGCCTCCCAACGCTCACGATTTTTTTTGGGCTGATGAATGAGTCACTACATTTGCGCTTCAACTAGTTCCAGCGACCAAGTGTGTGTTACTATGCAATCGCGCCGAAGTGCGCAGGGGTCCCTTTAGTGAAATGTCCATCATAGTGGGTAAATGGCAGGAAGACGGTGCACACCTCGAGTGTGTGGGCGGGGCCAAACGGACGGGGCGTCCATGCGAGCATGCCTCTTGTGTGTATAAAAGGGCAGAGACCGATCAGCAGATTAATTTTTGGGCTGATCAATGAGTCACTGAATTAAAGCTTCAACTAGGGCACATGCTTTATTGATATCTGCAAGTGTTTCCTGTTGAGGTTTATTTTTTTGTGCCAGGACCGTCGTGCCCGAATGAACCCTGCCCTTCATATTTACTCAAGAAGACACCACCGTTGAAATAATTTACGATGGCGCCGGCAAGCTGCCAGCGCCATCCTGCAATAGTTACTTAATTAGCTTCAACAGGAAGCTCCAACTGTTAAAATAAAGCAGGCGCTCGAGCCCCTGCTGTATCTTATCTATTAGAGCTTCCTGTCGAAGCTAATTAAGTAACCATTTGAGGATGGCGCTGGCAGCTTGCCGGCGCCATCGTAAATTATGCAGGCTTGAACTTTTGACCGCAAAATCCGCTCCGATCGCGGATTGCGGATTCTCGGTAAATCCGCGAGAGTTCGCGGATCGCGGATTTACCGAAAATCCGCAAAATCCGCGATCTGAGCGGATTTTGCGCTCATGCTTACTGATAATGACTTTGTTGACCCAATTTTGCTCGCTGGTGAACTTTTGTGCGTTGGTGTCTCACTCGCTCCAACACTCTTAGTGTGCCTCACATTGGGTGTGCTGCTGACAGGGGTACTGGGTGTAAGGGAAGTGTTTGACACGTCTTCTTCCTCCTCGTCATCATCAGATGCAACATCAACGTTTCCTTGAATTCGGCCTTTCTTGATCGCATCTAGGTGCGCAAACCATTGGACAGTGTGCTGTCTCCTAAGATGACCTCTCTGGCCTCCGGTACCATAGTTGGTACCTGGCTTACCACGACTAACTGCAAGCTTACAAAGGGTACAAATGGCAAACTTTGGATTTTTTTGACAAACAGTAAAGAAGTCCCAAACTGGGGACTTGAAGTGTCTGTGGGACCTGGAGGAGGCGGCGATACTGGTGGTGGTGGTCATGAAGCTAATGCCAGATGAAGTGGAGGATCTGGATTGCCCAACTTTTGTACGTTGTGCACTTTCACCGCCACTAATTAAGGTCGAGGTGGATGGAGGTCTCTTCTTGCCAGAAAGAAATATGGAAGCGGGACGAGTTGGTGTACTACTTAACTCCAATGATTGTGGTGTTTCCACTGCCTCCTCATCGACAACATCATCATCATCACGCTCAGCAGCTCTTCGGGCTAGGGTCAAAATGTCTGTTTGCTGCATGCCCGCTGGGGCTGCAGTGACCTTTATGATGACTGGGTCGTCGTTGGCAGAGTCTTCATCAGCAGCAGTATCCGCCACTTCTTGTTGAGCCTCATCACACTCCATAACTCTGAGACTTTGGACGAGCTTCCTTTTACGCTTAACTACCTTTGTCGGATCATGGTGTGCCTCACTCTCAGACGGCAGTGGTGCTGGTTCCCAAGTTTGATCCGTATCATCAGAAGGAGGTGTGCTTGAAGAAGATGTAGACACCACCCTTGATCTCTTCCTTGCTAGGGGTGTGGAAGACAATGAAGGATCATCAGGAGGAGTGGCTTCCTCAAATGATACCTCGCCTTGATTGTCGATTTCCTGATGTGCCCCTACTTCGGGAGGAACAACTATTGTGGGCACTTGTGACCCTCCATGCACCTCTGCTTGCGCATCTCCTTGCGCTGCCTCTCCTTCCACATGTACTTGGGCTTGTACTTGCACATGTGATTGTTGTTGCGGCTGTGGTTGTTCAACACTCGTCAGATGAGCTACAACAACCTGTGTTGATTGAGGGACATTGCTGCTGCTTTCTTGCGATGAGCCAACATCACTGGTCGATGGTGATTGAAGAACTATACTGGCTGCCTCTGCAGCACTCAAGGGCTTGGACTTAAGTTGGCGTGGTGGTGGTGGTGGCACTGAGCCCAATGGAGCGGGGGTGCTGCTGCCAGCTTGGTCCCCAGCAGATCCTGCTGCTGCTGCAGGCATACTTTTTTTTTTACTCCCAAAAAAAGGGGCGGGCGGCACACCAGTCTCCTTGGTAACTTGCTTCTTCTGCTCCTTACTGGCACCTTTCTTGCTAGAGGAGCTACGGGTTACTTTTTTTGGGGCCATCTTCTTCAGAGCAGGTCAGAACAGCAGGCAGCAGTTGCACGAGTTGCAGAGTTGTCTGTGTCCAGACGTGACGTCGCGTGACGTTATGCTGCACACACACACCGCTGCAGGACTTCTTCCTGGCACTAGTGGTTCTCTTGAGTCTTGTGCACCTAAAAGCAATGGAAGACAGAGGAACATCAGTTCAGTTATACACCCCAAAAAAATCGACAAAACACAGAAAAATGAGCACAATCCCATGCCATCCATGATGTTTACATTGAAGACACCCCACAGAAAGACTAGGGACATGCAAGTATGCAACACTCACTACCCCTGGGCATAATGGATGAAAAGTAGGCAAAATAAGTGCAGGCCTCAGACACTGCCTCTCTTCAAAATGGCCCCTTACACCACAAGCCAGTCCACATCAACAGTACACCCCAAAAAACACAGAAAAACAGCCAAAAATCACCACAAACCAATGCCATCCAGGATGTTTACATTAAAGAGAGTGAGACCACACTACAGGCACACTCAGTCCATGCACCACTACTACCCCTTGGCAAAAGGCCCCACCAGCAGCCCCAAAAAAACGACAAAAAACAATAAAATCAGCACAATCCCAGCCCATCCATGGCCTCAATGGTGTTTAAATTCAAGAAGACACCCCTCAGAAACACTAGGCCCATGCAACACTCACTACCCCTGGGCATTATGGATGAAAAGTAGGCAAAATAAGTGCAGGCCTCAGACACTGCCTCTCTTCAAAATGGCCCCTTACACCCCAAGCACATGTTGCCTGTACCAGCCAGCAGCACTCAAGATGGCCACCACCACCACCCACATGGCCAGTCCACATCAACAGTACACCCCAAAAAACACAGAAAAACAGCCAAAAATCACCACAATCCAATGCCATCCAGGATGTTTACATTAAAGAGAGTGAGACCACACTACAGGCACACTCAGTCCATGCACCACTACTACCCCTTGGCAAAAGGCCCCACCAGCAGCCCCAAAAAAACGACCAAAAACAATAAAATCAGCACAATCCCAGCCCATCCATGGCCTCAATGGTGCTTAAATTCAAGAAGACACCCCTCAGAAACACTAGGCCCATGCAACACTCACTACCCCTGGGCATAATGGATGAAAAGTAGGCAAAATAAGTGCAGGCCTCAGACACTGCCTCTCTTCAAAATGGCCCCTTACACCCCAAGCACATGTTGCCTGTACCAGCCAGCAGCACTCAAGATGGCCACCACCACCACCCACATGGATAGTCCACATCAACAGTACACCCCAAAAAACACAGAAAAACAGCCAAAAATCACCACAATCCAATGCCATCCAGGATGTTTACATTAAAGAGAGTGAGACCACACTACAGGCACACTCAGTCCATGCACCACTACTACCCCTTGGCAAAAGGCCCCACCAGCAGCCCCCAAAAAACGACAAAAAACAATAAAATCAGCACAATCCCAGCCCATCCATGGCCTCAATGGTGTTTAAATTCAAGAAGACACCCCTCAGAAACACTAGGCCCATGCAACACTCACTACCCCTGGGCATTATGGATGAAAAGTAGGCAAAATAAGTGCAGGCCTCAGACACTGCCTCTCTTCAAAATGGCCCCTTACACCCCAAGCACATGTTGCCTGTACCAGCCAGCAGCACTCAAGATGGCCACCACCACCACCCACATGGCCAGTCCACAT
Source organism: Lissotriton helveticus (assembly GCF_964261635.1). Lineage (NCBI taxonomy): Eukaryota > Metazoa > Chordata > Amphibia > Caudata > Salamandridae > Lissotriton > Lissotriton helveticus. The sequence goes on along the minus strand of NC_136068.1, from coordinate 269,345,157 downwards.
CAACAGTACACCCCAAGAAACACAGAAAAACAGCCAAAAATCACCACAATCCAATGCCATCCAGGATGTTTACATTAAAGAGAGTGAGACCACACTACAGGCACACTCAGTCCATGCACCACTACTACCCCTTGGCAAAAGGCCCCACCAGCAGCTCCAAAAAAACGACCAAAAACAATAAAATCAGCACAATCCCAGCCCATCCATGGCCTCAATGGTGTTTAAATTCAAGAAGACACCCCTCAGAAACACTAGGCCCATGCAACACTCACTACCCCTGGGCATAATGGATGAAAAGTAGGCAAAATAAGTGCAGGCCTCAGACACTGCCTCTCTTCAAAATGGCCCCTTACACCCCAAGCACATGTTGCCTGTACCAGCCAGCACTCAAGATGGCCACCACCACCACCCACATGGCCAGTCCACATCAACAGTACACCCCAAAAAACACAGAAAAACAGCCAAAAATCACCACAATCCAATGCCATCCAGGATGTTTACATTAAAGAGAGTGAGACCACACTACAGGCACACACAGTCCATGCACCACTACCCCTGGGCAAAGGGCCCCACCAGCAGCCCCAAAAAAACGACAAAAAACAATAAAATCAGCACAATCCCAGCCCATCCATTGCCTCAATGGTGTTTAAATTCAAGAAGACACCCCTCAGAAACACTAGGCCCATGCAACACTCACTACCCCTGGGCATAATGGATGAAAAGTAGGCAAAATAAGTGCAGGCCTCAGACACTGCCTCTCCTCAAAATGGCCCCTTAAACCCCAAGCACATGTTGCCTGTACCAGCCAGCACTCAAGATGGCCACCACCACCACCCACATGGCCAGTCCACATCAAGAGTACACCCCCAAAAAACAGAAAACCAGCCAGAAATCACCACAATCCAATGCCATCCATGATGTTTACATTAAAGAGAGTGAGACCACACCACAGGCACACTCAGTCCATGCACCACCACCCCTGGGCAAAAGGCCACACCAGCAGCCCCCAAAAAACGACAAAAAACAATAAAATAAGCACAATCCCAGCCCATCCATGGCCTCAATGATGTTTAAATTCAAGAAGACACCCCACAGAAAGACTAGGCCCATGCAACACTCACCACCCCTGGGCAAAGGGCCACACCAGCAGGCCCAAAAAAACGACAAAAATCAGCACAATCCCAGCCCATCCATGGCCTCAATGGTGTTTAAATTCAAGAAGACAGCCCTCAGAAACACTAGGCCCATGCAACACTCACTACCCCTGGGCATTATGGATGAAAAGTAGGCAAAATAAGTGCAGGCCTCAGACACTGCCTCTCTTCAAAATGGCCCCTTACACCCCAAGCACATGTTGCCTGTACCAGCCAGCAGCACTCAAGATGGCCACCACCACCACCCACATGGATAGTCCACATCAACAGTACACCCCAAAAAACACAGAAAAACAGCCAAAAATCACCACAATCCAATGCCATCCAGGATGTTTACATTAAAGAGAGTGAGACCACACTACAGGCACACTCAGTCCATGCACCACTACTACCTCTTGGCAAAAGGCCCCACCAGCAGCCCCCAAAAAACGACAAAAAACAATAAAATCAGCACAATCCCAGCCCATCCATGGCCTCAATGGTGTTTAAATTCAAGAAGACACCCCTCAGAAACACTAGGCCCATGCAACACTCACTACCCCTGGGCATTATGGATGAAAAGTAGGCAAAATAAGTGCAGGCCTCAGACACTGCCTCTCTTCAAAATGGCCCCTTACACCCCAAGCACATGTTGCCTGTACCAGCCAGCAGCACTCAAGATGGCCACCACCACCACCCACATGGCCAGTCCACATCAACAGTACACCCCAAGAAACACAGAAAAACAGCCAAAAATCACCACAATCCAATGCCATCCAGGATGTTTACATTAAAGAGAGTGAGACCACACTACAGGCACACTCAGTCCATGCACCACTACTACCCCTTGGCAAAAGGCCCCACCAGCAGCTCCAAAAAAACGACCAAAAACAATAAAATCAGCACAATCCCAGCCCATCCATGGCCTCAATGGTGTTTAAATTCAAGAAGACACCCCTCAGAAACACTAGGCCCATGCAACACTCACTACCCCTGGGCATAATGGATGAAAAGTAGGCAAAATAAGTGCAGGCCTCAGACACTGCCTCTCTTCAAAATGGCCCCTTACACCCCAAGCACATGTTGCCTGTACCAGCCAGCACTCAAGATGGCCACCACCACCACCCACATGGCCAGTCCACATCAACAGTACACCCCAAAAAACACAGAAAAACAGCCAAAAATCACCACAATCCAATGCCATCCAGGATGTTTACATTAAAGAGAGTGAGACCACACTACAGGCACACACAGTCCATGCACCACTACCCCTGGGCAAAGGGCCCCACCAGCAGCCCCAAAAAAACGACAAAAAACAATAAAATCAGCACAATCCCAGCCCATCCATTGCCTCAATGGTGTTTAAATTCAAGAAGACACCCCTCAGAAACACTAGGCCCATGCAACACTCACTACCCCTGGGCATAATGGATGAAAAGTAGGCAAAATAAGTGCAGGCCTCAGACACTGCCTCTCCTCAAAATGGCCCCTTAAACCCCAAGCACATGTTGCCTGTACCAGCCAGCACTCAAGATGGCCACCACCACCACCCACATGGCCAGTCCACATCAAGAGTACACCCCCAAAAAACAGAAAACCAGCCAGAAATCACCACAATCCAATGCCATCCATGATGTTTACATTAAAGAGAGTGAGACCACACCACAGGCACACTCAGTCCATGCACCACCACCCCTGGGCAAAAGGCCACACCAGCAGCCCCCAAAAAACGACAAAAAACAATAAAATAAGCACAATCCCAGCCCATCCATGGCCTCAATGATGTTTAAATTCAAGAAGACACCCCACAGAAAGACTAGGCCCATGCAACACTCACCACCCCTGGGCAAAGGGCCACACCAGCAGGCCCAAAAAAACGACAAAAATCAGCACAATCCCAGCCCATCCATGGCCTCAATGGTGTTTAAATTCAGCAAAACAGTTGTATCATGCACCCCTAACCAACCCTGGTCCTACTGGATACTGTGGCTACCCACAATATAATTTATTTAATGTTCTGAAAAAGTTCAAAAATTGTACTTGCAGCAACTGTAATGCCCCAAACAAACTTACTTGTGAAAGTTGATTTCTAATCCAAAAGTGATCCAAAGACAGTCAAAAAGGCCTCAAATCCAAATATCCAGCAGCACCCACAAAAAGTAATCCTTCCAGCTCCAGATCCAAATGAAAGTGACCAGGAGATGGACAAAGCACTGGGAGGAGCCTGCTGGACAGGAACAGGAAGTTGGAGACAGTGGGGCACTTCCTTCCTCCCCCCCCAAAAAATGGACTCCTTGCAAAAAAAAAGGCCATGCAAATGTCAACCTGAGGAGTGATTCTGATAAAAATCATAATTTTCTGAAGGTTTATCCTGTTTGCTGGTGATTTTCTTGTGCAGAATTGCAAAACCTCTATTTCGCGAGTGCGAGATTGTTCCTTTCCGCCGCAACTACGTGTTCGCAATTGCGAACTCTCGCGAGGTGTGCTGTGCAAGGTGGCAAGCCGCGATTACGTATTCGCGGGCGCCAAACTCCCGCGGGATCACGCAGCAAGATCCAAAATGGCGCGGCACTCGCAAAGAAAAACAACTCGGCAAACGCTAAATGACGGAAAGTGAACGCCGTGCACCACGCCGCGCGCCGCAACCAAGCAAAAAATCCGCCGCGAGCGGATTCACGGATTTTCGACAAATTCGCGAGAGTTCACGGATTGCGAATTTGCCGAAAATTCGAAAAATCCGCGATCGGAGCGGATTTTACGCCCATGCTTAGTCATGTTTATCCCTAAATCCAAAATTATACATATCAGTACATCTAATGAGCTGATCAATTCTACTACATATATTGTATGCCTCCAAATGTCTTGTAACCAACTTTAACACCACGTATATTGATAACAATAGTAATCTCTAACTATTTTGGGTCATCCTAGGTCTCTACTTACTGTTCCACCAACGATGTGTATGTAGATGCTACACTTCCACCAATAGCAATGTTCTCTATTTCTCAAGAGGTCAATCTGGCACAGCAGCTGGCCAGAGCTTGGCCATCGAATGGACTACCACTCCATCCCAGGCTCAAGACCTCAGTGATTACAACACTCCTGGAGATGTGGACATCGATGACCTTCCTGGCCCATCTGGTCAGCCTGAGCAGATGGCAACAGTGGGTCTCACTGTGTCCACAACAACACCTCCCATCACAGCTGCAACAACACAGCCAATCACTGTCTCCCAAACCTGTGTACCTAGCACAGTCACTATCATCTTGTGCTCGCTAGTCCTGGATTCTGAGGTGCCAAACACCAACCTAGTCACGGAGGAACAAGGAACAAGCGGGAGGGTGTAGTCTGGGCCAAGGGTAGGGTTTGTGGGAGGTTAGCTATGGGCCAGCTGAGTGAGCCTACTGGGACCACTGAAACCCAGGCCACCATCACCCAAGTCTTGGGAGTCTATCAGGACTCCCACGGCATGATGGGCAGGTACTTATGGAAATCTGGGAGATGAAGCATCTACGGAGGAATACATTCCAGAACGGTGGCAGGCATCAACACCAGCATGGCCTCCCTGGATGGGATGCTGCAGGATATCAACATCAACCTCTGCAGGGCCTTTTCAACTGCATCTATCCCTTCTTGTGGTCCAAGTACATCGACAGGAAGGTAGGCCCTGTCAGAGAAAGACACGTCTGCAGACACCCCTGTCTCAGCAGCTGTGGGTCTCCCGCTCTCCAAAAGGAGGGGATGTCCACCAAAGATCCAGGAGGTTGGGATGGCAAGACACACACCATCGCCAGTAAGAAACCTCACACCTAATTTTATCCAGTGTGTGCAACACATTCACGTTGTGGACTGTTACTGGACACTTCTGATGAGAGTAGTATGCTAGACTTTGGACTTCAGAGATTTTGACATCTGCAACTATGATTTCATTCACCATGACTGACTTCGTCACTTTTGGTTTTCCCTATTTGGTTTTGCACATTATTTATGTTCTCTTCAGTCACTTCAATAAATGCAGTAGTCACAAACTCATTGCTTCCTGCACTATCTCTCACATCTAGCTATGTATACATACTCCCATGTGAAATTTACGATGCCAAATTAAGCTACTTGTGTAAGCATCGATATGTAATATGTGCACAATGTTTAGCTCAGGATCACAAACATGTCACACCAACACATACATACAAGTGTTGGTCTCATAACATCTTTATTCCATTGTTCCAATCGTAGACTGACATTAGGTAAGAAACATAGCGAATCATACATGACTCAAATAATCTGCGTCCATGATCAGATTCACAGGTGCAGACCTTACAACATGGAAGGAGAGGACACATCAGACAATTTCCTATACAATAGACAACACAAAACTAGGTTTATGTCATCAGTTAGAGCCATATCATCTATCTCACAAAAGGAACCCCACATAGTTTGAAACCATGAAGAGAGATTTGTCAGGTCAACAGTTTCTGATTGCCAGCTCATTCCATTCTAGTGTTGCTGCATCTGCTGGAAAGTTACAAACAAATGGCAGTGATATGCTACAAGCTTGTTGGCCTGCAATGAGGAGACACATCAACAGCTACATATAGTTTATACGCAATGAGGATTGAGCCAATGTGAAGGCAGCATAGCATGATTTTAGCCCAATACAACATTGTGTTGGAGCACATGATGACACGCATATTGGATTAGGACCACCACTTGACAAGGAACAAGTCCAATGGAAACCTTGTAACTTCCATCCTATCATTGTGCAAGCTGTCTTAGTGCAGGTTTTGTATATCCAAAGTTTGTGACAGACATTCCCAGGAACAATCCATGTCCACTTCGTACATCTGAACAGCATCATATACTTGCTAATGTTACAACTAAGCCATGTCCAAATGAATATGCCATGATGAATATGTCTAACACAGAGCAAAACTAAGAGATTAGCTATGAAGCCATATATATGGCACAAGTCACATAGACAACTTCTAGAGAACACAGTCAAAGACAAAATTCAAAGCTACACTAACAACATAATCACTTTCACCAGATTTTGACAGAGCTTCATATTACTTGTATATTTCATAAAAATCCTCCTCACATCATCACAAGAGTTGCTATGATATTCAAAGTCATGACATCTCACACCATACTTACACTCATGAGAAGAAGCAATAGTGAAAAATGAAATACACAGTATTTCACTATCAGGACATACCCTACCTTTCACATACACTGCACCCTGCTCATGGGGTATCTTGGGCCTACCTTAGGGGTGCCTTACATGCAAGGAAAGGGAAGGTTTGGGCCTGACAAATGGGTACATTGCAGTTTACAACTGTGCATGCAGACATTGCAGTGGCAGTTCTCAGATACATTTACAGGGCTACTCATGTGGGTGGCACAAGTACTGCTGCAAGCCCACTAGTAGCATTTGATTTACAGACCCTGGCACACTCAGTGCACTTTACTAGGGACTTGCCACTGTATTTGTGGACACCCACCAACCGTCAAAGGTGTATTGGCTTGTAGGAATACAATCCATGAACGGCATTATCACCTCTACTAAGCAGGATTGGAGATGTTCAAATGTCTATATGAAGTCTTGTACTGTGCACATTTGGTATATCTATCTCTCAAAATGTTGGACCTCAATGGTTCATGGCAACTGTCTAAGGTCCACGTGATACATAGCTAAACTACATCAGTACAGCTTTCATTAGACTTTTTAGGTAGTGGACATATGATGAAGTTTGGAGTCAAAAGTCTCATCATTGTGCAATATGTATTTGCATACAACATGATTTCTTCCACAACACATATTGATATAAGATTGGTCTTTAAGTTGACCTTCATGGCATGATGATGTGTCATGAGACAAAGAACTGTTGGAATCTGTGTGAACAGTGAGTAACTCTAAACATTGTAGCCATCCTATTTGGTATCATCATTTTACTATGGTATACTACAAGTGCCCAAGTATGCAAGGTGAACAACTATCCTAGTATGGAAATAATGACGGAGTGTAGACAAGTACGTCAATGCAATTGAAGCTGTCTGGAGGTTTGAAATGAGTAGAGCCAACTGTTTGCAGGTTATATAGCATTCATGCATCTGTTCATGCTAAATTATTTGATGCCAGTAGAGTGAACCATGACACTGGTGTGATATGTGCACTAAATAAACATGTTCTGTTGATTTGTGATGGTCAAGTGTGTAAAAACAGTTGCAATAAAGCCATGTTACATGTCACTTCAGATTCACCCAGGGCAGGCGGAGGAGAAGGGGCCAACGTGGTTGAGGACACAGCTGGGCACAGTGGTTCTGGGCATGATACCTCCGACATGGAGGTGCCCAGTGACCGTAAGTTTGTGAGGAGCCCCCCAGAGGACAGCAGCTCATCATCATCACCATCAGAGTTATCCTACGGTGGACACTTCTGAGTGGTGGCTGACCCCTCAGGATTAGTACCACCTTTATCCTTCTCTGCCACTCCCAGTTCATTCGCCAACCTCCCTGTTGTCTCCCAACCAGTTGTCGGGCCCATTGCCCTAATAGGGGAGCCATCTCTTTCGCCCAAGGCACCTCAGCCCCTGCCCCTGTTAGCCCTGCTGCAGTGAGTGAGAAGGCTATTGACCTCCTGAGGACCATTTCTGTGGGTCTGACTGCACTTCTGAGTGCCATCCAGGGCCAAGACAAGCAGCTGATACAGATGGTGGGCTACCTGGATGGCATTCACAGTGCAATGGCTGGCCTAGAGAGGTCTTTTCAGGCTCTGGCCTCCTCCCTCACTGCAGCTCTTCACCCTTGCCAACCTTCCACAACCTCATGCCCTTCCCCATCCACATTCCATATACTCACGCCACATTCCATAAGCACACGTACCCATACGCACACACCCACTTTATCAGACCTAAGCACTACAAACAACAAAAACCACAGGCATGCAACCACTCACCGAACACACACACCCTCACCACGCCACCACACCCATCCTTCCACACACTACACCAATAGACCCCTTCACCACACACATGCCCCCAGACACCACACCAACTTCCACTGAACCCATCCACAATACCCATACCCACAGACACCACACCAACACACACAGACCTCTCTTCAACGGGAAACATCCTTTACAACGCAACTTTTGCCATGCAGTGCCTTTACGACGCAACTTTTACAACGCAAACCATTACAACGCATTGCGCTGGGGGGCGCTCTAGGATAGGGAATAGGTTAAATGTACTATCCAACACCTTCCCTACTATCCACGGGGACTGGAGTTGGAATAGTAAATGAAACTATTCACTATCCAGCGCCCCAAAGCACTATGCGTTGTAATGGTATGCGTTGTAAAAACCGCGTTGTAAAAGCATGCGTTGTAATGTCATACATCCCTCTTCAACACCCATACCACCAGACACAACTCCAACACACACAGACCCTTGCACAACATCCATAGTTCCAGACACCACACCAACACACACAGACCCCTCAACAACACCCATATCTCCAGAGACATCATGCCAACACACATAGACCAACTCACAGCACCCATACCTCCAAGCACAACATCAACAGCCACAGACTGCTCCACAACCCCCAATATTCACACAGACACTACAGCAAAAGCCACAGACCCCTCCACAACACCTAGCATACACTGAGACACCACAGTAACAGCCACAGACCCCTCCACAACACCCAGCATATCCACAGCACACACAACCAAAAAACAAAAACGCTCACAGCCACCAACATAACACACACCCACACAACATACAGTTTATACCTCATATACGCTTCTCACTTCCACTCCCTCTACCATCCAAACACAACTCAATCCCTATTAGAACTGGGGTTCTCTAGTTGGCAGAGGTAGGTACCTTTGTCAAAGTAGGGACCCTTGCTTCTAGTCAGGGTAAGAACGATACACACTTTAGATAACTCCTGCTCACCCCCTTGGTAGCTTGGCACAAGCAGACAGGCTTATCCCAAAGGCATGGTGTAAGGTATTTGCTATGTTATGTTATGTTAATAACCATTTGTAAAGCGCGCAGACACCCATAGGTTTCATGGCGCTGGAAGACTGTTGCGGCCGGAATACTAGAAGAATGCTTGCTCAAACAGCCATTTTTTCAAAGCTTTCCTGAAACTCAGAAGGTTGTCACAGTCTCTGAGTGTCAGGGGGAGAGAATTCCAAAATCTGGGGGCCAAGTGTGAAAAACAGCATCGTCCCTGTCGTTTACGTCTGAAGGACGAGGTGGTTAACAGGGAGAGATGAGCTGAGCGGAGATTGCGTGAAGGAGTATACTTTGTGATCATGTTGCTAATAAATCTAGGGCTATTGCCGTGCAAAGCCTTGAAGGCCAAGCATCCAGTCTTAAAGGCTACTCGTTGGGCAACCGGAAGCCAGTGGAGTTTTTCCAGTCCAGGTCTGGCTGACAGCCATTTTGGCTGCTTATGAATCAGTCTGGCTGCCTGATTCTGGACCATTTGAAGTCTTTTTTGTAGACCAACAGGCAGGCCTAAATAGATTGAGTTTGAGTAGTCAAGTCGAGACAGTATAAGGGCTATTACTACCTGTATTAGTGCTGAGTGAGTCAATAGATGTGCAATTTTCTTAATTTTTCGTAGTTGGTGGAAACTGGCAGAGATCACTGCTCCCACCAGTCCACGGAGCAAGAGGTCAGCGTTAATGATGACCCCTAGGCTTTTCACCGAGGCGGAGGGGGTGGGGGAAGACCCCAGTTCCGCCGGCCAGAAATGCGGACCCCAACTGTCCTCGCTCTTTCCAGGCAGTACCTGCTCCGTCTTGCCCGGGTTGAGCTTCAGGTGATTCGCGTCCATCCAGCGCTGGATGTGAAGCATAGTTGCCCGAAACTCAGCCGCGGCATCAGGGGAGCCAAGTGGGAATATGATCTGTAGATCATCGCCATAATTAAAGATGGTGATGTTTCTGTTTCTTAGTGAGTGGATCAACGACTTTAAATATAAATTGAAAAGCAACGGGGATAGGGAGGAGCCCTGCCGGACCCCACAAGTGGAGGTGAGCTTGGGAGCGGTAAGGGTTTCAAGCCTCACTGCTTGAGTGCGGTCCGCAAGGAAAGAGTGCAGGTCCACGTAGGCCCGCCTGCTCGACACAGTTCAACAGGATCTTATGGTCGAGCGTGTTGAACACGGCCGACAAATCCAGGAGTACCAAAGCTTGATGGTCTCCCTGCACGCTATGCTATACTATGTGTATTTGTACTCAAAACACATTGTAATGTAGTGAAAACACCACAAATGATAACCACACAAGTTTAGAAAATTAAAGTATCTTTATCTAAACTCAACAAGACCAAAACGTCAAAAATCCAAAATACATGTAGCAAAGTAGCACTTAAAAACAGTTGTTTCCAAATTACAACTTGTAGCAAACAAATAGCTCCGCCTGGGGCTATTACGTTATTGTGAGAGCAATAAATCCAAAGTACGGCACTGACCAAGAGGGGCATAACCTCTAGCATTGAGTCACACAGACTCTTCAAACAACAGTACTTTGGAAAACAAAGTCTATGATGATGCATGGTGTTTTGGAGGTGAGACGTCAGTGCTGAGGTCGAGGCGACGGTTTCGGTGAAGCGATGCAAAGTTGGTGAGTTTGTGGAATCACCCTCGGAGCAGGGGAATAGCTAGGGGGGCGGTGGGACAGTCCACCCCAGGTGGCACCATTTTTGGGATGGCCGCGCGGCACTGGTGGCCCGTTTCGGCAGCCTTTATAATTTATTTGGGGACACCCACTGACACTACTGTCAGTCATTACAATAGAAACAAACCTCTCTAATTTCAGACCTATCTCCTTGCTGCCTATTTTTTCGAAGGTACTGGAGAGGCATGTTAATACGCAGCTCACTCATTTAATTGAAAATCAGAGCTTTTTACACCACTCTCAGTCCGGTTTTCGTGCTCACCATTCTACCGAGACTGCATTACTAGGGGTAATGGAGAGGGTTCGGCACGGTATCGATCGCGGAGAAACTTCTGCTCTCATCCTTTTGGATTTGAGCGCGGCGTTCGATACCGTGTCTCACTCCATCTTACTGAACTCTCTCCGGTCCCTTGGAATAGCTGGCCCCGCACTTGCCTGGTTTGCCTCCTTTTTAAGTGAGCGCACTTTCCAGGTTTTTTCTCCGAAAGCTGCATCTGCGATTTGTCCTTCGGCGTATGGTGTCCCTCAGGGGTCCATTCTCAGCCCGTTGCTGTTTAATATTTATATCAAACCTCTCGCTACCATCGCAGAGGATGCCGGGCTGACCATTTTTTCATACGCCGATGACACGCAAATTGTCTTTTCCCTCTCCAGCACCGAAGCCAACAATGTGTCTGGTTTGAAAACCGGTCTTTCACTTGTGGCTGAGTGGATGCAGAGGCATCTCCTCAAGCTAAATGGTGACAAAACCGAGATTGTCATCCTGGGGAAGCAGAAAGATCTGTGGGGTCCGCAACACTGGCCCAGTGCTATGGGTCCCATCCCTCAACCGGTCCCGGTGGTACGCAACCTGGGATTCCTCATAGACGACAGATTGTCTATGAGGCAACAGGCCACCAAGGTGGCGGCCATCTGTTTCACCACTCTAAGATGGCTCCAAAAAATTCTTTGGATGCTGCCTCACGCCACCAGGAGAACCGTAGTCCAGGCGTTAGTAACATCTCGCCTGGACTATGGTAACGTCCTTTACCTTGGTGCGGATGTTGCGACTATTAACAAACTACAGGTCGTACAAAATTCATCAGACCGACTCCTCTGCAACATCCCAAGGAGATCCTCGGCCTCCCAGGCTCTCCGTGATCTTCACTGGCTCAAGGTTTCGAGCCGTATTAAATTTAAAGCCTTATGTTACCTTTTTAAAATTAAACAGGGCTTTGCCCCACTGTACCTCCAAAGTCTAGTCCAACCCTACAGGCCCAGCCGTACCTTAAGATCATCGGCCAATTGTGACTATGTCATTCCCAGATTCAAACTGGTGAAGATGGGGGGAAGATCTTTCTCTCATCTAGGCCCCAAATATTGGAACGCCCTGCCTGTTGCTCTGAAGACTGAGACTAACATGCTCTGCTTCCGCAAAAAACTGAAGACCTTGCTTTTTTAATTATCCCTTGTAGTTCTGGTTGTTAATACTCAGCAGTGTTGTTGTTCTTTTTCTTCTTTAGTCTATCCCTTGTGCCGGGAAACCCACTGCGGGTAGCTGTTGCGCATTACAAGTTTTAAATAAATAAATAAAATAAATAAGTGTCAGTGTCCCCAAATAAATTATAAAGGCCGCCGCAATGGGCCACCAGTGCTGCGCTTGCGGCCCCATTGAAGTGCAAGAGCACCGCCACCTGCTGCTTGCAACTGCTGCCTGCAGCATACTGAGTACATACGCATGCCACCACCACCTGCCTAGCATAGGCTAGTGACGTACAGAGCGGGCCATTGAAAGGAAGCAGTGGATTAATACTAGTTGGACGCAAGAGAAATTGGAAATTAACAGTTTTTGTTTCAGAACCTCAGTTTCAAAGTGGTGTCAGTTTTAGAGGTAAGTCGGAAGCATATGTTCGGCAAAAGAAATGTTCGTTATTGTGCATATACATTTATGGGTCAGAACGTATGGGACACGAAATGCCATTTGCTTATTTCCAGTTAATAGGTAGGAGGCAGTCGAGTCCAAAGGATTTTCAGAATTCTACCCAGAACTCAAGATCTGCTGCAAGTCAGAATGCTACCTGTTGAACCAGTTACAGTGCATGAAGGTCAGTCGCATAAATAATAAGTACAGATGAGGAAAGGATCTGTGGCGGACTCTGATGCCTCATTTCAAGTGAAAGGGAGGGAGGAATGGTTTGACTTTAGTTTGTCAGCTTGAGGATTCCAAAGAAGGAGGCTTTTCCTGCAGTTTTATTCAGGTTTTGTTTATATTTGTCTTAGGCTGCAACCTCTATGGGGAAGGGCAGACCATTGGGGCAGATGGGGGGATTTGAGGGGGACAATTTGGATAAACCACTCTGCTTTGTGTTGCCAACAGGGGCGTAACTAGGGGGGGACGGTTCGCCCCAGGCGGCACTATTTTTGGGGCGGTGGCCGCACTCTACTGGACACCCACTGACATTACTGTCAGTCATTGCAGTAGTGTCAGTGTCCCCAAATAAATTATAAAGGGCGCTGCAACAGGCCATGAGTGCCGAGCGCGTGGCCCCATTTGAAGTGCAAGCGCACCGCCACCTGCTTCTTGTAACTGCTGCCTGCAGCAGGCAGCGCACGCATGCCACCACCACCTAGCATAGGCCCGTGATGTTGCACAAACTTTTGCAAGGTTGACTGTGCGCCGGGCGGAGGCGTCCAGGTTCATTGTGCGTGCCGGCTGGGGTCCGGGTCGGGACAAAAAGTAGTGCTTGTGCTTCCTGTAGATGGCGCTGTGCAGCGGATCTTGGGGTGCCTTGACTAGGGGTGTCCTGGTGCTTGCGAGGATGGGACATTTAAACCCGGAGCACTGTTTGTGGAATGCAGCATGAGGGGAGCTTCATTCAAACAGGCGCAGTTCTTGTCTATTAAGCTTCCTCTTGTGAGAGAAATGGGGACAGAGTCAAGAAACATTTATCCTTGAACACAAAGGGTATCTTCGTTACTTGTTATAATTATGTGCAATGGTGGCAGGCTGTGCCCTTCCTGCCCTAGTTGATGCAGACTTGACACATACAACATGGTATTCTTGGTGTATCTACATAGAAGTTTGATTCAAACTGTTTGAACGTCAATATTCAAGCTTAATTTGGGAAATTTTATAAAAAATAATGGAAACACCTTTGTAAGCAGCTAAATATAAAAAAATATTGAAAAGGACAGCCATTTTGATATATTTTTTTTAAGTGGAACGTCTCATGAAGCTTTGCTAAATCACACACAGCATAGGGACAGCATGGACAGCTGGTATGCAACATTTTCAAATGCAAAGAGAAGCGGTTTAGCATGTGTAGCAGCAGTTTTGTTATGTTGACCTGCCAGATATTGTTCAGAGTTAGCCAATTACTTTCTTACTTGGCTTTCTTGGAAGACTTTGGTTATCCTCATAGAGCTTTTCGATAAAGGGAGTTGGGGAGGAGGAGAGACTCTTGATACTTTCCAGCCTAACCTGTGTTAATGTTGAGTGTGTTTTGGGGTTCAGCATGGTGGTTCACAGTGGAGGTTAGGGTCTTGAATCCTTCCCCCTAATTAGTGTCAGCTATGGTAGTGTTGTTGTTTGTAAGTAATGCCATGTGCCCTTCTAAATGACACAGGTGGTTGATGTAAGAGTCATTCTAGTGTAATAGTTGTGGGTTTTATGTTTCTCCCTTGGTATGCATTGTTCTTCATCTAGGTTCTGATACAAACATTCCACCCAAGATTCTTGTTTGCCTGTATCCTTGTAGTTGGAACTGGCCTGCCTCTTGCTTGCATTGTCTCTGTTGTCTTGTTATAGCCTTCCATTACTACTCTGCCTGATGTTTCCCAGCCTAAAACTGCTCAATATTGAGGTCTCTCTGTCTCCAAGGCCTATCTATTGCGTCTCCCGGTTCCTTTGTTTTACCTGTCCCGCTAAAGTATGAGAGGCTCTCCTTCTCCAAACACCATCCTGCAAGCATTAGATCCCAAAGCCCTCTTGTTCCCTGGTTCCCTGTTCCCTAGTTGCTTAGACACAGTGCAGACAGATTGTCAGAAGGACAATCACCTATTCAGGGATAGCTCAGCTACTATTAAGGCATAGCTTTGCTCCCTGTAACTTGTTTGGGAATGCTCTGTTGTCTGGTGAGAGTAGCTCTGCTGACAAAGACCTTAAAGGATAGATTTGCTGTTTGCACTGAGTAAGAAATTAACCAGAAGAGCAAGGGATTGATCAGATGGATGGTACTAATCAGCTGTGTTTGACATGTGGTGGATAGTTGTGGTCACTGTGGCACGTAAGTAGTACTTTTGGTATCTGTGACATATGAGTGATACTTGCACTATAAGTGTTGAGTATGGAATAAGTCTTCATCTGAGCAAGTGGTGGCTGTGCTGTTAGCACCTGTTAGATATATGGGCTATTGCACCTGTCTCTGGGTAAATGTCAGTCTGCACCCTCCCCTTATGTTGATGTGTTCTTGTAATTCTGCTCAGGAAACAGCTGGGATTTACTGACCTCTCTGCTTCCATTCTCTCATTGATATATTTACCTGCAAGCACAGGCAAGCATTTCTGTTCTCTATTCCTAAATAATATGTAAATGTAGTAAATGTAGTTGAGCTTATATAGCGCACAGCTACCCGCAGTGGGTTTCCCGGCGCTTGCTTAGGGAACCCTTCCTGGTATTCCCCTGTGAGATAGCAGGGTATCCACAAGGTGAAAGTCAGGCATCCCGCCGCGAGGGGCATTCAACTGTAGAGCCTAGAGTTCTAGAGAGAGTTTATTGGCGTGTGAGCTATTTACCTTAAGAGTTTTGGCTTGTGAGAGGAAAGGAACACAAAATATTGAGATACAAGATACAAGAGAAGAATCTGGTATTCTCTGATCCCTGGGCACCAGGGCCAAGGTTGAGAGAGCTCCAGTTGTGATCGCAGGTTGCCAGTGTGATTGCTCCATTCAGTCAGCAGTTGTCTAGGCACATCCAGGTCTGTGTACCACTAAGGTTATGAACCTTTTTAAATGCGTAAGGGATCTGATGAAGGGTTTTATTGCCGGATGTCTGTGAGTAGAGCGATACCAGTAGTAGCTAGCTACTACTCTCCAATGATTGAGCCATGGACATACTGAAACACACATTCGTAAATGCACACATAACTTACTTCGTATCCAGACTTCTCTTAAGTGGCTATTTTTCTCCAGACCTTGGTTCTGCCATGCCTACATTCGGGTCTGGGAGGCAGCTGAAGACGTGGGTTACTGTGACTTGTGTTACAGAGCCTTGGTGTTCCATACTTGGCACATTATTATGATTTTACTGTTTTTGCTGACTTTTAATACTATTGGTTACCATGAAAGTAATGTGAAAACGTAATGTAATATTTCATGTTTCTTCTGAATATTCACGGAGTGCCGCAGTGCCGGATCAGTTTGTCCCAGGCCTTGGATAGGGTTGAACATGTTCCCATTTCCCTTACAGCTGTGTTTAAGGATGTGGTGATAATGTGTTGCCCCTCCCTGTATTTTAGCTTTGGGCCCCCTGGGCAGGCTGTGCACCATATGTGTGCTGAGGCTGCTCTGAAGGAGAGATGCACTATTACAAGCTGGCTTTTTTCCCAAGAGCACACGTCTTTTCATTCCCAGGGAGTTGGCTGCTGCTGCTTAGCAGTAATGGCAGGGCGCGACCCATGGTTGTTGCCTTTCGGCCACCAGAGCGGGCTTTGTATCTGGTCTGTGTTGGCAAGGTTGTGGAGCTGACTGACCCCTTTGTGCTGAGTTTAGTTCTAAGGGCACACAGTGAGTCATTTTCTGTGAATAATTAGTTTGCTGTTTTTGAAAGATAAAGAACCACAGGCTTCAACCCTGTTAAGGTGGTTTTGGGTCCCCAGAGCACATCACGTTTGTGCACATCCCCACTGCGTTAATGGGGGGGAATATGATATTTGGTCATTTAATGTCATGTATGTGCATGTTTGCATTGTGTTGAGATGTGGTAAATAAAATATTACCCTGGCAGAATTTCTAGGCATTAACAAAGTATCATGCATCAAGTGAGAAGCAGAGTCCGTGGTATCTGAGTTAAAATGGGCTTTATTCCAATAACTCGAGTCAAAGGGAGAATATGTTCCATCACCTCTGAGGTTCAGGAAGAGTCTTCTAACAATTATTTACTGAACATAGTATATATACATTTCTTGTACATAGGCTAAGCAGAGCAAGAAAGAAAATGAGATAAGAACATGTGGGTGTACATGAGGGTGTGTACTTTGATGAGTCATAGGTAGGTGATAGGTAGGTGTCATAGGTGGGTGGGTACTTAGGAGGAGTTTGCATGACCAGCTGGAACTCTGCCCTACTTGTGTGCAACTTGGACATGACGTGCAATTGACGTGTAATTGGGAGGAAGCTGACTTTCAACCTAGTAGAGAGATCTCTTGTGTCAAGGCGACTTGAGCACGTCTTGTACAATCTGATATGATAGGGGATGTATTATCTGGAGCACAAGTTGTTCATCACTAAAAGACAGAGAGGGCATATTTATTCGTTAATTGCATGAGCTTTCTATGGGTGCAAGCACTGTAATTCACTTAAATGGAGACAGAATGGCTATCGGACGGGTTCTGTTTACTTTTCCTCACCGTGCAGGGATGCCACTCTGTACAGCAGACGGATAACTGTTATTCATAATACTGTCTTGGCAGCCTTCTTGCTGACGTGACTGCAGCTCAGTATGCCAAGAGTCATGAAAACATTAATTCAGAAAGTGGTTTCAGGCTCAACCAGTACGATATTTATTTAAAAGAGCACAATGCAAAATGGAAATACATGGGCCTTCATTTTAGCTTAACGTTTGGGGGACTTGATGACTTTACTTGCAGGACATGTTTGCAGAGGCCTAGTGATTCAGGCCACTACGGGAAAATATTCATGGGTGACATGCACATGACATGTAACATAGGGTATATGTAGTGGACATATTTGGTCAGGCAAAATATCATTTTCCTCATTCCCTCCTTGTCCCCTACATAACCCTTTAGGATACATCTATATTCATGAGACCATATAGTTCATCATACAGAATCATTTGTTCATCTTTAACTCTTTGTTTACGTGGATGGGGAACACAGGCAGTGGCACACAGGCCGCAAATCGCCGGACCACACTGCAGACAGAGACAGCAACCAAATACCATAAGTAGGGCCATTCCTAGGAAGGACATAACTTTCCATCCCCAAGCAGATATTACACCCCAGAACCAACTGGACCAAGTCCATGTGCCTGGATCTTGATGTATGGCATGAGCAATCTTGTGGAGCCTTGTTATTGCTTCGTACACAGATGGTGCATTATCTGGGATGAAAATGCAACAACTAGATCGGATGACTCTACAAGCTCCGCCCCTATCCGCCAAGATGACGTCTAGAACGAGGCGGTTTTGAAGAACGACAAGTCTAATAGCAGACTGTTCCTGGGTCAAGTTCGCCAGGGCAGATGCAGTTACATTTACAACTGTTTCAAGAGTCCTTGTTAACCTGCGTATCAGTTTACTGTTTTGGACGGGACCTATGAAGAAAAAGAATCCTTTGTTGAAATCTGTATATTGCTCCCAAGCAGTTTCAGTCTGATCGATCCCTGCAGAATCTGTCTCTCTCTTTTGTCTAACATGTCCTAGTCGTGAATCTCTATGATAATTTGATGGGGCTAGAAAAACGGGTGGCAATAAGAATGCTATATAACAAGTCCCACCCCAGTCTAAGGGCAGATGTACATAGGCTGTCTGACCACAAATGAAATAGGTATGGCGTGATGTTTTGAAAGAAGAAAGTCCGTTATCATCAAACTCTACTACAGTGTTACACTTGCTGTGTCCCATATGTACTGAGCCTTTCTTACTAACACATAAATCACCTTTTGCTGGCAGGACTGAAATAAACGGTGGACCTGTGTTTTGCTTGGGCTGAACGTTTAACATTATAAAATTAACAGATGCATTTCCCTGTTCGTACTCATCATTCTCTAAATCGGTTCCCTTTCTTTGGGGGAATCCGTCTTTGTCTGGAAAGCATGCTTCATTCATTACTTTATTCAGGTTTCCATATATCCAGCCACCTGGATAAGCTATGTACCTTCTATCTATTGATGTCATTAGAGCAAACCATGCTCCACACGAACCATTGTGTGAGAACGGTAAAGGGTAGAAGGGCAGAACTCCCTTCGTTTCTTGATAAGGAGGCATTTGGCCACATACCCAGCAATCAGTTGCATTGCTGGTCTGGTCAGAATGGTGTAACATTCGAATAAATGTATTGTTACGCAGTGCAAGTCGATATGACAATTCATGAGGTGGCAGATCACTAAATGTGTGCTCTGCGGTGCTGTTACTGGAAGAGTGTATATGTGAGGAAATAGGAAAGAAAACATGTAGCAATAAACTAACACCAATTATAACAATGCACAGAATAAAAAGGATGATCAAAGTAACTATACATCTACTGCGTAATACCTTGCAGTACTTTTCCTTCTTATCTCTCTTCTTGCTATTCTCATATGTGATCTTATACATGTCAGAATCGAGTCTAACCGATTCACCACCGGGTGGGCTTAAACAATTAAACTACGTCTGACTTACTAGATCTTACTCTAGACCTATACTCTTGCTGAGGGGTATTTTCTAGCAAAGGTCAGTGTTCTTTATAAAAGTTCCAAAGTTCCAAAGTTCCAAATAGTGATGAAGGTGAGTTCGGCCTTTACGTCCTTCCACCAACTTCGGCGTCTTCCAACGTGGCTCAAGGGGACTTGAACGATCAAAAATCCGGACACAAGTATAGAATCCTCTGGTGCTATGGCATGTTCCTTGACCTGGGTGTTGTCAGGGAAGGCAGCAGCAACCTGTGAATGAAAAAGAGAGTAGTGCAGACATCAAGGAAGCCAGGTAATCTGTCAGCATGTTACTGTCAACATCAGTTATTTTCTTTGGCATAGGCGTACCCCACATATATACTCCATAAGGAGATAGGCCTGTTCTGGAATGAGCTACCATACGCATGTAAAAGAGGGCAACCGGCAAGGCCACCATCCAATCCACGCCTTTGTCTGTACAGATCTTGGCTTAATTTGTCTTAATTGTCTGATTATGTCTTTCTACAAGGCCTGCTGCTTCTGGGTGTCTGACACAATGGAATTTCCAAGTATATCCTAACAGAAGGGACACTTGTTTCATTAGTTCAGAGGAGAATGGCTGATCGTTATCTGAATAGATCACATGAGGTTATTCATATCTGGGGAAGTTCTGCGCACTAATTGTCTGGCTGTTGTAACAGCAGTATAATCTGGAACTGGATATGCTTCTGTCCATCTAGACAGTGCACACACAACTACTAGGACATACTTGTTAAACCTCTACATCTGTCCATTTGGATATAATCCATCTGGAGAACTTCAAAAGGGTGGTCAGGAGGATGAAATCCGCCTTGTTCCACCGGAATGCCTTTACCTGGATTGAACTGACAACAGATCATACATGTTCGCTGCTTGTTAAACCAAATGTTCTGTAAGCTGTCTAGCATTGCCTTCTCTCCCAAGTGTGTTGGACTATGTGCTGTGCTTATGATTACTTGTATCATAGAATCTGAAACCATGTGCTTTTTCCCTTAGTCATCCAACCTTGGTCAGTCTGGACCCCTCCTTGTAAAAGTCCATCTCTTTATCTCATCTGTGGTGGCATATGTCTGTATGTCGAGTACATCTTGAGTGGGATCCCTGACTGTCATACATGTTGTCAGTAATGGTACCTCTGTCCTTGTCGTGTCTGTTGGTGTCTGTAACTTTGGTATGAGCTTTGCATTTCAGGATAGAAATGGCTGTAGGTAAATGTATGGCCTCTAACAGGGCCTGAATAAGCTGGCTGTGCTGAATCTTGGTCCCATGGGAGGTCAAAAAAGAAATGCAGGCTTGTGTCAGAGCAATAAGCTCTGCTGCTTGTGCAGACAGTGTGTCTATTTCCTGTGGTCACAGCATAGGCTGCTACTAATTCTCCTGCACTCGTTCCCATGCATGAACCATCCACATAGAGTGTCAGGTCAGGGTCTGGGAGTACAATATCTGTCAGGTCTTGTCTTGGTCTTGTCACTATATTCATAACTTCCATACAGTCATGTGGTGGTGCATTTACTGTACTTGAGGGCAAAAGTGTTGCAGGATTCAGAATATTACAACGTCTGATCTCTATGTGTGGTTCAAATAATGTCAGTCCATATCCTGTCAGTCTCGCTACAGTCAAATGTAAAAATAAATAAAAATAAAAAAGCATAAAATGTTTACTGTAACATGGAGTCGCTTAAAACTGGCGCTTGACATAATGCTCTTTTTAATTCCTCAAATGCCAAGGTGTGTTCTTGTGTCCTAGGGAGAAAAGTCAAAATGGCTGCCTCCTGTGTAGTTAACTGTATGAGTGGTTTGGCTAGATATGCATACTGGGGAATCCATTGCCTACAGTAAGAAGTAAGGCCAATAAATGGTTATGTTAGCTGTATACCTGGTGTACCCTCCTTGGAAAGCAAGTGTTGTACACCACTTGCTTTTCACAGAAAGTGTAAGACTGTCAGAGATGCAATGTCACAGTCTGGTTCTGATCTTGCTGTAATTAGAATGTAGTTTATGTACTGTATCAGCGCTGTGCAGGTAGGCATGTAAACACTGACTAGCTGTCGCTTTAATGCTTGACTGCAAATGCTAGGACCCTATGTCATCAATCCAGCAAAAATGGATTACATAAAAATAAATAAATAAATAAAAATGAATTTTCAATCCAAAACCACAATTTTTATTTTGGGGGAACCTCAAACAAACGCCCACGAACCTCTGTTAACCTCTAAGTTAAGTGGAGCCTCGTTCCAAAAGCTCTGCAGTTTATACTAAAATCCTACTCTAAATCTTGGGAATAGTATGACCATACTACCTACAATATGTTCTCTAAATGTATTTGAATAAAATCCAAATTATCCCAGCATAGACAGAAGGCTGGAGCCTCTGTGAGAAACAGCCCCTCCCTTTAGAAAGATGTCCGCGCTCGGAACTTTGGATCAACTCCAAGCCGGGCTACACTGTGATCTAAAATTGAATGACTGCCAGATGCTGAACCCATTGCAAGAGCAAGACTCCTGCCAATTATGCTTGTTACACTATTTTAAACTATACATTTGCAAGCGTGACTTATCTGTAAGGAAGAGCAACTATTTGTACACAAGTCAGAGGGGCTGGGGAGGTAACTTCGCTACGAACTCACTCCTTGCTCACCTACCCCTCCCCTCAGAGCCAGGAGCTGGCTCAGTGTCAAACATCACTAAGAGGAGACAAGCCTCTCACTCGTCTCTGCTTCTCTAAAATTGGGTCGCTGCCAACGCTGAGCTCATTGAAAGAGCCAGGCGTCTGCCAAGTTTCTTAAAGAGTGAGCTGCAAGCCTCCTCCCTCCACATGCGAAGGAAGCTAGTGTAAGTCGGAGCAGTGGCCCTCCCTTTACATAAACAAAGGGATCGCGGAAAGAATTGGGTTATGGCCAATATCAACAAGACAGGCACTGCTCGCTCCAAGAGGGAGTAGCCCTCCCTTTACATAAACATTTACTGGGAGCCAGGCCATCTCGGTCTCGGACGGACTGTCTCAAGGTTGAAAAACACTTTCTAAGTTATTCAAAACATAACTGTTCCCAGGACAGAGAGCTTAACCCACGTTCTCTAACTTAACTGAAGCAAACTTTAAAACGTGTTAAAAAGTAAATTAATAAAGACATGTATTTTTCTGTAACTGAGTGACATGCTAGCATTTTAAAATAATTCTGTACTGCTACTTAAAAGCTCCACTTTCTAAAAAACACCTTTGTCTAACTAATTCAGCTAGAAGGCAAGACATTTGAAACATGGGCATTTGTTTAGCATGCAAATTACCACACAAAAAGGGACAGTTTGCTTCTGCACACAATGCTAAGCACTTTGCAGTTGAGAGAAAAAAACGAATTATCATGGACTGTTGCGTTGGGACTGTTCTCTGCATATATCAATTTATTGATCCTATTTTCCAAGTCTTGTTTAATGAACACTGCTTTTACCGTGCAACATTATACCTTTCTATCAGCAGCCTGTCAAAGTACATAGGTGAGCCTTGAAACTAAATGAATGCAAATTGAACTAATGTAGGGGACACATAGCAATGCATTAAGATGGTAGTGTATTGTAGCTATCAAAAAGGCCACGTTCATTAATTTACAAATAGCCACTTCCCTAATTAAGCGTGCACGCTCTTCTATTCTACCTATTAAAAGGGCCAGATTCATAATTTTGCAAAAAACCATGTTTTCAATTGAGTGGATTAACTGTCACACGCTAAAGGGCAGCTTGCATTGGGAAAAATAATAATTCATATTTTGTAGAAACATCCCTATTTAAACAAAAAACACTGTTGCATTACACTAATTTAAAGCACATTCTCTAATGGGTCTGTTTCATATTTTCTTCTCAACCGTGAAAACATTACAGCACTCTTCGTGGTGAAAACCCTTATCTCACATTTCAGAAATACGCCCATTGGATAACATGGCAAATCGCACCTCCGCACAAAACATGCTTTTTCCACCACTTCCACAGCTCAGATCCTTTTCAAATTTTGTATCAAAGTAGTCCAAGCTATTCCCTAAATCCTCACTAAAAAGCAACCAAATCCCTCCACTGGAACGGGTATGAATTTCCGCTCAAAAACACGCGCCCCCCGCAAACAGAAAAAAAACGCCAAAATCCCTCAACACCTTGTTGATCAGCATGTTAAAACAAATACTGCCTACTCAGTACAAGATATTAACTCTTCGGCAGCTGAAGCACAATCTTTCCCCAATGACTGCAGTACATGGGAAAGTCATGAACTCATTTCTCCACGTTATCACATAACACATACGCACATCTTCAAAACATTTTCTCCAAGTACTTGAAAGAGATCCAGCTCTCTCCTGCCTAACGTAATGGCTAGGGACCTGATGATAACATGCTCTGCACAAGCCATAACTACATGGCGCTATTCACAAGCCATATTTACAAGAAGCTCAACAAGTCAAAAAAATGACACGCTATTCACAAGGCATATTTACAAGGAGCTATACTTAAGAAAATTCAACAAACTACTCACAAGTCTTAATCACAAGGCGCTATTTACAAATAAACCAACTAGTTACTCACAAGGCACTTTCGAAGTTCAGAAGGGACTCGTCTAGATACAAGGAAATGAACTCTTCAGATGCTGTCGACTTATTTTACATACTCTAAAGGGTACAGGTGGTGGCGTTCTCTACCTACTGGGTCTTTCTGAGGTGGTCACTTGAACTAGTTCTTCTGACAGGGTGGGATAAATACCAGTAATGACGGAATTTCTTTCTCTAACAGTCTGTTCTGTCTTGACCTGTTCCCCCTTATCCCGTAGTTCTTTTTCTTTGGCTTTATTTTTTCTCTGCTTGTTTTAGTTCTCTCTGCTTTATTGAATTCTTTCTCTGATCTCCTGTGTGACTCTTTGCGCCATAACTCAATGGCATCTTTCTGAGAGGGTCTTTACTTTCTTTTTCAAATGGCGTCTAGCCCATGCTTATTATACATAAAATGACCAGGTGTGTCTCTAGGCCGGATATTAACTGTCTATTCTAGTATACCCTTTCTGCTCCCTATCTGACGTAACTTTGAAAACAGTGGCATGTTTGAAATCAACACAATGGAAACACAATACACAAAAATAGACTGAAACAATCAACAACCATTCACACTAAACAATTTAAACACTGAAACAGATACAGATACAACCTAAACTGATACAGAGAATTAAACATGTACTTGAAAAACAGTTTGTGCACTGAAAATACAGTACAACCATACCGGTGTCAGAAATGAGACACGTTTTTACCGGGCCCACGTTTAACCGTGGGCCCGTCTTGACCGTTCTCATTTAAAATGAGCCCGTCTTGAACTTGATGCATTCCCCATAGTGGTACTCACCGGGAAAGCAGAACTTGAAACTTGAAGGCCTCGGAAACTTGACTTGACTACGCTTGCGCCTTGGAACAGGTGGACCTCTGGAGACATCGGACCTTGCTCTCTCACGGGCTGGGCCTCTGGTTGAGACGATCCGCGTTCCTCACCACCTCGCATGGATGCCTGGTCGCAGTCCGTCCTCCTCCTGGGCCTGAGGGAGTGGCAGGAAGTCCTGCTGGAGCGCTTTGAAGTCCGTCACGGCTGTAGAAGGGGGCAAAGACTAGACCGACAACTCCGGCGAGTGGGGAAAGGGATATGTCCCTGTAAGGGCGCCAAATTATGTGGTAAATAAAATATTACCCTGGCAGAATTTCTAGGCATTAACAAAGTATCATGCATCAAGTGAGAAGCAGAGTCCGTGGTATCTGAGTTAAAATGGGCTTTATTCCAATAACTCGAGTCAAAGGGAGAATATGTTCCATCACCTCTGAGGTTCAGGAAGAGTCTTCTAACAATTATTTACTGAACATAGTATATATACATTTCTTGTACATAGGCTAAGCAGAGCAAGAAAGAAAATGAGATTAGAACATGTGGGTGTACATGAGGGTGTGTTCTTTGATGAGTCATAGGTAGGTGATAGGTAGGTGTCATAGGTGGGTGGGTACTTAGGAGGAGTTTGCATGACCAGCTGGAACTCTGCCCTACTTGTGTGCAACTTGGACATGACGTGCAATTGACGTGTAATTGGGAGGAAGCTGACTTTCAACCTAGTAGAGAGATCTCTTGTGTCAAGGCGACTTGAGCACGTCTTGTACAATCTGATATGATAGGGGATGTATTATCTGGAGCACAAGTTGTTCATCACTAAAAGACAGAGAGGGCATATTTATTCGTTCATTGCATGAGCTTTCTATGGGTGCAAGCACTGTAATTCACTTAAATGGAGACAGAATGGCTATCGGACGGGTTCTGTTTACTTTTCCTCACCGGGCAGGGATGCCACTCTGTACAGCAGACGGATAACTGTTATTCATAATACTGTCTTGGCAGACTTCTTGCTGACGTGACTGCAGCTCAGTATGCCAAGAGTCATGAAAACATTAATTCAGATAGTGGTTTCAGGCTCAACCAGTACGATATTTATTTAAAAGAGCACAATGCAAAATGGAAATACATGGGCCTTCATTTTAGCTTAACGTTTGGGAGACTTGATGACTTTACTTGCAGGACATGTTTGCAGAGGCCTAGTGATTCAGGCCACTACGGGAAAATATGCATGGGTGACATGCACATGACATGTAACATAGGGTATATGTAGTGGACATATTTGGTCAGGCAAAATATCATTTTCCTCAGAGAGGATTACCAGGTAATCGCTCACGCAGCTCTCTGATGGATGTCACATGCGGTTTTTCTGAGTCCCCAGATAGATTATGCAGTCTGTGTGTTCTCCTTTGTACTGCCGGTCACCGGTGTATTCAACTGTGTAGCCTTGGACCGTGTCATGTATGTGCATGTAATTTGCATGATCGAGGTAACTATTAGCGGCGATACTACGTGTCTCTCGGACCTCTTTCAAGTGCTGGCTTCCTTGTTCCCAAGCAGCCCCCCCCCCCCCGGGCGGCAATCTGGCGGGATAGCCCCGGGCGCCACAAGCTCTAGCTACACCACTGCCTCATTATCAAAGCTGCAATAATTGGATGCAGGTGCTTATGGTGACATAGTCAGTTCAAGCCCTGGCCTCAGGAAAGCCAATAACTGCATGCAGTGGCAGGCGTCGAAGGGCGTCAGAGCTGCGGTACAGGCAGGGCAGTGTGTCGTGCACTTCACGAGCAGTGCCCTTGGCCTTGATGCAGGTCACAGTGACACGGCAGCGGCGCTGATGTCATCAGAGACTGCTGTTCTTGCTTCTTTTAAGTTTCTTACGGTCCCAACAGTAGGAACAACCTTCAGAGGCCCAAAACTGGAACAGGCATCTCCTGGCAGGTCAGAACTCTCAGCACTAGAGTTCAGGGGAGCTGGGGGTGAAGCATTTGTGTCGCTGTGACTTCAGAACAGTAGGCCAGCACTCACAAGCCCTTGGAGCTTCTACTTCTAGCAGATTTCTCAGCATAGTTCCAGTCTTTGTCCTTTCCTTGACAGAAGCAGCAACTGCAGGCCAAACCCCCACATCACACAGCAAAGGGGCAGTACTCCTCCTCACAGCTCTCCAGCTCTTCTCCTTGGCAAAGGTCCCTCTTGAGTCCAGAAGTAATCTAAAGTTTTGGGGTTTAAGGTCCACTATTTATACCCCATTTTGTCTTTGTTTTTCTTTGTACAAGGGTCTCCGAGCTCAGTCTAAACTAGTTCTGTCCTCACTGGTGCAATATCATCGCAGGGAGTGGAGACAGCATTGTGCAAGGGAGACAGGCCCTATTCAGGTGCAAGGAAAACTCCTCCCACTACTCTAAATGCAGCCAAGGTCTATTCGGCTCAGCTCTGAGTCATCCAGGAAGGGCCAGGCACACTTCAACCTCCCCAGTGGCTGTCTATAGTGAATGCACATCCCCAGCCCCTGTCACTCCAAAACCAGACAGCCAATCCACAAACAGGCAAAGGCACACAGAATGGCTAAACAAGAAAATGCCTACTTTCTAAAAGTGGCATTTTTAAGCACATAATGAAAAAAAACATCTTTACTAAAAGATGCATTGTTAAATTCTGATTTCAGAGAGCCTAAACATTATTCCTTTATCTTGTCCCAATGGGAAGTTATATTTGTACAAAGTATATCCCATGTTTACCAAAGAGGTATATAGCCTTTCAATAGTAAAAAACAAAATTGACAGTATTTCACTATCAGGACATGTCACACACACCTGTACCCTGCCCATGGGGGTGCCTTGGGCCTACCTGAGGGGTGGTTAATGGGTGTACTTACTACATTGACATGGCAGTTTGAAAATGCACGTAGACACTGCAGTGGCAGATCTGAGATACCTCTTCAGGGCTACGCATGTGGGTGGCACAACCAGTGCTGCAGGCCCACTGGTAGCATTTGATTTATAGGCCCTGGAACACTCATTGTACTTTACTACGGGCTTACCAGTAAATCAAATATGTCAATCGTGGATAACCAATCATAATAGCAATTTATACAGGGAGCACTTGCACTCTGACACTGATTAGCAGTGGCAAAGCGCTCAACGCATCTAAGCCAACAAAAACTAAATCCAGCATAGCATTGAAAATGCAGAAGGTAAAGGTAAAAAAATCAGTAGAAACCATGCCAATGATGCCAAGTCTAATAATCCCAAATAGCTTACCTATTTTCCCCGTGTAGATGTGTTGTTTGCCCTTGGCCCTGTGAAAACCAACCCCCTTCCCAAAGACCCAAACACCTCTCCCAAAGCACAACCCATCCCTTCCACATCCCACTCTACCCTAAGAAACCGGAAATACTTTTCTGAACATTTGATGTTCTTGTATAGTTAATGATTCATGTCTACAGTTGTGTTTGTTTAATCCCTGATTGCTGATCCAGTTGATGTGGTTAGTATGATTTGAACTTGGACCCAGTGCTGGAATTACACAGGACAAGGAGAAATGTTGGATGGAACTCTATGTGGTATGAAATCCTATTGGGGCAGACATTGCATTGGGAGTTATTTTATATGGTAAGTTGTTCAGCTTTACCTGACCACTGTCAACATCACTTAGGTTGCACTTCTCCCTGTGATGCAGATTGGATATGTGTTTGATGTGTTGAAGTTAGATATTTGTTTATCTACACATGGAGGGTGTTAAAATGTCATACCTTTGTTGACTTTTGTATGGACAAATGTCAATTTTCCTGTGTGTACCTTATATCTACTTTATCTAGATGTGTGGCAAATGTTGTTAGTGCTGTGTTTGCTTTCATGACTTGCGCTTACATATTTCCTACACATGCATGGCAGTTGTTTATGCTATTCTTGTCCCTGATATACTTCAAACCACAGGTCCTGTGCATATTGAGGTTTTCAGGCATGTGAAAAATGCCCCAGGGCTCAAGGGCCCTAGCCTTTCAGGGTTCCTCCTTGTAGAGGCATATCTATTCTGCAGAGAGTGTTCACATTGTGCCCTTTGAATGCTTCTCACTCTGATTCTTTGTGATTCAATTTACTGACATCACATTTTCATGTGGGTGAGTGTCCAATACAGAGTTATAGCAGAGAAGGTGTGTTTCAGTTTCATGACACATCCATACAGATCTATCTTTGATATCAAAACAGGTCCGGGGATGTGTGCAATATGAGCATGCCAGAGAGATGAACAGTTATGATATTGATGAGGAGGTGCTTTTGTGTGACACAATTTAATGCAAACATCACAATCACTGATTATGAGTTGTGAACACATGTCCATTTGTGTACAGTGTGCCTGTGCAGTATCTGTGACTTGGCCAAGGAGGGCAGCATACAGATGTATTTGGGTTATACATTTAAAATAATGCCAAACGGGGTCTACACAGTAGTATGACTTATTGTCGATTGCGTCTCTGTCAGTGTAGGTTGTGGGCCTGATCAAGCAGGTATTGCAGTGACAGAGCATGTGCAATCAGCTCCATGGCAGCACATGATGTTTAGAGGTGAGTTTCGGCCTCCTATTCCCTCTCGTTCTGCCAGCTCTGATGTGGTGGTTGGACTGTGACATTCACGTCGGCTGTAAGGTAGCTTGTAATTGGGCGGTGGTTACACTGGCCTCGGACAGTCTCATTGGCCTAAATCGATGCCGTGAGGGTCAGAATTGCCTGCTGGTGGTGGTGGAGCCGTGGCAGTCTTTTGTCTACATAACTGAGTGGCAGTCGATCCGAAGCCAATGCCACAGCAGTCTTGAGACCAACACACTCGTAATCTGGCCCTTAGTGTAGATTTTTCAAGGTGTTGCCATATACTTTGTTTAAAGTGATAGTAACAGCCTTGAATCACTGTGTGGGGGTATATTTTTAGTATTGTTTGAATCATAGCTTGTTCAAAGTCTATGATTATATTCTAGTATAGTAGTTATTCATTTGATGTTTTATATAGATTCTGAGTTATGAGGGAGTAAAGCATATATTAAAGGGATATTGGTGTTTTGATATTCACCATGTATGGTGCATATCAGAGTGAGTGGTTTGATACACAATATGAAGGGCCCTTCCATCATCCAGGAGTGGCATTGGGTACGTTTCAGTGGAGAAGATTAGTATTCATTTTTCATTATTTTTGTTGTCATGCAAAAAGAATCAATCAATCAATCATAACACTTATATAGCGCGCTACTCACCTGAGAGGGTCTCAAGGCGCTTGGGGGAAGGGGTCCGCTACTGCTCGAACAGCCAGGTCTTGAGTTGTCTCCTGAAGGCGAGATGGTCCTGGGTCAGTCGAAGGTGGATGGGGAGGGAGTTCCATGTCTTGGCCGCCAGGTAGGAGAAGGATCTGCCTCCGGCGGTGGCTCTTCGGATGCGTGGTACGGCGGCGAGGGCGAGGCTAGTAGATCGTAGCTGGCGGGTGGGTGTGTAGAAGGTCAGTCTGTCGTTGAGGTACTTGGGGCCCAGGTCGTGGAGAGACTTGTGTGCGTGGGTGAGGAGACTGAACGTGATCCTCTTGTTGACGGGGAGCCAGTGCAGGTCCCTCAGGTGGCCGGAGATGTGGCTGCGTCGGGGGATGTCCAGGATGAGTCGGGCGGAGGCGTTCTGGATGCGTTGGAGTCTCCTCTGTAGCTTGGCTGTGGTTCCGGCATAGAGGGTGTTTCCATAGTCCAGTCAGCTGGTTACGAGTGCCGGGGTGACCGTCTTCCTGGTTTCGGTCGGGATCCATCGGAAGATCTTGCGGAGCATGCGTAGGGTGCTGAAGCACGATGAGGAGACGGCGTTGACTTGTCTGGTCATCGAGAGGGAAGAGTCCAGGATGAAGCCCAGGTTGCGTGCGTGGTCTGTTGGCTTGGGAGCGGTGCCCAGGGCGGGAGGCCACCAGGAGTCGTCCCAGGTGGAGGGCGATGGTCCCAGGATGAGGACTTCCGTCTTGTCTGAGTTCAGTTTTAGGCGGCTGTTCTTCATCCACTCGGCGACGTCTTTCATCCCTTTGTGTAGGCTGGTTCTGGCAGTGTCGGGGTCCCTGGTGAGGGAGAGGATCAGCTGGGTGTCGTCGGCGTAGGAGATGATGTTGAGGTTGTGTTGGCGTGCGATGGCTGCAAGAGGTCTCATGTAGACGTTGAAGAGGGTGGGGCTGAGTGATGATCCTTGTGGTACGCCGCAGATGACTTCGGTGGCCTCGGATCGAAACGGGGGAGGAAAACTCTCTGTGTTCTTCTGGTGAGTAACGAGATGATCCACTCCAGTGCCTTCTCTTGGATGCCGATGTTGCTGAGGCGTTGAACTAGGGTGCGGTGGCAGACAGTGTCCAACGCTGCGGAGAGGTCCAGGAGGATGAGTGCCGCTGTTTCCCCGTTGTCGAGCAGGGCTCGGATGTCGTCGGTGGCTGCGATCAGGGCGGTCTCGGTGCTGTGGTTGGCTCTGAAACCGGACTGCGTGGGGTCGAGGGATCCGTTCGTCTCGAGGAAGGCGGCCAGCTGTCTGTTGACGATCTTCTTGATGACTTTCGCAGGAAAAGGGAGAAGCGAGATGGGGCGGAAGTTCTTGAGGTCGGTGGGGTCCGCTGTTGGTTTCTTCAGTAGGGCGCTGAGCTCGGCATGCTTCCAGCTCTCCGGGAAGGTGGCGGTGTTGAAGGAGGTGTTGATTATGTCCTGGAGTTGGGGTGCGATGGTGGAGTCGGCCTTGTTGAAGACGTGGTGGGGGCAGGGTCGGTCGGAGATCCGGAGTGGATGGTGTTCATCATGCGGGCTGTGTCTTCGGTGGTCACCGTGGTCCAGGTGCGGAGGGTGGCGGTGGGGGGCGTTGGTTCGACGATTGGGTGCGTGGATGGTGCGCCGAAGCTGTTGTGGATGTCGCCGATCTTGCGGTGGAAGAACGAGGCGAGAGAGTCGCAGAGATCTTGTGAAGGAGTGATGTCGTTGTTGCTGGTGCTGGGGTTGGAGAACTCCTTGACGATGCTGAAGAGTTCCTTGCTGTCGTGGGCGTTGTTGTCCAGTCGTTCCTTCACTGATTTCTTCTTGGTGGTGCGGATGAGCTGGTGGTGCTTGCGGGTGGCTTGTTTGAGGGCGGTCATGTTGTCTGTGGTCTGGTCGAGGAGCCAGGCTTTCTCGAGGGTACGGCAGTTCTTCTTGGAGTCCTTGAGTTCGCCGGTGATCCAGGAGGCCTTCTTGCTTCTGGGTCTGCTGGGAGGGTTCTTCAGTGGTGCGAGGTCGTCGGCGCAGGCGGTCAGCCACTGTGTGAAGTTGCGGGCTGCTTCGTTGGGGTCCGTTGTGCTGGCGGGTGGGCTCTGGCTGAGGGAGGTGGTGAGCTGGTCGGCGGTGATCTTGCTCCAGCTCCTGTGAGGAACCTGTTGCAGGTGGTGGTGGGTCGTGGTTCTTCTGAAACTGAAGTGGACGCAGCTGTGGTCGGTCCAGTGGAGTCCGGTGGTGTGGCTTAAGGTGATGTGCTTGCTGGAAGAGAAGACAGGATCAAGCGTGTGGCCGGCGTAGTGGGTGGGGGTGTTGACCAGTTGCTTGAGTCCGAGGTTGGCGAGGTTTTCCAGCAGGGCGGCGGTGTTGCGGTCCTTGTTGTTCTCCAGGTGGAAGTTGAGGTCCCCTAGGAGGATGTAGTCGGCGGAGGGGAGGGCGTGCGGGCTGATGAAGTCTGTGATGTCTTTGCTGAATTGTGTGCGTGGTCCCGGGGGTCTGTAGACGAGGGTGCCTCTGAGGGACGTCTTTGGGTCGGTGTGTATCTGGAAGTGGAGGTGCTCCGCGGTGATGAAGGTGTCGTTGGAATCGGTCGTGATGCGGATGGTGTTCTTGTGGACGATGGCGATGTCGGGGGCTGAGGAGACTTTCATCCAGGTTTCCGTGAGGAAGGCGATGTCTGGTGATGTTGTGTCGAGGAGGTTCCAGAGTTCCACGGCGTGTCTGTGGACGGAGCGGGTGTTGAGCAGGATGCACTTGAGGTGGTTGCTGCTGGTGTTTGGCTTGGCGGGTGCGGTGCAGGTTCGGAGGCAGGTGAACTTGCAGGTTTTGCAGGTGAAGGGTCCGTGGATGCGTTTCGGGGTTGCCCGGCAGCAGGCGGGGTTCCGGCCGGCATTGAGTGCGTTGAGGGCGGCGTCGTCGTATGTCTGTCGGGTCGTCTTGCATCGGCGAGGGCGCTGGGCGCAGGCCAGGCGCGGACGGGCGCAGACAGGCTTGCCTTTGGAGTGCCTTCGGCGCACAATCAGCGCGCCTGCTGCGCATACGCGTGGGCTTCATAAGAAGGTAGCCGGGAGGGCGGGTCAGCTGGGTGGAGGGAGCGGGGCGGCAAATGGGCTGGCGGGAGGCATGGCCGGTGGGGCCGCAGGGAGGCAGCGGCGGGAAAAGACTGTGGCAAGCGGGCGGCTCAGCGGCGGCTGGGTCGCTCGAGGCAGGCAGAAAACAGGAGGCAGGCAGCGGCAACAGCGGTGACGCGTGGGGGGCGACCTCGCCTGGAGCAGGCTCAGCGGTCACTCCCTCGTGGACAGCGCAGTCCCCTTAAGAAGGTAGCCGGGAGGGCGGGTCAGCTGGGTGGCGGGAGCGGTGCGGCGAATGGGCTGGCGGGGGGCGGGGCCGCAGGGAGGCAGCGGCGGGAAAAGACTGTGGCAAGCGGGCGGCTCAGCGGCGGCTGGGTCGCTCGAGACAGGCAGAAAACAGGAGGCAGGCAGCGGCAACAGCAGTGACGCGTGGGGGGTGACCTCGCCTCCTCTTTAAGTTGAACTGTTAAATGATAGGAATGTCTATATCCTGGTGTCTTCTAGGAGCAGGGGATGTGTCGCTGGTGTCTTTTTAGTGTGTGCAATTAGACATTTTAAAGTGGGGATGGATGGTAGTTGGCCAATTATGTTGTGTTCATGGACTTTGAGTAACATGTCTTTAAGGATTTTGGTTGCGGGCTCTTGAGTATTAGTGCTTGCCTCTCTTATGTCTTGTAAAATTTCTCTCACTTCTATTTCTGTAATATTTGGGGGGTGGTTGTGCTCTTTACATTAATTACAACATATTCTTTTGTATTTACCCTTCCTCAGCATGAATTAGAATAATATTTAGTACATTTTCAGTTCATTTTTCCTGTCGATGCACTTTCTTGGGTGTAGGTGTAGCCTATATCACTCTATAATTGCTTTCCTATTTGTAAAATGAACAATTCGGCGCCTTCTGTCATTGTATCCATAAGTAGTTCAATTGTAAAAATATATTTTATAGTTACATTTTCATGTTAGCTGTTAATATTTAAAAATGCAGTTACTTTTTTTTAACTTACTTACATGTGTTGTTGAGATGTTTTACATAGTTTGCAGCTTTTCCTTTCAGCTCTTTACTTGGAACAGGTGTTTGTTTTCTGTTGAAAGAGGAAAAAAGTTAGACTAAGTTAAATTGGTATTTTTTTGCTAGTTTGTCGAGGTTTAGGGGGTTAGGTTTGTTTTTGGGCGCTGTTTGGGTCAGTTTCTTATTTATTATTTATGTATACTTGCTTTATTTTATAATATTGATGCATTATTAAAGTTGAGATTTTGCAGCAGCTTGTTGGTTTGTTAGTTGTTTTAATTTCTTTCAGGTAGTCTGTATAAAACGATAAAAGTTACAGAGCATGTTACTATTTACTATTAGTTTAGTAGTATTTACTTTTTGGTCTTACTTACTTGGGTATGTAGCTGTAGGGGTGTTTATTTTCTCCTATAATTGTTTGTAGCAAGAATCTGGCAGAGTATCCTACTCTTGAAGTGTTTGTGATTTTTGGATTAATGATTTGCTTTAATTAGTTTGCCTTTTATATTGTTTGCTTAATTGCTTGAGTTGTTTGATTGGTTAAAGTTGTTTACAGTATTATTGTATTGGTTGGTTTAGTATAATTTGATTTATTTTCTCATGTACATGTGTGTTTGGTAAACACTAATTTATGTTTTTTTTTAGTAGTAGTATTATATATATAAAACTTTATTTATTTAAATATGAATTTATTTGTCTTGCTATAACAGTTTATATTGTTACTTGTATTTAAAAGTTTATAGTTAATAATGTTTAAGTGTATTTATTCTATATTTTATAGGTGAACTATTTTAATGGGGTTAATATCCAATTTTTCGGTTACTTTAATTATATATGTTTTTTATAAGTTAAGGAAAGTGAAGTAATTGGTTTATGTAAAAATATATTTTTTAATTTTTTTAATTGACTTCCTTTGTTATTTGAACAATAATTTTGTAGTCGATATTGTGGCTATAGATATTTTTGATATGGTATGTGTTTATTTATCTATTGGTGATGATATTTGAGTTTCTGATATTTTTGTTATCAATATATGTAAAAAATGTATACTTTTATTAACAATAATTTTGAACTCGATGTTAGTGATTTTTATAGTTATGTCTACTGAGTAATATTTTTGTTCTTGACATTTAATTTATGATATTTGTGGCTCTCAGTGTTTATTGAATTGATATTATCTCATTAATCTGTGACAGACTTCAAACATCATATTGGGGATGAGAAGTGTAAAAGAAAACCCTCCAGTATTTGAAGATGATTCATCCCCCCTTAGTGAGAGTAGGGGTCTACATGGGAGACTACTGATTCAGATATGGAAAACTATTATTAATTTCCACGTAGGGGAGAGAGAAGCTGAACTATATGTATTCTTCATCTGTTAATTCCTGAGAGGAAAAATTTGTTCATAAGTACTTGAACCCATTTCATCGAAACCAGACATAAATTTAAGAAACATCCTGTTTAATCAAAACTTACGTTTAATTATGAAATTGTGCATGCATGTGTCGGTAATGTGTTCCATTGCACTTGCAAAAATAGCACAACACTTCAGTGGAACAAATTCCTTGGCTCATCGTGAAAGCAGGAAGGTCTTCTCATTTCACATCTTTTCCTTCTGCAGATTTGAAAATTTGGGAACCACTCTACACAGAGATCTAAAGAAATCGTCAGTCATTCCTTCTCAATCGATATAATGGAGGTTATCTCAAACAAGTTGTTGGAAATGTACTACTAATAGTCCAATGTTCCTCCTACTAGCTCTGCTAGCTACTGACCCATTCCAAGCCTGCCGATAATCAGCAAAGTTATACAGGCCAGCAATTGTAGGCACACATTTATGACTAAGTCCTAATAGGATTAATTGCAGATTGACTTCTCTTCTTGACACGGAACAGATACATTCATTCTAGATCTGCAGTTCTTAACCTTTGATGTCTGTGCACCCTCAGTGAAGCATAACTGGAATCAAGGACCCCCTCCACTGAGACATTATTGGAGGCTGGGGATCTCCGGCCTCATCAATTTCTATAATTTAAACCTCAAAACAATACACAAAAATATAGGAATAAGCATCCAGAAAAGAAATGCTTAAATACTGAATTATTTTGTTTATTCTGCAAAGTTTTCCAAATTTTGATTTTGCTTCCTAATTTATATATACTTTACTAATGTTAATTTATTAGCTTTAATACCATTTAGTAGGCCTCAAATACCCTCAGAGATCCTTGGATCACAAGGTTAGAACCACTGTTCTAGATTAAAAGAACTAGTCACTTTATGCAAAAGAATAAGGCTGCTAAAGTGATTGATATTAAATATCATGTCAACTATTTGTGATGTTGTTGATCACCACCTGTCTTTAGATTAACTGAGAGCAGTGGCAGATGTAATGGGCTCCTAAGATATTTTTAGTCCTTCTTAGCGAGAAGTGAAAAAAGGGAGTATATTAGCCAATTACTGTCAAGTTCAGTTTCTCTTCACGATTGAGTCACTGTCTGACACATAAATAAAGCAGCTGGCTGGAGTCATTAGAGGGAATCAACTTGAGCTCCAGATGTAAGCTGATGGCACCCAGATTGTGATGTAGCAACAAAGAAGGTGAAGAAAATCACAGGTGATTGTCCTGTGGATATTCAGACATGTTTGAAGGCCAGCAGATTAACCCCAATGGTGCAAACATTTAGCTGGGGGCATCCTGTCCACTTCAGTCTCCTTTGCCTTCCTTGGCCTATCCCACTAATCACATCACCCTGTACAGTTGTGATAGGCAAGACCTATGGCTTTTGATTCAAACAGTAGCTGTCAATTATGAATTCACTTTTTTTATGTTTCAGTTTATTTAGAACAAAAATCAGCACTCAATAATTAACAAAAGCAGAGACAATAAGATACAAGTATAATAATATGTATAAAATACAATACATAACAAATAATAAACCTATTAAAGCAGATATAAATGTGAGAGGTGGGTTCTGTACTCCAGCAACCACTGTAGTGGTTTTTTTTGTGAGTAAGCTAAAGTGGCATAAGTAAGTAGTCATTGGCAGCAATAATAGATCCCTCCTTATAGATAAGGATATAGGAGAGACATAATTGGTATCTAATCTATGATTAAAGCAGACAGCATTCCACCAAGATCTGAAAGTAATGTCCTGAGCTTGTCTCCATTGGATGTTATAAAATGAGAAGCATCAGCTAGCGATAAATCTATCAGTTTATGACTTGAAGCTAACTAAGACTAATGAGGAGCCAAACTGCCCAAGAAAACATTGGGGAAAAAAATGGAATAGCAGCCTTGAAGATCTTGTTGATTTGTTACCAAACCAGTTTCCAAAACTGGAGAATAGAAAGAGATTCAAACAACATATGTTTCAAATCACCATTTGAACACAAACAGGACCAGTAAGATGAACATACAATTAGAGAGAGGGATTTTAAAGTTATGGGAGTAAATAATAAACAATGGTATACAAAATAAAGAGTCTGCATAGTGTTTGTAGCCCGAGTGGATTTATGAAGCTTAAGCTAAATCTTATCCCAAAAACAGCAGACCAACATTCCCAAAAATCTTCTCCCAAGTGAACTCAGTCTTTGATTTGAATCTGTTAGAGATAACATCCAGTGACCTATAAATAGTAGAAGCCATGGACTTGGCACCTAATAATGGGAAAAGTGTAGCAGATTTGGAGAGAAATGAAGATGTATGAGGTAATGGAAAAATGTAATGAGTATGAGAGTTGAGGAGAAGCTCACAGTGTGTTCTAAAAGTAGATGGCAAGGACAATTTAATTGGGAGATCAGAAAAGGATCAAATCTGATTACCATTGAAAAGTTGAGATAACCAACACAATCCTTTAACTCTCCCAGTTTTCCAATATATAGGGTGATTGTGAACTGGGAAACATCCTTTACGACGCAACTTTTACCACGCAGTGCCTTTACAACGCAGGTTTTTCAATGCAAGTCATTACAACGAATTGCGCTGGGGGGCGCTCTAGGATAGGTAATAGTTTAATTTACTATCCAACACCTACCCTACTATCCACGGGGACTGGAGTTGGAATAGTAAATTAAACTATTCACTATCCAGCACCCCCCAACGCAAGTCGTTGTAACGACTTGCGTTGAAAAACCTGCGTTGTAAAAGCATGCGTGGTAAAAGTATACGTTGTAACAACGTACATCCTTGTGAACTTGAATATGTGTATTATGCCAAATAGATTGCTGTTGTAAAGTAGCAACAGCAGGGTGGGTTGAACGTAGGAAAGGAGCCAACATGTTACAAGA
This sequence comes from Lissotriton helveticus, assembly GCF_964261635.1. Classification (NCBI taxonomy): domain Eukaryota; kingdom Metazoa; phylum Chordata; class Amphibia; order Caudata; family Salamandridae; genus Lissotriton; species Lissotriton helveticus. The sequence goes on along the minus strand of NC_136068.1, from coordinate 269,306,707 downwards.
GTGAGTAATGGCGGGAGTATGTAATTGAGAGATATTTGCAGTGAAAGCAAAAATGTCTTTAAAATTAAAAGGGGAAATAGGAGATTTTCTATCACTATCTGAAAAGGAGTATGTAAGAAAATTCTTGTGAAGGCCATTGAATGAATTGTTTTAAAGTAGAAGCATAGTGATATTTTTTTTTTATTTGGAAATTTGAGGTCACCTCCCGATTTATCTCTTTTTAAAGTTGATAAAGCTATAGGGGGTGATTTACCGTTCCAAAGAAATGTTGATAAAAGAGAGTCTATTCTTTTAAAATTGTAATTAGGAATATGAATTAGAATCATAGAAATTATGAATAGTATCGGGGAGTAGGCATCATTTTAATAGAGTCAATCCTGCCCTACCAAGAAAGAAATTATGGATGCCACTGTATAATAGTGTCATTCAGAATCTAACTAATATGATCAAAATTCTATTTAAGAGTGTCTTTAAAGGTCTATGAGAACCATAGTCCTAGATGTTTCATTTTTGTGGGTTGCCAGGTAAAATCTGCATGAGCAAAGAGCTGCCTATTAAACAACATATTTAAAGGTAATACTTCAGATTTATCAGTCTTAAGTTGATATCCTGATAGTTGGGAACATAGACTGACATTTTAATGTGTTCCAATTTAAAAAACAGAAATATGTGGGTCTTGTCAAATTTTGGTTGAAAAGGGTTTGCGTGCAATTATAAACAAAAGAGGAAACAACGGACGTTTTTGGCGTACACTGCGAAACAAAGGAAAATAAGCAGAAAGCATGCAATTAACAAAAAGTGCAGCTTTCAGAACTGTATGCAATAAGTAAATTAAAGCAATCAGTTTAGGTGGGAAATCAATCCATTTTAATGCCTGAAACATAAAATCTCAACTGATCCTTTCAAAAGCATTTCCTGCATCCAAAGCAATAGGGTAATCCAGTGTGGATGCCTTACTTAAAACATTGAAAAAGAAACATGCATTATCAGAAGCCAATCAACCCTTTACAGAACCAGACTGTTCCAGACCTATGAGATCTGGAAAAAAATGGTCAGTGCACAATGACAACTTTTTTTGTGAAAATGTAATCAGTATTAACTAATGAAATGGGGCAATAGTTTTTACATTGCATGAGATCTTTATTATCTTTTGGAAATAAACAAATCATGGTGTCCTGCCAAGATCCTTGAGAGGTAGCATTATTAATGAAAAACTTAAAGAGTTGTAAAAGGTTGGGTAGGAGTGGCTTTGCAGAATGACTATAGAATTAAATGGTAAAACCATCAGGTCCAGGGGTTTTCCCTCTTCGTAGTATAGAGACTGTGTGGGTTATTTCTGCACCCTGTGGTTCAAAATCCACATTCTGGGATTGAGGGTATGCAAAGGACTGAAAGTAATTGGCCAGATCCAATTACAATGATTGTGGTTCCGGTGGTAGAGATTTGTATAAAAGTTAACAAATTCATTTAAAATATCCTTGTTCTTAAAAGGAGTACTCCCTACTGTCTTTTAAAGATTTATTCTAGTTCAGTCTTTTCTAATTTTCAAGTAATTCACAAGTAATTTTCCCATTTTATTTTGTCCCCTGTAGTATTAGTGAGGAAAATTGAATTTTGCCTTGTCATGTGTCCCTACGTGTTCCCCATTATAAGTTATATGTGCATGATCAATATGCATATGTTCCCCCTTTACCGAATAAAGACGCAATTATAGGTGTGTCCAACGTTAGTATGCCAGTTATCCAGTCCTCGTGAGAGCAACGAGTATAAGGCCTATGTTGCCAACGTTTTACACTGTGCACGTTAATTCATCGAGTTGTCCCCGTTTCTAGGCCTCATGGGGCCCGGACACCAGATTCAAGCTCCAGTCTCCTGAACTACTCCGAGGAGCGATACAGCCCCTCCCGCATCCCTGACCCTTCGCTTACTCTCTGCCAAGCAGCGCGGTGCCCGGCCTGGCCTGCCTGCCTGTCTGCCAAGAATATGTTATGCCTCTAGTTATCAGTTCAGCTCCCCGTCTTCACATTCCTAAGCTAACGAACCGCATAAACATCTTCAGCTATAGTCTAGTCTTCCTGTCTCCATGCAAGAGAATTACTGAGTTAATATCCATAGAAGATTCATAGCACACACAATACATGTAGAATATATGCATGCACCAGCCTTAGTGTCAAGCAGCCTTTGCCCTGATGACTTTTAGATTCCATCAACATGTACTCCAAACACAAGATATCAGATATGCTATAGGTACATGTCGTCTTGACATCCCAGACTTTAGTCTCCTCTTCTAGTGCAGAAGTCAGAGCCCCCAGCTCTCCCCAGTTACACGTCATGGCCCGTTTGCGCGCACCAGTAGGTTAAAGGTTCCAGCTGCCCAGGTAGCCCCCTCCATGTATCCACCCATTTATGACACTTCTGTGACGTTTACATTACATGTCTCTGTGCACGCCCAGTGCACGCCTTCTTTGTACGCCCATATGTTCTTATCTTTCGTTTGTCACTTGTTACGCCTACTGTATGCAATGCAATTATCGTGTTTTACTGTATATACTGTATAATGTTAATGAGACGTTGCAGCTGCCATTCCATTCCATTGTATGCCACTTCATGGTCTTTAGGCTCGAGCCATCCGATTAAAGTCCATTCTGACTCAGATATCACGGATCCTGCCTCTTATTTATTGAGCTATCTGTTTTAAGTAATGCATAGAAAAATAGTACCGGTAATTAATTATTTATTTACCACATAAAATGGCGCCCGAATAGGAACGAGCCCCTTCCCCACGCGCCGGCGATGTAACGCAGGCCCCCTGACCCTTCTGCAGCCGTGACGGACCTCTACTGCGCACCTGCAGATATTTCTGCTCAAGTCTCCCTCAGGCCCGCGGAGGAGACGGAGACTGCGGTCCGGCATCCAGACGAGGCGGTGAGGAAGGCGGGTCGTTCCGACCAGAGCCCAAGCCGAGAGAGCAAGGTCCGAGGTATCCGGAGGCCCACCTGTAACCGAAGCCCGAAGCCCGAGGCGCATGCGTAGTGTGTAGCAGTAACCAGACGTCGTAGCAGTCCAGTCCAGTCCGAGGCTTTCAGTTTGCTTCCCGGTGAGTACCGTTGCTGGGGGTATCTAGACGGGTGTTCATTAATTTGTGCCCGGTCCGACGGGTTTGGGTACACAGATCCGGTCCGACGTGTTCACCTAGGTGGATACGGTATGACGTGTCTCTGTAGGAGACCGGTATGTTCTGTACTGTTTTAGCAGTGCATCTAGTAATTCTAGTAAGTCCGTTCTCGAGAAATTCAAGTATTGTGTTTTCAATGTATCAGGTAGTATTCTGTTCGAACTGTTATTAATGTGTTCTTGATGTCGTGGTATGAATGATTGTTTTGCTATTCGTTACTGTGTTCATTGTGTATTGTGTTCAAGTTCGAATACGGTTCAAATATGCCGCTGTTTTCGAAATTACGTCAGATAAAAACCAGAAAAGGGTTACTCGAAGAATCAGTTCCTGTCCCTCCCAGGGACAGTCCTGGACATTTCATGTATCATAAGCATGGCTTAGATGCCATACTGTATCTAGATTTATGGGTTGATTACACCAAACATCTCGAAGAGAAATATAGATGGCCTATATCAGGAACATGGGATGCCGAGTGCATCATGAGAGTAGAAGAAGCATTATGGAAAAAGAAAGCCAGACAGTCCCAGAAAGATGCCATAGAATTATGGCGTAAAGAATCTCATAAAAGAACAGAGAAGGAATTCAGAAAAGCAGAATTAAGTAGAGAATGCTCCGAAAAAGACCAAGAAAGGGAATTACTAGAAGAAGGTGAACGAGTTAGAGCAGAACAGTCAGACAGACAGAGAAATGCTCTTATTAAAGGTATGTATCCTCTTCTCGCCGAGGGTTTGCCGAAGGCGACCCCGGAAGCACCCCATAATTTACCGCCACCCTTGGTCCCGACTAAGCTGCGTCATAAACCGACTGCAGCTGAAATTTTTCTTTCTTCCTATTTAGACGACACTGTTCCCGAATATGCTAATACAGATCCGACTCCGCCAGTCCAAGTTCAAGTCCAGCATCCTGTTAATAATGTAATTACTGTGCCCCCAGTCATTGGTCCTGTCCATGTGCCAGCCCCCCAGGATCAACCCACATTACGTACCCCTACTGTACCAGTCTCGTTACCAACAGCCGCACAGTCAGTATTAACTGACGATTCCAGTTCAGGAGGAGCAGGGGGAGGTGCTCCTATCACCCCGCCTCAAACAAGACGACGGACGCTGAGAGATGTAGCGTTACAGCGTACGCCAAAACTGGCTACGTATGACGCCCTCAGAAAGTATCTTACTGAGTGTGGACCTGATTGTAGATATGATCCTGTGCCAGGTGAAGATAGCATGTTAATATATTCCATATGTTTACGACGAGTTGCAAGCTTCTTGGTTACCATATCAAATATGGAACCACATCTAGACAGAATATATCACTTTATCCAAACAGGGGAGAATCCAGAAAGTATTCACGAAGCTATGGCACACAGGAAAGTCGAGATTCAAGGCATGATTTTGCAATTTCTGATAAATTGTTTAATAAGAGAACAAGATTATCCTGATAAAAACAAGGAAGATATGAAAGTCCTGACAAAATGGAGTGACAATATAGCAGAAGGAAAACACAGAACACAAAATTGTGTAGAATCCATGTACAAAAGGATCCGTAAAGAAATTATAAGTATACACCAAAAGGAGGAAGAAAAGAGAGTAGCCGAGAAAGAGAATGACTCTTCAAACAAAGAGGTAGACAGCGAGATTCCCACTAGAATAGCGTATGTAGGTAGAACGAGACTTTCCGATAGACACACACGCCTAGATTACAAGAAAGTTTTTCCTCCTCCTGTACCAGAACAGTGTTCTCTTGAACAAATATTCCAGGCTACCGATAAAGTTCTGAAACTACGAATAGGTTACAGTGAACTTAGTACCATGCATGAACAAGAACTAGCCCGATCAGCAGTCCGATGGGTTAGTGATTCTGCCACGTTTCCAGACGAAGTAGTGGCTCAAATGTTTCTGAAACTGCCCCCAGCCGAGCAGCGACTGGTGGGTATGTACATGATCCAGCACCTCATCACATTGTACGAGAATCAGCATTCTGATCCAGGTCCCTTATACAATGTATTGAACGAGTTACTCCTAAACAGATGGAAGGGTCTAGGTACCGATCTAATTAGTGTCATTTTAGAACAGCGCCACAAATACAGAACGTTCCTGACTCCGCATTTTGTTCCTGTTTCACCTCCGTTCTACATAGACAGACAGAATCCATTACGAGAAGTGCATCCAGTTAAGGGAGCGGGGGGTAATCTCGAACGAGTATTTGTTTACACCCCTATCACGAAAATAGAACTACTAGAAATGAAAAAGTTAATACCCTGTCACGATAAAGATCCAGCAGGGTTCCACCGAGAATTAAAAGACATGCTCCGTATGGGAGAATACACGTATCCTGATATCATCAAAATGTTAAAGGTCTTGTTGCCTGCGGGCATATATGAAAAACTGAAGGAAAAAGAATGGGAGGTGGGAGAGAAAAAGATAGATTGGACCGCGTTAGAGACCGAAGATAATGCACGAGTCCCAGGTACTGGTCTTGGGGATAAAGCCAAAGAGTTGCCCGAACTGTTAATACAAGTCTTGCCAAGATTACTAGCCACGAAAAAGGAAGATTGGGATGCCATCTCAGCCTGTAAACAGAAACAAGACGAAGACACTAGTGATTTTTATTCCAGATTTGAGAAATGTTTCATTATTAATAGCGGCCTGAAAACAAGCAGTGAGTCGTATCCACATCTTTTTGTTACCAAACTAGTTGAGAATTCTTTACCACAAGTTAAAAATCGAGTATTGAAAGTCGAGAGTACATGGCAAGCTAATACCCCGTCACAGATGCTCCAGATGCTACAGTATCACCAGAATAGAATCAGGGAAGAGCAAGAACATGAGAGGAGACGTATGAAAGACACGAAAATGAAAGTACTAGTTGCACAGTCTGTTCCACAAGACAGTCAGAAGAGGGGTACGAATCAGACTAGTCATTCTGCAGCTCCTGTTAAAGGGACATGCAATTACTGTAAACAGCCAGGTCATTATATAAACGAATGTTCAGTTCTGAAACACAACATAGCTACAGGTAAGACGAAAGAGAGACCACGTCCTCCTAGACAAGAACATGTTCCGCAGAATTCCCAGCCACCGCAGAACGCACAACAGACAGTTACAGTACCGCAGCCTATAGCTGCCACACAACACGTTACACAACAGATGTACCAGTACGCACAGTCAGATTATCCAGAATATCAGCAGTATTCATGAAACAGCCTAGAGAGGGAGGTTGGCTTGCCTCTCATCGAGATTCCTGTAGATCAAGAGGGTCCCTATATACACAGTCAAGTATTAGGGAAAGACAGAAAGTTTCTGATTGATACAGGGGCAAGTAGGACTACCATCAGTCATGACGAGGTTACAGGGGCTCCACTCTCAGGCTCAAGAAATGTTTCCCTCGGATTTTCAGGAAAGCCTATTGTTAATGAAATATCGAAACCAGTTTCCCTAGAAGTTGGTCCATTGTCCCGAACTACAGACTTGTTACTTACGAAATCCAGTCCCGAAAATTTACTTGGTATTAAAACATTGAAAGAATTAGGAGCAGTGATATGCTGTTCCCCAGAAGGAGTGAGATTGTTTTTACGTGATTTTAAAGGTCATTATGTATTACGTGATTTTGATCCAAGATTATTGAATGTACCACAGCATTTATGGGCGCAAGGTCCAACTGATGTAGGCTGTATGCACATCACACCCTATCGTGTCACTCTGAAACAAGGTGTTGTATTACCACGAATCCGACAGTAATAATTGCCACCTGAGGCTGTAACAGCCTTATCGAAAATTATTGACGAGCTCATTGCTCAAGGAGTGGTTGTAGAAACTGACTCCAATGTATGTAATTCTCCTATCATTCCAATTCTTAAACGTACTGACCCAAATGCACCTCCAGTCTATCGATTAGTGATTGACCTTCGAGAACTTAATAAATGTATCATTCCCCAGTACCCAGTGGTTCCAGATATCTCTTCCCTATTGACTGCCATTGATTCTGAAGCTACGTTCTTTACTGTTATTGATCTCAAGAATGCATTCTTTAGTGTCCCCATTCATCCAGACAGCCAGTTCCTTTTCGGATTCAGTTTAAATGGAAGAAGCTATAAATTCACACGAGCTCCTCAAGGTTTCACAGAAAGTCCTAGTATTTACAGTCAAGCACTTAAGAGACAACTAGACAGTATTCACATGCCAACTGACACTGCCCTGCTCCAGTATGTCGATGATCTATTGATCACAGCCCTTACAGAACGTGACTGCGAACGTGCATCACTTACAGTCTTGTATTTTCTGGCCGAGATGGGGCACACGGTGTCCCCTTCGAAACTGCAATTCTGTGTCCAGCAAGTGGTATACCTTGGACACTTACTGTCCAAGAGGGGTAGATAGTTGACACCAGACCGTATCCAGTTAATAGCACATCTTCCACAGCCCAAGACACAGAAGGAGGTACGAGCTTTTATCGGCCTCACTTCTTACTGCAGACAATGGATTCCTCAGTATGCATATCTAGCTAAACCACTGATACAGTTAACCACACAGGAGGCAGCGACATCGACTGTCCTCTCTTGGACCCAGGAACATACACTTGTTTTTAATGAGTTAAAGAAAGCTTTATGTAATGCACCTGTGTTAGCGACACCAAACTACAGTAAGCCTTTTACACTTTTTGTTACTGAACGCGATGGTACAGCATTGTCTGTTCTCACACAAGATCAAGCAGGACAACACAAGCCTTGTGCTTATTTTTCTAGCACGTTAGATCCAGTAGCCCAGGCTCTGCCTGCGTGCCTCAAGTCAGTTGCAGCCACAGCCCTAGCTATCAGGCAAAGTGATTCCATAGTGTTAGGACATTCCCTGACAGTACAAGTTCCACACTCCGTGGAAGTTCTTTTAAACCGAACACAGACTCAGCACTTGACAATTGCACGTTTAACAGGTTATGAACTGACACTGTTTCAGCCACACATAGAAATCAGACGCTGCAACATATTAAATCCTGCTACACTGTTACCCTCGATTACATCAAACCCTACCACACATGACTGTGTGGAAGTCATTAACACCATGACAAAGCCAAGACAAGACTTGACAGACATTGCATTACCTGATCCCGACCTGACACTTTACGTGGATGGTTCATGTATGAGAACAAGTACAGGAGAACTAGTAGCCGCGTATGCAGTGACTACTGAAACTGAAGTTATAGAAACACATCGTATTGACACCCTGTCTGCTCAAGCAGCAGAGCTCATCGCTCTGACCCAAGCCTGCATACGAGCCAAGAACCTGAAAGTAAACATATATACAGATTCACGTTATGCATTCGGAGTCGTACACGACTTTGGAATACTCTGGAAAGAAAGAGGTTTCATGACTTCTCATGGAGCCAAGATACAGCATGGTCCCCTCATTCAAGCTCTGTTAGAAGCAATACATTTACCGAAAGCCATTGCCATTATGAAGTGCAAAGCACATACGAAAGCCACTGACACCATTTCCCAAGGTAACGATCTAGCAGATCGAACAGCCAAACTTACAGCTCAGACTCCAGACATTCTAGTTAACACGACAAAGACAGACATTCCAGATCAGACTACCTGTATGACAGTTAAAGACCCTACACGAGATGTACTAGACATACAGACACATGCTACCCCAGATGAAATCAAGAAATTGTCTGAACAAGGAGGGGTCCAGACAGATCAGGGATGGTTGACGAAGGGAAAAGCCACATGGTTTCTCCCCGACTCTTTGGTTCAAGTCATTATTAACACCGCACATAGTCCAGCACATTTAGGAGAAAAAGCCATGTTAGACAGCATCCAGAATATTTGGTTTAACAAGCATTTACGAGCAGCAGCCAAACAAAAAGTACGTACCTGCATGATATGTTGTCAGTTCAATCCAGGTAAAGGTATTCCGGTGGAACAAGGTGGATTCCATCCTCCTGACCACCCTTTCGAAGTCCTCCAGATGGATTATATTCAGATGGATTGATGCCGAGGTTTCAAGTATGTCCTCGTAGTTGTATGCGCTTTGTCCAGATGGACAGAAGCATATCCAGTCCCAGATTACACTGCCGCGACCACTGCCAGGCAGTTGGTTCGTGAGTATTTTCCTCGCTATGGTTTACCTAGGGCCGTGTATTCAGACAACGGCCAGCCATTCTCATCTGAACTCATGAAACAAGTATCTCTTCTGTTAGGGTACCAGTGGAAGTTCCATTGCGTACGACATCCCGAGGCAGCTGGCCTCGTCGAGAGACATAATCAGACTCTGAAAATCCGCATTGCCAAGGTTTGCGCAGAAAAAGGCGTAGATTGGATGGTAGCTCTGCCAGTCGCCCTTTTTTACATGAGAATGGTCGCTCACTCCCGTTCAGGTCTGTCACCTTTCGAGGTTGTTTTCGGTCGTCCCCCGAACATGTGGGGTACACCAATGCCACGTAAAATAACTGATGTTGACAGTAATATGCTGACAGATTACCTAGCTTCCTTGATGTCTGCACTACTCTCTTGTCGTTCACAGGTTGCGGCTGCCTTTCCAGACAACACTCAGGTGAAACCGCACGAGGTCATTCCTGGCGACCTAGTGCTCGTGAGGAATTTCGATCGTTCAAGCCCGCTGGAGCCCGCTGGAAAGAGCCGAAGCTTGTTCTGATGACCACAAGGACAGCCGTCAAAGTGGAGGGCCGCAAAGGATGGCTCCACTCCAGTCACGTTAAACGCTTTCATGGACTCCGTCAAAAGACTTTTTTCAAGGACTGCCCAGATACTGACTCTAAACTCCCCCTGTTAGAGAAAACTCCGCAGCAGGAGTATAAACTTAAGCTAAGGTCTAGCAAGTCAGACAGTTTAATTGTTTAAGTCCCTCTCGGGTGAAGCGGGTAGACAGGTTCCTGACATGTATGAGATAGACCCCCATAGTGAGAGAGTTAGTCGAAACTCCAAGAAACTACGTTATTGTAAAAATCTGCGTAGCAGATGTGTGATTACCTTATTGTTTATGTTATTTCTGAGTCTTACGGTTACATGCATAAGTTATGTTTTACATGTATATTTTCCTCCTCTTGATTCACATGTACATCTTTCCTCTAATGATACAGTAGAGCATACTTTTAGTGAACTGCCTCCTCACGAGTTATCCTACAGACTTGCCATGCGCAACAATACTTTTATCCGAATGTTACACTATTCGCACCAGACCAGCAATGCCACTAATTGTTGGGTGTGTGGTCGACTCCCCCCTTTCCAGACACCGAAGGGAGTTCTGCCACTCTTTCCCTATCCGTTTTCACACAATGGTTCGTGTGGAGCATGGTTTACGTTAACATCATCCTCAGACGATAAGTCCCTTCTGAATAGAACATGTTTCCCAGACAAGGAAGGTCTTTCCCACAGAACAGGGTTAGATCTAGAAAATGAAGTATATGATCTAGGTAATTATTCCTCGAATTTCATGGTTTTGAATGTTCAGTCCGAGACTACTCCAGACTTGCCTGCTATTACAGTCCTACCATTGAAAGGCGAATTATGTGTCAGAAAGAATGGTTCAATACATCTAGGACATAGTGATTGTACTACTGTGGTCGAGTATAGTGACAGTGGGAAGTCTACTTTCAAAGCCTCACGTCATTCGTATTTTGTGTGTGGTCAGACCGCATATGTACGTCTGCCCCTAGATTGGGATGGAACATGTTACATTGCCTTCCTACTGCCACCAGTTTTTCTAGCCCCATCCGATTATCACAGAAATACAAATTTAGTACACGTCAGACATAGAAGGGAGATCGAGTCCCCAATTGTCGATCAAACTGAAACTGCCTTAGAACAGTATACAGATTTCAATAAAGGTTTCTTTTTCTTCATAGGTCCTGTCCAGAATAGTAAGCTAATACGTAGGCTAACCAGAACCCTTGAAGCAGTAGTGAATGAGACTACTTCCGCTCTAGGTAACTTAACCGAAGAACAATCTGCTATGAGATTTGTTGTCCTTCAAAATCGCCTTGTCCTTGACGTCATACTGGCCGATAGGGGCGGAGCTTGTAGAGTCATCGGATCCAGTTGTTGCACTTTCATTCCTAATAACGCACCGTCTGTTTATTCAGCTATAACCAGACTTCATAAAATTGCCCATCAGTTACACCAGAATCCAGGCACCTGGACATGGTCCGGTTGGCTCTGGAGTATAATATCTGCCTGGGGATGGAAAGTATTGTCATTCCTAGGAATAGTAGTAATGATCATATTCAGTTGTTGTCTATGTTTACAATGTGGCCCTGCGATTTGCGGCTTGTGCGCTACCTCTTGTATTCCTAGTCCTAAATCCCATTCCAAGAAGATTCGAGACGAGCAAATGATGCTATATGAACAGATAGATGGTATCATGAATATTGATGTTTCCTGAAGGAAACGTAGGGCACAAGGAGGGAATGAGGAAAATTGAATTTTGCCTTGTCATGTGTCCCTACGTGTTCCCCATTATATGTTATATGTGCATGATCAATATGCATATGTTCCCCCTTTACCGAATAAAGACGCAATTATAGTTGTGTCCAACGTTAGTATGCCAGTTATCCAGTCCTCGTGAGAGCAACGAGTATAAGGCCTATGTTGCCAATGTTTTACATTGTGCGCTTTAATTCATCGAGTTGTCCCCGTTTCTAGGCCTCATGGGGCCCGGACACCAGATTCAAGCTCCAGTCTCCTGAACCACTCCGAGGAGCGATACAGCCCCTCCCGCATCCCTGACCCTTCGCTTACTCTCTGCCAAGCAGCGCGGTGCCCGGCCTGGCCTGCCTGCCTGTCTGCCAAGAATATGTTATGCCTCTAGTTATCAGTTCAGCTCCCCGTCTTCACATTCCTAAGCTAACGAACCGCATAAACATCTTCAGCTATAGTCTAGTCTTCCTGTCTCCATGCAAGAGAATTACTGAGTTAATATCCATAGAAGATTCATAGCACACACAATACATGTAGAATATATGCATGCACCAGCCTTAGTGTCAATCAGCCTTTGCCCTGATGACTTTTAGATTCCATCAACATGTACTCCAAACACAAGATATCAGATATGCTATAGGTACATGTCGTCTTGACATCCCAGACTTTAGTCTCCTCTTCTAGTGCAGAAGTCAGAGCCCCCAGCTCTCCCCAGTTACACGTCATGGCCCGTTTGCGCGCACCAGTAGGTTAAAGGATCCAGCTGCCCAGGTAGCCCCCTCCATGTATCCACCCATTTATGACACTTCTGTGACGTTTACATTACATGTCTCTGTGCACGCCCGGTGCACGCCTTCTTTGTACGCCCATATGTTCTTATCTTTCGTTTGTCACTTGTTACGCCTACTGTATGCAATGCAATTATCGTGTTTTACTATATATACTCTATAATGTTAATGAGACGTTGCAGCTGCCATTCCATTCCATTGTATGCCACTTCATGGTCTTTAGGCTCGAGCCATCCGATTAAAGTCCATTCTGACTCAGATATCACGGATCCTGCCTCTTATTTATTGAGCTATCTGTTTTAAGTAATGCATAGAAAAATAGTACCGGTAATTAATTATTTATTTACCACATTAGGCTCAGCTAATGATGTAATTATTCTGTTAAATATAAGTTTGTCATCTATGAGGTGTTATAGGTAAGGTTTGTCCTTTGAATGGTAGTAAGTGTATTGCAGTTTTTTTTATTTTGTCAAGTAATTGATTTGATTGGGCTTCCATAAGTTTTTTCTTTCGTAAGACAACATTGTTTATAAAACCTCAAACCTCACACTGCTGTCTTAAAGGAATCCAAAATCTTGACAACAGAAGAGTCAGATGTAGTATTAAGAGCAAAAACGTCAGAGGCAAAGGCTTCAAATTAAGAGGTAAAGTGAGTGTCTAAAAGTATTTAATTATTAAAAGGCCATCTACCTGAGTGTGGTGAAAAGGGTACAATATCAAAATCAGTGTATACAGGTGAATGAGCTGATATTTGAATTGACCCTATATCTGGATTAAGGGTGTGTTGAGCCAAGGATTTGCTAATAAAAAAGGTAATCTATTTGAAATTGAGAATGACGCGGGCAGAGTTGAAGGTTTATTCACAAAGATCTGGATGGTATAGCCTCCAGAAATCAACTAAAGATTTACTATGAATGGCAGATTTAACTTGAATATGAATTTTAGTTTGTACAAATTTGACTATTGACTTTTTATCCAATATGGGATCATGGATTTGATTACAATCACCACCGGATATAATATAATCATCATCATATTGAAGCAGTTTGTTAGAAATTGTGGTCCGGAATGTATTGTCAACAGAAACTTGGCCATAAACATTAAAAATTGCAATGAGTCTGTTATCAATAAGGAGTTGAATAACAATTCATGTACCATCTGAGTCATGTTCTTGATATATGAATGAAATATGTAATTTTTTATGACAAAGAGTTAGTAATCTATTCTTCTTCCCCATAGCAGGGGAAACAAAAAAATTTCCTACCCAACTTATTTTTAGCTTTGCAGCTTCTAACTCAGAAAGATGTGATTCCTGAAGTAGTGCCACATCTGTTGGAGTTTAGCTGGGTGAGATGACAGTCTCTGCCTTTTAACAAGGTTACTTAAACCCTTTATGTTCCTTGTAATACTAAAACAAAAGAAGGTACAGTTTGTATGTCTACCATAACAAAATTAGTAAAACAAAGAATCAAATATTGGGATAAATAGAAATTATGCTTGGTAAGAAGAATGAAGGTCAAAAGGATATTAAGATGCACCATATGGAAGAAAAGAAGACAGAGTAGGGGAATGGAAAGGAACACAAGAAAGGAAACACTGAAACAGAGAACATAGAGACAGTGCAAGTCATACAAATGGTGGCTGAAGAACATAACTAGAATACAGATAAGACAAAAACGAGGGTGGCAACACCGGAAGACAATAGCTACAACACCTGAACTCCAGAGGATGGCATGGCAGCTTTGATTTGGAGGAGGGCATCACATAAGATTGGGACCATAAGAGAACGGGATGTGAAAACAGATACCTGTATCATGAAAGAGAGATATTATATAAGTTAAACTTGTCATAATAAGATAAATATATCACAACAATAAGACATAAAGGAAACCATAGTAGCCTAATAATTATAAAGGGAAACGTGAAACCGAATAAGTTAATAACCAAGTAGTTCTTGAAGTGTCCATTTCTTCTCCGTGTTGTTGAAGACATTTCTTAAGTGTGGCAGGCTCCTTATAAGTAGTAGTTTTTTCTTTGTAAGTCACTTTAAGCAAGCATGGATGTATTTAACCAAATCTGGCATTCATGGCTCTCAACTGGAGGCACATATCAAGGAATTGCTCTGGCGATCCGCTGTAACTTCAACCACTTCCTGGGAGAAATATAGCCTATGGCCAGCTCAGATAATTTGCTTTTAGATTTAACAGCAAACATCACTTGTAGAACATCAGTATATTGACAGACAAATAGGATAACTCTTCTTTGTTTAGAAGTCACACCGGGACCAATCCTGTGCACTCTTTGTATGTTGATAGGGCTCATCGTAACATGTTGAGAAGTTTTGGAAGAAAGGATTGAAAATAGATGGCCAGATCAGATCTCTGAGTGTTTTCAGGAAGACCATAAATGCTGAGGTTATATCTGTGATTTCAAATTTCATGATCCTCAGTGTGCTTTTTAAGTAGGGAGACCTTCGACTCAGATGAGAAATATTTGAAACTGTATGTAGAAGAGTAAAATGTTTTTGCTCTACCATCAAATCTTGTTACTCCAAAGATGACTATTTATCATCTAAATGTCGGAAAGTCTGTCAGTCTCTTCCATAAAGTGCTTTAATGCATGAATTTACTACGTAGATTTAACTTGCAACTGTGGATCTTTTTAACCTCTTATTTGATCCCAGCAGCATTTTACCTAGCGAAGATGTTTTTGGAATAGTTGCTGGGTTTGAATCAGATTTCTGAGAGGTAGTATCATCCATATCATTGCTAGTTGAATCAGAATCTGATAGAAAACGGTATTGGAGGTAACAGATAAGGTTTCTTGTTTTCTTCATATGAGATAAATAGGTTAGAAGAGGGAAAATTCCTATGTACATACAATTATGTGAGGTAGAAATTTAAGTAAAGCACAATGAAGGCAATTATAGTGCACTGAAAAACAGTAACTGTAAGCACTGAGGAAAGGAAAATCGTGAGCAAGAAGAAAAAGTATGAATATAATAGTGGTTATCTCCCTTGTTGCAGCGGCGGAAAAAGGTGATATTTTGATGAAAAGAAAGTCAGCACCCCCGCGATCTGAATCATATCATGAAAGGCTTAGGAAGCCATGCTGGAAACATTGAGGCATTTGGTGGTATAACACACATAGGGCAGACATTAATGGAGAATCTCCATAGAACAGCTGGATAAATAGAAGCAGAGTCCTGGTATAGAGAAGATATACTTGAAATGCGTTCACCTCCTGAGAACTGGCAGGCGCACTATGTCCATATTAATGAGAAAAGTCCCCAGAATCCAGCCTCATTCTTTGAAATAGAGGCAATAGTAAAAGAAAAAAATGTGGCGGCTCAAACTGGGTCAATTAGCAGAGATATGTGCTTAGCGCCTCTCAAAATGGTGGGTGCAATCTTGCATTCTGAGACGATATCCCCCCGGCCGTGTGCGAAGACGAGAAGTAGCACTGAATAAACAGATTCCAGCACTTCACAGGTGTTCAGGGGGAGACACATCAATGTTTCCTCTGCAGGTGTGCACTGTAACAGCCACAAAACCTCAGAATCTCCCTCTGCCAACCGGAGCTCAGCAGCATGCTGCCATCTTGGTTGGTGCCGAGACCACGCCCCACAACCCCTCATAGGAGGAATCCAATTTTTGAGCAGGCCAAACCTGGTAATTTTAATCTACACAAATCTTGCACTTGCTCTACACTCAGGCAGGGAACTATTTGAGAGAGCTAGTAGAATATTGGAACACTGTACACTCCCCAATACCTTCTTGCATAGTTGATTTGCTTACAGAAGAACAGGCTAATGAGTCTACACAAACTGTAATGTGCTGCTGTGCAAAACATACTTCGTTAAGATGGAAAACCAACTTCACTAATACCATTTCATCTAAAGAAATCTAAATCCACTTTTGAAGAAATAACACATTGAATTAAATTGAATTGACTAAAAAGGTATGTATAAAAACGGGAAGGGACAAAGAAGTACAAGGGCAAAGGGGCGTAGTGTCATGAAATTAAAGGACAGGGCAAAAGGAGTAACATAAATGTGTTACAATGTGTTAAGAAAAACACATAAGTGGAAAATAAGGTGTTAGCATGGTTGTTTTCCTTCAAACTTTGTCCCTCTCAAGTCAGAAGCAATGCTTTAAGTCTTCACAAAATGGCCATACCTCAAGTACTTAGTAGATGTCCCTCTTCAGTCAGATGCAGCTGCTTCAAATATCCTTTGCAAAGCTGAGGGGAATTGTTTTCAACATAAAAATTTACTGATACGCTTTTGCTTTTCTAATAAAATGTGCAGGTTTTCTAAGGGATAATGAAAGATGACAACGCAGGTTTATGATGATGGGCCAATATTGCAGTTTCAATGTATGTCTTTATTACTGTGGAGCAGGAGTAATGACAACCCGGTATACGTATGTACTAGCAGTAAATGGTAAATGCAAGTGCCTTACACGTATGCTTAGCGAACAGTTTTTTGACCCGCACTATATATGTATGAAACTAAATTGCAGGTGCCTATATTAAAGTGAGCCTATGACAAAATTAGGCTGATCCATTGCCCTGTTTGGTAGAGAGATGTAAAATATCTATGGTCGTTACTCAAACTAACAAAGAAATCTGATTACTGTTAAATTCTTCTACGGTGGACAAGGCACAGTAATCATATTTCTTTGTTAGTTTGCGTAACGACCATAGATATTTTACATCTCCCTGTACACATCTTGCCTCAGGCCAGATGTGTACAGTTTTATACTGCCATTTCAACGTGGCAAAATAAACCTTTTGCCTGGCCTAAACCTTCCTTTTTAACACACATACGACACCCATAGGGTAGACTTTAAGCAGCCCTTAGAGCAGGGTGCATTATATTTAAAAAGTTGGACATGTACTTTTAAGTTTTACATGTCGTGGGAGTGAAAAACTTCTACATTTATTTTTTACTATTGCAAGGCCTACCTCTCACATAGGATAACATTGTGCTAATTAATACGCAATAACTTTTTATTCAGAGCAGGTAGGAGAGTCACATTTGGTGTCTAAGGAATTGTAATTTGAACCCCTCTTTCATGGTAAAGTCGGATTTTAAGTCACAATTCTGAAAATGCCACTTTTAGAAAGTTGGCATCATTTTGTCCTAACCTTGTTGTTCCTGCAGCCTGTTCCTGGGTCACATGACTACGTGTAGTTGGCAGTTGGCCTTTTTGTATTCTTCCCAAACATGAGCACAATAGAGAATCTGAGTGTTGGCAGAATGGGACATCTTCACTAATGTGGAGGTGGAGCTGTCACCGAAGACACTTGCACTTCAAGGGCACTGAACCAGCTCACACACAAAGGACTTAACACTAACCTATTGTTTGCCCGGTCAGACTAGGACCAGGACAGGGAGGTAGGACATTTCAGATACCTCTCTATGGGGAAACTCCAGAATCTTCTCCCACTTCAAAGTGGGCACCAGGTTTAAAAAGAAGACCCTCAGACTCACTCTTCAGTACACTCCTGGACCTAAGGATACTACAGAAGAAGGACGCCATGCTGCCCTGCTGCTTGAGGCTTTGCCTGCGTACTGAGAAGGAAGACTGGACTTGATCCCTTCATTCCAGGCTTAGTGAACTCAAGAGTCAGCTGATTGACTTTCTGTTCTGAGTCACAGGGACGTAACAAGTTCCAGAGGCCTTCCTTTATCTGGCCAGCTGGTCGGTTGCCTAGAACGACAACTGGACCTACAACTGAAACTGCATGAGCCCTGCTGGCCTCTACAAGAGTGAGTCCCTAATCTCAAAGAGGTTACTCTCCAGGTCATATACCCTTGCCTGGCAGCAGAGTGCACTCCTCTGACTCAAAAAGGAAAAATCCTGCAAATGTAGTCTCTTCATGGCCGCAAACTGGCCCATTCGTGACAAGATCTTGACACCCATGCTGACCGCCACGCAAATCTTCGATGAAACTGACTCTTCGCCCTATAGCAACCGGCAGTGATAACTGGCAATGTGAGATCTGCTCTTTGCACTACATCATCGACAGCCCATGTTGACCTCCAAAACGAATCTCCACTAATGGCCAACCTCAACATCCAGCGGGATCTTTGTGCTACAGCGACAACCAGCCACAACACTCAACTCTCTCATCACAGCCTCCTCCATCATGAATGGAATTCTCTGCACTAGACTGCAGAAGGTAACATTTTCAGTGGAACGTACCTGGTTCCTATATCTGGCCCATGCTTCATCGCAGTCGGCCTGAACCTGTGATTTCCACCTGGTCTTGCACGACCAGATAACCATAAATGGCTCTTTGTGCTTTCAGGTGCTATGCTTATATTAAATCTTTGAAATTGCATATCTATGGTTCTACTAGTTGAATGTTTGTGGTTTTAGTGTCAAATAGTTTGTTAAACCATACACTATTTTTCCAAATTGGTGTGGGATTTTTCTTGTATTGTGTTTTAACTTTATTTGTGTGCTGCAAAATACTTTACACACTGCCTCTAAATTAAGACTGCTAGCTTTTGTGTCAAGCTACCAGAGTGTTAATAACATGTTAATTTGGTGGCCTTTTGAGGTTCACCCTGACAAGGATTGTGGCTTTTGCTTGAGAAGTGCTCACACCCCCCTCAACCAACACCTCCATTTCTCAAAATAGGTAATACGAGTCATAGGCAAATAGAAGTGCCTTGAAATGCCTAATGTTGGTGTACCATTTGTCTTGGTGGATTTACACAAGTAAAACCGCTGTCTCTTGAAGTGAAGGTATCTAATGGCTGCTGTGGCATTGCTCTGAGTTTTTAATTGTATGCTATGCTGGAAGTAGGGACATTAGAGTAGTCCAATGAATAAAGAGTGTTTGGTAAAACCTCCTATATGTTTGTATATTTATTATGATTTATCTGGAAGACACAGGCTGTTAAGACAGCTACAGCTGATTTAGGCAGACCTAAAAATTGGGTTCAGATGAGGGGACAGAGAATGCCCAAAAAAAAAAGAAAGAAAGACAGAATGCTGAACAACATACATGAAATATAGAATGTTTCAGCAATAAGTACATTTACTTTGGTGATATACTCAGCATGAAGAATGTCATTCAACCTGAAACAATGGATGACATAGTTTAGATGAAAAGGTGTAGCCAAACAGGTTCATTTAAATTTCATTTGGACCAAAATCACACACAACTGCTATGAAGCAATGAATTTCCTAGATGGCCCATTTGCACTGACAGTTGTCTTTAACATCAACAGTTTGACAAGGTGTGTAGGAGAGTAGGATCTGCTTCATATGTTTACCCCTACTTTTTGCTGGTGTATCACTGTTTTTCGTCTTTAGTATGGCTGAGGCCCGGCTATCCAGGACCCCAGCCTAGCTGCTTCCTCTCTAAATTGATTCCAAGTACTTTAGGTATACTCCAGTTTGGTTACGGGGTACCCTTATGAGTCCCTAGTGTATGGTACCTAAGGTACCTAGGGCATTGGTATCCTTGAGGCCTCTCAAGGGCTGAAGCATGTATTATGCCACCCCTGGGAAGCCTTCCAAAATGGCACCACAGGTCTGCTACTGCAGCCTGTGTAAGGTGGTGTATGCACCCCTTACTTAGATATAGGTTCCCTATATCTATCTTATATCACTACACATATAAACCTATCAGTCACCCCTATGGCAGGCCTTATCAATCCTGAAGGCAGGGTGCTGGGTTTTGTGTGCGACGGTACCCATGCATGAGCAGGACCCCTCTACAGCCTTCGGAACCTATCCTCTGGGGCTGTTCTGTGATGCGGCCAGACCATATACTCTTAAGTGCGTTATAACCTTTGCAGTAAATGCTAACTTTGGAATGGCTGCAAGGAAACATGTTGTATTTGGTGTCAAACACTTTGAAATCCTACCCCCCCCCACACCAGTTCTGGTGGCGGGGATAGAATTCTACCCTTCTAGAGGGAGAGACATGTACAGGTCGGTATACCAGGTACCAGTTTAAAAGAGCCCTGGCATTACAAAATGGATGTTGCAGCCACAGTCACGAGTCTGGTCTCCTGCTGCTGGACAAAAGTCCGACAGGGGAGGTCTGGACAATAGGTTTCCTGTCACAGGGAGGTGTCACCACCTGGGGCTGGGTCGGTGCACTCCACGAGTGCTTTGAAGTCTGCGCTAGGGGCACATTTGCTGTCCCTGTGCATAGCCCAGTTCAAACCGGTTGCAGGGTGTTCTGGCACAAATCAGGACAAAGGAAATGAGCGTAGCCACCCCTCTTTCCAAACCCTCCCATAGGTGGGTCCTCAGAGTATGTCCAACCCCTTCCTTGGCTATAAGAAAGGAACCCCTGACTACAGGACTTTAGATTACACCTGAACAACACTCTGATACTGAATTCTGGAACTTTGACGATCTTCACGATGCTGGATGACTGAAGAATCTCCCTTGGAGTAAAGGAGTTACTCCCCTGCTTGGCAGACACCAAAGACACATCTGATCAGTTTGCATCTCCGAGGCTCCAGCTGGACTCTGAAGTATTTGCAATACAGGAGGTATATTTCCAGACTTCCCCAAGGCCACCCTCAGTCCCCAGCAAAGCTGAGACCCACAGCCCTCGTGGGTACTCTGGAACTGGAACCCCTGGACACTGTGCACATTTGAAATTACATCAGCTTCTCGACGTTCCTTGAGGCTGTGCATTAGTTTATTTGTTGCCCAGACCCCAAGCACCTTTTCCACTGAAGATTGCAGGCCTACACTCCACGAGTGTTCCATGAGCCGGCCCTTTGTGTTTTCGCTCAAGGTACCTTTGTGATCACTATTTCGTTGACTGGTGGGGCCCTGAGAAGGCAACTTTGACTTTCTTTGGGCTTCCTTGGCTGCTACAGATGTGCTCTGATTCTCCACCCCTTGGTGAGTTCCCTGGACTTTGCTGGTCCACAAGGAAGCATCTTTTTTCTTTCTGCCTGGGTTGCTGTTGCCAAGGCTTGTTGGGTCCAATCCGGTCACCGACGCCCCAGTACTCGACATTCTTAGTGGGCAGCTCAAATCCAGCTTCTGATTGTCATCGACACCTCCTGGTCCTCATGGCTGCAGAGTCAAGCTTCACCTCTTTAACCTGAAATCACCCAACATCGGTGGGCCTTCGTCTATCGTGCCCCTGGTCACTGGCAAGTGACCCAGACTCTGTCCCCTCTGCTTTCAGGTTCTTCTCATCTCCGATCCAGGCTTTGATCACACCAGACACTTTCCACTTCGACGGCAGCAGCACTTTGCAGCAGATCACCATTGAAATCAACGACGATTCCCTGACACTAAAAGACACATATGCACCCGGCTTCCCTGGGTGAGGTAACTCAAGTACTCTGATGCTCCCATGGGTGTTGGCCCTAGAACCCCTTAAGTCTAAATGTGTTTGCTCAAAGTCCTCTCCTAAGTGTCCTTAGTCTTTAAATTTCCAACCGCGACTTTCCCCATAGAATCTAACGGTGCTTCGCGGATGTGTTCTCACACTGCACGCGTCCCCCGTGGTCCCCTGTGCCACTACCTTGGGTGGTTCCTTGTGGTCCCAGCGATTCTACAGGCTCTAGGCCTTGTATCTATTCAAGTCGTGGTTCTTATACCACTTTCTTAATAAATGGTTTGGTACGCCCCTAGGGCTCAACGTATATTGTGCTAATTACTGAAGTTCTATGGCATTTAAATTGTGTAATTTGCTCTGCAATCTCATAAAGAGATGACTAGAGAGTGTTTACTATTAAATACATATATATATATATATACATATATACAACACAAGAAAACACCCCTTCCGCACTCCTATGACCCAAGGAGAATGGCGCACACGCCGGCGGAGTTGTCCGGCTGTGGTCATTTTCTTGAAACAGTTCAATAATCAGTGCGCTCTCAGGGAAAAAGGACCCAGGCTCAGTACGATTCAAAATTCACCTCCAGTTTATTCACTGCGCATTTCGATATAGGGCCAGATGTATCAAGAACTGCTATTTAAGAATTACAAAATGCAATGTATGTAGGATTTGCAAAAACATTTTCGAATCCTACATATTCCTTAATAGCAAATCGCAAATTGCAATTCACTATTAAGGAATACCTTCCCATTCATTCCTATGGGCCTAGAGGCCCATACGAATAAATAGGATTGCATTCACAATTTGCGAGTACCAAATAGGTAGTCACAAATTGCGCATGCAATTTCAAGGGTGCCAAAGGACACCCTGTTGCACCACTGAAATATGCATGTGTGCACATGTGGTGCACATATATGCCTTAAGGGCATGTATGTGCACCACATGCCACCTAAAAAAATGCTAAAAAGTGCATTTTTAAAGGAATTTGCAAACTACCACCAACTAGAAGTTGATGGTAATTTTCGATTCCTTAAATCCAGGTCACAATTTTTTCTTGCATCCTGCATCGCATTTAAGGAATCGTACATTGTGATTACCTATTTTGTGAATGCCTTTTTGGATGATACATCCCAAAAGGCTTTTTCCTGTTCGCAAAGAAAATGCTTGCTACATCTGGCCCTTAGTTTTACATTTAGCTGCCGATGAGGGGAATATCCATTGTGCTTTCAATAAAATAGCCAAATTTACAGCTATTGGCAGCTATAAAATTAATTAGTCTGAAGCTTTGTTGTTTAATAGCTTACCTGAAATCCTTCCAGCTATCATGCGCACAGCATTTCATAGGACGCTCTGTTAGATACTTGGGGATTAAGGTGATTTTAAATGTTGGCGATTTATATGCTTGAAATTATGTGTCTCTACTAGCCAAAGTGTGTATGCTAATTAAACAGTGGGATAAACTGCCTCTTACAATCACAGGGTCTATTTGACACAAAAAACATAATTGTTACCTCTATTCTTGTTCAGTTATTTAGGTCGAGCATTCGAGCCCACTTGTATATACTTTAGTATATACTTTAGTATATATACTTTAATTTATACTTATATGTATATGTACTTTGTTGGCTCCGGAGATCAGCCCTAGGATTTGTTTGCTACTGCTTAGAGACTTTTCTGTTCAACTACCTCAATTTAACTATCTTGATAGAAAACGACCAACAGAGGTCAGTAAAATACCAGAATTGCTTTCTGCTGAGGGCCTTTATTTTTTTTATTTTTCTGGCAACTACCTCTATTTGACTTTCTTGATGGAAAACGACCAGCAGAGGTCAGTAAAATACCAGAATCACTTTAGCATTCTCTAGATTCCAGTCCATAGAGATTGTCTTCCATGAGCACATGTAGACAATAATATTTTTTTTCAAATCTTGGATTTTCAGTGATATGACCACCGAAGGCCTTGCTTTTATATTAAAAACAGAGGTTTGGACTATACCATTTCCCGCTGAAAGGCAATATTTCTCTCCATGTGTTCCCATAACTGGCGTGACACACAGTTTGATGCTTACTTTCCCTCCATGTTAAAGAACAGTTGATGATTTAGCACCTAGGCTAATGTGTTGCATGGCTAAATACATATAAGGTCCCAAAGGCGAGACCGATTGCATTGAAAATGCTTGTCTACTATTTTGATTAAAATCCCCAAATAACTTTTTTGCGGCTATTGATGCAGATATACGCACATTTATTTGGCAAAGAAATCATCCAAGAATCAAGCTCTCGGTTCTCCACTTAACGCAAGAAAAAGAGGGTTTGGCTCTTCCTTGCCTCAGAACTTATTACCAAGTAGTTCTGTTAAATTGGCTTACTGTTGCTTCAAAAGAATTTTATTTGAACTGAATGGTAAAAGAGGCTGGAATCGTTCCTGTCTCTTGCTTACAGAGTCGTAGACTACCAAAGAGAACCTGTTACAAGACACCCCGAATAATTGTAGGCCATTTCAGTTTCATTTGGCGAGAATATAAAGATTCATGTTTTCACCTACAACTAAAACTTGACTTTTGCGCCGGCCTCAGCTGCTCCACACTTAGGGGCCCAATAGGATCACGGGTGGATCGCCACTGCCCACATGGCGGTGGCGATTCGCCCGTAATCTGACCCCGCCTGCAACCCAATTTCCCCCGCCAGGACCGTGGTGGACGGAAAGACCACGAGTTGACCGGGTGAAAAAGGGTTTAATATGGTGGCGGTGTCTGTCAGACACCGCCATCCATATTACTATGCAGGTGGGGACATGCCTTTCTGTGGTGCGGTGTTTGACATTGGGGGCCCGTTGCGGGCACCCAGGGACTCTTGGGGGTGCACATGGGGGGTACCTATGGTACCCCCCAGCAGTTCCAAGCACAACATGGCAGGCACCGCGTGGTCCCTGCCTTGTTGTGCATGGAAGTGCACAACATGCCTTCCTGGCATTGTGGCGGGGCGGTGCTGAGTGCACCGCCCGCCACAATGACAGGAATGCAGGATGCGTCCGCCACTGTGACGAGTGCATCCTAATTGCCCCCGCGGGACCCTCGCCCTTATGGTGGGCGGTCCCGTTTTCCGATAGGGTAGCGGGCGGACAAAGTCCTCCCGCCATCCTAATGACCCCTTTAGCCATTGGCCGCTTTTGGGCTTTAGGAGACTTAAATTTTTTTTCGGAATACTCAGTGTATTTCATGGCAAAAGCTTGATCATGAGAATTGATCAATAAGTCCCATTCCTATTTTTAGTTTCACTCAAATACAGCACCAATACTCTAGTAGAAATAAATGAGGTAACCAAGAAAATATGTTGGGCTTTCTTTGTCTCTTGCTTATTAGGGATTGGCAATTGGTATAGAGTTCTAGCTCAATAATTAGGACTCAAGCTAGTATCCAATCATATAACAAAATAGTGCTGTTACAGGTTTTGCTGTAACTGAACCACATTGTTATTATTATAATCACATAAGGGGGGACGGTGGCAGCTTCCTCTCGACACTCCGTTTGGCGCCATATTTGAGCACAGTCGCTCTGCATTGTTTTAAGATTTAAAACTGCTCTGTGAGCTTTCGAACTTTTTCGAATATTTTATGTAAAAGTTGCACTTTAAAATTTACTTTTAAAATTGCTGAAACGTTACTCCATTTATTAGTTTATGTTTATGTTTATGTTTATTCAATTTGTAATGTGCACAAATACCCGAGGGTGTCTCGGCGCAGAGGATTTGAACAGTAAACTGAAAAGAAAAAAAAGAATTTATTGATCAAAAAGCCATGTTTTGAGCTGTTTTCGGAAAATTAACAAGGTTGGACTGATTTTAATACAAAGCTGAAGGGAGTTCCATAGTCTCGCCGTAGCTACCAGAAAGCGTCTGTCTCCCCAAGCAACTGTTCTGGTGCGAGGAAGGGGCAGCAGAAAGTTGGATGCCGAACGGAGAGACCTGTTAGGGGTGTAAATCCTAAAAGCATTTCTTAAAAATTGAGGGCCTGAGTTATGTATTGCCTTGTATGCAATACAGAGGGCCTTGAATTTTATGCGGCTTCTAACTCTAAGCCAGTGGAGTTGACGTATGGCAGCTGCAACAGATTGATATTTGGGGATGGAAAGAAGTACCCTGGCCGCTGCATTTTGGACTAATTGCAATTTATCCACAACCTGCTGTTGGGCATTTAGCAGGAGGGCATTGCAATAGTCCAATTTCGAAAATATTAGTGTGGAAATCAATGTCATTCCTGCAGCTAGGGGTAAAAAAGGAAGTCGTTTTTTAATTTTCCTGAGGATAAAAAAAGAGGCTGAGGTCACATTGTTGACATGATGGATAAAAGTTAGTTTGGTGTCAAACGTGACCCCCAGGTTCCTGACCTTGGCAACCGGTACCGGTGGGGGGCCGAGTTCAGTGGGCCACCAGATGTCAGACCACACCGGAGACAGGTTGCCAAAGGTCATCACCTCGGTTTTGTTCGAATTTAGTTTAAGGCAGTTCCCCAACATCCAGGAACCTATGGCTAGTAAAGCCTCCTGAAATCTTGAGGCAACTGCCAAACCATTCTTATGGACCGCCAACACCAGTTGGGTGTCGTCTGCATAGGTGGTCAGATTCAGTCCATAAGTTTTTATGACCCTCGCCAAGTCCGACACATAGATGTTAAACAGTGTCGGACTTAGCGAGGATCCCTGGGGTACTCCACAGGGTAATGTGGAAGTGGGCGAGTAAAAAGTACCAAGTTTCACAGCTTGGGAACGGTTGGCCAAAAAGGAAGCTATTAGGTCTCTGGCTCGAAGATTGACCCCCAATGCTGAGACACGGTTAGTGGCACGCTGTCATATTATAATCCACTCACTTGCACGCATTGAGGGATCAGCTCTTTCCAGCAGCTTGACCTGTGCCTGCACGCCCGGTCCGACCCTTCAGCCAATCACGGGTGCGGAAGGCGGAGCAGAGCCAGACACACTCAGGGAGGCGAGCGGTTAGCGCTCTAGCTCTCCCCTACTTGAGGGATATAAAGGTAGCGAGGAGGCACCGGAATTTGCGGTAAGGGGGGACGGTGGCAGCTTCCTCTCGACTCCGTTTGGCGCCATATTTTAGCACAGTCGCTCTGCATTGTTTTAAGATTTAAAACTGCTCTGTGAGCTTTCAAACTTTTTCGAATATTTTATGTAAAAGTTGCACTTTAAAATTTACTTTTAAAATTGCTGAAACGTTACTCCATTTATTAGTGGCACGCTGT
This sequence comes from Lissotriton helveticus, assembly GCF_964261635.1. Lineage (NCBI taxonomy): Eukaryota > Metazoa > Chordata > Amphibia > Caudata > Salamandridae > Lissotriton > Lissotriton helveticus. The sequence continues at coordinate 269,279,719 of NC_136068.1, read as the reverse complement.
CATATTATAATCCACTCACTTGCACGCATTGAGGGATCAGCTCTTTCCAGCAGCTTGACCTGTGCCTGCACGCCCGGTCCGACCCTTCAGCCAATCACGGGTGCGGAAGGCGGGGCAGAGCCAGACACACTCAGGGAGGCGAGCGGTTAGCGCTCTAGCTCTCCCCTACTTGAGGGATATAAAGGTAGCGAGGAGGCACCGGAATTTGCGGTAAGGGGGGACGGTGGCAGCTTCCTCTCGACTCCGTTTGGCGCCATATTTGAGCACAGTCGCTCTGCATTGTTTTAAGATTTAAAACTGCTCCGTGAGCTTTCGAACTTTTTCGAATATTTTATGTAAAAGTTGCACTTTAAAATTTACTTTTAAAATTGCTGAAACGTTACTCCATTTATTAGTGGCACGCTGTCATATTATAATGCACTCACTTGCACGCATTGAGGGATCAGCTCTTTCCAGCAGCTTGACTTGTGCCTGCACGCCCGGTCCGACCCTTCAGCCAATCACGGGTGCGGAAGGCGGGGCAGAGCCAGACACACTCAGGGAGGCGAGCGGTTAGCGCTCTAGCTCTCCCCTACTTGAGGGATATAAAGGTAGCGAGGAGGCATCGGAATTTGCGGTAAGGGGGGTCGGTGGCAGCTTCCTCTCGACTCCGTTTGGCGCCATATTTGAGCACAGTCGCTCTGCATTGTTTTAAGATTTAAAACTGCTCCGTGAGCTTTCGAACTTTTTCGAATATTTTATGTAAAAGTTGCACTTTAAAATTTACTTTTAAAATTGCTGAAACGTTACTCCATTTATTAGTGGCACGCTGTCATATTATATTCCACTCACTTGCACGCATTGAGGGATCAGCTCTTTCCAGCAGCTTGACCTGTGCCTGCACGCCCGGTCCGACCCTTCAGCCAATCACGGGTGCGGAAGGCGGGGCAGAGCCAGACACACTCAGGGAGGCGAGCGGTTAGCGCTCTAGCTCTCTCCTACTTGAGGGATATAAAGCAACTCGTCGGCTTCAACGCGCAGTGTTGACGCGCAGTGTGGCGCCTACTCCAGAGCCTAAGACGAGCCAAAGACTAGCCCGTCTGGCCCGTCCGCAACAGGACGGGACCAGGGGCAGGGGGCTATGGAGGAACACATCATTCGTCAGGATATGTCTCTCAGTAGCAGGCTATTATACACCAGGCAGGCATTGCTGGATATTGACAGGTATGCTCCCGTACTATGTACTCATAAGGCGAGAATTAATCTAGAGGGCCCTTTTCATGTTTGGGGTGTCACAAGCAATTTTCCATCTGCATTGAAACCAGAACTCGCCTGTTAGAGCGACGGCTTTCGATCCCTATTCTGCATCAAGTTGGGCTGATTGACACTCCACTTAAGGACCTACCTCTAGACTGTAAAAACTTACTATGTAATATCCGCTCCCTGGCCAAACATGCAACACAGGTATGGGACCTCATAACATCTGAGAGTCCACATTTATGCTTCCTAACCGAGACATGGCTGAAGCCACATACCACACCGGCCATTACATTGGGGGTTCCATTAGGCTATAAGATGGTGAGGATGGACCGACCAATCAAAACTGGAGGAGGGATAGCCATTGTGTTTAAACAGGAGCTAGACGTTATTATCATTGAGACAGTGTGCACTCCCCAGATGGAGCTTCTAATTTTTAGACTTAAATCTAGCTCAAAGGAAACTAGAAAGGGAGCTTTAGTTTATCGCCCCCCAGGCCCATGTGAAAACTTCTCCATACAGTTGGTTGAGGCCCTGGCACCACATGTACAGGATAACTCGGATTTCCTTTTGGTAGGGGATTTCAACATCCACAGTGAATTAAATAACTGTGTTGAGGCTAGGACCCTACTGACAGATCTGGACACTTTGGGGCTTAAAAAGATTAATCAGGGACCAACACACCGGGCAGGCCACACATTGGATTTGGTGTTGTCTAACTCAAATGCTATAATATGCATACCTCCTATCCAGGTGGAATGGACAGACCACTCCATCATTGAATTTCATACCCGCATTAACCACAAACCGCAAGCCACACAGAGGGTGATGGCAGATACCAGGAGACCCTGGCACAAATTAACATCAGACGGTTTTAGGGGGAAATACATCGAACCCAGCTGTGGTGAATGTGTAGCCAATGTGACCACTGCGTTATGCAAGCTCGAGGAAGCAGTGACAGTGGCCATAAAGGAGGCTATACCTTTGAGAACTTTTAAACCCCGATCTGCTTCTAAACAAGAAGTATGGTTCACAGAGGATTTAAGATTGCTAAAACTAACCACAAGAAAGTTAGAAAAATTCTGGAGGGGAACTCACAAGGCAGAGGATAGGGAGAATTACAAGATCTCTCAAAACATCTATCACAAAGCCATCCGGGCTGCACAAAAACAACACATAGCAGCACAACTATCAGCAGCAGGAAACAATGCAAGGGTTTTGTATCAAGTTCTTCAAACCTTCACTAAACCTGCTGCCTGTGAGACCATCGAGATAGCATCCCAGGAACTCTGTGACAACATCTCCCAATTTTTTACTAAAAAGATCGAGGGTCTATATGACAAAATAATAGCTACCAAAGATAACACCAAAAATAAGACCATAGAGGACAACATGGTTCATCTAGCCACTGGAGCACATATGAATATCAATTGCCCTAACAAGATGGCAAAATTCCCTCTCATAACAACGGAGGAGGTAATTACTTTAATTAGCCAGACAAAAAGCAGGTGCCCCTCTGATATCATCCCGGCACGCATTATGCCGTTAGTGGCTAATGTTTTGGCTACAGGAATCCAGCATGTAATCAACCTGTCCCTGAGCACAGGGGAAGTCCCCCTAGATTGGAAGCGGGCACTGGTGAAACCACTGAGGAAAAACAACACCATCCCCTGGACTGAATTGACAAATCTAAGACCTATCTCACTCCTTCCATTTTTGGGAAGCTGACGGAGAAATTTGTCAATCGGCACTTGTCAAATTTCATCGAAAGTGCATGGGGGCTGGATCCCTCACAGTCTGGGTTTAGGCCTAGGCACAGCACTGAGACTGCCCTGTTGTCCGTCGCTGACGATCTTCATATGCTACAGGATGGGGGTTTTTCCGTTATCCTGGTGCTTTTAGATTTGTCAGTGGCGTTTGACACGGTGTCACATGACATCATGACCTCCAGACTAATTGACATCGGTCTGGAAGGCAGGGTGCTGGCCTGGCTAAGGAGTTTTCTCACTAAGCGTACCCAAAGTGTCATCATGGGGACGTAGCGGTCGGAGGAGGTGGAGATCTCTAAGGGGGTGCCACAGGGCTCATGTCTGAGCCCTACTTTATTTAACATCTATGTGGCCCCCCTGTCGAACATCATGAGATCCCACGGTTTTATCCCGGTATCGTATGCGGACGATACACAACTCCTCTTTCCGTTTAAAACTTTGACATCTGAAGTGCGAAACTCCTTTGCCCGGGGTATGACAGAAGTGGCCCAGTGGATGGCCTCGAACTTCTTGCAGTGCAACGTTTCCAAAACGGAGGTGATGCTCTTTGGGGAAGCTAAACGCCTGTGGACTCCTGACTGGTGGCCGCAAGATCTGGGCCCAGTCCCTGAACCTAAACAGTGCGTGAAAAATCTTGGAGTAAAACTGGATCAGGAGCTTTCCTTGAAACAACATGGAAACCAAGTGGTTGGCTCCTGTTTCCATATCATTGGGCTTCTCCGAAAAGTGTTCCCCCTGCTCCCTGATACCACTAGAAAAACCTTGGTGCAGGCGCTTGTGTTGAGCAGGCTTGATTACTGTAATGGATTGCTGTTAGCTGCCAACGAGGGGGTCATCTCCAGATTGCAGAATGTGCAAAACACTGCTGCACGCCTTGTCCTCAATGCCCCTGCACGTACTCCATCTAAACCCCTGTTAATTAAGCTTCACTGGCTTTCAGTGAGACAGAGGGTATTGTTTAAGACATGTTGTGTCATCCATAAGTGCCTCATAGGGAAAGGCCCCGAATATCTGACAAAAAAATTCAATGCATACGCTCCCTCCCGATCTCTTAGATCGGGAGATCAAGAACTCCTATGTGTTCCTAGGATTAAGAAGGCTAGGCAAGGGGGTAGGGCCCTGTCTGTGGCTGGCCCAAAGCTGTGGAACAGTCTCCCCAGAGAGATCAGACAGTGTAGGGAACATCTTCCTTTTAGGAAGAAACTAAAAACTTTCCTTTTTCAATACTAGTTTATCCGACAAAGGGAAATAATGCTACACTGTAGGACCTGCTCTGTTCAAAGATGACGGCAGGGGCGCGGAGATACTCCTTCGGGAGTCGATTCCCAGCGCGGTACAAGTCTGTAATAAACAATAATGTCAAAGCTATCCGTGCAGCTAATTTTAAAGAAATGGTTTTCTAATGTAAATGGATGTTATATTAAACTCCAGAAATAACCAAAAAGATGTACAGTGGAGCTGATGTCGAATGCTTTAGATGTGGGCTACAAATAGGATTGACTTTACATGATTTTTACTTGCTCTAGATTGAGGGTACTTTGGACTAATATTTTCACTAAAATAGGAGCTTGGACGGGTCAAGTCATTGTCCCTAATCCGTAAAGGGCTCTTTTTGGCACCCGTCAAACTCAAATAATCTTCCTACCAAATTGAATCAGTTTTATTTTATAGCTTCTTTGGTAGCAAAGTCTTTGATATTTGCAAACTGGAAGTCAACAAACATACTTACCATCACTCAATGGCGTATTAAGATGTGTAAGGTGAAAAATCATGTAAATCTTTATGCAAAAAGAAAAGGAGCTACTAAGGGACTGATTACGAGTTTGGCGGTGGGGCGGCGGATCCTCCCCACCATCGCACCGCCAAACCCATGGTCTGGCTGCCTGCCAGATTACGAGTGTTTCTCGTGTCTGGAGGTTTTTTTTGTTTAACATTCCCCACTGCGATTCCCTGAAAAATGGTCACTGCAATGGGAATGCCAAAAATAGTTCCTGCACGGCATGGACTATAAAGTCCATGCCATGCAGGAAATGGTGTGCATGCACACAGGGGGACACATGTTGTGCCCCCCTGCATGCACCCCATGACGCAGAGACAAAATGTTTCCTCTCCACTACGGTTTTCATGGTGGTTCCTCCTCATCCCGCCTAGCATATTGCAGCATCCTTAGCACCACAACATCGCCAGGGAACGGTGGTTTCCTGGCGGATGCAGAGGGGGTGGTTAGAAGACAGCCACAGCCTCATCCCCATGAGTTTGCCAGTCCATGGGCCATCAGACTGGTAATTAGGACCTAAGCATTTTCCCAAAATTTGGTGCATTTGGGAATAAGTGCGATTTGACGAGTTCCGTGGTTTATGCATTGTGTATGTTAAATACAAGATATAGGAAAAGCCATGAATTTCGTTTTGCTTTTTTTTTTGCTTTTAGGAGTAGTTTACTAATCATATGCCTAATTCTCGTAAATTGATGATTAACTTCTTTTCTATAATTTGCCGTCAATCAATGTGGGATTGAGAAACCATCATTGACAAGCGTTATTTGATTATACATATTACCAATTGGTAGTTGTAATGTAATGGATTCTATCTTTTTATTGGTTTTGGTAAATTGATGAATTGTGATTATCAAATTTTATTATATATTGAAAGGAATGTTATGTGCTGCATTTTTGATAAATAAAAATGTATCCTTTTGATAGGCTGACTTTTAACCTAAACAAGGGACTTTGCCACCAATTGCCGTCAGCTGCTGGTACCATAGTGGAGTTCTGAGATTCACATGATCTTTGGTGAGGCAACTTCACAGCTTCAAAACAGCTAGTTTACAATTAGGTAACAGAGTCCCTTTATGCAGTGTACAATCTCAATAGCATTGTATTTTGATTTTTGATTGCTTAAACAGAGTTACTCATTGTTTTGATTTGGGTAGGATGCATGAAAGCACAGCACCCCCCCCCCCCCCAGGCCATGCTGACTCAGTGGTCAGTGATGTTAATCCAAGGCCTACAGGTTATACACACAGTACTGACATATCGTACCACATATTTGGCAATTAAAGGCCCTACTCTGGAACTGATTGGAACCTGAAGGAGCTTTTTTCAGACAGGCTTTCATAAATTTGAGCAGGAAATGGTGGGTAGAGCCACCACGAAATCCAAATTATAATTGTGGATTAGTATGCTGTTTAGCCACATAAACTGCCATGAGTTCTCGCACAACAGAAACCATTCCTGACTTTTTAGCCAATAGAGCCATTCAGTCTGGAATAGGTAGTTTTGCTTTTGGCTTCATAAGTTTGGGGATAGGAGTCTGCAAGCACGATGCTGTTGGCTAAAAAGCTTGGCTACAGGTGTCACTCAGGACACGGGCCCACTTGTGTGCAATTTTGACTGACTGAAAGAAAAGCCTTAGGGGATAAACTTGTCCCTCCCCTTAAAGTACCATGTACACATGGACGTCATTTAGGGGTCGTCAGGGGTCACAGCTGCGGCCTCTGGTACTGTTTTTGCCACCCCTAGCTTCACAATGGCAAAATAAGTGGAAGGAACACAGGGGCAGCTCGTCCTTATAGACATTGGTTGGAGCTCCACCTCCCTTGTTTTCTGTCGAATTCTGTATTACACCCCTAGTTAAGAATATTATACTATTCACTATTAGTACTGTAATAAAAAATCGGATACAAATAGATGAAATATGAACCTATTTAGCAGCTGAGGAAGTTAAAAAGCACTTTTAAATGTATGTTGTGTTGGTGCTTGCGGGTGAGAGTATCTTTATGTGAGAGCCAGTGTGTTTATGTGTGACTGTGTGTGTTTGTAAGCATGTATGTAAGTGAAGGTAAAGGTCAAATAGCGAGCTATGCGGTGTCCGCTACCCCTGCCATTCTGGTAATGTTGCATCTAGCTGCTCTTGTTTATTCTGAATTTAAGAAGCAGGTGACCTCTGTGTTTGTGTGTTTCTGGTGGATTCGTGAATAATTGGATTTGGAGAAGATGTGAAATTTCTTGCTCACGTCGGGGGCTGGTTATTTGTTATTTTGATCAGGTACTCATGTCTACCTGAGGGAGTTTGGGTGTTGAAAAACCATGTACTATCAGATCCAACCTGCAAGTCACCTATTACCATACAGCCCTATCTACAATCTAATATGTTTCTGAGAAAGAGGGGTTATCCTTAAATGCTGTTCTACGGGGAGCTATTTGGCTAAAACTTGCATCAATTAAGTTGGTCCCACTCAGATTTTTGTTTTTTAATTTGCACATCGAAGGTCATCTATAGCAACAATACGAAATTAGTATCCACAGCTTTCTAAAAATATATGACAAAGACTACTGCAGAGGAGCATTAATAGTTGCATGGATTTTATATGTTAATGACTGTAAATTATCTAAATGGTAATAAGGCGCGTTTCGTAAATGAAGGTTTGCAACAAGGGAACACTGCCCAATCAATGGCACTAAGTAAAACTAACTTAAGATACAGATGTGCTAGGCATTGACTTCATATGTCTCACATCGCTGCCAAGTAGCCCCAGGTGAAACACTGAGCCAGTAATGCATTTTTGCAATGGCAAATTATTTTCTCTTGACTTTGTGTTTAGAGCCTGATTTGAGACACTTCTGATGCACATTCCATCTTTATGAGATCCCGTCTCTTGCCTGTGCTGTTGTAAATTTCTCTTGAAGTGTTCTGTTATATCGACTGCTGCTGTTCACTCAGAATACCATATTTTGTCCATTTGAAACTGTTCTGTATTCAGTCATCCACTATTTACTTTGCTCTTTCAATCTTTCTTTCTTTTGTAATTGCTTGCCTTCTTTCTTTCGTTCTTTCATTCCTTCTTTTTCTCTTTTTTCTTTTATTCATCCTTTCTTTCTTTCTCTTCCATTCTTCACTTCTTTTTCTTCCTCTCATTCCTTCTGGTATTCGAAGTTAAAATATCGTCATACCAGAATAGCGACTCCAAAACACTGTGATATGGAAATATCGTCTGCAATAATATTGCTGTAAAAAAATATCGGTTTTACGGTAAGTAGGGAGCGTGCACTCCTTCATTTTTGGGCAGATTCAATATATTGGTCCTTGTGTTTTAAAGGTTTTATAGACCTAGAAGGGCAAATAGTATCCTTGTGTCCCTGTGACAATCGATCTGCACAAACACTTCAGCACTTTATGTTTTTCTCCAATGTGTACAGTTTACCACATAAGCACTTTCTGAAATCTTTGTTATGCACGCTAGGGTTTCAGCAGTGTAGAGTAGCCTTGCTCCATTTACAGTTTCTAGGTTTGCTTGACATTTGCTATCATGTTTGTGCCTTCTTGAAAGCAGCTTTTTGGGCTAGAAAAACTATGATAGGATAATTGCTCTGAACTGAAGCCACTGCATTGTTTTTCACTTCTCGAGCATATTTACTTGTCATAAGCATGTTGTACGTCTTCAAATGACCATACACGAGCTGTTATCATTTAAAGGAGATTAACTGTCTGTTCTAGCTTACGTTCAGGAAGAGATAGGTGTTGTACCAACTTTTAATAGTTGGGGTAAAGTAGAGGTGCCTCCTTCAATTACCGCGACAAAGGGGAGTACATAACAAACCATTTTTTGAGGTTTTAGTTCTCCTTTTTTCTTGCCCCGACTGGATATGATATGAATGTTTTGGCACCTCAATTCCCTGAATATGAACTGTATCATTGTATGCCATTTTGAACCTATCAGTCTCTGAATCATGGAGTTTTTTTATAGCATTTTTCTTTTAAACCGTTTTAATTGACTGCTTAATAGTTTTAACTCTTAAGTGCTGTTATGAATTTGTATTGTATTTTTAAAGCCGTTTTATGGCTAATTAGACCGAATAATATATATTTTTTAAATATTGTTTTTTCAATCAATCAATCAAGTCATTTATAGAGCGCACTACTCACCCGTAGGGTCTCAAGGCGCTAGGAGGGGGGGGGTGCCGTTACTGCTTGAACAGCCAGGTCTTGAGCTTCTTCCTGAAGGAGAGGTGGTCTTGGGTCAGGCGCAGGTCGGTCGGGAGTGAGTTCCAGGTCTTGGCGGCCAGGTAGGAGAAGGACCTTCCTCCTGTTGTCGCTCTTCGGATGCGGGGGACGGCGGCGAGGGCGTGGCTGGTTGATCTGAGGTGGCGCTTGGGAGTGTAGAAGTTGATTCGGTTGTTGAGGTAGCTCGGGCCTTGGTCGTGTAGGGCTTTGTGTGCGTGGGTGAGGAGACGGAAGGTGATTCTTTTGTTGACGGGGAGCCAGTGCAGGTCCCTCAGATGTCCGGAGATGTGGCTGTTTCGTGGGATGTCGAGGATGAGTCTGGCTGAGGCGTTCTGGATCCGCTGGAGTCTCTTCTGGAGCTTGGCGGTGGTTCCGGCGTAGAGGGCGTTGCCGTAGTCCAGTCGGCTAGTGACGAGGGCCTGGGTGACAGTCTTCCTGGTCTCGGTGGGGATCCACCAGAAGATCTTCCGTAGCATGCGTAGGATGTTGAAGCATGACGAGGAGACGGCGTTGACTTGTCTGGTCATGGAGAGGGAGTAGTCCAGGATGAAGCCCAGGTTGCGTGCGTGGTCCGTCGGTTTGGGTGCGGTGCCCAGGGCGGGGGGCCACCAGGAGTCGTCCCAGGCGGAGGGCGAGGAGCCCAGGATGAGGACCTCCGTCTTGTCTGAGTTCAGTTTCAGGCGGCTGGTCGTCATCCATTCGGCTACATCTCTCATCCCTTCGTGCAGGTTGGCTCTGGCGGCAGCGGGGTCGTTGGTCAGGGAGAGGATCAGCTGGGTGTCGTCGGCGTAGGAGATTATGTTGAGGTTGTGTTGGCGTGCGATGGCCGCGAGGGGGCTCATGTAGACGTTGAAGAGGGTGGGGCTCAACGAGGATCCTTGAGGGACGCCGCAGATGACTTCGGTGGCCTCTGATTTGTACGGTGGTAGGCGGACTCTCTGTGTTCTTCCGTCGAGGAAGGAGGTGATCCATTCCAGTGCCTTCTCCTGGATTCCGATGTTGCCGAGGCGCTGCACTAGGGTGCGGTGGCAGACAGTGTCGAAAGCCGCGGAGAGGTCCAGGAGGATGAGGGCCGCTGTTTCTCCGTTGTCCATCAGGGTTCGGATGTCATCGGTGGCAGCGATGAGGGCGGTCTCGGTGCTGTGGTTGGCTCGGAAGCCAGACTGTGAGGGGTCGAGGGATCCATTCGTCTCGAGGAAGGCGGCCAGCTGTTTGTTGACGGTCTTTTCGATGACTTTGGCCGGGAACGGGAGGAGCGAGATGGGACGGTAATTCTTGAGTTCGGTGGGGTCCGCTGTAGGTTTCTTGAGAAGAGCGCTGAGTTCTGCGTGCTTCCAGCTCTCCGGGAAGGTGGCGGTGTCGAAGGAGGTGTTGATAATGTCCCGCAGGTGGGGTGCGATGACAGCGTCGGCCTTGTTGAAGATGTGGTGAGGGCAGGGGTCAGTCGGGGATCCGGAGTGGACGGAGTTCATTGTGCGGATGGTGTCTTCGGTGCTGATCGGAGTCCAGGTGCGGAGGGTGGTGGTGGGTGGCGTTGCTGCGGTTGTGGCGTGCGTTGGTTGGATGCTGAAGCTGTTGTGTATGTCCGCGATCTTGTTGTGGAAGTAGGACGCGAGGGAGTTGCAGAGGTCTTGCGACGGGGTGATGTCGTTGTTTCCGGCATTGGGGTTGGAGAGCTCTTTCACGATGTTGAAGAGTTCCTTGCAGTTGTGTGCGTTGTTGTCCAGCCGGTCCTTGTATGTATTTTTCTTGGTGGCGCGGATCAGTTGGTGGTGTTTCCGGGTGGCGAGCTTGAGGGTGGTCATGTTGTCAGTGGTAAATAAATAAATAATACCCTATTTTTGACTAGACTTATAGCATAACAGATAGCTCAATAAATAAGAGTCAAGATTCGAGGTAGTAGGAGTTTCTGCAGGTTTATTACAGCATAAGGACAGGATCAGGACAACCTGCATAGGAACAGAATGACAGGGCCCAGCAGGACAACTGGGGCCCAACAGGGGAAAAGAGGCCCAGCAGCTGCTGGGGCTAGGTCTGGGATGAGCGCGCTAACATTCAATAACAAAACACAGGCATATATACATAGCGCGAACACATAGCATTACATTGCAGTAGGCGTAGCAGTGGGTGGAGCAGAAGGCGTGACGCGTAGCAGTCGCGAAAGATAACAGTAAAAAAGAGGTGTAACTGGGAGTATACATAGACATGTGATGCAAACGTAACAGAATAGGTCATGAATGGGCGGAAACATAGGAGGGGGCTACCTAAGGAGCCGGGACCTCTAACCTAATGGTGCGCGAAAACTAGCAATGACGTGTTACTAGGAGAAGCTGGGGGCTACGAACTCTGTGCTAGGAGCAGAGACTAGAGTCTGGAGGGTCGGAGCGACATGTACCTAAACCCTATCTGGTATCTGATGTTTAGGGAACATGTTGATATAAACTAGAAGTCATGAGGGGAAAAGCTAACTTGACTCTAAGACTGGACCATGCATTATTCTACATGTAGTGCGTGGTGAAGAGTACTAAATGACCATTAAATACAGTATTTCTCTAACATGGAGACGAGAAGGCTAGACAATGACGGAAACTATTGATGCAGTTCAGTAGCTCAGGAATGCAGAAGAGGAGGACTGAACTGATAACTGGAACTATAACATACTTTTGGCAGACTCAGAGGCAGAGCCAAGCTACACCGGGCACTGCGAGGCAGGAAGTAAGTGAAGGGTCGAGGATACAGGTGGGGGCTGTATCGCTCCTCAGCGAGGCTTTCAGGAGACAGGAGCTGAATCTGATGTCCGGGCCCTTTTGAGGCCTGGAAACGGGGACTTTATAATGGAATAACGTGCACACTGGGAAACGTGGCAACATTACTTTACATAGGCCTGATATTCGTAGTATTCACGAGGACTGGAAAATGACATACCAGAGGTGGACACAACTGTAATTGCGTCTTTAATCGGACATGGGGAATAACATATGCATATTGGTCATGCACACATAACATATGATGGATGAGGCGTAGGGACACAGAACATGGCAAAATTTACTTTTCCACATTCCCTCCTTGTCACTACGTTTCCATCAGGAAACATCAATTTTCATGATACCATCTATCATTTCATACAGTACCATTTGCTCGTCTCGAATTGTCTTGGAACGGGATTTAGAACGGGGCTTGGGACTAGGAATACAAGAGGTAGCACACATGCTGCAAATCGCAGGGCCACATTGTATACAGAGGCAGCAGCTAAATATGATCGCTACTGCAATACCTAGAAAGGACAGGACTTTCCATCCCCATGCGGAAATTATATTCCAGAACCAACCGGACCATGTCCAGATGCCTGGATCTTGGTGTAACAGATGGGCAATTTTATGGAGTCTGGTTATAGCTGAATAAACAGACGGTGCGTTATTTGGAATGAAAATGCAGCAACTAGATCCGATGACTCTACAGGCCCCGCCCCTATCGGCCAGTATGACGTCAAGGACGAGACGATTTTGCAAAACGACAAATCTCATAGCAGATTGTTCCTCGGTTAGGTTACCTAGAGCAGAGGCAGTCTCATTTACTACAGCTTCAAGGGTTCTTGTTAACCTACGGATCAGTTTACTATTCTGGACAGGTCCTACAAAGAAGAAGAAACCTTTATTGAAATCTGTATACTGTTCTAGAGTAGTTTCAGTATAATCGACAATTGGGGACTCCCTTCTATGTCTAATGTGTACTAGATGTGTGTTTCTGTGATAATCAGATGGGGCTAGAAAAACAGGTGGCAGTAGGAAGGCAATGTAACAGGTTCCCTCCCAATCGAGGGGCAGACGGACATATGCAGTTTGACCACAAATAAAATAAGAATGACGTGAAGCTTTGGAAATAGATTTCCCACTGTCACTATACTTGATAACAGTAGTACATTCACTATGACCTATATGTACAGAACCATAACTACGGACACATAATTCGCCTTTGACTGGTAGTACTGAAATAGCAGGTAAGTCTGGAGTAGTATCAGACTGAACATTCAGGACCATGAAATTCGACGAATAATTACCTAAATTATATACTTCGTTTTCTAGATCTAAACCTGTTCTGTGGGGGAAACCTTGCTTGTCTGGAAAACATGTACTGTTAAGAAAAGACATATCTGTTGAGGATGACGTTAATGTGGACCATGCTCCACACGAACCATTATGTGAGAATGGATAAGGAAAAAGTGGCAGAACTCCCTTGGGTGTCTGGAAAGGGGGGAGTCGACCACACACCCAACAATTTGTGGCATTGCTGGTCTGGTGTGAGTAATGTAACATACGGATAAATGTGTTGTTGCGCATAGCGAGGCGGTAAGAATATTCGTGAGGAGGCAGATCACTAAACGTGTGCTCTACTGTAGCATTAGCAGACATATTTACATGAGGAACTGGAAAACACAGGAAAAGTGCGTAGCTGGTGCAGGAAATCATTATGCTGAGAAATAATATGAAACTCAGAAAAACGATACATTGAAGTGAACTTCGACTGACTCTCTCACTATGGGGGTCTATTTTATACATGTCAGAAACAATCTAACCGTTTCACCTAGGGGAGGACTTATACAATCAAACTGACTGACTTAGTTTACTAGACCTGAGCTTTAACTTATACTCCTGCTGCGGAGTTTTCTCTAACAAGGGAGGGGTTGTAATAATGTCTTGTGCGGGACAGTCCTTAAGAGCAATATTCTGGCAGTCCTTTGAATCCTGGCAATCCTTGGAAATGTTTTTGGAGACTGATTTCAATGGATTGAAAAGTTTTACATGAGAAAGGTGGACCCATCCTTTCCTGCCTTCCAACTTGACGGCAGTTCGGGTGGTCAAGAGGACCTGACGTGGCTCCTTCCAACGTGGTTCCAGCGGACTTGATCTGTCGAAATTCCGGACCATCACAAGGGAGCCTGGAACGATCTCGTGCGGTGCCACCTCGGTATTGTCTGGAAATGCGGCGGCAACCTGTGAACGACATGAGTTGAGGGCAGACATCAAGGAAGCTAGGTAATCTGTCAGCATATTACATGAAACATCGGTAATACTTCGGGGTCTAGGAGTACCCCACATGTTAGGGGGGCGGCCGAATACGACCTCATACGGGGACAAACCTGATCTGGAATGTGCGACCATGCGCATATAAAACAAAGCGACTGGCAGAGCTACTAGCCAGTCCACACCTTTTTCTTTGCAGACTTTGGCAATACGGATTTTCAGAGTCTGATTATGTCTCTCTACGAGACCGGCTGCTTCAGGATGGCGTACACAATGGAACTTCCACTGGTACCCTAACAAAAGGGAAACGTGCTTCATTAACTCTGAGGAGAATGGCTGACCGTTATCAGAATATACGACTCTAGGGAGTCCGTATCTAGGGAAAAATTCACGAACCAACTGCTTGGCAGTGGTCGCGGCTGTGTAATCTGGGACTGGATATGCTTCTGTCCACCTGGACAAAGCGCATACAACTACAAGGACATACTTGAAACCTCGACATCGCTCCATCTGAATATAATCCATCTGGAGGACCTCAAAAGGGTGGTCAGGGGGCTGGAAACCACCTTGTTCCACCGGGACACTTTTACCTGGATTAAACTGACAACATATCATACAGGTACGGACTTTCTGCTTGGCTGCAGCTCGTAAATGCTTGTTGAACCAAATGTTCTGGATACTGTCCAGCATAGCTTTTTCTCCTAAATGTGCTGGACTATGTGCGGTATTGATAATGACTTGAACCATAGAATCGGGGAGAAACCATGTGGCTCTACCCTTCGTTAACCATCCTTGATCTGTCTGGACCCCTCCTTGTTCAGACCATTTCTTGATTTCATCGGGAGTAGCATGTAACTGGATATCTATGACGTCCTGTGTAGGGTCCTTAACTGTCATGCATGTAATCGGATCTGGAGTATGTGTCTGATTAACTGGAATGTCTGGAGTCTGTGCTGTAAGCTTGGCTGTGCGGTCTGCTAGATCATTACCTTGGGAAATAATGTCGGTAACTTTCGTATGTGCTTTGCACTTCATGATAGCAATAGATGTCGGTAAATGTATGGCATCTAACAGGGCTTGAATAAGGAGACCATGCTGAATCTTGGTTCCATGAGAAGTCATGAAACCTCTCTCCTGCCAGAGCACTCCGAAGTCGTGTACAACTCCGAATGCGTAACGTGAATCTGTGTAAACATTAACTTTCAGGTTCTTGGCGTGTATACAGGCTTGTGTCAGAGCGACTAGCTCTGCTGCTTGAGCGGACAGGGTGTCAATACGGTGTGTTTCAATAACTTCAGTGTCAGTAGTCACTGCATACGCGGCGACTAGTTCTCCTGTACTAGTTCTCATACATGAACCATCCACATAAAGTGTCAGGTCAGGATCTGATAACGGAATGTCTGTCAGGTCTTGTCTTGGCTTTGTCGTAATGTTAACTACTTCCACACAATCATGTGGGTCTGGATTTGAATTAACTGATGGTAACAGTGTAGCAGGATTCAGAACGTTGCAGCGTCTAATTTCTATGTGTGGCTGGAACAGTGTTAATTCATAACCTGTTAAACGTGCAATTGTCAAGTGCTGAGTTTGTGTTCGGTTTAAAAGAACTTCTACTGAATGCGGGACTTGTACTGTCAGGGAGTGTCCTAAAACTATAGAATCACTTTGTCTGATAGCTAGAGCTGTGGCTGCAACTGACTTGAGGCACGCAGGCAACGCCTGGGCGACTGGATCTAGTGTGCTCGAAAAATAAGCACAGGGCTTGTATTGTCCTGCTTGATCTTGTGTGAGAACAGACAATGCTGTACCTTCGCATTCAGTAACAAAAAGTGTAAAAGGCTTACTGTAGTTCGGTGTAGCTAGAACTGGAGCTTGACATAAGGCTTTCTTTAACTCGTTGAAACTAAGTGTATGTTCAGATGTCCAATGGAGGACAGTCGATACGGCTGCCTCCTGTGTCGTTAACTGTATCAGTGGCTTGGCTAGAAATGCATACTGGGGAATCCATTGTCTACAATAAGAAGTAAGGCCGATAAAGGCACGTACCTCCTTCTGGGTTCTGGGCTGGGGAAGACTCGCTATTAACTGGATACGGTCGGGTGTCAACTGCCTACCCCTCTTGGACAGCAAGTGTCCTAAGTATACCACTTGCTGGACACAGAATTGAAGCTTCGAAGGTGACACCTTGTGCCCCATCTCGGCAAGGAAATACAAAACTGTAAGTGACGCTCGTTCGCAGTCACGTTCAGAACGGGCTGTGATCAGTAGATCATCGACATACTGGAGCAGGGCAGTGTCAGTTGGCATGTGAATATTGTCTAGCTGTCTCTTGAGTGCTTGACTGTAAATACTAGGACTTTCTGTGAAACCTTGAGGAGCGCGTGTAAACATATAGCTCCTTCCATTTAAACAAAATCCGAAAAGAAACTGGCTGTCTGGATGAATTGGAACACTGAAAAATGCATTCTTGAGGTCTATGACAGTGAAAAACATGGCTTCGGAATCAATAGCTGTTAATAGGGAAGAGATATCTGGGACAACTGGGTACTGAGGAATAATACATTTGTTAAGCTCTCGTAAATCAATCACTAATCGATATACTGGGGGTGCATTTGGATCAGTACGTTTCATGACTGGAATGATCGGAGAATTACATACATTGGAGTCAGTTTCTACAACTACTCCTTGAGCCATGAGCTCGTCAATAATTTTGGATAAGGCTGCTACAGCCTCAGGTGGCAATCTGTACTGCCTGATTCGTGGTAACACTACACCTGGCTTGAGAGTCACACGATGGGGTGTGATTTGCATGTAACCTACATCAGTTGGACCTTGCGCCCATAAGTGCTGCGGAACATTAGACAGTCTTGAATCAAAATCTCGTAATACATAGTGACCCTTAAAGTCACGTAGGAATAGACGTATTCCCTCTGGGGAACAGCATATAACTGCACCTAATTCTTTCAGTGTCTTAATGCCTAACAGATTTTCTGGACATGACTTAGTAAGTAACAGATCAGTAGTACGGGACAATGGACCTACTTCTAGAGTGACTGGCTTAGATATCTCATTAACTATTGGTTTTCCTGAAAATCCAAGGGAAACATTTCTTGAGCCTGAGAGCGGAGCCCCTGGAACTTCGGCGTGACTAATTGTGGTCCTACTTGCCCCTGTATCGATCAAAAACTTTCTGTCTTTCCCTAATACTTGACTGTGAACATAGGGACCTTCTTGATCTACAGGTATCTCGATGAGAGGCAAGCCTACCTCCCTCTCTAGGCTGTTTCATGAATATGACTGGTATTCTGGATACTCAGACTGCGCATACTGGTACATCTGTGATGTAACGTGCTGTGTTGCAGCAATAGGCTGCGGTACTGTAACTGTCTGTTGTGCATTCTGTGACTGCGGAATCTGTGAGACTTGCTCTTGTCTAGGCGGACGTGGTCTTTCTTTAGTCTTACCGGTAGCTATGTTGTGTTTCAGAACTGCACACTCGTTTATAAAATGACCTGGCTGTTTACAATAATTGCAGTTCCCTTTAACGGGAGCTGCAGGATGACTGGCTTGATTCGGACCCCTCTTCTGACTGTCTTGAGGAACAGATTGTGCAACTAGCACTTTCATTTTCGTGTCTTTCATACGTTTTCTTTCGTGTTCTTGCTCTTCTCTGATTCTATTCTGGTGGTACTGAAGCATCTGGAGCATCTGGGACGGAGTATTTGCTTGCCAGGTGCTTTCGACTTTCAAAACTCGATTTTTAATTTGTGGACTTGAATTCTCGACTAATTTGGTAACGAAAAGATGAGGGTATGACTCACTACTTGTCTTGAGACCACTGTTAATACTGAAACATTTTTCAAATCTAGAATAAAAATCACTAATATCTTCATCTTGTTTCTGTTTACAGGCTGAGATTGCATCCCAGTCTTCTTTCCTCGTTGTCAATAATCTGGGTAAAACTTGAATCAGTAATTCTGGTAATTCTTTACATTTATCTCCAAGACCGGTACCTGGTACTCGTGCCTTGTCTTCAGCTTCTAGAGCTGCCCAATCGATCTTTTTCTCTCCCACCTCCCATTCTTTTTCCTTTAACTTTTCATACACCCCTGCGGGTAACAGGACCTTTAACATTTTAATGATATCTGGGTAAGTGTATTCTCCCATACGGAGCATGTCTTTTAATTCTCTATGGAACCCTGCTGGATCTTTGTCATGACAGGGAATTAATTTCTTCATTTCAAGAAGTTCCATCTTTGAAATTGGAGTGTATACAAACACTCGTTGCATTACGCCACCCGCCCCTTGGACTGGGTGGACTTCTCGTAACGGATTCTGTCTGTCTATGTAAAATGATTTACTTTCTGGGGGTGAGACATGAACAAAATGCGGGTTCAAAAACGTTCTATATTTGTGGCGCTGTTCTAGAATGACACTAATTAAATCGGTACCTAGACCTCTCCATCTATACTGGAGTAACTCGTTCAGGATATCGTGTAACGGACCTGGATCAGAGTGTTGACCCTCATACAGAGTAATGAGGTGCTGGATCATATACATACCCACCAGTCGTTGCTCGGCTGGGGGCAGTTTCAGAAACATTTGTGCCACTATTTCGTCTGGAAAAGTGGTAGAATCAGTAATCCATCGGACTGCTGATCGGGCTAGTTCTTGTTCATGCATGGTACTTAATTCACTGTAACCGACTCGTGATTTCAGAATGTGGTCGGTAGCTTGAAATACTTGTTCTAGAGAACCTTGTTCTGGTGCTGGATGATGAAAAATAGACTTGTGTTCTAGGCGTAAATGGCGATCTGGAAATCTGGATTTTCCTACATACGCTATTCTGGCGGGATTCTCGTTCTCTTCCTCTTCAGGATCAGAGATACTTTCTTTCTCGCTTACTTGTGCTGCTTTACGCTGGTCGTGTAACCTTATTATTTCTTTACGAATTTTCTTGTACATACTCTCCATGGCACTGACGGTCTTGTGCTTACCCTCGGCTATATTATCACTCCACCTTGTCAGGATTCTCATTTCGGCGGGATCTTTAGACGGGTAATCTTGTTCTCTTATTAGACAATTGATCAGGAACTTTAATATCATGAGCTGGATCTCGGCTTTCCTTTGAGACATAATCTCGCCAATACTTTCTGGATCATCCCCTGTACGGATGAAACGATATATTCTGTCTAGATCTTCTTTCATGTTCGGCAAGGTGACTAGATACTCGGTCACTCTCCTTACACGTAAGGAATATAAAACCATAGTATATTCGCCTGGAACTGGATCATAAACACATTCGTTAAGGGCTTGCCTGATTTCTGTAACAGACTTATTACTTTTAGGAGTACGCTGTGATGCTTGAGCATGCAATTCGAGTGCTGATAAACGCTTGTGTGGCGGCGGGGTTTGAGGAGTAGCTCCTCCTGCGGCCCCTAGACTAGAGTCGTCTACTGAGGCTCTACGTCCTGGCAGAGTGGGAAATGGAACTGTAGGCTGGACCGGGGGTACCGTAACAGGTACTCCGGTGTCTGGAAGAGCGGGAAGTGCCTGATTTGCAGGGACTGGCGGAGCGCGAACAGGATTTGCATATTCGGGGACTGTGTCGTCCAGATAGGACGAAATAAAAATATCAGCTGCGGTCGGTTTGTGACGTAGCTTGGTCGGAATTAATGGTGGCGGGAAATTACTGGATGCCTCTGGGGTCGCTTTTGGCAAACCTTCGGCAAGGAGAGGATACATACCCTTAATAAGGGCATGCCTCTGTCTGTCTGACTGTTCGGCTTTGACTTGTTCACCTATCTCGATTAATTCTCTCTCTTGGGCTCGTTCCTGGGATTCTCTACTTAACTCTGACTTTCTGACTTCCTTTTCCGTTCTTCTATGAGCTTCCTTGCGCCATAACTCGATGGCATCTTTCTGTGACTGTCTGGCTTTCTTTTTCCATAATGCTTCTTCTACTCGCATGATACATTCGGCATCCCATGTACCCGATACGGGCCATCTATACTTTTCTTCTAACTGTTTGGTATACTCTACCCATAAATCTAGATACAATATGGCGCTTATGCCATGTTTCTGATACATAAAGTGACCTGGACTGTCCCTAGGCGGGACAGGAACTGCTTCCTCTAACAGACCCTTTCTAGTTTTTAACTGACGTAACTTGGAAAAGAGCGGCATGACTGAACTGTAATCTGGACACAATACAATACACAATAAAAACACGAAATCACATCGCACTCATACCACAACAGTAAATTACATGAAGAACATTATAAATAACAGTTCGAACAGAATATTACCTGGAATACTGAGAACAGAAATACAAGAATTTTCTCGAGAACGGAACAGACTAGAGTTACTGGATGCACTGCTGTAACAGTACGGAACATACCGGTCCCATCAAGGGACACATCAAGACCCGTATCCACCTAGGTGAACACTTCGTTTGTGAGTCTGGGCACCACCAACCCACGGACCAGGAGTCAATTTAGATTGGTCCTGTCTAGATACTACCCCAGCAATGGTACTCACCGGGCAGCACGGAACGGAAGGCCTCGGACTGGACTGGACGACGGACGACGAACTTCGGACTTCGGACTTCAGTTACAGGTGGGCCTCCGGATACCTCGGACCTTGGACTCTCGGCTTGGGCTCTGGTCGGGACTCGCCGCGTTCCTCCACCGTCTCGTTCGGATGCTGGACCGCCTCCTCCGTCTCCTCCGTGGGCCTGAGGGATACTTGAGCAGAAATATCTGCCACTGCGCAGAAGAGTTCCGTCACGACTGCAGAGGGTCAGGGGGTCGGCGTGGCTTCACCGACGCGTGGGGAAAGGGCAAGTCCCTATTCGGGCGCCATTATGTGGTAAATAAATAAATAATACCCTATTTTTGACTAGACTTATAGCATAACAGATAGCTCAATAAATAAGAGTCAAGATTCGAGGTAGTAGGAGTTTCTGCAGGTTTATTACAGCATAAGGACAGGATCAGGACAACCTGCATAGGAACAGAATGACAGGGCCCAGCAGGACAACTGGGGCCCAACAGGGGAAAAGAGGCCCAGCAGCTGCTGGGGCTAGGTCTGGGATGAGCGCGCTAACATTCAATAACAAAACACAGGCATATATACATAGCGCGAACACATAGCATTACATTGCAGTAGGCGTAGCAGTGGGTGGAGCAGAAGGCGTGACGCGTAGCAGTCGCGAAAGATAACAG
The DNA here is from genome assembly GCF_964261635.1 of Lissotriton helveticus. Taxonomy (NCBI): domain Eukaryota; kingdom Metazoa; phylum Chordata; class Amphibia; order Caudata; family Salamandridae; genus Lissotriton; species Lissotriton helveticus. The sequence continues at coordinate 269,258,465 of NC_136068.1, read as the reverse complement.
TAAAAAAGAGGTGTAACTGGGAGTATACATAGACATGTGATGCAAACGTAACAGAATAGGTCATGAATGGGCGGAAACATAGGAGGGGGCTACCTAAGGAGCCGGGACCTCTAACCTAATGGTGCGCGAAAACTAGCAATGACGTGTTACTAGGAGAAGCTGGGGGCTACGAACTCTGTGCTAGGAGCAGAGACTAGAGTCTGGAGGGTCGGAGCGACATGTACCTAAACCCTATCTGGTATCTGATGTTTAGGGAACATGTTGATATAAACTAGAAGTCATGAGGGGAAAAGCTAACTTGACTCTAAGACTGGACCATGCATTATTCTACATGTAGTGCGTGGTGAAGAGTACTAAATGACCATTAAATACAGTATTTCTCTAACATGGAGACGAGAAGGCTAGACAATGACGGAAACTATTGATGCAGTTCAGTAGCTCAGGAATGCAGAAGAGGAGGACTGAACTGATAACTGGAACTATAACATACTTTTGGCAGACTCAGAGGCAGAGCCAAGCTACACCGGGCACTGCGAGGCAGGAAGTAAGTGAAGGGTCGAGGATACAGGTGGGGGCTGTATCGCTCCTCAGCGAGGCTTTCAGGAGACAGGAGCTGAATCTGATGTCCGGGCCCTTTTGAGGCCTGGAAACGGGGACTTTATAATGGAATAACGTGCACACTGGGAAACGTGGCAACATTACTTTACATAGGCCTGATATTCGTAGTATTCACGAGGACTGGAAAATGACATACCAGAGGTGGACACAACTGTAATTGCGTCTTTAATCGGACATGGGGAATAACATATGCATATTGGTCATGCACACATAACATATGATGGATGAGGCGTAGGGACACAGAACATGGCAAAATTTACTTTTCCACAGTTGGTTCCCTTCTCCATACTTTCTCGAAGGCTCGGCAGTTCTTCTTGGAGCTCTTGAGTTCGTCGGTGAACCATGGGTTTTTTCTGCTGCCGGGTCTGCTGGGCGGGGTTCTCAGAGGGGCGAGTTCGTCCGCGCAGTTGCTGATCCACTTCGTGAGGTTGTCGGCGGCCTGGCTGGGGTTCGCTGAGCCGGCAGGAGGGTGCTGGCTCAGGGAGGCGGTGAGCTGGTCGGCTGTGATCTTGTTCCAGCTTCTTCGGGCAACCTGTTGCTGGTGGTGGTGGATCGTCGTTCTTTTGAAGGTGAAGTGGACGCAGCTGTGGTCCGTCCAGTGGAGTCCTGTTGCGTGGCTGAAGGCGACGTCTTTGCTGGATGAGAAGACGGCGTCGAGTGTGTGTCCGGCGAGGTGGGTGGGGGTGGACACCAGCTGCTTGAGTCCGAGGTTGGCGAGGTTGTCGAGCAGGGTGATGGTGTTGCGGTCGCTGTTGTTTTCCAGGTGGAAGTTGAGGTCCCCCAGAGGATGTAGTCGGCGGAGGGGAAGGCATGCGGGCTGATGAAGTCGGCGATGTCCTCACTGAATCGTGTGCGTGGTCCCGGGGGTCGGTAGATCAGGGTGCCTCTGAGGGTGGTCTTCGGGTCGGTGTGGATCTGGAAGTGCAGGTGTTCGGCGGTGGTTAGGGTGTCGTCGGTGTTGGTCGTGATGCGGATGGTGTCTCTGTGGATGATGGCGATGCCTCCTCCCGTCTGGTTGGCGGTGCGGTCCCTCCGGGTGATCTTGTAGCCCTCTGGGATGGCGATGGCGATGTCGGGCGCTGAGGAGGCGTTCATCCAGGTCTCCGTGAGGAAGGCGATGTCAGGGGCTGTGGTGTCGAGGAGGTTCCAGAGTTCTACGGCGTGTCTGTGGACGGAGCGGGTGTTGAGCAGGATGCACTTGAGGTGGTTGCTGCTGGTGTTCGGCTTGGCGAGTGCTGGTGCAGGGTAGGTCCGGATGCAGGTGAACTTGCAGGCGTGGCAGCTGAAGGGGCCGTGGGTATGCTTCGGGGAGGCGCGGTGACATCCCGGGATGCCGCCGGTGTTGAGTGCGATGAGTTCGGCGGCGTTGTAGGTTCGTCGGGTCGGCTTCCGTCGGAGGGGGCCAGGGGTCCTGGCACTGGGCGCGGTCCAGGCGCGGACGGGCGCAGACGGGCTTACCTTTGGCGGGCCTTCGGCGCGCTTAGGGCGCGCCCGCTGCGCGTCAACGCTGCGCGTTCGCATGGTCGCCATATATGGCGAAGTGCGCGGGGGGGCGGAGCAGCTGGGAGGCGGGAGCGGGGAGGGTACACAAGGCAAAAGGGGCGGGGTTAGCGGCGGTGGCGGGAAGCGGGGAGCGGGGAGGGGGGACGAAGGGGCTGGCGCAACAGGAGAAAACAGAAGGAAATAAAACACCAACAACAGGAAAAAACAGAAGGAAATAAAACACCAATTACAGGGAGACAGGCAACAATATCAGCAAACAGTAAAACACAGCAAAACCACGGGGGCAGGTCGCGGACCTCGCTGCAAGGAGGCAGGGGGCGTGGCCACGCGGCGGAGCTCGGCTAGCGAGGCAGCAGGCAGGGAACACGCACACAGCAGCTGGTGGCCGTGCGGCGCGGGGGTGTCCTAGAGCTAGGTCACACTCACCTGCGTCGCACGGTCGCCATATATGGCCAAGTGCGCGGGGGGGCGGAGCAGCTGGGAGGCGGGAGCGGGGAGGGTACACAAGGCAAAAGGGGCGGGGTTAGCGGCGGTGGTGGGAAGAGGGGAGCGGGGAGGGGGGACGAAGGGGCTGGCGCAACAGGAGAAAACAGAAGGAAATAAAACACCAGCAACAGGAAAAAACAGAAGGAAATAAAACACCAATTACAGGGAGACGGGCAACAATATCAGCAAACAGTAAAACACAGCAAAACCACGGGGGCAGGTCGCGGACCACGCTGCAAGGAGGCAGGGGGCGTGGCCACGCGGCGGAGCTCAGCTAGCGAGGCAGCAGGCAGGGAACACGCACACAGCAGCTGGTGGCCGTGCGTGGCGGGGGTGTCCTAGAGCTAGGTAAGTAATATCAATTTTTAAAACATCAAAGACATTAATATTGTTTACAAAAATGAAATTGTTTATATTATCATTTTGTAATTATTGTTATGTATTTCAGTATATATTTTAAATGTATAGGATGTTATTTGTTTGTTTAATAATTGTTTATGTTTTTGTGATTTTAGCACCACAGTGGGCTGTGGGTTTATAGGAGTACATGGTGCAAATTAATTTATTTATAATAAATTATAGATTAGTTTTTATTTTAAATTATGTATTTGATTGGTTATTAAATACGTTAATTGTGCAATAGTTTTTTTAAATTTACATTTTAGGTGCAGGTTGTGGGGTTTTTATGAGTACTAATTTAAATGTAAATAAACAATAATAATTAGTTGTTAATCAATATTATCATCAATAAACTTTATTCGGCGGAAATTAGTCATCAATAAAAGCAGTGTATGATACAAAGGAGACATAGAAAACATAAAAAATACAATTCATAGCATCAAATAAAAGTATGTGCATAGATATAAAATAAAACACAGACTAAAAGGAATTTACAATTGGAAATGATGTCATGATATATCAGTGATAAAAGGAAAGGTGTGCAACAAATAGGAGTTAAAAGTCGAAGCGAGTACATTCACATCTGGGTGGATTATTTCACCAAATTCACCATAAATCCAGTTGGAAAAAGCATGAGCACCAAATTCCTATAACATAATTAGCTAAGATTAGATGAAACCAGAGTAAAGAGGGAGGACAAAAACCTCATATTGGGTCCCCCATGCACTCCTCTCCTTCCCTGTACAGTAAATGGTACATGGAATTGCAGTTCATCAAAAAAAAACATAGGTCACATATCCTAGGACCATTAAGGTTTTCATACTATGTCCCATTACTGTAGGAGATCTAGGGGAATATTCTTTATGGCATAGAAGACAGCCCATAAAAAGTATGCCATACTGCGGCAGATCTCCAAGGAAAGCAAAGATTGTCGGTATAAATATGCGAGACGACATTGCGTAAAGTGTTATGGCCTTATAAACGGTATAATGTAGCGCTTCCTCTGATAATTATAAAACTTGCAAAAGAACACCACATGCATATTATTCTGAGCCATTGCATCATCACAGGTGAAATTGGTTAGAGTTGTGGATCAGTTATTCATATTCGGGAAACTATTTAATCGATTGAAAGTTTCCAGTCTTAAGCCAGTCAAAACAAATCTATGCCTTGCATTTAAAACTGCTTTAAGAAAAGATTGCATATGAAATGTAGTTAAGATCATTTGATTTTTCAGGACACTGGGCTCAGGAATTTCGTTTGTCAGTCTAAGATTTCCCAAGTGTGTTATGGCTTCATTTTTTAAAATATTTCCTACTAATGAAATCTAATGTTTCAGGCTTCTCAAAATATCCAGGGTGACCCAGGTCACTGCAGAAACGTTGGATATAAACAAACCACTGCATACACTGTATAAACTTGAGTTAAGGCAGTCCCCGATCATAGCATGAATTAAATCAGTATATTCAGTAGTCCATACTTTATACCAGAGTAGGATGGGCTGCAGCATCATTAGGTGTATGAGGAATGTGGTTTCAAGTTCGGCATGACATACAGGTACTAGGGAACGAAGATACCTAGAAAACTCATTCTCTACCAGTTGTATGTCACTGCATTTCTTGTGTCCCCCCATGCCCGCCCCTAAAAGTGCTACACTGAGACATTTAGCTTTGTAAATCGACATCTTCAACTCGGTGGGTTAGAACCCAAGCGACTAGCAAACCCTCTAAGGGCCGTACAGGCTTTACTAAATTGTAGTTCCTATTGGAACTAGCCTTGTTCCATAAGCCCTCTTTGTCAAATAAAATCCCCAAGATTCACTAAGAGACCATGGTCCTGCATGTATTCAACAAAGTTTGTGAGCAGGCTCTGAAGGGCCAGTGCAGTACGTGACATGAGGACGGCATCATCAGTGTAGAGAAGGGCGGGTACAGGGTGAGTTCCTAATTGTGGAAGCCTTTAGAAGATTCAGCAAGTACCGCACTTACACTGTTTATATTTCTGGAGAACAGAAAAGGGACCAGGACAAAGCCCTGTCTCACCCCCCCTCTCCACCCTGAAGGCTTCAGTACAATCCCTGCTAGTACTGTATCTAACCCTGGCTTTGCATCCCGAGTATAAATCCCTCCGGAAGCTATTAATCAGCCACGGCCCGTGGAGGGAGTTACGGTGGGGCAGGGAGGCGGAGAGGGGGAGGGGCAGGGTGGAGGGTGCTAAATACCGGCATATGGATAATTGCAGGTAAGTAAACAATTTAATTGATAAAACAAATTTTGTAGCGCGCCTTGCACCGCAAAATGCGATTCAGTGCGCACTACGAAATTCCTTTTATTAATTACATTTTTACTTACCTGCAATTATCCATATGCCGGTTTTTAGCACCCACCACCCTGTCCCTCCCCCTCCCCACCTCCCTGCCCCACCATAACTCCCTCAACGGGCCGCGGCTGCTATTAATCGGTATCTCCACCCCCATTTCTTTCATGACTGACCACAATTCGGCATGTATAACGCAGTCGAAAGCCGAAGAGAGGTCAACAAAGGCTAGGTAGATATTCCCCTCTTTGATTCTAATGTATTTCCCAAGGCCTCCTCTGTTGTCCCAACCCCAGAACGAAAACCGTATTGTAGGTCTGACAGGATGTTTTGTGTGTCTGCCCAATTATGCAGTCTGTTCAGAATAATAGGACCTGCAATCTTCAACAGGGAATCGAGCAGAGAAATTGGCCTATAACAATCTGGATGGAAACAGTCTCCCTTTTTATAGATAGAGACGATAATTGATTCTGCCCATGTTGATAGGAAACCAGCTGTGCAGCATGCCCTAAGGACCTCCATAAAGCGATGTTGGCTTTGTACAAATCTACGGGGATTACATCTGGACCTGGAGCTTTGCCACCCCTACTTGCCAGTATTGCATCATTGACTTTCTCCAAATGGAAGGAACAATGGAGGGAGTCTGAAAAGTGTCTGCGGCTATAGTATGGCTGTGTACCTGGTCTGATGCAGGTGTCGCAGTAAGTAGAGAATATATACTAGCAAAGTGCTTTATCCAATCTTTCTCCGTTATAGCCATCTCAGTCCTGGGGACCTCATCTGCTCTCTACGGTATGGAGTTAATTACCCTCCAAAAGGCTCTATTGTTATTTGCTAGCACTCGCCTCACATAAAGATTCCCAGGCCATCTCCCTTATTTGTGACTTCCTTAGCAATACCACCTTCTTGTAGCCAGTTCAACAAGTCTGAAACTCAGTGATGCATCTGGGGGATTTATGTAGAGCTTCCTTTAGCCGTTTGTGGGCCCTAGTACATGTTGTATCAAACCATCCTTTTCTCTCCTGTCTTGCTTTTTTAATAGCAACCAAAAGGCTTTCCTTACACCCCCTGTCGATTGACAGAAACCCCTGGTCATATTGTTAGGTGCAGTTGAATCATCTAGACAGGTCTCAAAGGCTTCTCTTTTGGTAACTATCAATTGCTTAAGGAACCCCTTCGAAACAATCTGTGTCCAACACAGGGTATACCCATTAAGACTTGCTAACTCAATTTCATCTGCTAGTGGGATAGTATTGTTCTACAGCTGCTTGAAAAATAAAGTCAACAATAATTCAATACTCAAAGGATATTGATCCCTTAGTGAATTCAAGTGGGTATGAAAGTTAAATGCCTGGCCAGCACACCTGTTAGATAGTAAAACATAGTCAATGATACTATGTGTATTTCTCCCATTAAAAGCACACTTGCTTAGGGCATTAAGGGAGAGAATCTAGTCTGCAAGAGCAAGGTCAAATTGAAGTAGTAATTTGTTAAGCTTGTCTCAATAGGTATTATGGCTAAAATCGGATTGGTCAGCGTCTTCTGCTTTTGTCATGCCACATATTTTTCTTGACTGTACATTACAAAGACATAAATTAAAGTCACCCCCCCATATCATTGTTGTATACTTGCTATTGTTTGTGTCAATATGATCCAGGTCATCATTCAGTTTCTGTAGTGTATCTATAATTACTCGCGTGGTGGCATTATTATAAAAGTGAATTATTGCTAACCTGCAAGACCCGGTGAGTTATATAATGTTAGTTGATAATGGGTTTGTGTGTTACCATGGTGATGTTAGTAAATTGTAGACCATTGAATACATATGTAAATAATCCACCCTTTGATCTGCCATGCAGAGACTGGGTCGCGGGGGGTAAAATATGTTTTATACCAATTCATATGAATAGACTCCATGAGCCAGGTCTCTTTTATGCATATAAAGTGAAAGCCAATGATAAACCTTAGCCATTCTAAGTTCTGTCCCTTGCTCCACAGACCTGCCATGATCCAGAATACAAAGGCAAGGTGATTATGGGTAATTAGTGGAGGGGTTGGAATTATGATTTTTGCTTGGAGCAGCTGACGTATTGCTGCTAGAAGGTTTGGGAGTGCTTTCATATATTGACGTAAATCCCTTTCTAACTAAATTGAAGGCATTTGTTTGGTCTTCCTCACTATCTGTAGAAGCCCCCCCCATTGAGTCCTTCTGGGCCATCCAGATTTTCCAGGCTTTGTAAGCGGTTGTAAGTTTGTACCATAAAAGTACACAAGTTATTTATTCACGGAGGCACTTTACCCATCGACAGGACTTCAGCGGCGTTCACTGCAATTTCGTCCACATCTCGCCGCACCCGCTTCGCGGGTGCCGCATCGCCTTGTCAGGCGCAGGGTGAACTGGTGAAGGAGTAAGAGGAAGGCGGCACCGGGTGAGAGGTGTCAGCGGGGCTGCGAGCGTGCGGGGACTCCAGCAACCAGGAGTCCCTGCGAGACCGACCTCCAGCTTCCGGTCCGCTCTCCCTGCTGGTCCGCCCCCCGCCCTTCTGTGGATTTAAAAGCGTCCCTCACCTCCTTCTCTGTGGGACACGAGTTATTTATTCACGGAGGCACTTTACCCATCGACAGGACTTCAGCGGCGTTCACTGCAATTTCGTCCACATCTCGCCGCACCCGCTTCGCGGGTGCCACATCGCCTTGTCAGGCGGCGGGTGAACTGGTGAAGGAGTAAGAGGAAGGCGGCACCGGGTGAGAGGTGTCAGCGGGGCTGCGAGCGTGCGGGGACTCCAGTAACCAGGAGTCCCTGCGAGACCGACCTCCAGCTTCCGGTCTGCTCTCCCTGCTGGCCCGCCCCCGCCCTCCACGGACCCTTTATTTCATCACACACCTCCCGCAGCGCGGGACGCAGCTCGGGGCGAAGACCGGGCAAAGAGCGGGCCGTTTGAGGCCGTTCGAGGTCCAAGAGGTCTGGTCTGGGCCCCTCCCTTACGCCCCTTGCTTGGCCATTAGTATAGTCCACACTGCCCTTTTTCTTGTTTATGCTGGTTGCCCTTTCTATTTATATATGTGCACATGGGCTAGCCGCAGTAGGGCTGTTAAGGGGGGGCTGAAACAAAATGGTCCCATGGATGATTTCATCACGCGCACAAACATTGCTATAGAGAATGAAATTACCAAATTGCAGACTCGAGTTTCCTTAGATCTGGCCGCTGCTAGACGATTGTCGCTGGACTTTGCCAACTCTAAAAAATCATCCCTGGGCCATATAGCATCTGCTATTACCCTGGAGCGTCTGGACAATCTGCGCTGCGTAATCACGCAGGCAGATGTTCATCACACTCCGGTTTCGCTGGTCTCACCCTTACCCCTGTGCTCCACATCCACGTCTGCAAGTCAGCTTCCACCCGTAGTTACTCCAGATGTCCAGCCAACTAACAGCCCCTATACCCCAGATATTTCCAACGCTCCTATATGTGATAGTACTAAAGGTATACTACACAAAAGGAAACGTCCCTCAAGGTCTGCTTACTCACGTAAGAAGGCTACAATTGCTGAGGCACACCAACTTAACGTTGGCAGTATCCATGTGAATAGCGGCATAGGAGGGCATGTTTCTCCGACACAGGTTTCACGGGGAAAAGATAGTGAGGGTGCAGCCCCTACACCCACTAATGATAACTTAATTGTAGAGGAAAACGGGCTACATTTAAAGGACCAGGAAGGGAGGGACGGGGAGTTCATAGGAATAGTTTGGGAAACCCTAAAAAAGCTTTTATCTCCCCTGGATCTCAGACTAGCTCGCATTGAGAACCACCTCTTAGAGATGGACAAAAGCATTATAGCCTTGGCCACTCTTGGGTTACGAAGCCTAGAAAATCAAGGTCGCTTGGAAAATAACGTAGCCCCACAGACCCCAATTCTCTCCCCTCCAGTACCAGTTATAATTCAAGAGAATAATATAGCCCCACAGTTGTTACTCCCTCACCCTCCAGCACCAGTTATATCACAGCCAGTCCCCAAACCTCGCACTAAGGGAATCGTTCACACAAACTCTGTTCCCCCGCCTAGGGCGTTAAATCCAAAGCTCCCCATATCCCAAGCCTTTAAACATACTAATGGGAGTGCTTTTCAGAGGCCGAATGCCAGTAACACTACCCATCGCCCCACTCAGGGTTCCTATAACAAGAGCAACTTTCGAGGGGGTTATATCGATCTCCCCCCAGAGGCCAATGATTACGTAGTGGTACTGACGGGTGTGCCGGAAGTTGGGAATGACCACTACGAAAACCATTGGTCTCTGAAGAACAAAGTCATGCACTGGCTTAACGTGCATAGACCGATCCCAAATGGTCGGACAAGTGGGGTTAAAATGGTGCGAAGAGTTCCCTGGGTAGGTCCTTCACGGAAGTCTAGACCTGGTGACTGTATAGTTGTGACGTTTGAGGATCCACACACGGCCCACTTTATCTGTTCATGGTGTACTATTGGCGAAGATTTATCCATTGCACCCTTGCCACTATCTTTCTTTTACCCACCACGTACCACACATCTCAATGGGGGAGATTGGTCCATGGTACACCACCAGTCCGGGAGGGGGTATTCTACTAAAGAGCAAGTTCCATCTAGACGCTGGTTCGGGGCTCCAACCTCGAATAGGTACAGCTGTCTTGAAGAAGTAGATTGACTCCTCAAGCCCCCTGACTCTCCATTGCTTCCAAAGACCTCCTTATCCCATGGGGACTCTGACTATTTATCCCTGGTAATGAAATCTGACGGGATAAGCTTCGTTCGACTTGCCCAACCAACGGCACATTCCTTGTTAGTGCAGGAACCACCGAACACCTTAAACACCCTTAGAACTCATGCAATTGTGCATGAGCCAGCTGCACTGCTATCGACGTCTATGTTATCCCACCAGATGCCCCTGCCTGTTGGAAAACGAACTACCGTCACCAGGGCTAACACTCGTACCCGGGAAAAGGCTAGAATTGACGTAGCGAGGTCAGTGCCTGTGCATGGCTCTAGGTTAGGTTCCGCCACTAATCTTGATCCCCCTGCTCCTGCCCCATTGTCCAGACATAGAACTATAGAAATACCCCAGTTGAAGATCTTAAGTTGGAATGTAGCAGGGCTGGCATGTAATGTTGACAACCCAGATTGGATTTCCTTTGTGGATCCCTTTGGGATTTGCCTTCTACAAGAAACATGGTGCTTGGAACCTCGCCACAGGGCAGGGTACACAACCTACTTTGTGCCTGCATCCCAACCCCAGGGCAGCAAAGGTCGCCCGTCGGGTGGTCCTCTTATTTGGGTCAGTATTGCATTAGGTCTATCTATAAGGCACATAAACACACAATCTCCCGATCTCCAGAGACTCACAATACAGTGCCACGGGGGTGGGAAGCTAGAAGTGTTTAACCTCTACTTAAGGGGGGCTAGGGGGGGGAATTCTATGTTATCCTCATCCGGAGTAGAAGAGGCGCTAAGTTCTTGCAACATCGATTCCCTTGTTGTCTTAGCAGGAGATTTTAATTGCTGCTTTGAACCCCTAGCTAGCGAGGACATTTTGGACACTTGGGTAGATGATGCTAGGAGAGGCATTCCAGTGCTCTCTCTGGCCCCGATTAAAAAATGGACCCAGAGTGCCATAGATATTGTATGGAATACGACCTTAGAGCAACTAATGGTCGATCTAAGTCAGATCCTAGGGGAGTGCACACCTATAATAGGGTGGGTCACACTTCTAGAATAGATTATATATTGTTAAACCATAAGCTATGGTCGTATTTCCAAGACATGGAAGTCCTATTGACTGCTGACAGTGACCACAACCCTCTGGCCCTCACCCTTACTCCCCCGTGGCTAGTCAGGAATCCAAGCACGTCTCTACCTATATGGAAATCATCCCATGAACTTGTTCCCTCGAACTGTGGTAGGCGATTAAAATGGGCCAAAGCTGTTGGAGACGAGGGAAGGATGGCCCAAGCCAAGACTATAATTACAGCTGTAAAGCTCCGTTTAGATACATCGGAAACTATTAATCACGATGTCCTTACGATCCTCACAGAAACAGTCTCAGCTCTAAGTGAGTTGTTCATAGTCCCACAGAGCAGGGCAAGGGCCACAAGCAGATCGGCACCCAAGGGAAGAGACAAATGGTACTCCTCTGCATGTCGTGAAGCCAAAGGGGAACTTATTCTAGCTGTGAAACAAAAAGATCCAGCTCGAATTAGACTCACTTGGAAAAGCTATAAAAAAGCTTTATCCGTGGCAAGGGAAGCACACAAAACAATCTTCTGGAGAGAGCTAATGGATGCGAGTTCTAAAAAGGACACAAAGGGGTTTTGGGATTTGCTTAGAGGTAGGGATAAGCCTGTTGATTCACAACTGACTTGTAACATTACAGGGGAGGCTTGGTTTGCCCATTTCTCTAAGCTTTACTCCATCCCTCCAGGCGCACTAGAGACGAATAGGGGTTCTTTGTATATAATGCAGGTTGCCAACTCAACCAATGATTACCCCTTTGCTGCTAAGGAAGTTGATGGGGTAATTAGGTGCCTTGTTGCCAATAAGGCTGCAGGCCCAGATGGCATCCCGGGTGATCTGTTGCGGGTCAATATAGAGGTGTGGAGTAGACTTATTGCCTCACTCCTAAATGAGGCTGTGTCGGGAGGTTGTCTTCCGGACTCATGGAGGGGCGCGGAGGTCGTCCCGATTTTTAAGAAAGGCTGTCGGGACGACCCTGCTAATTATCGCCCCATTAGCTTGCTAGATTCCACCCAGAAGGTAGCGGGCAAAGTAGTCTTAGGCAGGATCTTACATTGGGTGGAGGGTAATCAGGTTTTGTCTGACTTCCAGGCTGGTTTTAGATCAGGAACTGGTACCATCGAACAGACATTCCGCCTTTTAATGCTCTATTGGAAAGTGGTCGTATTGGGCAAAGGCAGTCTGTATCTCGCATTCATTGATTTACGGACTGCCTTTGACCTGGTCCCACGTGACCAATTGTGGAATGTCTTAGAGGGCTTGGGCATCCCTCCATACTTGTTGGGTTTGCTTACTAAGTTCCATGAAGGCAACTTTGCACAGATCAGGTGGGGAGACCAGGGCCAAAAAACATCTCATATTCCTGTAGATAGGGGTGTCCGCCAGGGTTGTGTGCTAGCCCCCACTCTGTTTTCACTTTATGTGAACGGAGTGGTGGAGCACCTTCTCAATCATCCAGCTGATGCACCCTCCCTGGCTGGCAGGAAAATACCTACCCTCCTATTTGCAGATGATACCCTCCTGATCTCAAAAACTCCGTCAGGCCTACAAATGTTGCTTTCAAGGTTCAAGGGCTTTTGTGATTCTAGGGGCCTTGCCATTAATGTAAGCAAAACCAAATTCCTGGTCTTAAACCCCCCTAGAAAGACAGTCATCCCTCCATCCCTAGACTCAGTCCCACTTGAAAGGGTAAAGGAATTTGATTATTTAGGCATCCGACTCTGTGATTCCATGAGTTGGAAGGCCCACCACCAAAAAGTCTTTCTGACTCATAAGAGGGTCACAGGGGCTCTGTTAAAAGAACATCGTGCCTCGTCTCTTAAACCTATTGGGGCGATATTAGACATCTACAGGGCAAGGGTGGTGAGTGCGGCTCTGCATGGGGCGGAACTGTGGGGTGTTCAGAGAGTTGATACCCTGTCTCATCTTGAAAATAAATTCCACAAAGATCTTTTGAGGCTACCATACAGCACCCCCACACTCCCACTCTTATTGGACGCAGGTACACGTCCAATATGCGAGCAAGCAAGGTTACATCCCCTCTTATTGTGGGCTCGAATATGGAATGTACCAGAACTGTCGAGCTATGCGGAAGCTCTAAGTGAACTCCTTTCATCCTCTGGCTGGTACAAGGTTGGCTGGCTCAGGGAAGTTAAGCGGCTCCTTTGTGAACTGGGACTTGAAGACGCTTGGGCCAACAGAAAAGCTCCACCCAAACAGGTGCTAAAGAAATTATATTGGTCTTGGGTGGCAAATGAGCAAATGAGCAATTCTAAACCTTGCAGATCTGTTGTTGAGTTTTTGTTATTTAAGGAGCTCCCTCTTAGAGAACCTTATTTGGACTTGATCCTTAACCCGGGGGATAGGTCTTTGTATTTTAAATTTAGGGTGGGAGTTCTACCTTTAGGACAGAGGACAGCAAACTGGAAGCCACCGCTGCAAACCACACCGGTCTGCCCTTTTTGCGAAAATAGGGAGGAGTCCATTGCCCATCTAACGTTTGAATGCCCAGCCTATGTATCACCTCGGTGCAGATGGCTGAAACCATTATGTAGGAGCCTTGGCACTAGATCGCATTTAGAGGCTATACGCATCTTAAGATCTGATGCTCGTCCCTTGTTCGCCTGTTGCCTGGCAAAATTCCTGGGTTGGGCATGGCGGATAAGATCCGTGAGGAAATTGCTTCTCCAGTAATATGATCTGCATTGATCCAGTTGTCTTAATAATTTTATGGTAAATGAATTGCCATTATGATATTTTTAGTTCTGTGCAAGATTGAGGAATTGAGAAACGGTATAAATGCTCAGAGGGATGAATTGTAAATTGTATTGTATTTTTTTAACTGTTTTGTATTGCAATGCTTTTATGATATGACTAATATATCGAAATAAAGCTATTCAAACACCATAAAAGTACATTTGTGTGTGGATCCTGGGTTGACTGTGGTCAATCTGTTTTGCAGATAAAAGTAGCCCAAAAGGAAAGAGAAGACAGAGCTTGTGGAAAAGTAGAAGGCCCTAGTCCTACACAAAACACTGTCCATCAGCCGAGGGGTTTTAAAGGACAAGACCCCAGGACCAGGTGCTTCCTCGATTAAAATCTCCCCATCACTTGTTCTGCCATTGTGGGTTCTTGATTTGGTTCTTGCGTGAGTAAAGGGGTACGGATTGGAGCTGACAGAAGTTAATTTATTAGTTGTGAGCTTGTTTGAGCCCTCTAGGGGATGCGGGGAGGGCATAGCGTGTTTTGCATTTGACATTTGCCCAATTTCAAGTAAATCCAACAGGACCAGACAAGAATTAGTTTCAATTTCCACTTTCGTTAAATGAGTATGTAAAGCCCCCAATGCAGTTGTTAAAGTTTTGCTCAAAAAGCTTAAGTGCCTCACCGAGGGCGCCAAGTTTGCTACTTATTAGTTTATTAGAAGGCTTGTTGGTTTGTACCGGAGCTATTTCTATTTTCTGGGGACCTTTGTCTTGGATGTTTTATTGCTTATTTTGTAGAGGCTTCTTTATAGGGCAAGTGCTTACAGGATGATTTGGGGGTTTTCTTACTTGTCTGTGTGGTGGTGGTGAATTGGATTTGGATGGGGAAATTGATTCAGAAATAAATTGAAAACACCTGTAGCCCCAATCACATCATTATCCTTTCTTCGACCCCTTCCTTCTTCGCTAGTTGTGACTATCGATGGAGTCCTTTCAGTCATTAGAGGTGGAGTGGATCGGAAATACCGAAGTTGTTGCATATTCCCCACAGGTTAACAGCTATTCTTAAACCAATTATATTTGCCTATCTATAGCCCCCATAACTCCTTTAATATATTTTAGAAGTGATAATCACAACCCTCGCTCCAAATCGAACCCGCTTTAAGAGGATCCAGTCAGGAGCAGGTCAGATTGTGGATGCAAGTTTACAGCCAAGGGGGTGGCCCACTTCCTCCTGTCACCGATGGGCACAGGACTGGCCCGCCCTTGGTCCAGGCGCGGCCCTCCCACATCCCGCACTAGATGTCATGCACTTTTGTGCACAGCACGGGATTCAGGGTCCTCCTCAGCCCAGCTCAGCTTCCTGGGACTAGGAGTCCCGAACACTCCCTCAGACAGAGGCAACCGTAGCAACACTGGCAGCAGCAATCAGGCATCCCCTGTAGTTTAATTTAATTATTTTTTTGTGATTTTTACCACCATGGTGGGATGTGAGTTAATAGGGGTACAGGGTGGGAAGTAATTTATTTATAATAAATTCGTTTTTATTTAATATTATTTATTTAATTGTTAATTAATAATGTTAATTGTGCAATTGTTTTTTAATTTACATTCATTTTAGGTGCAGGTTGTGGGGTTTATTGGGGTAGTAATTTAAATTTAAATAATTTATAATAATTAGTTGAAAATTAATATTATTTATTTAATTGATAATTAATTATGTTAATTTTGTGTAAATCGTTTTTTTTTATTTAGTTGTGGGTTGTGGGGTTTATAGGGGTACAGGTGGGAAGAAAATTAATTCTAAATAATTTATAAT
Organism: Lissotriton helveticus; assembly: GCF_964261635.1. Lineage (NCBI taxonomy): Eukaryota > Metazoa > Chordata > Amphibia > Caudata > Salamandridae > Lissotriton > Lissotriton helveticus. Next base: position 269,242,856 of record NC_136068.1, on the reverse strand, counting down.
TAGTTGTTAATTAATATTATTGTGTGATTGATAATTAATTATGTTAATTGTGTAATGAATTTAAATTTAAATTTGTAATTATAGGTGCAGGTTGTGGGGTTTATAGCTGTACAGGTTGTTAAGCAAATGAATTATAAGTAATTCGTATTAGTTTTTACTTAAAATAATTTTGTCATTGGTCATTAATTATGTTAATTGCATAATTACATCTTTTTTTATTTAAATTGTAGGATGTGGGTTGTGGGATTTGCATGGGTATATAGTGTAAAGTAAATTCATTTTACTTAAGTTATATAATTAAATTGATAAATAATGATCTTAATTGTGTAATTCATTGTTTATTAAGTTAACTTTTTTTTTATTCTTTTTTTTCCCAACAAAAATATTGATGTATGAAAGCAAAGCACAGGTTTGAATCTACATAATATTACATTCTTGTTCAAAACATAGCATAAGATAAAAAGAAGCACAAGAAAGGCAAAAGAAAGCAGGGCATATTATCAAATACATAAAATTACGTTATAATAAAGGTATTGCTTCTCCTATGTCACTCCTGAGTTACTCCATTGACCCAGTCTTTTAATGGATTCCAAATCTTCCAACCTAATTCTCTACGTTTTTTACCTTTTTGTGCATAAAGTGCCCTTTCAAGGTTAAATATATGAACCAGTCGTGCTTTCCATTGCAGAAAAGTTGGAGGGGAGGGATCAAGCCATGCTGAGGCCATACATAGTCTGAGCACAGACATAGCTATAAATAGGAACTCACTGTTGTGACTATCTTGTGTCGTGGCCCCGAGTAACATTAGCCGAGGAGAAAACAAAGTTTCTTCTTTCAACACAATTAGCAAGAATGCGGACATTTCTTTCCTTAATAAGTTCAAAATGGGAGATGTTGCAAAAATATGAGTTACATCTGCATCGTAAACCTTGCATCTAAAGCAGTGCGTTCCCTTTATTCCCCCCATTTGAGAATTTTTGCTGGCATTATATACAAGTCAAACAAAGTCTTAAAATGCTGTGCCCGCAAATTGCCAGTGCATAGTACCCGATTGACCAATTCTATAGATTTTAAAAAACATGAATCTGCTATATCCACCCTAACTTGCCATTTCAAATGCATGTTTTTCAAGATCATCTATTGCAATTTACAGCAATAAGCTACAGAGAGAAGAAATTGAGAGTTTGGATGTATGACATAGGGCTTCCATCAATAATACTACTGAAAATCCTGTTGCACCACCAGCATTTTTGAGAAGAAAATCTCGTATTTCTAAAAACTTAAAAAAATCTTGGCGATCAATATTGAATTTAATCCTAAATTCTTCTAAAGAGGCAATGTTATCAACTGCTAAGAGATCTCCAATTCTATGTACCCCTGCTTTCTCCCATCTCTGCAAAAGCCGATCAGATAAGCATCCGGTATCTGTGCATTTTCAATCAATGGCGGGTACTTATTGTATCTGCCAATCCCTAATTTTTTCCTAATCCCAGACCAGTTTCGAAATGCCGCTATCAAAGTTTTAAAACGAGCTTTCTTGTAATAGCTAGGTTCATATATTTTTAAAAGACAAGCATTGGCGCGTGAATCAATTAGGTACTCAAAGATTGATGGTACACAGTTAGAATCAGTTACTTCCTCCCTTTTAATACCAAACTGAGGCCAGTAATATTGTAAAGAAGCTGCTAAGTAGTAGAGTTTAAAATTAGGTAATCCCAAACCCCCCTTTCCCTGGGAAGGGATAGGAAAGCATTTGATCTTTGTGTCCGCTTGTACGACCATATAAACATGGAAACCTCCCTCTCAATCTCTTTAAACCAATCATTAGTAATTTCAAGCGGTATTGTGCGAAAAATGTATAATAATTTTGGCAGAAGTCATTTTAATCAAGTTACATCTGCCAATGATTGATAGTTTTAAATTGTCCCATCGACACATATCATTTTTGATTTGACCAATTATAGGGGTGAGATTTATATCAATGATATCGTCGACCTTAGCTTTAATACGTATACCTAAATATGTGGCCTCATCAACCAGCCTGCTATCGGTAACAGTAGTGTATCTGTTTGCTAAGATCTGGGTCTTGGCTCTGTTCAGCCGAAAGCCTGAAAGTAAGCCAAAGTGAGCAGCAAGTAATTCAACTTCAGCCATTGCTTTATTGGGTTCAGGTGTGATTATTGCTACATCGTCGGCATATGCCATAATTTTTACTTCCCAGCCATGCAGCGTAATAAGAGCGATATTGGGAGAAGCCTCAAGACAACGCAGAAAAGGATCTAGATATAATGCAAACAGCAGGGGAGAAGAGGGACAGCTTTGCCTAGTTCCTCTTTCTATGGAGAAAGGTTCAGATTCCCCTCCGATCATTTGTAAACAGGCTATAGGTTTAGCATATAATACCTGAATGGCTGTAATAAAATCTGAACCCAACCCGTTAGCTTCCAGACACTTCCAGAAAAACTTCCATGACACACTGTCGAAGGCTTTCTCAGCATCTAAAAAAGCCCCCTCTATGGGTTTCCTTAAAACATCTGCCGCATCAAATAGCACAATAAGTTGTCTAACATGATCATCCGTCCCTCTCCCTTGAATGAAGCCAAACTGTCACTAGTTGTGGCATAACCTTATTAAGGGGGGATGCAAATATTTTTGAGTATAGCTTTGTGTCACTGTTTAGAAATGTTATGGGTCTATAAGAGCCCAAATTTAGAGGATCCTTCCCCTTCTTTACAAAAATAATAATGTTGGCGGTCCCCCATGATGCTGGTGGTACTGCCCCATTTCTAATCTTCTTGAATAACTCCAAAACCTCGAGCCCCACCTCACTAATGAAGATCTTATAAAATTCTAATGGTAAACCATCCGTGCCAGTGGCCTTGCCTGATGGAAGATCTTACAGGGCCGAATAAAGCTCCTGCGAGATTTCAATACCCAGGGGCAAAGCTTCCTCCGGGGATAGTTTTATCTTAGGTTGAAAATCACGCTCAACATTGTCCCTGTCTCCTCTGGTTTAGCTGCAGCTGAATATAATTCCTCATAGTACTCTTTAAAATCTTCCCTGATTTCTATAGGATCCGTAACTAAGTCTCCCTTGAGGTTCCTGATTTTCTGAATGTGTTCTAGAGCTATCTGTTGTCTCACTATATTCATAGCATTGTGGCTTCTTGGCGAGATATTTCCCAGCTGTCTTGTCCAAGTAAAAATCATTCAGAGTAGCTTTAGTAACCATTATTAAATCTGTAACCATAGAGAACATATTAACCATCTTGATTAATTCAGTCTCCAAAAGGGAGATTTTCTGATAGTAGCTTTTAATTTGTTCTGAGCTTTTTCTTTGTTTAATCAAGCTATAACGCAGTGTCTCCCCTCTCATGGAAGCTTTAAATGCATCCCAAATCATTCCAGAGGGTGCACTATCTTTATTAAAGCTGAAAAACTAGGTAATCCAACCGTTCATATAACCCACATAATCCTGGTCAGTAAGTAATGCTCTCTCAAAGGTCCATTTATTCTGTGCACTTCCTGCTCCTGACATATGAAATTCAAAAACCAATGGATTATGATCTGACATAACTCTAGGAAACATCTCAATACTGGCATCCTTCCAGAGAGAGAGAGAGACACCAAGAAATAATCCAATGTAGCAAATTTAAGATGAGGTGCAGAAAAGTAGGTATATCCAGCCTCTGAACTTCTCAGACTAGGCCAAGCATCGACTAACCCTATGTCTTTAATCAGGTTTTTAAGTGCCTTGCATGATTGGGGTTTCTGATTCTTACTTACACCCACAGGTTTATCATAAATACACGTTGATCTGTTGATATTAAGGTCACCACAGATTATATAAGGCTCAGTCCAGGAAGGGAGCTCCCTAGCTAAGGCTTTCAGCACAGAGGGATCATCTTGGAAAGGGGCATAGATTGAGCAAAGAGTAAACAGGCCAGAACTGACTCTAATTTCCATAAATATCCATCTGCCATGTTTATCCACAATTTTTCTTATGCCCATGATTTTATTACTTTTTAACAAAACTGCCATCCCTTTAGACCTAACATCCTGCGTGGTTTAAGCTGTTAAATTAAAGCCCAAATTATCAAGTAGCTTGTAGTCTTTACAGGCTATGTGGGTCGCTAGAAGACAAATCAAGTCTGCATGCAAAACCTTAAAATCTTCTTGAATCCTTCTTCTCTACCCCGTCATTCAAGCCACATGACTCTGCTAACAACATTATATATTTCTTTTCCTACTTTTTCCAGTATTTTTCATATTTTTCTTCCACATTGCTGAGAGAGCTGAGCGGAAAGCAAGATGGTGGCAGCGTAGGGCTTCGCTGCAGAGCCTTTACCCGTCCTCCCACACGCATATTTTTGGCTGCGGGATGAGATATCCCTGAGGGGCTAAATCCTGCCTGTTTGATGATGCTGACGCTACGTGAAAGCGCTTGGAGTATCGCGCCCCCCCTGGGGTTGCAGAGTCGTTGACAGCTGCTGACTCCTGCGTGCACCCTCTAACTCCGTGAAGCGGCGAGGTATACGGCGGTCTGCCAGAGCCAGGAGCATCGAGACGCGGGGCGGCGGCGATAGACTTTGCGTCAATACGGCTGGCGGATTCCCTGCGGTGATCCGTTTGGGAGTGTGTTAAGCTTTTGGCTGCAGCAAGAGGCAAAATCGTTTGGAAGGCGCAGAGAGCCTTTTTCAGCTGGATTTCTATTTTGGGCATAATGCCACCTAAATCTACGCGACAACTACGGGAGCAGAAAGTGGTGGCTGGGACTAATGTTGCCTTACAGTCTCCAGCAAACATCGAGGCACCAGCAGGTAAGCCCCAAGAGAGTAAAACTCTTAAAAAGCAATCAGAAACAGGGGCTGTGAAGCAGAGTGTTCTTCTGGAAAAAAAACAAGCCACAGGGAAAAAAGGTGGTATGCCAATAGCTGTAGAATAAGGAGGGGGCACACAAGAAGGCAGCAACTTAAATATCACTCCAACATTACCCCAGCCGGCTATAACTGCATTTTTAAAACCCGGGACAGAGCAATAAATGCGGACTTGTACTTGGTTAATCCACAACCTAAGGTGGGGAATTCGGATTAGGAAATAAATCCTAACAGCCTGGTGGCCATTGATCATCCCTCTGCTTCGCCGGGGCCAAAAGAGACGCTGGCTGCTAGGCATCTCAGCAACGGCATATCTTGTGATCAGGTTCAGGCTGGTGGTCTCCATACCCCAGTCTCAATATATTTATCTCTACACGATGAAGCTCACGAGTCACACCCTCAAGACTACAGGGTGGGTGATTTTTCACAGTAGGGTCCAGGGGGCGGCACGGCTATTGATAAGCCAACCTTAACCGATGCTATATCTGAGGCTGCTTCAGATGGCCCGGATAAATTCTACTCCTTGACAGAAGAGTCACAGTCAGGTACTTCGGACTCAAACGTAGCATGCAGTGATTCCGATCATGTTGACACTACTTCAGGGTCTAGCACAGTTGAAGCCCCGAAACAGCTCGCACATACCATAAAAATTCACGGAGGATTTCAAAAGGGTCTAAAGGGCTCAAGGAGACTCAGAAAAAAAAAGATGATGCCTCTGGTCTGAAATGGGATTATTCAGATACCAGGATTATTGGTCCTCTAGGTCAAGCCTTGGCCTTGGGTGGGACCTCTTCCTTCTCTGAAAATCTTGGGCAGCCCGCAACAAATGGGAAATCGATGGCGAGTCTCATTTTGGAGACTATTAAAGATCATCAAGCAGAGACTAGAGCTGATGGAAAAAAGGCAAAATAGGGTACAAAAAACCTAGAAGGAGCAATCCGGAAAGTAGGACGTTCTTGCGGCGAAATCTGCGAAATGCTGAATGCTATGGAACTAAGGACCGTCACTGTTGAGAAAGATTTGAATGCTGCGAGACAGCAAACAAAGACTCATGAAGCTCAACTTTCTGCCGTAATGTAGAAACTGGAGGATTTCGAAAATCGCCAGCAAAGAAACAATCTTCGAGTCCTTGGGATTAAGGAAGGCTTGGAGGGGGAGGACATCCGGGGTTTTATGTTAGATCTTTTTAAGGAGTCCTTTCTAGAGCTTATTGGGTGGGACTGGGATCGGGAGATCTAGAGGGCACATAGGTTCCCCTTTATCCACAATAATCTACCTAACAGAAAGTCTAGTCAGTCGAGGGCAATTTTGTTTTTCTTCCGCAATTTTTCCCTGAGACAGGCTATTTTTGAGAAAGCCCACCCAGAGACTATACAACAGTTTAAAGGGGCTTCCTTTTTCGTTCGTCCTGATTTTTGCCACATAACTGTGGAGCGTAGATGGCATCTACGGCAGCTAATCAAGCCATTCCAGGATGCTGGGTTTGAGGCTTTCCTGCTTGCTCCAGCAAGGCTAAAAACAATTGTTAGACTGTTCACTTCAGAAATCTAGGCCAAAGAATATCTAGAACAATCTCAGGGGGAGAAGAGAAGAGCCTATGAAGGGGCAAAGCAGAGAAAGGAAGTACCAATTATTATTTTTACTTTTTTGGGGGGTAGGTGACTTGGAGCAGTACTGGGGACTTTTTGTGCCCAGTTAGGTTTAAAATAAAGGAAAGAGAAGAAAAGAAAGAAAAAAAATGGAAACGTTAAACAGTACACATATTGTGGGGAGAGGTTTGGAGGTGCCGCGATGCTTCGCACTCGCTCTATCACGCAGATCTGGGAGGTCTGGCTGCTTTCAGAGGGTGGGGGGTGGTGTACAGGGGACAAGGGAGGAGGGGTAAGGGTGGTTGGGGCGGGGATGGTATTTTTGATGATGAAGGCAAATTACAGATAAAAAAAGTGATATGTTATCTTTGGATGTTTGTGGCATCAGAAAGCAATGTGGAAGAATAATATTAAATTAACTTTTAGGAGTGTTTTGTTTGTTTTGTGGGGGCATATTATGGGAAGTATATTTATTATAATTAAGTCATGATTCATTTTTAATTAATGATTATTAATTTATTGAAAAAATGTCACCGTAATCGTGTAAATTATTTGCTTTTTAAAAGAAAGTTTTAGGTGCAGGTTGTAAGTTTTGTAGGGGTATATGGTGGGAAGTATCATTTTATTTATGAATATTTTTTAAATAACATCATTTATTCAAAGGATTTTTTACTTTAATTATAATCATTTTTGTATTTATTTATGATATGCATATAACATTGTAATTTGTATTTATTTTATTTGTGTTTGTAAATTATATTTGTATTTTTTGACATATATATATTTCTTTACTATATTTTTGCAATTATGTATTCTGCTGAAGAGAATTTGTTTGTTTCTAATGTTACACTGACTGGAGTGGAATAGTACATTTTTTGTTTCTAATGTTGCACTGACTGGAGTGGAATAGTACATTTTACCCCCAAACAATCCTAACACTCTCACTACTTTTGCACTCATTGGAGTGGGAATAGTAACATTTAACCCTCTGTAATCCAACACTTTCCCTACTGTTATACTGACTGGAATGGGAATAGTACATTTTACCTCCAACACTTTCCCCACTGTTGCACTCATTGTAGTGGGAGTAGTACATTTTACCCTTCCCTAATCCAACACTTTCCCCATTGTTGCACTCATTGGAGTAGGAATAGTACATTTTACCCCTCTGAAATCCAACACTTTCCCTGCTGTTCCATTGACTGGAGTGTGACTAGTACATTTTATCCCATGCAATCCATCACTTTCCTTTCTGTTCCATGATTGGAGTGGAAATAGTAAAATGTACCCCTCCATAATCCAACATTTTCCCTACTGTTCCACTGACTGGAGCGGGAATAGTAAATGTTACCCCTTTCTGATGTAACAGTTTATCTATTGTTGCATTGTGTGAAGTGGGAGCAGTAAAGTTTATACATCTTTAGTAAAAGAATGTGCTTACTTTTGAATAAATTGTAGTAGGAACACTATATGTATATTGACTTAACTATAACACTATATAATTTATTTTATTTTGGTACAATTTATATTATTGTTTTTGCCTATTTAAATGTATAATATTTATAATTATGAATGCTTTTAATGTATAACATATTCGTAGAAAATTGTAAGAAACTTTATTTTATTTCAAATGCTTTTTTAAATATGTTATGTTATTGGTATGCATATATATATATACACAAATATCATTTGTTCAAGGTATTTATTTATTTATAGTTATTTGTTATATTATTACATATTATCACACTTTTAAAAATTCTGAAATGTTAATGTAAATAAACATTATTAGTTTAATAATATTTTTTAACTAGAAATAAGTAAATAGATATATATATACTAATATATATATGTGTCTTTAATTTTTTAATTTTTGTTAATTTGTTATATTTGTTGAAATTCATATTTTACGTGAGGAAGCAAAAATCTGCATTATTGTATAACATGGATTTTTTTCAGGCACTATTTTCATCAACACCCTGTATTCGTTCATCTTTTATCTATGCTCGTTTTACATTTTATTTTTTTATTTTTCTTCTGTTGCTCATCCAACATTATTGGTTGTTATCTTATTAACATTCTTTCATCATCATTTATTATATTATCATCTTTTCACTTCCCTTTCACAACCCCATTCTACCGGTTCGCGTGTCCACATCGTTGTCCCCTGTTTATTTCTTTTGTTTATTTTTACTTTACGCATGCGCACACCTTTTAAACGCTTCCACATCACACGAGCAGTATCACTTCCGCATACACAGCGTTTGGTTTCTACGCGCTTTTCGCATTACAATGCTGGTAAGTTTCATGAGTGCATGAATTTATAATCGCTTACGAGCATGTTTCACTTTATTCTGTGTCACGTCAGTTTTTGTCCATTATATAGCAGATCACGTTTTGAGCACGCCAACTTTTTCTTATTCGGCACGCCATCCTTTATCGTCTTTTTCTTTTGGCACACTGGCTCAAATCATTTTCTTCACTTCCAAGCGGGTTCACATCAAAGCTTCACATCGCACGGATGATTGTCTTCACATTTTTCACTTTTAACATTTCACAGTCTTTTAACTCAGTTTGTCACGTACCACTCCTGATGCACCATTATCAAACCGTTTTTTAAACAAAGCATGTTCACTTTTTTTAAATAAAGCATGTTCACTTTCCTATAATCCCCCACGTCTCTGTGTCACTTGCTATCTGTAGCCTCAATCACCATTTAGTCTCCTTCTATTTGCCCAACCGCTTTTCACTCAGGACCTGATTAGTAACATTAGATTCTCCTCCTCTTTCCTAGAATACTATGATCCCCTGAAGAAGAGCTCTTCAGCTCGAAATGCATCGGGGATGTTCACATTTACAAACTTAACATATTCAATTGTTCCAATTCATGGATCGATTATGGAATGACCCTACAGTATTCATCTTATACTTGTTTACTTGAATGAACTTGTTCTAATTCAGAAGGATGAATGGCTTTTGCGAAAGAACAAAGTGAATACAACTTTTAACTCTTTTTGAACTTCATCGTGTAAATTGCTTTCATTAGCACATAGGAGTGCTCAGGTTCTTCACCTTACGCCTGTAAGGTATTCCTTTTCACATTGAAATTCATATTAACATCTATTTTTTTTTGTCCTCATATTTCGCCCTTGGTGACCAAATAGTAGCACGTGGAGATGAACTTACTGTCACAGGTAGACTGGTAGGGGCTCTAATGGAGCAGCACTGGTTGCCCCTTAGTAAGTAATGCCAAACTCCAACTACACCACATTGGAACAACCGTCAGGGTCATATGCTGCATTAATATACCCATTTCTATACCGATGTCAACTTTATTGGGTATAAACAAACGTGAAAAAGGTGCCAAGCAGCGTAATCATTGGACCTTGGGGGAAAAAACCCCCCCAAAAAACCCATGGTCAATTAATGGACCATTACCAATTTAATAACAGCCAGAAGTTTCTCTTGTGTGAGTTGCCTGATCTTAAGAGGTCCAACTTCGATGTTTGTAGCACAGAAGTGCACCAGTCCAGCAAGGAAGGAGGTAGCGGATCCTTCCATCTCCTACATATCTCCCTTCTGGCCAACAAAATACCATAAAAAAGTACATTTTTTGCCAGCCCCTGAAACTCTGGAGAAACACCAAAGATAACAAGAGCAGGACATAATATTATTTGGGATCCCAAGGAAGTGGAGAGTGATAGGCAAACTGCATTCCAAAAAGGTGATAAAAGTGGGCAATCTAGGAACATGTGCAAATCGGAGGCTGCTATCAAACCGCATTTAGGGCATGAGACAGGTGAATTATCCGAAAACTTTGACAGGCGTTGTGACGAATAGTAGGCCCTATGCAGCGTGAACAGGTGGTTTAGGCGTAGCCAAGATGGTTTCACAATATTCCACATGATCTTAAAAGACTCAAACCACAAGTTCTCCACGCTGGTGTTAATAATATGTGCGGTCCACAGCAAATCAGGCAACTGGAACTCACCCTCGATTTCATCCAGTAAAAGATTGTACCAAAGTGAGACCTCTTTCTTAGTTGGAGGCTTATCTGTTAAGAGGGACACTATATTACTATCAGCCCCTAACTGAAATCTACCTTTAACAGAAATCTGTGAGTGTGCCCAGCTTTGTATTTGTAGGTATTTAAACCTGGGAAACCCAGCCCCTATTTTTGAACTCAATACCTCCCACGGGAGTAGGCTACCATCAACAAAAAGATCCCCCCATACCACCAATCCTGCCTCTCGCAGCGGTACTGCAAGGCTATCTAAAAGCCAGGTCGGGGATCCAGGTGAATTCCATAATGGCGCCTTACAAGAGTAATAATCAATTTTAATGTAACGCCTGAGTTTAGCCCATGTTTTAGATATATCTCTCAACACCTTCAGTTTAACTTTTTTTTTTAAACTTGGGATCCCCAAACTTAAATAAAAATTCGTAATCAGCAACCTTTTCCCCTCTAAGCAATCAGGGCCGGACTGGCTACCGGGCGTTATGGAATGCTGCTGAGCTGGGGGCTGATTTAGTTTATGGGGACCTGCGTGTAATAAACGAAAGTATTTTTGTTTTAATTATTTCGAAGTACACGCAGGTCTCCCTGAACGAAATCAGCCCCCACCGCAGTCCAAGCAGCCCCCAGCTCGGCAGAATTCCAAAATGCCCGGTAGTCAGTCCAGCCCTGTAAGCAATACCGCAAACATGTGCCCACATCCCGAGTTTATCGGAGATTTTACCAGCATCCTGGCATGGGACAACTGAAAGGCCCACCCATAGAGCTGTAGGTCAGGCACCGCCAGACCACCCTACTCTCTTCGGCGCCTGATCTTCCAAACAATTCTAGGACTGCGATTATTCCAAATAAAAGAGCATATATCACTTTGGAGTTTGGCTATCATTGTAGGTTCAAGAAAAAGGGGGATGGTATTAAATAGAAATGTAACCTTCAGAAGAATAGTCATTTTAACTAGGTTGGATCGCCCCTATAAAGATAGCGGAAGTGAAGACCATGATTTCATTAGCCTACGACATTCCTTGGCAATAAGTGAGAAATTTGATGGAACAATCTCGTTTATATCCTTACATATATTTAGGCCCAAGTAACGCAGGACTGGACTTAACTGTACCCCTGCCACAGGCACAAGGTCATTCCAGACCATTATATCCATCTTGGCAGCATTGATTTTATAGCCAGACACGGATCCGAAATCCTCAGCCAACGAAATTACAGCTGGAAAAGCCAAACGTAGTTCAGATGAAAAAATGAGAACGTCGTCCGCATACAAGACTACCTTCCTCTCCCATCCTTCAAACATAAAAGGCTTGATGTTACAATTGTCCCGAATCCTTTGAGAAAAAGGCTCTATATACAAATCGAACAGAAGGGGGAGAGGGGGCAACCTTGACGGGTACCCCGAGTGATGTTAAATGGGTCTGATAATTCTCCGTTGACAAGTATAGAAGCTGACGGATTCCTATACAGGAGTTTGACTACGTGCCTAAATTTTTTGCTGATGTTAAATTTTCCCAAGACCTCCGATAGGTAAACACAGTTAACCCTATTCAAGGACTTGGTGGCATCCAAAGTCAGAACTGCAAGGGGAAGGGATGCCGCTGTTGCCATATCGATGGCACAAAAGAGTATCTAGGAGTCTAAAGGTGAACTGAAATCACAGACAACTGTTGACGTGACAAACAAAGGAAGGGTGGCAGCTACATTAACCAATTGCACCACGTGATATAATGACACCATATTCACGTGAGGCACATACTCAGGGTGAAAATGTTCCCATCAGTTATCTACCTGTTCCGCCACTGTTACATCATTTGGGATCTCCTTACCCAGGAGTCAGTGCAATCGCAGTTACACAATGTGATATAGAGATAAGAGGACCCACCGTTCTTATCTGGTGGTCGGAAACAGTATACTAGGACAACTGAAAAAAGCAGTGCAGAATAAGTGATTAGTGAAAATATAAAATTAGGTGAGACTGAGTAGAAGAAAGACCTTTAATGTTTTCTGTCAGCTCCCTAACTCTAAAAACAAAAGTGTGAAAGCAGATTTGACAAAATATCTGCTCAGCGAGTGGTCAACATGTTTCTGCATACGTGGCATTACCTATGCATTCTTCAGGACCTAGATGGTGCTACTGCTGTGGAAATAGTGACTAAAATACACAATAAAAAGGAATAATATCACCTGATCTTCAGGCTCAGATGCTCCGCCACAATCTAGAATATGAAATCACAAAAACAGGAGGGGAAGTGAAGAGAGACACATAGTATTACAAGTTTTATGAAACAATACACTCATTAGTAGTGTTATTGAAGTGACTTGCCAGCACATGTTTCATGACAAATTAACACTCACCCAATTAGTGTGGGGATCGCGCCTCACCTCACCTGGCTGCAGCTCAGGTAAATGAGGAGCACCGCTCTGTTTAGAAAAAACATATAAATACACATAAGCCTTCACTGTGAATCGCTTAGGGCACCAGAAGATTACCACACTGCTTAGAGTTGCTATTAGCGATCTCATAATGTGCCACGCAGTAGCATGAACAACTCTGTGCACAATGTGTAATGGCCTATCTTTCAAATATCTGATCATCTGTGTCTTTGATGTACAACAGACTATTCATGTTGATCAACTGTTATGACTAGCGCTACTTATCATAGATTAAAAAAAAGGTTCTGTCCTTGACTGGAAACTGCACGCGTTCTCTACAATGCGTGCCCTTAAAGTGAGCCGGCGATGTTAAAAGTTTCTCACACTTGAATAGTCAAATCAATCTTATATAACAACTAAGGCGTCTCCCTCGCTCGAGAATGAATGTAAGTCGGGATCGCCTCAGGCAATGGCGTCAATACGTCAAATGTGTTATGAACAAACAATACAAAGTAGAATGAGGCACTGTGTCTTAGCTCGTAAATTACCAATCTTAATGTGCCAATGTAACGCTTCATAAGCCGGCAAAAATCGCCGACATTCGCTTTAATCTGGCCGAAGTTCACACACCTTGTTTACACTTCACTATGAACTAGCGAGCTTAACGAGCGAAAGGGGCAGGAGGCGCTTACCTCTCCGTCGGTGTCTCCGGGCGTCCCTCTGCGCTGGACTTGGGGAGGCACCGAACGGGAGGAGCGTCATGTACTTAATGACACGCACTTGCAATGCGCTCACGTGGTAGCGCAAAGCATGCTGGTCATTGTAGTTCGTAAACCGTCTATTTTGTTAAGTGCTCGCTTAAAAGACCTAAGCATTAATTGAGTACGGTTATACATGATATCATATGTGTCTATTCGGTGTGAGATACAATGTGCCCATGTCAGAAATAATTTAACAATACCATCTGGGTAACAGAATTACAATAACACATTATTATTGTCTTCATTGGAAAGACATGGTCTTTTATATAGAGAAACAGCATGATCGATATCTCTGTTGGTAACTAGGATGACAACTTATCGTTCTTTTGTTAAATCATATTGATAGCCACATTCGTGATGTCAGCATTATAACGATGTGGTATCTTATTCAGGCAAACAATGAGTAATGTCTGTGATGGCGACTATGAGAAGTACGGTTGGATCTATTCTCAGATCATAGCGACATCCAGGGGATGGGTTCATTTAGCCCCTCCTTGTCGCTATTCAGCTTATATACCCATTTCTGTTCTTTCTTAAAGAGAAATTTGCTAACATCTGGGCAGTGGTCAGGAATGGTTGGCTGTTCTAAAATGGTCCACATGAAATCATTGGGGCCATGTCCCACTTCGAGAAAATGAGCTGTTAGGCGCGTAGCTTGTTTGCGGCAGCGGACAGTACTTTTATGTTCACAAATGCGAGTTCTTATTTTTCTTGTAGTCATGCCCACGTACCTTTTGGGGCATGGGCAAGTGATGAGATAAATTGTGTTCTCACTATTGCAATTTGTGAATTTCGTCTGTAGCCATGGGCGGCCTGTGCCAATATCCACTGTCGTGGATTTTGTCGTCTGCGGACAGACTGAACAGTTCCCGCATGGGTGATGTCCTTGTACTGGCGGAAGATCCCATAGGGTCCCCACCTGTCGGGTCATCCTGGTTTTTGGCCGGGTATGTACCAGCTGGTCTTTTATGTTTTGACCTCTCTTAAAAGCAAAGAGTGGTACAGACAGCGTGTCTCCGCTGGTATTCAGAATTGACCAGTGATCCATCCTTCCGAGGTTGCCTCTTCTACTAGTTGACTAATCTTGGTTTTCAATTTCTCAGTTGGATCCTCCTTCAATGGAATATATGAATTCCGATCTTGAAGTTGTCTCAGGCATTCTGTTCTGTAGGTTTCTGTGTCCAAAAGCACAATAGCTCCGCCTTTGTCTGCCTGCTTGATTATGATTGCTTCGTTGGATGTTAAAGAACGTAAAGCTAATTTTTCTCTTTTGGGTAGATTCATGTAAGGCCTGGGCTTTTCACTCTTAAAGAGTGTGTTGATATCATTTTCAACAGCCTCTTCTAAGGCCTGGACTCTAGCTGGTAGGCCATGCACCGTAGGGTTGAAAGTCGATGGTTTCTTCAAACCAGTATTTGTGTCTAATTGTGATAAGGAGGTCGAATCATGTCTGGAAAAGAAGTAATGAAGCCTGACCTTTCTAAACAGCTTGGCTAGTTCGACTTGTGCTGTGAAGTGGTCGCCTTCATTCGTGGCCACAAAACCTAACCCTCTGTTGATATCAACACACTCTTTAAGAGTGAAAACTGAGAAATTGAAAACCAAGATTAGTCAACTAGTAGAAGAGGCAACCTCGGAAGGATGGATCACTCCCCAGGAAGGTCAATACTTGTTTACTTCCCATCCTTCCATTCCATATTTCTACTGCCTCCCCAAGGTCCATAAACCACAGAGACCACCGCCAGGGAGACCAATAATTTCTGGAGTTGGTTCCATTTTGGAACCACTGTCCACTTTTGTGGATCATTTTTTGAGCCCTATTGTAAGAGAAATGCCCACGTATTTGAAGGACACTAAAGATGTCCTGCGGCTCTTACCTGACATCGAGTTTGACATCTCGAGAGACCTTCTCATCTCCTTCGATGTCGAGTCGCTCTATACATCTATCCCCCAGACAGAGACCTTAGAGGTCATTGATACCATCCTACAAGGGAGGGACCTACAGTCTCGAACACCTGTCCCCTTCATCATGAACTTGGCTGAACTAGCGATGAAAGAGAATTATTTCAAATTCGAAGACACTACCTATCTACAAACATCTGGCACGAGCATGGGTATTGTCTTTGCTCCTAGTCTAGCTAATCTTTATGTTCATATATTCGAACAGTCGAAGGTGCTCAATCATGACAACCCGTACTATGTATCGCTCCGAGTGTGGAAGCGATACATAGACGACATCTTCGTTGTCTGGAGAGGTTCGGAATCAGATCTGATGGACTTTCATCGCTGGTTAAATTCCTGCAACATCTATTTGAATTTCACTATTGAATTCAGTAGAACCCAGTTACCGTTCTTAGATCTTCTGATTTTGGCCACTCCTGATGGTCTAATTTCAGAATTGTACAGGAAACCAATGGCCAGAAATGCACTCCTCAATTATGAGAGTTGCCACCCCAGAGCACTCAGAAATAACCTGCCCTTTGGACAGTTTCTAAGGCTTAAAAGAAACTGTTCAACTAGAGAGGCTTTTGAGACCCATTCAGCCAAACTGTCAGAACAGCTACGTGAGAAAAATTATCCATCCACGATTATCCTCCAATCTAAGAAAAGGGCGTCGAATAATAACCGGGAAGCACTTCTGGAGCTGGCGGTCCCAAAAGCAAAGTCGGATAGGATGACCTTTGTAAATACTTTTCACACCAGATCCAATCAGGTCAAAAAGATCATACGGAAACACTGGTCAATTCTGAATACCAGCGGAGACACACTGCCTGTACCACTCTTTGCTTTTAAGAGAGGTCAAAACATAAAAGACCAGCTGGTACATACCCGGCCAAAAACCAGGATGACCCGACAGGTGGGGACCCTATGGGATCTTCCGCCAGTACAAGGACATCACCCATGCGGGAACTGTGCAGTCTGTCCGCAGACGACAAAATCCACGACAGTGGATATTGGCACAGGCCGCCCATGGCTACAGACGAAATTCACAAATTGCAATAGTGAGAACACAATTTATTTCATCACTTGCCCATGCCCCAAAAGGTACGTGGGCATGACTACAAGAAAAATAAGAACTCGCATTTGTGAACATAAAAGTACTGTCCGCTGCCGCAAACAAGCTACACGCCTAACAGCTCATTTTCTCGAAGTGGGACATGGCCCCAATGATTTCATGTGGACCATTTTAGAACAGCCAACCATTCCTGACCACTGCCCAGATGTTAGCAAATTTCTCTTTAAGAAAGAACAGAAATGGGTATATAAGCTGAATAGCGACAAGGAGGGGCTAAATGAACCCATCCCCTGGATGTCGCTATGATCTGAGAATAGATCCAACCGTACTTCTCATAGTCGCCATCACAGAGATTACTCATTGTTTGCCTGAATAAGATACCACATCGTTATAATGCTGACATCACGAATGTGGCTATCGATATGATTTAACAAAAGAATGATAGGTTGTCATCCTAGTTACCAACAGAGATATCGATCATGCTGTTTCTCTATATAAAAGACCATGTCTTTCCAATGAAGACAATAATAATGTGTTATTGTAATTCTGTTACCCAGATGGTATTGTTAAATTATTTCTGACATGGGCACATTGTATCTCACACCGAATAGACACATATGATATCATGTATAACCGTATTCAATTAATTCTTAGGTCTTTTAAGCGAGCACTTAACAAAATAGACGGTTTACGAACTACAATGACCAGCATGCTTTGCGCTACCACGTGAGCGCATTGCAAGTGCGTGTTATTAAGTACATGGCGCTCCTCCCGTTCGGTGCCTCCCCAAGTCCAGCGCAGAGGGACGCCCGGAGACACCGACGGAGAGGTAAGCGCCTCCTGCCCCTTTCGCTCGTTAAGCTCGCTAGTTCATAGTGAAGTGTAAACAAGGTGTGTGAACTTCGGCCAGATTAAAGCGAATGTCGGCGATTTTTACCGGCTTATGAAGCGTTATATTGGCACATTAAGATTGGTAATTTACGAGCTAAGACACAGTGCCTCATTCTACTTTGTATTGTTTGTTCATAACACATTTGACGTATTGACGCCATTGCCTGAGGCGATCCCGACTTACATTCATTCTCGAGCGAGGGAGACGCCTTAGTTGTTATATAAGATTGATTTGACTATTCAAGTGTGAGAAACTTTTAACATTGCCGGCTCACTTTAAGGGCACGCATTGTAGAGAACGCGTGCAGTTTCCAGTCAAGGACAGAACCTTTTTTTTAATCTATGATAAGTAGCGCTAGTCATAACAGTTGATCAACATGAATAGTCTGTTGTACATCAAAGACACAGATGATCAGATATTTGAAAGATAGGCCATTACACATTGTGCACAGAGTTGTTCATGCTACTGCGTGGCACATTATGAGATCGCTAATAGCAACTCTAAGCAGTGTGGTAATCTTCTGGTGCCCTAAGGGATTCACAGTGAAGGCTTATGTGTATTTATATGTTTTTTCTAAACAGAGCGGTGCTCCTCATTTACCTGAGCTGCAGCCAGGTGAGGTGAGGCGCGATCCCCACACTAAATGGGTGAGTGTTAATTTGTCATGAAACATGTGCTGGCAAGTCACTTCAATAACACTACTAATGAGTGTATTGTTTCATAAAACTTGTAATACTATGTGTCTCTCTTCACTTCCCCTCCTGTTTTTGTGATTTCATATTCTAGATTGTGGCGGAGCATCTGAGCCTGAAGATCAGGTTATATTATTCCTTTTTATTGTGTATTTTAGTCACTATTTCCACAGCAGTAGCACCATCTAGGTCCTGAAGAATGCATAGGTAATGCCATGTATGCAGAAACATGTTGACCACTCGCTGAGCAGATATTTTGTCAAATCTGCTTTCACACTTTTGTTTTTAGAGTTAGGGAGCTGAGAGAAAACATTAAAGGTCTTTCTTCTACTCAGTCTCACCTAATTTTATATTTTCACTAATCACTTATTCTGCACTGCTTTTTTCAGTTGTCCTAGTATACTGTTTCCGACCACCAGATAAGAACGGTGGGTCCTCTTATCTCTATATCACATTGTGTAACTGCGATTGCACTGACTCCTGGGTAAGGAGAACCCAAATGATGTAACAGTGGCGGGACAGGTAGATAACTGATGGGAAAATTTTCACCCAGAGTATGTGCCTCACGTGAATGTGGTGTCATTATATCACGTGGTGCAATTGGTTAATGTAGCTGCCACCCTTCCTTTGTTTGTCACGTCAACAGTTGTCTGTGATTTGAGTTCACCTTTAGACTCCTAGATACTCTTTTGTGTTGACTCACGTTATTGGTTGGGCTTGTATCTAGTATGAGTCGGTAAACCAGCCCTTAGACCCCCTTCTATGTAGTTTGTTAATTGTTGCCATATCGATGGCACCTATAAGATCATAGGTCAACTCGTATAGCTGACGCCCCCTTACAAAGCCCTTTTGATCTACATGCAAGATGTTTGTTGCGACTGCCCCCAACCTATTTGCCAACACAGATGTAAAGATTTTATAATCTGTATTTAAGATAGAAATTGGTCTATAAGACCCACAATTACTTGCTGATTTTCCTGGTTTTAATGTCAGTGTTATCGAGACGCTATCCCATGAGGTAGGAGGAGGCATCCCTTCCTGGAGGATCTTATTAAACAACTCGGTTAAGAAAGGGAGGATTGTTGGAATCAGGGCTATATAAATTTCAGACGGCAGACCATCTGGACCTGATGCCCTACTTTTTTTACTACTAGCAATTGCTAGCCTAACTTCCTCTTGAGAGATAGGATCTTCTAGTGCAGTGCTTTGTTCTGGTGACAGTGCCGGAAGAGAAACCCCCGCCAGCCAATCTTCAACCTGCTTTGACTCAACGTTCTTATCTTCACAGTATATTTTACTAAAGAAATCCCGAAGTGCTCTCCTAATGTCAACATCAGTGGAGAATGTTACACCACCGGCCGTAATTGAATTAATGTTATTGCGAACTTGCTCAGTCTTCGTCTTCCAGGCCAACAACTTACCCGCCCCCTCGCCATACTCAAAATGTGCCAACTTGCTGGCTTCCCATCTCTCTAAGACCCTAGCATTTAAAACTGAGCTTAGCTCTCCTTTTAAGGTGGTCACTTTATTCTGCCACTCTTGTACTGTGGTCGAGAGGGTGTCTGGATGCCTAGCAATTTCTGTTTGAATTCTAGTCATCTCCAGTTCTAAGGAGGCCACTGCTTCCCTATAGATCTTGTTCTTATGTGAAGCTTTATTAGTTATGTAACCCCTTAAGAATGCTTTAAGTGCATCCCAAATAACACCTGCAGAGGCAGAACCCAAATTTGCTTCAATAAAGAACTGCACCTCCACATTGAGAGCATCGATGATATTTGGCGAGGAGAGCAACGAACGATCAAAGGACCAATTTCTTGATCGACTCTTAGGAAATCCTTCCAAATCTAAAAGAATCGCCTCATGGTCTGATAGATGAAATGGTAGATGAGAGACCGATTTAACCAGGTTAACTAATAATTGGCTAATCAAAATAAAAATCAATACGAGACTGGTGATGATATCTGTAGTTTCGAAATGTGACTCCTCTTTGCAGCCCATGCAATGATCTCCAGATGTCATTATATCCTAGCTGCTTCATGCTATCTTGCAGGTAAGACTTAGTTTTAGATAAGATTTTAGCTCTGTTAAAGGGTGATTTATCCACTAGGGGATCCAGAACTATGTTGAAGTCGCCTGCTAATATAACCGGTTCGGGGAATAGATACAGGTGTGAAAAGAGAGTCTTCAAAACCGATGGGTCATCCTGATTAGGACCATAGTATCCCACTATAGTGATTGGAGACCCCGATATTATAACTGATGCTATTACCCACCGGCCACCAGAGTCTACCAACTTAGAGACCAATCTCGCTTTAATGGATTTTTAAAAAAAGGATTGCCACTCCTCTAGTGTGCATCGATTGCGAAGTTGTTATGCAAATATCGATCCACCTGTTCTTTTTAACCAGGGAAAGCATTTCAGACTCAGCCAGGTGTGTCTCCTGGAGTACTATAATCTGTGCAGCTGAATCACGGAGATATTGCATAATGTTATTTTTCCTTGGACTAGTTCGCAAACCATTAGTATTCCAGGAGAGAATAGCCAATTTACTCATTATACTGATATTCCCACATCCCTACTTTTTCAATACCCCCAACTTTATAAAAGCTGATCTGCAAGAGGCCCCTAACCAGAAGAAAAAATTGGACAGTCACATGCCCTTTTGACAACAACAATAACAATATCAAGCATAAAGCAAAATTAAAGCGAAAATGAGGACTTTCTTTTGATTTTTTCCCCTGCAACCCCCCCCCCCTGTGCCCCTGCCTAACCCCCCACCCCCCGTGGGAAACCCTTGCTCTATCTATCTGGAAGAACCAGAAGACAGCACTCTATCATGGACTCCCGCCTTAACCATAACCGGGGAAAAAAACAGGGAGAAAAGAAAAATGTCATAGGAGAGAATGAAGAGAAATAATTCTATCCTATATACCCTGTACTCTCCCTACGAGATCCATGTTATGTAATATATATTGTGTGTTATGTGTTATTGTGTTATGTGTTATATATCTCACTAATTTTGTTTCAAACATGATTACACCCATCATTATACACGTATATTTCCCTTTATGTCTTTCTTTATGTTTTTAGTTTTCCAAAAATTATTAGATAACCACTCAGGGAAGCTTAGCCTAGCTGGACGCTCCTTTTTCTTTGCCCATGGTCAGCAGTAACTCGCCCGCCCCCTGCACTGATCTAATATTATGCATGCTGTTATTATACATAACTCTCAATGCAGCCGGAAAAACTAGTTGAGCCACTGCACCGTAGCTTCTGAGAGCCTCGAACCTTTTCCCAAACTCCCATTGCTTGTCCAGAGTAACCCTGGATAAGTCAGATCGAATTTGAAAGTTGAATCCCTTCGCACTGACAGATTTCTGTTTTAAGGCCAGATTTAAAATGGTTTCCTTAAGGGAGTATGTATGAAAGTTAACCAAGACTTTTCTGGGCTTGGATCTTTGGGGATTCTTTCTAAAAGGCTCTCTATGAATGCGTTGGATGTCTAAGGCTAATTCTTCCTCTGACTGGTCCAATCGCAACGCTTCTTTCAACAGTGAGATGACGAACTGCTTAATGTCTGAACCTTCTTTATCCTCAGGAATATTCAAGATATGAAGGTTATTCCTTCGGGCATTATTCTCCAGCGTCTCCATCCTTTCTGCTAAGGTTTGATCATCTTTCCTAAGCGTGGTGATGTTCGCTTTTACTTCATCAAGATGTAAGGACATACCTGTTAACCTGTCCTCAAGTACCTCCGTTCTCAATGTAAGATCACTTAATTTTTTATCCAGAGATTCACAAAAACACCTGATGTCCGCCTGATTTGCCGCCGAAGTCTCAAACCCTTTTTTAATATCAGCCGACAGAGATGTAAACATTCCCTGAAAAGAAGCCTGCAAAGTGGCAACCAGGTCTGCATTAATGCCGTTAGACGACATAACACTGGACAGGGGAACTGATGTAACTGATGTGGCTGACGTAGCTCCTTGCATAGTATCTTGTAAGCTCGAACCAAATGTTAAAGACGAGGGGGCCAGCAAGAACGGTGGAGCCAATGGGGGAGCCAGGACCAAAGCAAGAGGCGGGGGGCGACCCAATGTACAAACAATAGTGTCGCCAACCTCACTCTCTGTGTCCCCATCTCGATCTATTCCAACCTCCACACTAGCTCCCAAATGCACTGAGCTTTACACGCCACCTGTAGCCATATCCATTAGGGTATTATTATTATTAGGCAAGACCTCAATGCTCATTGCCCCCTCAGGACGTATAACCTCTGCTGGTGACTTTTCTAAGTTATCAGGGGGAGGAATTTTATCTGGTAATAGTACCACTTGTGGGATCACCTTAAAAAATGACCTTAGTGACGGAGTTATTTTCGAAACAGAGCTGGAAATGTTGCCCTTAGACCCCTTAGATGGTTTACAGGTATAGGCGCACTTCACCTTAACCTGGCCTGTCAAGTATGAGGAAAGCTTCTTTTTGCTGTTTGTGCTGGCGTTATCAAAGATAGTATTACTGGCCACAACAGACTCCACCGGTTTAATCACAGACTCAGCCTCGCCTAAACATGGAACAGAGGGCAAGCTTAAACCAACATCCACAGAAAACCTAGTGTCTTGAGGCTGCGTTCACTTATTTTTCGCTTTTCTGGCCTCACCTTTGCACCCTTTATATTTGTTTCCTCTCAAGTTGTAAACCCCCTCTGCCCCGTTACCACCATTGCCGCTGTTGTTTCCGCAGCCTCCACCTCCTTCACTCCGTTCTTGATCCGTCGTCAGCTCCCCCACCTCTAGTGTATTCTTTGCAGATTTTCCAGTTACCTCCACCTCTGAAATGGGGCACGCAGAAGCTCCGCGACGTCCAGGAAGAAGACTTTGAGTCCGGCGTCCCCGTCAGAGCTCCAGGGCGGCCAGACTCCACACCGGCAAACTTGCTGTTAGCTGCAGAGATCCCCGGTGCACGTTCAAGATCTCCTTCCGGCTCACAAAGTTAGCAGCGGCCGGGATGATCACCGCAGCGGCAGCTGCAGCCTTCGGGGGTAGACACGCCCCCTCCAAACACATGGGTTCTAATGGCGAGCGGGCGGGAGAACATACATAAATGCCAACTTTTCTTCAGAAAGTAAGCTCGTTTTGATTAACCACTGCAGCGTGCTATGCTGCAAACAGCCTTAGATGTCGGAAAACCACATTCTAATTCAAACCGGTATGATTAATAAACCCCGGACGGGAGTCCACGAACAGAGCACCGCAGTAGCTCAAGCGGCTGCCGCCATGTTTGCCCCCTTTAGGAAGGATTGAGTCAAGGGCATATATATACACATATATCATATTTTAAGGTATTTATTTATTTATAGTTATTTGTTATATTATTACATATCATCACACTTTTAAAAATTCTGAAATGTTAATGTAAATAAACATTATTAGTTTAATAATATTTTTTAACTAGAAATAAGTAAATATATATATATTAATATATATGTGTCTTTAATTTTTTAATTTTTGTTAATTTGTTATATTTGTTGAAATTGATATTAACATCTATTTTATTTTTATTAACAATATTTGTTTTCAATATTTGTGTACTTACCATTATAAGTATAAGATAACAATATTTGTATATCAATATTATGGTTATGATATTTTGGCATGGGAATACTTTCATAAGCAATATTTTGTCTGTGAACCTTTCCTTCTCTCTTTCTTTCTTTCTTTCTTTCTTTCTTTCTTTCTTTCTTTCTTTCTTTCTTTCTTTCTTTCTTTCGTTCTTTCTTTCTTTTCTCTATTTGTTTCTCTCTTTACTTGTTTATTTCTATACTTATTTCCTTCTTTTCCATCTGTCGCTCCTTCTCTTTCCTTCTCTCTTTTTCCGTCGCTCTTTCTTTCCTTCCTTTGCTCTCGCTTTCCTTTCTGTCTTGTCCCTCTTTCTTTCTTGCGTTTTTGCTCACCTTCTTTCTGTCCCTCTCTCTCCATCTCCTTCTTTCTTTCTTTCTGTCTCAAAAGCAAGAGGCTGCAGCCAATGCCAGACTGTTTTACTTTTTCAGGTCTACGTTAGCCAAGAAAATTAGATTTTTAAAAAGTATGCGTACAACATAGTTACACAGAGGGGTTTCATCCATACTTCATTCATTACTCTGTGGTTTGGTGTCATTCACACGTTTCTTACACACACTAAGACATTGGCTGACTTTACAATTCGTTACCATTCTGGAAACATCTTTATTCGATTCACACAATCATCAAAGCAATAAAAACTCATCAATTACATTAAAATGTATATATAAATAAGATAAAAACAATGTATATAAAATACAGTGTTATTAATACATTTGCTAATTCATAAAGTGCAATTTTCTGAAGTTCTCGACATAAAGTGCTTTTTCAATTAGTTTTACATTTAGCAGCCTATAAGAGATATTTGTATGGATGTACAATCAAACAGTAGTAACACTATAAATTCATAATTCCTAGCTACCTTATTAATCATGGACATTATACATTAGAAACAGTAGAGCATGATTCAGCTATATAGTATTTATCACAAAAGTGTGCAGACATAAAAAAGTAAAAGATAACTCCTGGGCAAGACCTAGCATCATACATTGGCTTATTCCCTCACATGTCAGAATTTTAGAGATATTTGTATGGATCTACAATCAAACAGTAGTAACACTATAAATTCATAATTCCTAGATACGTTATTAATCATGGACATTATACATTATAAACAGTAGAGCTTCTGCATGATTCAGCTATATAGTATTTATCACAAAAGTGTGCAGACATAAAAAAGTAAAAGACAACTCCTGGGCAAGACCTAGCATCATACATTGGCATATTCCCTCACATGTCAGAATTTTAAACCTCGTTTTAATCTAATAAAATTGGCCGATAGTAGGAATCTGCTCTATCCGAATACAACCAACCTAGAGGTATCTGTTTTGAGGATGCACAACATTTCGGTGTACTGTCTAATGCCAAAATTCCTACCCAATGGGCGAATCCATTTTTTCCTTAGGGTTTCATAACAAGTACAGAAAAATAGAACATGAGCTAGGTCCTCTTGTCTACCCAAAGCACACTCAGTACAAATAGAATCACTGCCCTCATCAGCCCTTTTCCCTCACCTAGACGTATATTTCTTAATTTGTAATGTACCGTATCTAAATTTTAGATAATGTACTTTAGCTAGAAGGGGCTCAATATCATCCATAAAGGGCTCGAAGAAGGGGCTTATTTTAAAACTTAAAAACCGATTAGTGCATGAACCGTAGCCAGGGCATTCTGCAGTACTTTGATCAATGTAGTTCCAAAAAATGGTTTTACACTCCATTTTTGAGTCAGGGTGAGCTGTTCCGGGTGCTCCCAATATCTGCTCAGACCCAGGCGCAAAAAACACGTACGGATGTGGATCAGCCACGGGAATGTAACAAAGATATCAAGAGTAATTAATTCACTTATTGCCTGTCTATATGTCTGCAATTCTTCCATTGTCCATACTCTAATCCAATAGGAAAGAGACATCCATATGGCCCTATGCTCGATCCGCTTAAGACCTAGGTCCATCATGAGAGGTATCACTGGGGTATTTTGAGGCAGGGCAGTGAATCTCCTCATGATTTTATTCTCTGCTAAGGTTAATGGGGAGAGAGCCCCACCTCCCCATAACTCTGAGCTGTATAAGGCAGCTGATTGAGCCCTAGCTTTATAAGCTAATAAAGCGGGGGTGATAGCCTTTGACGATGTTGAAAAAAGTTTTTTTGCAATTAGGCCAGCATTTTGGTTGAGAGTAGTTTTAGATTTCACAATCTGGGGGCTCCAAGAAAGATTAGAATTTATGGTCACCCCCAGATAAATGAAATTTGTCACACGCTCCAGGCTTACTCCACTTGACTGCATTTTGTTTTTGAAGCATTTGTGCGGTCTGGTAGTCATATATTTGGGTTTTATTGGGTTAATTTCAAGACCCTTTTGTCTACAATATCCATCCAGTGCATTTAAAAGATTTTGAAGACCCCTAGGGGTTTGAGATAATAGGATGGTATCATCAGCAAAAGTTAAAGCACAAATGTGTTCACCCTCAATTTCGGGGAATCGTGGTTAGCTTTTTTAAGTGCTGTGATCATGTCATTGACATACAGGAGAAACAGGGTTGGCGCCAGGACACAGCCCTGGCGCACACCCCTTTTTACAGGTATCTCCTTTGTCAATCCACCCGCTTTCCCCAACGCACTTTTGCGTATGTATTCTCATGTAACCTAATAAGCTGTAGTACGATATTACTAGGGACCCCTTGCTGCAAAAGATTAGAACAAAGACATTCCCTGGGAATATAATCAAAAGCGGCCTTCAAATCAATGAAGGCCACATACAAATTCCCACGGCGCAACCTTGTATACTTCCACGCAATAATTATTAGTCCCATGACCTGGTCTATCGTACTTGTTTTCTTCCTGAAACCAGCTTGGCAAGAGGAGAGGACATTATTGTCCACGATCCAATCATTCAACCTATAAAGAATATGTTTAGCATAAACGTTTTGTAATATATCTAGAAGACTGATGGTTCTGTAATTTGCAGGTTCATTCCTGGAACCTTTCTTATAGATTGGAACCCTCTCCGCTCCTTTCCATGAAGCAGGGACAGGCTGGCCATTGCAAAGAAGATTTATATAAGGGGCCCATACATCTGGCTCATGTTTAAATAAGTCCCCAGGGATCTTATCAGGAACTGGCGCTTTAGACAATTTTATAGCAGCAATTGCCCTTGTTGTTTCTGCCATGGTAAACTGGAGGATAGGTGCTTGGCTCGATGACATAAATGTAGTAACCGTAGTTAGAGATTCTTCATTAACAATAGCCGGTAGAGTATAAAGGTGAGCAAAATGGTTGTACCAGGTCTTAGGGTCCAGATTATAGTCTTGGGCTGGGATTTCTGCCTTTGAGCCATTTGCTATAATTTTCCAGGACAGGAATTGATCATTTCTTTTAGAGCCTGATAGGAGTTCATCCCAGCTATCATCTTCCCACTTCCTGCGTGCAGCTTTCTGAACATTATTATAAGCAACCCTTGCTTTCCTGATCATAAATATATATTTTAGTGTCAAGGGCCTTACATAGGTCTCTCTTAGCAAGGGACCAATCAAAGTCAAACCAAAGATTAGAGTAACCATCCTTGGTTTTTGATTTATTGCTTCCAGAAGATGGTTTAGTTAAATGGTGCTTGATAGTTTCCATTAACATCTGATGGGTTTGAGTTATCGTGGGACCATTTGGAGACTCTGCTAAATAATGTGATAAATAGTCAGCAAAGGTATTATAGACAAATGTTAAAAGGTCAACATTGCCCAAGATAGCCGGCCACTTCAAAGCCATCCTATTATTAGAAAGTTGTGGTTGGATTACATCTGGAACCCTAACAAAACTAAATGAAAAGTAATACATAAAGAGACTCCCTGAAAGATCCAAGCACAAAGCAATTCGTTACCACATGCTACCCTTTCATGAGGAACACATCTACACACAAAGTAGTTCCCTTTAGTGCCAGGGAGTACTATGGTAATGTGTGTTTTTGGCCCAGTATGTTCCAAAACTATAAAGTGTTGCAGAAACCATGGCAAAATAAGCTAAGAATTGCCAGAAGGCTGACGGCCACAGCCAGACCTATTGGCTTTGTCAATGCTTGTTAAAATATGGCACTAGGATGGCTGCACACCGGAGGGCCACATGTGCATTAGAGCCTCCCTCAACCCATACCTTTGGCTCTTTTGTAGTTTGAATCCAAGACTCAATGTGCTCTATGACATGAGCAGGTAGGAGAAGTGTGGGGGTAATGCTGCTTAGAATTACTGGATAGGGTAAAATATATACCCTTCACAAGGTGTATCAAGGCACACAAACTTTAGAAGAGTCAGAGACTAAGGTTAAATACATATGTCACAGGAAGGCCGCATACTCAAATAGTGCAGCAAGCTGTTCCAGCGAACTCATATGTGAGATTGAGCCCGTTGACTTGAGAATTTCATGTCGCATACATAGCATCAGGTAGACCCAGCCTTACCACTTACGTCTCTCAGATCAGGGATGCAGCAGCATGCTATACGCTAGTCTTGCACCTCAAGAATGCAGGCCTATGTGTGCATAAGCGAGAGCCAGCCACATAGGCAACACTGATCCACATTCATAACAAATTTAGAGGTGAGCAGCCTACTGCCATCAGTCTTTCGGAGTGTTTTCTTGCATCCAGCATGGGCATCCACTGAAATTTTTCCAGTGGGAGCAAATGTTTTACTTCATCCTTCCTCTGCACGGCGCAGATGTCACAGAGCACGGTGATGTCATCTCAATACATAGCTGGCAAGTTTTGAGACTCCTTATGTGTGACATTTCACATTTGCCATGATTTTATGTGTGACACTTTATCATATGGGGAGATGTGTCGTGGAGTATAAAGAGGTTATTTATAACAATAATGCTCTTTTCTAAATCGTAATGTTCTAAGAGGCCTTTAAAAGCTGCAGCAACGTTAGACACACATGATGCTTACATTGGCATGTCAGAACTTCAGGAAGCAATGACTTGGATCCTATTGGCCATTCACAGGCAGATCACAGCTGCAGCAGGGAGCCTGGCACCAGTACCACCCCCTTTTGTACCACCAGTACTACAGTCATCCCTTTGCTCTTTACTCCTGCGTCTGAGTCTGCTAAATGTCAGACAGAGGAGGGGAGTACATAGACAGTTTGGAGCAGCAATGCTAAACAGCTGGGTTTCTGGCACTACAGACAGAGAAAAAATAGACAGCATAAAATGGAGATTTCACTTGGGATATTTCCTCCACCATACTATCTTTGACCACTTTTCTCATGAGCCAGAAATGTCTCCATTGCCATCTGTTCCTAAAACAAGTCATGAACTAGTCAATGACAAGACAAAGCACAATCCTTTTGTTGGTGTACGGACTAGAATATTCCTAACACACTCCTCTTTCTTTCCAACTCACCTCCCCATCCTTTTCGTCCATTAATTCATATTTTCTTCCTGTCTCAATTGCCAGTCCTTTTCCTTTCCCCTTTCTCTTTATGTATGTATTTTCTCTTGCCTTTATTTTCTCCCTCTCATCTTTTACCCTTTATCCCTTACCTTCAACCCCCTCTCGCATTATTATCTCAACTTCTCTATCTTGTCCTTCCAAACTCCTCAAGCTTTCCAGTGACCTCTTGTTCATATTGCTTCTCGCTCCTCCTTTAGTCCCTATATCCTTCCTTTGCACCCTTTTCTCCATCTGCACTATGTACTATTCATTCCCACATATATTTGGTGCTCTTGTTTCACATCATGTGAAAGAAAAGTTCTCTACTAGTAACTGTTTAGATGCCAAGTGTCCCTTTACCATTTTTAACATTATCAGCTAGTTCTAGCTTTTTAACCAATCTCACAATGCCCTCTGGGATTTGTAGTTTTAATTTTTTTTAATTTTTAATTTGAGTTTAAATGTCAAGTGTGCAAAGTGATTCTGGGTAAAAATGTTCATGATTTACGACTAGTGGAACTGGGAGTGAAACATGACAGAAGCACATGGCAGCAACTTGATATTGTGAGTGTTCCGCTGAGCTCGTTACCCTGTCTTGTCATCACTTTCTTTTTGCAGTCGCCGCGATCATCTCATACGCTGACAGATACAGCTCAACTATCATCTCTGTTGACATAACCATAGATACTTGTCAGCAGGGTGGTCTGGACATTGGTTTGTTGTTAACATTCCCCAGCCTTCATTAATCGTCGGCCTCACGATGAGGCCCGAATGACTGTACCGAAACAAGTCGCCTTGACTGAATGGAGGAGTCCAATGGAACAATAGTACCATTTAAGAAATTTGATACAAACACTTTGGATTGATTTTTGAGGGTGGACTGACTCCCTTGTTTGTGTACTGGACAACCTCATGTTTGGATTGCTTATAAATATGTAGCAACCACTGGGTACATAGTACGGGTAGGAAGGAATCGAGAACTAAGTGTATACATTTGTTTTGTTTTTATGTTTGTGTAAATGGTCAAAATTCCCCCTTTTCGTTGATGTGTCTCATTTGTTGTTAATATAGGGGAATTATGAAAGAATTTATAAGTTGATTTAACCAGATTTGGAGGTGGCATGTGACAAACAAATTTAAGCAAGTAAATATGAAGGGACTATGTACAGAAGAGTAGGATTTAATTTGTATGTGTCCTGCGGAAAATTGTGTTGAATCAATTCCTCCGCATCACTCCCCTTGCTCGCTGTCTGCACAGAGAGCAGCTGGACTTGTCAGCTCATCGAGCACCAGTGCACGATGGTTGTGCTGTCCAATCCCAGAAATGATTGAGCCTTTTCCTCCAAGAAAAAAATGGCAATCTCTCCACAGACAAGCAGCACCCACATGTGGTCTAACATCACTGCAGTGTCCCCCAACCAGCGTAACGGAAGGAAGAGATATTAGCTTATGTTACCAATCATGAGAGTCAATGCTGCTGTTTAGGGCGCTGAGGCATAAAATAGTTCTTCAATTGGCCTGCAGCCCACTGGGGCGGACTACGTAGCGCAACGCCCAAATATTGAAAATCTTAAAGGAGAGGATCACTTGCCAGCTGGAGGTCTAGCTGATTTGCATGATTCATGCCAGACGCAAGTGAAAAATCCTGGTGGTGGGCAAGTGCCCCTCCCCACCTTGCGGTTGTCCATGGCATCCAGGGCTCTGAGTTGGGCTATCTGGCCTTAATATTTTCGATGCAGTGATCTTAACAATATATTTGGAGAGAAAATAATATTTCCTCTGTTTATACTGTTCTTTGTGTAAGCACAATCTGTGCACTATACATTAAGCTGTGCATGCACTAATGCTATCTGCCTTCTAACTACTCACACACTTGTATATGCACTCAGTAATGTGCTAAGTTTAGTGGTCCACAAAGTGTTATATTGCATGGTATTGTGATGTGCGAAGAAATATGTGCATTTTTTCTGGTCCTGTGCAACCTCTTCCCTGAAAAAACTTTAGAAGGCAGGACACATTCTGCATGGAGCTATGAGAATGCAGCAAGTGTTAGAGTATAATTCTAGTAAGATAGGTTAGGTGCGTAATGCACTTGCTTGCATTGATCTGTGTTTAACTTGCAGGTCATGTGTTTGAATCATAAAATAGTTTCACGCTATTCATCCACCCCTCCTTCACACAATCTTCAATCTAGATAAGTGCATGAGTTTAGGTGGATGGATTCATACAGCTGGATTGGTAAATGATTTTTTTTTTCCAAGACCTTTATTACACAATCATGAATTGACACAGCATAGAGCCTACAGCCCCGAGGGCCGGCTGCGGTATGTACAGCTACCAAGCAACAATTCCAGAGTAGACACAGCCATTCAGCCGACACCCCGGAGGTCCGGCGGCGTGGTAGCAAGGTATGCATAGAGTAGCCAAAGTCTTATTCCGGATAATCTATAGGTCTATGGTATTTTCTATTGTAAACAAAACGTAGTTGTTCGAAGCAGAGGAAACAGTAATCTGAACAATAGCAGACAGCCTTCTCGCCATAGAGCTCGCGCGGTTCAGGAGCAAGCACTAATCACACTTACTGAGGGATGATACGCCTGGTCATTGCCTTATCCGCCGTTGGGGAAGTACATAATTCGCCTCTATAGGCATTCCAGCGACCCCATTTCTTATCCCAGACTCCGGGACACCCCCTGGTTTTGTAAACCGATTTTTCGGATAGCATGCACACGTCCATTGCGGCCACCCACCTAATCAGGAGCGGTTTGTGCGGTGAACCCCATTGCATGGCTATTTCACGCTTCAATAGAAGGAAGCTTAGGTCCGCCCAGCGCTGCTCTATTGCAGTTAAGTCTGTAGGGTCCCATATATTGAGGAGCGCACATTTGGGAGTCAGAGGGACCGGCTTCCCCAGGGCGTCAGTCATTTTCAGGATGGCCCGGTTCCAAAGGTCTTGGACCACTGGGCATTCCCACAGGATATGGTAGAAAGTACCTATTAAGCCACAGTGACGGAGGCAAAGGTCAGAGGGGCGTCGGCCTATCTTGGCTAAAAGGGGGCCTGACATGTACGTTCTATGTAGTATTTTCAGCTGTATTAACCGGAACCTGTGATTAATGGCTGTTTCGCGCGGGGACATCAGCGCTGACTGCCATTCTACATCATCTAGAGTGCCAACGTCAGTTTGCCATTTATCCCGCAGGAGATGAAAAGTGTTCGGCATGTTGTTGCACAATTTGCGGTATGTGTAAGATATCGCCTTGGCTTGTAGGGGTTCAGATAAGAGTCTGTCCTCGAGGGGCGAGGATTGTGGAAGGGAGGCGAGATCTGGGACATTGGTGAGTATGGCGTGTTTAATTTGGAGGTATCGGAAGATCTCAGATTGAGCCAAACTGTACGTGTCTTGCAGTTCTCTGAATGTCAGTAGTTTGCCCTTGTGGAGCAAGTCGCCAATAGTGGAGATGCCCAATGTGTCCCATTTATCAAAGCCTCTGTAATGGCATAGGGTGCCTAGCCTGTATGAGGTCCAGAGTGGGGTGGAGAGTGTGAGGGTGTCGGCCCATCCGAGTCGTTTGTTCCCGCGTTGCCATATTGACAATGTGTGAGACATTGGGCCTATATATCGAGCTCGGGAGTGTTTGCCGTAAAGAGCTTCGAGATAGCCGCCACAGCCCGTCTGGTATTTCTCCAAGTGGAAGGCAGGGTTTGTGGGTGTGCCATAGATCCATTAGTTGGTGGCGACCAATTGGGTCGCCCAATAATAGAGGCGGATGTTGGGGAGGGCGATACCTCCGTCGTACCACCCTTGCGTGAGAGAGAGGAGAGCAATTCGCGGGGAGCCGCCATCCCATAGGAGGATATTTACAACAAGGGGTGGTGATGGACAGAGTCTCTGAATTAAGCAGAATACTCTCACCCAGTCAAGAGATCAGGGCTAAATCCAACACTGTTTTTTAGCTCATTGCACCATCCCAGTTTCAGAACCTGGCTGTAAGCAAATTAGTCTGTCCCTGGCCCAGTGCATCATGGGAACAGGGCAGACCAGACTACAAAAGCCAATTCTTACACTGGGAAGGAAACAAGCTTCCGGGGACCGGTTTCTGGCATTTCAGCCGTCTTCGACTGCACCATCAGGATTCAAGCAAGCCGGGCCGAAGACGGCTGTAATGCCAGAAACCGGTCCCCGGAAGCTTGTTTCCTTCCCAGTGTAAGAATTGGCTTTTGTAGTTTGGTTTGCCCTGTTCCCATCATGCACTGGGACAGGAACAGACTAATTTGCATACAGCCAGGTTCTGAAACTGGGATGGTGCAATGAGCTAAAAAACGGTGTTGGATCTAGCCCTGATCTCTTGACTGGGTGAGAGTATTCTGCCTAATTCAGAGACTCTGTCCCTCACCACCCCTTGTTGTAAATAATTTTGTCCACCCTAAGCGTGGAAGGGTATACTCAGACATGAGTCCCTTGCTCATTGCACCATCAGGATTCAAGCAAGCCAGGCCGAAGACGGCTGTAATGCCAGAAACCGGTCCCCGGAAGCTTGTTTCCTTCCCAGTGTAAGAATTAGCTTTTGTAGTTTGGTTTGCCCTGTTCCCATCATGCACTGGGACAGGAACAGACAAATTTGCATACAGCCAGGTTCTGAAACTGGGATGGTGCAATGAGCTAAAAAACGGTGTTGGATCTAGCCCTGATCTCTTGACTGGGTGAGAGTATTCTGCTTAATTCAGAGACTCTGTCCCTCACCACCCCTTGTTGTAAATAATTTTGTCCACCCTAAGCGTGGAAGGGTATACTCAGACATGAGTCCCTTGCTCATTGCACCATCAGGATTCAAGCAAGCCGGGCCGAAGACGGCTGTAATGCCAGAAATCGGTCCCCGGAAGCTTGTTTCCTTCCCAGTGTAAGAATTGGCTTTTGTAGTTTGGTTTGCCCTGTTCCCATCATGCACTGGGACAGGAACAGACTAATTTGCATACAGCCAGGTTCTGAAACTGGGATGGTGCAATGAGCTAAAAAACAGTGTTGGATCTAGCCCTGATCTCTTGACTGGGTGAGAGTATTCTGCTTAATTCAGAGACTCTGTCCCTCACCACCCCTTGTTGTAAATAATTTTGTCCACCCTAAGCGTGGAAGGGTATACTCAGACATGAGTCCCTTGCTCATTGCACCATCAGGATTCAAGCAAGCCGGGCCGAAGACAGCTGTAATGCCAGAAACCGGTCCCCGGAAGCTTGTTTACTTCCCAGTGTAAGAATTGGCTTTTGTAGTTTGGTTTGCCCTGTTCCCATCATGCACTGGGACAGGAACAGACTAATTTGCATACAGCCAGGTTCTGAAACTGGGATGGTGCAATGAGCTAAAAAACGGTGTTGGATCTAGCCCTGATCTCTTAACTGGGTGAGAGTATTCTGCTTAGTTCAGAGACTCTGTCCCTCACCACCCCTTGTTGTAAATAATCCCATAGGAGGAGGCGGAGGTCTCCCTCGATTAAATTGAAGTAGGAGTCAGGTACGGGGAATGGGCAGTTCTGAAGGGCATAGAGGAACCGAGGGAGCGCAAGCATTTTAAACAGGGCCGCTCTGCCAGGGAGATAGAGGGGGAGCGTTCTCCAGTGTGAGACGTTGGCATGGAGTCTCTGGAGTGGGCCTTGAAGGTTGCGGTCATGGAACAGTTGGGGGTCAGGAGTGACAAAGATTCCCAAATATTTAAAACCGCCTTGGGCAATTTCAATGGAGTAGCCTCTCAGGAGAGGTGGGGGTGGACCGCGGAGAACATACAGCACCAATTTGGACCAATTGATGGTGAAGCCCGAGTATTCACCAAAATTGGTGATCACATGCAGCAAACTGTTAAGGGAGGATCTAGGGGAGGAGAGATATACTAGGATGTCATCCGCATATAGTGAAATCTTGTCGACCGTGTCAGCGTTCCATCAGAGGCCTCGGATGGAGTTGTCGGTTCGTATCCAGTGGGCTAGCGGTTCGAGAGTGAGGGTGAATAACAGGGGAGACAGCGGGCAGCCTTGTCGTGTGCCCCTATGTAGGGGAAAGCGCCTGGACGTATGCCCGTTGACACAAACCTGTCCCTAAAGGTCAGTGTAGAGTAAGCGAACCCATTGTATAAATCTGGGGCCAAAGCCAAAGCAGAGGAGCACCTCGAAGAGGTAAGACCACATTCGATAGAATCGAAGGCGAGTGTCGCGTCGAGGGACAGGATGGCCGCGTCCTCACGGAGGTGCGGTATCCTACTCATGACATTATGGACACGGCGAAGATTGAGCGCAGTGTTGTGGCCCGGCAGGAAGCCCGATTGATCTTCGTGTATCAGGGCTGGGAGAACTGTCATGAGTCTGGTGGCAAGGAGCTTGGCAAGGACTTTTACTTCAGTGTTAATGAGAGAAATAGGTCGGTAGGAGCCGCAGTCAGCAGTTGGCTTATTGGGTTTACGGAGAACCACGATCGAAGCCAGTCGCTGGTCCGGTGGCAAGCAGCCGACTTCGCAGCTTTCCTCGAACATCGCCTTGAGATGTGGGAGGATCTCACCCACCATGCCCTTCAGGAACTCAATAGGGACGCCATTAGGGCCCATTGCCTTGCCAGATTGAATGGCGAATAAGGCATTTCTCACTTCCTCCGTTGTTAGGTCCGCCTCCAGCTCCTGTCTCTCGGTCTCTGAGAGAGAAGGGAGCCTCATTTCGGCTAAGAGCAGTTTGGATTCTTCCGCGTTGTAGTGGGCTCTGCCGGTATAGACCCCCTCCAGGTGGGTGGCGAAGGCCTCCGCTACATCGGCCGGATCTGTGACAGTAGATTGATCTGGAAGGGTTAATTCCGCAATCCAGCGGGAACCCTGCTCCCGTTTTTCGAGCCACGCGAGCATCTTGCCTGCCCTGTCCCCCAACTCGTAGACACGGTGGCGGGTTTTCAAGAGCTTGGCTTGCGCCTTTTCCAACGCCAGTGCTCTATATTCTATTTGTTTCGCTTGAAAGCGGGTCGTTGTCTCATCCGTGGGGTTCGTGTTGTGGAGGGATTCCAGGTTAAGTAGATCTGTTTCCACGTGTGACAAGAGTTCATTCTGTTTGTGGATGTAACCTGTTTTGAGAGCTAGCGCCTTACCCTTGATTACGGCTTTGTATGCCTCCCATATTGTTATGGCTGAAGTCACTGACCCTACATTTTTGGCAAAGTAGTATTCGGTGTGTTCAAGCAAGCTATCGTGTATGTCAGCGATTTTTAGGAGCCAGGGCACGATTATTATGGGGCCGCGTGTCTGTTGGCGGTGATGTGTAAATTGCACCGTAAGGGGGGAGTGGTCGGAGATCCCTCTAGGGAGCCCCACTGGACCGCGAAAGAATTGTAAATCAGTGACGGGTGAGAAGAAATAGTCTATACGAGAACTGCTATTGTGAGCGTTGGAGTAGTGCGTGTAGTAGGGCGTATGGGGGCGGGACAGGCGCCATAGGTCTGCGAGCTCCATCATTTGTGTAAAGTGGGAGAGGTCCGAGCTTGACTTGTGTGAGGGACGGTGGGGGTGACTATCACTGGCATCACTCATTGTCATATTGAAATCGCCCCCAATAAGTAGGGGTCCCTGCGGAAGATCGAGCATTAGGCGTTGTAGGGTCTGGAGTGCGGCTGTGCCTAGGGCTGGAGGGATGTAGACTGAAATAACATTCAGTGGCTTGCCTTCCCAGGTGGCTTCCACCACTGCATACCGCCCAAGAGGATCAGCCCATGTTTTCGTGCATGTCAGGGCCGCATTCTTACGCACCAAAATACCGGTGCCCCTAGATCCAGAGGTGAAACCGGCGTGCACTAGCAATTTATATCCGCCCCGGTTTAGCGCCTGGCATGCATTACCCATGAGGTGCGTCTCCTGGAGGAGAACCAGTTCTGGAGAATGGCGTTTGAGGTTTGAGATACTGCATCACCACCCCTCTTTTTATCTTATTGCCAAGACCATTAACGTTCCACGTCATAATGGTCAGGGACGTTGTCGAGGGGGGCGTCATGGGGGCCTAAATAAGTGAGATTGTACACGGATCAGTGACATGCGGTGCATAGAGTGCTGTCTAAGATAAAGGGCTCTAAGGGAGAGGGTTACCGTGGAGCCTGTTCGGGGCTAAGCATGGCCGAAGTCTGAGCCACAGGTATAGTGATGGCGCATGGCAACACACAGGTGGGTTCAACAGCGACGGGTCGCTAGAGGTAACGCGTGAGGTAGCGGCGTGCTGCATGTCGCGCTCTACTATCAAGAATCCGCTGCAATGAAGAATTAAGAACAAGAACAGAGACCATAGAATTCTCGTCACCAACTCCCCAACATTTCCCGTCCCCCCCAAACCCACCCCCCATACTGTTCCCCTCCCAACAACCCCCCTCCCTGCGTCCCTGCCCGCGGACTTAGAACTATCCACTCCCCAACTAGGCAGAGTGCCTGTCGCCCCCCCGAACATTAGAGAGGAGTGTGGAGAGCCAAGGGTGCCCTCGTCAGCCAATACTCGGATGATGTCGTCCAGTGCAAAGAATACAACCAAGATCAACAATAGCATTCACATAGTAGGAGTTAGTGATAATACGTAAACGGAAGCTAGTCCTGCGCCCGGGGTCACAAGGAGACCATCATGAGCGGAGGGGCAACTTCAGAGAGCGCCGCCGAGTCTATCATTGTAACATACGACAACCCACCTGAGAGAGAGAAGCAGGAGCTATAGCTAGTTCCAGTGCCCACAGGCTTCTCGCCTATCATCCCACATTGTCCAAGAAGCGTCATCAGGGGTTGAGCTGCCTCCCCCTATTATGGGCATTGAGAGGGTGATGCCCCTCTCGAGAGTTGTGAATTCGACAGCGACAGGAGTAGTTCAATCAACGACATCGGGGAGAGTGACCCACCCCGGAAGGAAGACAACAAAGGATACATAAGAGTCCAAGCCTGAGTGAAGTAGGAGGTGGGCTGTGACTCAAACGAGTGAGTCTTCGAGGAAGAGAGTCCGATATGCGCCAACCATCATATAGCAGAGTCGGTCGGTCATGGCGGAGAGTGTATCAGCTTGTAAAGGAGCGACTGAACTGTTCAATCTCACCTAGAATGTTCGGCGTTACTCTTCCTGCACGTTGTCCGTGAATAGGTCTTGACTTTCCGGCGGCACGCCCTCGTCAGAGTGATCTGCGGATTTCTTGCGCCGGTTGTGGGTGGAAGTCGACTGTCGCCACCCCTAGAGCCAGTCCCAAACATCAGCAGGAGACTAAAAAAAACAGGTCTTACCCTCCGCTTCAATGCGGAGCTTCGCCGGGAATAGCATAGAGTACTTGACAGACTGTGCACGGAGCGCCTTCTTCACCTCCAGGAAGCTACGTCGGCGGGCCTGTACCTTCATGGTGAAATCCGGAAAGATCGTGATTTGCGCATTGTCTATTCGCAAGGGCAGTCCTGCTCGCGCCGTTTGAAGGATGACATCACGGTCACGGAAGTTGAACACACGGGCCACGATGGGGCGGGAGGGAGCGCCCGGCTTTGGCTGGCCCCCAGGAACTCTGTGGGCCCATTCTATGGAAAAATAATTGGAGAGGTTCTTCGGCTGAAGGTGTTGCAGGACCAATTTCTCCACAAAAAGGTCGGCGGCCGGCTTCTCAAGGCGTTCGGCAACACCCAGGATGCGGAGGTTATTGCGTCGGGCGCGTCCTTCGTAGTCATCCAGGAGCACCTCCATCTGGTGTTGCTGTTTCTGAAGCTGAGTCACCTGTTGCTGCAGCGTGGAGGTGTCATCGACGAGCGCCAGGGTTTTAATTTCAATGTCCTTCACCTTGGAGTCCATCTTCCGGAGGTCGGCACGCAGCAGGGTCACCTCCACGCTCACTGAGTCAATGCGGGTTTCGAGTGAAGAGCGGACCCCTGCAATCGCCTCCATGACATCGTCCAGCGTGGGAAAGGGCTTCCCCTGTGGAGGGGGGGTTGTCGCCTTAAAGGTGGCGTCTGAAGCCGCATCTTTGGGGTCTCCTCGAGTGCCCCACGATAGTTTATTTATTTGCCTTTGGGTGGGGGGGCCGATTTCCTTTAGTGGAGGCCATTGCCGGTCCGGTCTCCGCCAGGGGCCGTGGTGATGGAAGACCAAGAGGCAAACCTGCTGGAGAAGGATAGGAGGAGGGGAGAAGGTGCCCCTCACTGGTAATCTTGGGGGAGGTGGGGGAGCGTGCACCGTACTCTCACAGTCACAGTTCGAGGGGGGGCGCTACTTCAAGTCGTTGGCGAGGAGTAGTGGGCCAAAAGGACCCACTCGCTGTGGAGTCGGCAGGCTGGATGTGGGTCAGCAGCAGGTGCTTGGCGGGCGATGCAGAGGGTCCCCGAGGGGGGACCCGGCGCCTCACAGCCTGTTCCCAGTCCCCGCTGGTCCTCCCCGGTAGAGCGCCCAAGCCCCGATGTGGAGAAGTGGAGGGGTGGGAGCAGCGTCCGCCTCAGTGAGTCCTGGTAGGCCCCGGGAGGTCAGGGTGTGATTCCGCAATCGGCTCCCCCGATGTATCCACCTGTCCCCATAGTGGTCCGCAAGATCTGGTCCAGAGGCAGGTCGGCAGGTGCAGGGGCAGGCCAGTCTTCACGGCATAGGGTGAGAGAAGAGGGCCGGAGCCGGCAGACAGTGTTGCTCCCTGGTGCTAGGCCCAAGCCGGGGACTCGCCTGGATGTTGACGCCGGGCGGGTGGGGGAGGCCTGTATGGGTCGTCCCGCTCCTCACCCGTAGGAGCTACTGGAGCGAAGGCAGGCTGTGGTGACAGGGAATCGCCACCCCCACACTCGATCAGCCGCAGTGAAGGCGCTGGAGGTCTGGTGCGATCTGTGGCAGCCCCGGAGTTTCACTCGGATGCGTCCCGAAAGACGGCCGCCATCTTGGGCCGACGTGCTCCGGCCGAGAGGATCCAGTCGCAGCGATTCTGGCTGGGCCAGCAGGTGTCAGAGGTCAACCGGGGGCCTCAAGAGGGTTACAGATGGGCGTCCAGTCGACCACGGGCCAGGCAGCAGCACTGGCGGAGGTAGGAAGGCCGGTTGGCTGTGTGGGCAGAGGAGCC
This sequence comes from Lissotriton helveticus, assembly GCF_964261635.1. Classification (NCBI taxonomy): domain Eukaryota; kingdom Metazoa; phylum Chordata; class Amphibia; order Caudata; family Salamandridae; genus Lissotriton; species Lissotriton helveticus. The sequence goes on along the minus strand of NC_136068.1, from coordinate 269,202,549 downwards.
ACCTCAAAGTGCGACCATTCTCCTCGGCATCTAGCCACGCCCCCCGGATTGGTAAATGATTGAATCTAAGCTCTTTTTTAATTGCATCCACATGCACACTCAGACATACCATTTTTCCAAAACCATGCACCACTCGTGTCCTACCACACCAAAAGACTCCTCGCTTCCGTTCATTATATACTCACATCCATCCAACCATCTATTCATTGCTTTATAAACCCAGGAAGTTCAACCCGTCCATGCCTCATCCCCCTTTCATCAGTGTGAGTATGTGCTCATGTTTTTGATGTCTTACTGCATGTGTGTTTTTTTTCACTGTCTTTCTTAATATGGGTGCCTTTGTGTTTATTATGTTTGCACATACAATCATATCACAGATTGAACAATACTACAAAGAACACATGCACTGAAAATAAGGCACAACTATTGACTTTGTCACGTCTGTGTTGAGACTGCCAGAAATACAACTTGAACATGCAATACAAAAAGCTAGAAGGTAAATGTTGGCTAGCTATTTTTTCTTAAAGCCCAATTCAACCCATCATAGATATTTGTCAGAAATACATCATACTTTTAATACATTTGATCCATGAGGCCACCTTCACTGCAGACACTAAGAAGCAATCAATTATTCACTGGAAAATCACCTGTAAATATTCAGTATGAATAGAGACTGTGCCTTCCACGGAATACAAGCTAGCCATAGACCATGGGAGGGTGGTGTTTCCAGAGCTCCTTGTTCCTCGAAGATCATGCTCTTTAATGTCTAAATGAGGTGTAAATTGGAAGAAGATGCTAGGTCAATATGAAGGAACAAGCCAGGATACTAAGACTGAGGAGAAGTAAGTAGCCCCGGGTTCTCTTAGAATTCATCTTTCTGGACATGTCTCCTTTTACCCTACCTTCCCTAATTCCGGGGTTGGAACCAAGGAACCGTAAATCAAACAAGAGAGAGGTAGAAGCTAATACCTGTGTACATTTTGCTTCCACACCTGAAACATTAAAGTCAAAAGGGGGTGCCAATGACCTAGAGAGGACTCTCCATCAAGTTTGACCCCACCTGGCAAAACCTATTGGTTTGTTAAAAGGACTCTCACCCAGTATGTTCTCACTCCAGTGACATGCTTTAGCATTGAGTTCTCACCACATATATTCTACACATATCAGGGTGGGCTCATGTTTGGGCTAATCCACAGGAGCTCTTAGATTGTCCTCTATTTTCTAAGAAGGAGGATCTGTATATTAAAGTTGTGCCAGGTTACCCTTGTGGTGATTTTATTTCTCTAGGCCACTAGACAAGGTTAAAACAGGTTTTAAGTGCTCCACATCAACTCTGGTTTACATGTTTCAGCTCTAGTGTGCTTTCAACAGGCCACTGTGACCTTCTTCAGGCAGGGTGACCAATTTCTAGATCCCTGTCACTAGTTAAATACATCTTGTGATCACTTTAAGCATATACAAGTTGATTCTGCATTCAAACATGCATCCTTGCATGCCACACTGTTATTTAACTTTCTGAGGTATTTCCTCAGTCTGGTTCCTGTGAGTAAGAAAATGGCATATGTTCATCAGTCCAAGTTGTTTATAATGACTTTTACTCCCACTACTTCTAATAAGTGCATTCCACCTACATGTCTCATTGCCAGTGAAGAGGAAAGAAAATCTTCTGTGAACACGCCATCATGCATCATCACACACTGTGGAACAACCACTAGCAGGTGAAAGTATACTCCATAGGTGACATTCACAAGTGATGATTTTTAAAGGTGAATGCTTAGTATTTTGTAGTTATTTCAAAGGGTATGTCATGCTTAACAGTGCTCATTCTCAGGCACTCATCTCATGCTTATTTACTGATTCAGCATCTACGATTAGCCCCTTCGGCAGCTCAAGAATGATCAGCCTTGAAACACACACTATAAGTAATCTCGAAGGAATACAAGAATTCAGGTTATATTGAGGAATCTATCGGGGTGCATGATGATTCTAATCTTGTTTCAAGCCAAAGCCACTTGACTGGCAATTCATCTGTTACTTCCCCCAACACCTGCATCTTGGAAATGAGACCAGCGTCACATACTCTAAAGCTACGGTAAGCTTTCTGGGTCACATGACCCGTATCATGTGGCTTGTGCTTAGTACACTTTAGTAGTCTATCTCTGTCTTTCATGGATCAAAGAACCTATGCCCAGCCCAGTACGTTTGTCCTAAGGAACAGGTGATTTCTCAACACCTGAATGGCTTCAGGCTACGTGCCCCTACTGTATATTTCTATGTTCTGTTATCTCTTGATTTCTTCTAGCGCTATAAAATTAGACTCAGGACATTTGCACTTATCTAAGAAAAGCAAGCAGGAGGCAAACAATGAGGTAGACAAAGGGGCAGACCAGGGAACTGACAATGGCAGAATTACAACACATTCCCCCCAACACTTTTTTCAACAGTCACATCTCACTCCTTTCCATCCCCTCCACCACCCGGGGTGGAGTAATCCACAAGAGCAATATGTGCCAACATTTCTACAAAATCGAAATAAGTTTCCTTTTTAGGAAGAGGGAGAAAGAAAAGAGGAGCCACCCAAGAGTAATGGGAAGATGAACAACAGAAGATCCAGACAAAGAACAGAAAACAAGACAAAACACCAGGAACAAGAACAAGTGCAACCTAGCAGTTAACCTGACTCGTAAGCAACTGAGTGATGCACAATTGAGAGTGCTGAACAAAGTACTGAGCTTCATGCCAACACCTAACCTAGATAAGTAAGTTACATGGTGAGCTGCAGGAATTTTTGGGAAAATGAAACTTTGCAAATGTTTCCATGACTTAGAAGAGGCGTCTGATAAGGGCGATACTGAACTTCAGAAGAAGTCTACATTCTGTCCCTCTGCGTCAATGATTCCAGTTGAGGTGCTGGCCTTTGAGCAGGAGGTCCTCAAAGAGTTAGACCTAATTGAAATAACTCCCCCAAAAATGTTCACAACAAGTAACAGGAAGAAAAGGCCACCTTAAGAAAACTAAGTGGAGATGAGGAGGTGGTGATAAAATAGGCAGTTGGGGTTATCGTCCTGCAGACTAGGAAAGCATAAAGAAGAACATGTGAGAAATTGTTAGAAGGCCAAAGGAATTTTCATAAAATGCCCATAGATCCGATTACCAGACTCTGTGTTGAGATTGGAAAGGCCTCGCTGCCTATACCACACCTGAGTAGTGCTTGACCAGTGTTTGACATCTCGGACATCCTAGAATCTTTAAATGCCATCATGTGCGGCCAAGCTGCCAGGCCGTCTGGCATACCAGCTGACATATTCACTCATGATACTGCACCATGGTCAAAATACGTTCTCGCCCTTGCAAATGCTATCTTAAAAGGCATGCCCATCCAGGACTCCTGCAAGGGCGCTGTTGTCATTCCAGCCCATAAAAAGGGTGATAGGCTCCCAACTAGGCAATTGCAGGTCCATTAGTTTAATTACTTGCTTACAAAAGGTCTTCTGTCGTATCCAATCTAAAATCAAGGGCTGGATCTGCAATAATGACGTACCTCTCCCTTCCAGGCTGGGTTTCAGAGTAAAACCTCCACAATTGACCATGTTCTTCGGTTCATGTTCATTTACTGGAAGATAGTGGTAATCTGCAGAGGCAACCTTTATATTGATTTGTCGACTTAAAAGCAGCCTTTGACTTAGTCCCCTGCCCACAATTGTTGCAAGCCCTCAAAGACATGTGTATGCCCGCTGACATCTTGTCCTTTGTCATACGCGTACACAACGACAATGATGCCAGAATCCAATGGAGAGCTCAGGGCCAGCTGACCAAGAGGGTTCTGGCCTCTAAAGGCATTCTCCAGGGCAGCGTCCTGGCTCCAATGCTGTTCTCGTTTACTTAAATGAAAATGTGCACTTCATATCTCAGGTCCATACTGACACCCTAACACTTGCAAATGCTAAAACGCCTATTCTCTTTTTTGATGATCACACCTTATTGATCTCCAAGACCCGGAGTGGGCTCCAGAAACTTCTGACTCATATTGACTGGCTCTGCGGTGCTCAAGGCTTGGAGCTCAATACTGTTAAAACTAAATTAATGGCTTTCAGCCAACATAAGTCATATAAAGGCGGTTTAACATTAGGGTGGTGCCTGCTAGGGAAGGTGGATTGATTTGTTTACCTGGGCAGAGCACTCTTCTCTGGCATGACATGGAAGGCACATACCAGCAAGGCTATTATCAAGCATAGACAGATGGGAGGCAGAAGTCTCAAAGAGCATTTTGTTTCCTTTACTAAATCTATAGCACCTGCTCTCCAGATCTACGAGGCCAGGGTCCTGGAATCAGCCATTTACAGAGCCAAGCTATGCAGCATTTCTAATACAAGTAACCTTGTTAGATCGGAGAACAAATTCTTTCAAACCCTTACTAATTTACCTCCAAGTACCCCACCTTATCCCTTATCTTTTGAACTGAGTGTGAAATGGATAGAACAGTAAGCTAGGTTGCTCCTTCTTCTGTACTGGAGGAAATTCTGCACCACTGAGGAACTTGCCTATTATGCCGCTGGTCTGCAGGATTTTAACAGGGCTGACAGTTTCAATAAAATGTCTTTGCTTCAATTCATTAAAAAGCTATTGTTTTCCCTTGGAATGTCTGATTTATGGGAAGCTCCAGTTGCAGGCCAGAGTCCTTCTAAAGAGTCCTTAAAGCAACAGTATTGGCTTAGTACTTTAGCCTACAACAATCAAAAAGCTGTCATTGCCACTTTGTTGAGACAATTTATGGACGTTAAGCCCTCTTGTGGTCTCGAGCTGTTTTGGGACTACATTAACGTGCCTTTAGACAGGAAGCCACATTTCCAATTTAGAGTGGGCACACTGCTACTGACATCGTTCACCTCTAAATGGTCAGCTTTGGAATCTCCTGAATGCCCGAAGTGCAATCACTCTAGGGAAACTGTTCCCCATGTCTTGCCTACGTGCCCCCATGCTGCTTTTGGATATCTCCCATTGTATGCAGCTGGGCACCTGCAGGCACTGCATTGCTCTTAGGATCCTTAGGAATGACTGTCAGGCCCTGCACGTAGAGCAGTTGCCAAGTACCTGAGTGCAATGTGAATGCTTAGAAGGAAGGCTCTTTCTTGTCTTCTGAGCCAGGGCTAACCCTTCCTCTAGACCCACTGGTGCCGCTCTGCACTTTGTTGTATTCCTTTATTTCTAAGGGTTCGATTGTGCAGCTACTGCATTTAGTTCTTGATTTGCACTTTTATGATGTAGTGCATTCTACCTAGTAGCAGTTGATTGGGAATGCTGGCTTCAACGCAATTATGCCTTTTATCGTTTTAATTTTAGGGAATCGTTATGCCATTTTGCCCTATGCAAGCACCTGTTGACTCATCAAGTGTATGATGGACTATTATCTATTTATGATATGTTTTTATGATTTTTATATACAATTTTGTGGCACTAGTGGCCAAAATAAAGTTCTTTTGACTTGACATGGGTGAGGAAGTCGATACAGGGGGATGGATAACACAGAAATAACGGGATTTCCTTAAGAACAGAAATTCAACTATACCACATTTTTACACTTTCACGAAAATCCACAACAAAAAAGACCCTTACCCAGCTAACCAATAGTTGCAGGGATAGGCTCTATCCTTGAACTCCTCTCACAGTTTTGTGATGCATTCCTAAAACCATTGGTACAAAAAACATCCACATATGTTAAGGTCACAAAGGATCTCCTGTTTCTATTGAAAGATCTACAGTTTGATCCAGAGAATAACCTAGTGGTGGGCCTAATTATAGAAAGCCTCTACACTAGTCTACTCTAGGAAGAAACTTTACAAATGCTGGAGGATACACCGCTCCAAGCACCTTGGGCATGTAATACACCACAGCACTTTGTGTTAGAGTGTGCCAGAAGAGTGCTCGAACAGAATTTTTGCGAGTTTGAAGGTACCAAACAAATTCACTGTACTTCAATGGGGCGTACCTTAACCCCAAGTGAGGTAGGCTTGTATGTTTACAATTTTAAAAAGAAATTCCACTTCAGTGAGACCAATCTTTTCTATGAAAAGATCATCATTTGGAGACCAAAACTGCATCAAGCCCTTTTTCCATGGTTGAACATCTAGGACCAGTTCTTGAAATTTACCAAGATGGAAGCAACACATAGATAGGTTTCTTGGCTGTAAACATAAGGGCAAAGGCAGGAGGTCTGTACACGAAAACACACCAGAAACCGACAGATAAGAATAATATCCAGAGGTTTAACAGCTTCCATTCGAGACCATTGAGGGAAAATCTACCCAATAGCCAATCTACAGCTGAGGAGGAACTGTTCGAAGGTGGAAAAACTACAGCCAAGGAACTACCCTGAGAGGAAGACACAAAATGGGCAAGACATCAACATAGAGATAACCTGCTTGAGACAAGGAGAAAGGATGACAAAGAAGAGAGACTGACATGTGTAACAACATACAATACAATTTCTAACCAAGTGTCACGTATCATTCTGAAACACTGGAACCACCTGAATACGGGATCTATATCCCTAGAAAAGCCTCTGTTCTCTCATGAGAAGAGTAGAAATCTGAAGGATATCCTGGTACATAAAAGGGACATCCCAAAGGTAGCTACTCTAAATAAAACACAGATCCTTTTGAACTTTGATGAGTGATGGAACACTTCACTTGTGAACAGTGCAGTGTTTGCCCCATTACTGTACACAATATGTCTCTAGACCTTAGACTAGATATACCATGGTTTTTGAAATGACACACAAACTACAATTCTACACACTATATCTATATGATAACATGCCCTAATCAGTTGAAATACATATGCATGACATGCAAGAAAGAAAAAGTCAAATGCAGGAGAAAAAAGGAGTAACTTGAGATGCAAAAAGAGCACAACTAAGATGATCAGTCATTATGTGAGGATGGGACATTTGGTGACTGATTCAAAGTTGGTACTGTTGGAAAAACTGGAGGAGGGCACTAAGAATCTGGAAAATACTCTTTTGGAGAACGAACAGCGTTGGGTGTTTAGGACTCGAACACACATCAAAGGACTGAAATATGATATCCCCTGGGGAGCAGTATTGAAGTGAATTCCTCAGAGTTACTACACAGGGATGAGACTATAGGGACGCATTGGCCCTCAGCTTAGTTTGATCACAGCAGGGAATTTAGAAAGCCCTGGATTTGAAATTGTAGTAGTATAGTAGTATATATCTATAGTACACTTTACCAATATACAGGATGGATGCCATGTAGTAGGTTACCAGGAAGGTGACGGTGTATTGTAAACATCTGGTGGTCAAAAGAACAATTAAGTCGATTGCCCAGTAGATAAGTGCAAATGCCCTTGTTGGGTTTTATAGAGAAATAAGGAGACAACAGAACATATAAGTATACAACAGGGTCATATAGCCGTTTAGGTATTGAGAAATCGCCTTTTCCTTAGGACATACCTACGGAGCTTGGCATATGTTCTTTTATCCATAAAAGACAAAGACCGACTACTAAAGTGACTTGACGTCCAGCTAGACATAAGCACTGGTCACTTGATCTAAGTCACGTGCCCTGGAAATAGCTTACCATAGCGTTATAGGAAGTGACGCTGGTCTCATTTCCAAGATGCAGGCATCAGGGGAAGTAATAGATGAATTGCTGGTCAAGTGCCTTGTTGAAGTAAGTGGCTTTTGCTTGAAATGAGGTCAGAATTATCATACACCTCAATAGAGTTCTCGATATAATCTGATGTTTTGTGTTCCTATGATATTATCTTTAGTGTGTGACTACAAGGCTGACTACCCTCGAGCTACCTATAGGGATAGTAACAGATATTGAATAAATGTGAATGCTTGAGATGAGTGTCTGAAAACAAGCCCTGTTAAGGATGACATATCATTTGAAATAACGTCAAATGCTAACCATTAGCCTTTAAAAATCATCACTTGTGAATCACACCTATGAGGTATAGTTTCACCTGCTAGCAATTGTTCCTCAGGATGTGACAATGCATGATGGAGTGTTCACACATTATTTTTCTCTTTACTGGCAATGAGACACATAGGTGGACTGCACTTACGATCAATATTGTGATGGAAATAAAAGTAGCTACTACAAACAACTTGGATTGCAAATATATTCCTTTTTCTTACCCACAGGAACCTGACTGGTAAAATACCTTGGAAGGTTACATAAGTCTGTGGGATACATGTATGAATGTTTGGATGCAGAATCAATAGGAATATGATTAATATGATCATACAGTGGATTTAACTAGTGGCAGGGATCTAGTTACTGGTGGTCCTGAAGAAAGCCAAAGTGATCCATTGAGAGCAGGCTAGGCCTGAAACGCGGAGACCAGAGTTGATGTGGAACACCTGATAGAAACTCTGTAGACATCAACAAACCAGTTTTTAATATTATCTAGGGGCTTAGAGAAATACAAAACACTACAAGGGCAATCTAAGACAATTTTTATATACAGAGTCCCCTTCCTAGAAAATAGATAACAATGTAAGAGCTTCTTTGGATTTGCACTAGGTTGAGCCACTCAGATATGTGGAGAATATCTGTGACGGGGACTTAATGATGAATCATACCACTGGAGTGGGGTATCAGTGAGTGAGAGCCCTTTTAACCTTTTCACCATGGCGGACATTCTGCTGGGGTGTGGCCGAATCCAATGCGTGAGCAGATCGGACGGCCCCTGGCAGTCCGACGCACTCGCCTACCGTGACGTCGGACGACAGGGGGCCATCCAATGCATCGAAAAAGTTAACAAACCAATAGGGTTGCCAGGCAGGGTCTTACTTGATGGAGAGACCTTCCTAGGTCATGGGCACCCCCTTGAGATTTTGAAACGATCCAAGGAAGAAAATCCCAATGTGGTGCAATAGTCTCAGGAAGATGTGATTGAAAATGAAGAATCCATTTTACGAACTAAGGAGACATAGAATAGTGCTTCTTGAGAAACATCACAGAAGCTGCATTGTATTTGTTTGCAAAATCCTAGTGAAATACTGAGGAAAGTTAAGGTGACATTCAAAGCTTCTTATGGGCCCAAGTTGGTAAGTAGAATTGGGCCTTCCAGATAATGCAGCAAGCATGGCCACCCTTCATGCTTTACTGCTGGATTACAGGCTGACCTGGCAACTGTGCAAAAGCCAAGTAACCATAGTGCCACCCAAGGTGAACAGTAAAGCTAGAAACCTATTGTAAAACTAGCTGTCTTGCAGCACTACTATCAGCTTTTGTGTTACTACCCAAGTGCACCAACGAAAATTTAACCCAGGAACCGTCAGTGTACACACAAATATCTAGGCTGTGGATGCATACGTCTATTGAATCATCCTATGGCCTAGGAGATAAACAAGACATAAACAGAAAACAAGCCCCATGTCTTTTAAAATATTAATTACTCAACTACAAAGTCCTTGTTATGTCAAAGTCTACCAGACAGCACAGCTGCCTGATTGCAAAAACGTGTTGGGGACATGCTGAAAGCTTTCATGGGGATGCATTCTGCCCATTGCTTATCAGTGTGTTTGTGTTTTGTAACTCACATGTGTTTGCTTTCTATTTGCTGGCTTTATTAGTTTTAGGCTATCCAGCATGTCTTTGTTACTCCTGTGGAGCATTGCCTGTTTACCACCTCTCTGACTGACCCTTTGTATTCTTCCACAAGTACTCGTTTTGTGGGAACTTTTATTTCATGAGGTAGTCTAGGAGAGTATATGTGCTTTCAGTTGTCTCCCTCGTATGCTAGTTCACAGCAGTAAACGTGCTTTATTTCTTTGAAAAGGTTTCATGCCTCCTATATTTCTGCTTAGCTGACTAATTATCTCTGCCACTCATGCAATAGGTGCTGGTAGTTGGGAAGTGGGACACGCTGAAGCACCCCCAAAATAACCATGTTGGAGTTCAGAAGTGAAGGAGCAATAAACAGGCCTCTGTATTTTTTTAATCTTGTCACATCTGCTGCACATTCATAGACAGAGATCAAATGTTAGGCTCTGTCTTCCAGGGGAGCTTGGTGTTTACTTTTTTTTCTCTGACTGCACAGTGAGAGGATTTATGTAACAATCTTGCTGTGTACTGGGGATGAAAGGAAAGGCTATTTTGTCCAGCACACAACATAATTTCAATGCCAGTAAATGAACTCTACAAATATTTCAGAATTAGAAAAGCACACATGAAAAATTTTGTTTTGTAATTTTGAAGTGTGGTGAAAACAAATATCTTAATACGATCAAAACAAATCAGTATACCAAGAGATGCCAATTACCACAAATTATTGTTTGTGGGTTGTATAGTTGCATCAATTAAACTGTGTCTGTGTAAATGTAATGTTAATTTCAATTAAATGTGTGCTGTATGTTAATGGCAATGCACTCCCAAACCATGCATAGTCCACTCTATGCCACTCCACTCTACTCTACAACACTCTACTGCACTCAATGCCACTCTACATCACTTCACTCTACAACACTCTATTCCACTCTATGCCACTCTCATCACTCCACTCTAGAACACTCTACTCCATTCTATGCCACTCCACTTTATGCCACTTCACTCTACGCCACTCTACTTCACTCTATGCCACTCCACTCTACACCTCTCCATTCTATGCCACTCCCCAACACTTAACTCCACTCTACGCCACTCTACTCAATAACACTCAAATCCACTCCACTCTATCCAACTGCACTCTACTCCACTCTATGACATTATACTCCACACCAATCCACGCTACTCTACCCCACTCCACTCTACTCCACTCTATGACATTATACTCCACACCACTCCACGCTACTCTAGACCACTCCACTCTACCACACTCCATTCTATGAGACTCTACTCCACTTCATGCCACTCCATGACAAATTACCCCATTCCACTTTACAACACCCTACTTCACTCTACGCCACTCCATTTAATGACACCCTATTCCACTCAATGCCTCTCTATGCTGCTCCACTCTATGCCAGTCTATACCACTTCATTCTGCACTGATCCACTCTATGACTCTCTACTCCACTCTATGACACTCCACTTTATGACACTCCATGTCACCTTACTCCTCTCCATGTCATTCCACTCTGTGGCATTCCACTCTATTACACTACTCTCTATAACACTACTCCATTCTGCACCACTCCGCTCTATGCCACTCTGCACCAATCTATGCCACTCCACTCTACAACTCTACTCAACTCAACACCACTCTATGTCTACTCCACTCTATGCCACTGTCCGCCCCTCCACTTTTCAACATTCTACTCCACTCTACACCACTCTTTTGCCTCATTACTCTATGCCACTCTACTCCACTCTATGTCACTCCACTCTACTCCACTCTATGCCACTCCACTCTATGACACCTAACTCCACACCATACCACTCTACACCACTCCACTCTATGACACTCTAGTTCACTCAACTGTATCCCACTCCAACCTAATCCACTCCACTCTACGACCCTATACTCCATCCCAGTCTACACCACTAGACTCCATGGCACTACATTCTATGGCACTCAACTCAACTCTATGCCACTCCATTCCATGATTCACTACTCTACCTTAAGCCACTCCACTCACATTTGTTTTTAATTTCGTAGTGTGATTGAAGCAAATAAATTAATACGAGCAAAACAAATAAATACAGTAGGTGATGCAAAATCTCTCACATTATCAGTTGTGCTTTATATAGTTTTATCAGCAAAACTGTATGTCTTGTCAAATATAATGTTAATTTCTTCGCTCGCCCCCACCTTCAGAACCTATGGACTCAACATTGTGTCTTATGCAGACGACACCCAACTTATCCTCACCCTATCCAATGAACCCAACATCACCAGACACAACTTTCGAGAAGGTATGGAAGCCATCACCAAATGGATGAAACACAGCTGCCTACAACTAATCACCAAATAAACAGAATTACTCATCCTGGGCCTAAACCCCGAATCCTGGAACAACACCTGGTGGCCCCCTGCCCTCGAAAGCCTGCCCACCCCCACGGACCATGCACGCAACCTGTAAATCATCCTGGACTCAGAGCTCAAAATGGACCACCAGATCAATTCCGTCTCGTCCTCCTGCTTCCACACCCTCCTTCTCCTACGTAAGACCTTTAAATGGATCCCCCTCGAACACAGAAAGACCGTCACTCACGCCCTGGTCACCAGCAGACTCGACTACGGCAACGCACTCTATGCAGGAATAAACAAAAACCTCACCGCAAGCTATAGAACATCCAAAACGCCGCCGCAAGACTGGTCCTCAACCTGCCAAGACACTGCCATATCTCCCAGCACCTGCGCACACTCCACTGGCTCCCCATCAAAGCTAGAGTCACCTTCAAGATGCTCACCCACGCTCACAAGACCCTCCACAACATCGGACCAGCATACCTGAACAGCTCAAATTCCACGCACCCCAAAGGACCCTACGATCAGCCCAGCTCTCCTACGCCGTGGTCCCCCGCACTAGAAAGACCAGATCGGGAGGCCGATCCTTCTCCTTCCTTGCGGCCAAAGCCTGGAAAGACCTTCAGCTCCACCTCAGACAGACAACATTGCTTCCAATTTTCGCAAGAAACCTCAAAACCTAGCTCTTCGACAGACCCCCTCCTTGATGGACTAGAACCTGTGAACCCCCCCCCCCCAGCGCCTTGAGACCCTTACGGGTAGGTAGTCACGCTTAACAAACACCTGATTGATTGATTGATTGATTGATTGAATTTAAAATGTGTTGTGATACATAGTCCACTCTATGCAACTCCACTCTACGCCATTCCACTTTACAACACTCTACTCGCTCAGCGTCACTCTATGTAACTCCTCTATGTAACTCCACTCTACACTTTACTCCACTCTATGCCACTCTAGACTCCTCCACTCTCCAAAACACTACACCACTCTATGCCACTCCACTCTACACCACCCCACTCAATGCCACTCAATTCTACTCTACTCCACTCTATGTCACTTCACTCTATGCTAATTCCCTCCCCAACCCTTGACTCCACTTTATGCCACTTTATCCCACCCCACTCCACTCTACTCCATTCCACTCTGTGACACTATACTTCACACCACTCCCCCACTCACCACTCCACTATATGGCACTCTTCTATTACACTCTACTCCACTCTCCACCACTCCACTCTATGACACACTACTCCACTCTACTCTGCTCCACTCTACAACACTCTACTCTACACCACTCCACTCTAGGACCTTTTATGCCACTCTATCCTACTCCAATCTACGTCACTCTATGAAACTCCATTCTATGCACTCGACTTTATGACAATTACTCCACTCTATGACACTCTATGCCACTTTACTCCACTCTATAGCACTCCCCTCCACAACACTACTCCGTTCTACTCCACTCCACTCTATGCCACCCAACTCCACTTTATGCCACTCCACTATACGTCACTCCACTCTACTCCATTTCCCTCCACTATAAAATACTCTTCTCTACTCAACGCCACTCTACGTCACTCTATTGTGCAGCACTCCACTGTATTCCACTGTACACCCCTACACTCAACAACACTCTACTCCACTCTTCACAATTCCACTGTATGCCACTCCACTCCAAAGCACTTTACTCCACTCTACGTCACTTTACGCCATTCCACTTTATGACACTCTACTCCACTCCTCTCTATCCCACTCCACTCTGCGACACTATACCCCATACTACTCTATGCCACTCTATGCCTCTCCATTCTATGATACTCTACGCCACTCCCTTCATTGACACACTACTCCACTCTACATCACTCCACTCTACGACAGTCTACACTAATCTATGCCACTCTACGCTACTCCAATCTATGCCACTCTATGCTACTCTACCCTATGTGACTCTACTCCACTCTATGACAATCCACACCACTTTACTCCACTCTACGCCCTACCCCACTCCCCTATACGTCACTTTATTGTATGCCACTTCACTCTACTCTACTCCACTCCACTCTACATCACTTTACTCCACTCTAAGCTACTCAACTCCACAGCACTCTACGGCAATCTACGCTCCTCCACACTACGCCACTCCATGCCACTTTACTCCACTCTATGCCACTCCACTCTAAGCCACTCCCAGTGCATTAAAAGGGCTGGTAGTGTCTGATACTGAGTACCTGCACTTCTTTAATTTAAAAGGGAGAGTACCTGCACTTCTCAGCACTGTTGCATTATATTTAATGGGAGATTACAAGTATTTCTCAGGAGGAGACAGGTACTCTAGAGAGTGAGTACCCACACTTGTATATTTCCATTTAAAACACTGGTCACTCCACTTTGTGCCACTCCACCCCACTCCACTCTGCAACAGTCCATTCCACTCGACACCACTGTACTACACTCTACAACACTCTACGCTATCCACTCAACAACACTCCACTCCATGACACTCATCTCCATGATACTCTCCTCTGCACCACTAACTTTTAGCCATGCTGAACAGCAGCCAGGCTGGTTTCAACATGGCTAAAACACATTGGCTTAGCCAATAGGTGTCTTTGCCAATGTTTGTTAATTCTGATGGGGCCAGTAACAGCAGTTGTCAAACCCATCACAAGGACAAGGTCCATGGTAACTCCACAGAAACAGTAGATTTAATCTAAAATATTCAGCGGATTAGAGTTGCCAAAAGCTTTTGGTGGAACTTCATGGAAGAATGAGGAATTACTGAGATATCATATACTGATGCAACGATATCCTTGGTAATTTTCTTTTCTCAAGGGAACATCATGGATCCTGGCTATTATTAAAAAAAACTTTTCAGGGTGATTTTAGCAGGTGCACAATCTGCCTCCCTCTGTTTTCAGTTCACCTTCTGCCATCCATGTAAAACTTAAATGCCATTTAGAGTGTTGTGCTCTAAATTAGCCTCGGAAGTATAATACAATTAAGGTTGTGCTGACAGAGCTAAATAAAATGTAAATAGCAGCTTCAGCATTCTCCTGTTTGTGAAACGCATTACTACAAACGGTGGCCTCGTGTGTTACTTTAGTGCATCACAAATGAACATAAACTGAAGGTTATTATCGGAAAGAGCTGATAACACGATAGGTGCATGTACTTCAGTAAACCTCAAGGCAAAGAAAGAAAAGGAAAATTTACAAAGGCGGCATAAAGTGTATGAAGCCAATTTATTTGAGTCATAAACCACAATAATCCGCACTAGAAATTTCTCACAGAAAATATCATTTTGATTAATTAAATGTAACGAGTTACTTGTCCCCTGGAGTGCCTGGCACAACGTACAACTAATGATTGTTATTTTGCATTTCAGAATAAAACTATGAAACGCGATTTATGCAGATTATAATAAAAAAAAATGCCTAAAATGAAGATAGTACAACCATTATAGCACCGTTTGATGGCGAGTTTATATGGCTGCATGTTTCTCTTTCTGCATCTCTTTCTAGTGAAACATTTAAAACTGTATTTTATACACAGCTTTTAGCAATCATTCAACAGCTGCTTCAGAATGCTTAATATAATATTAAATGTGTTTAAAACTTACTGAAAGTGCTGCATTTAATGTATGTAATTTTGAAAAGAAGAACAGTTTCAACAATATTTATCTGTACATGGAAAATTGATGTTCAATACATTTCTGGAGACAGTCTTTATTGGAGAGATTCATAAACAATTAAATGAGCATTGACAAAGCCAACAGGTCTAATTTTGGCAAGCTACATAAATGGTTGTTCTTTCTTCATATTTATTGCACGCATATGTCACAAACATGAGAAGTAAAAAAGAAAACATGCTACCGCAATTATATGCTTGCAAAAGAAATTTTGAAATTAAAAACCAGTAAGGATTTTATTTAATATTTTTAAACAATAATGGTTCTTACTACTATGCAGGTGTGTGTAGAGGAAGTATAGAAACCTTTTTAGTTTTAGAGCGCATCAAAGGAACCTAGGTTTCTTAACACACAATGAGGTTGACTATGAAAATAAAAAGACTTATGAATGGAACTGAAACAAGCATTGAAATTGCAATGGTCTCGCATTTGTTTGAGTTAGAGCTATTGGCACTGTAAATGGCAATATCTTTCACCTATGTGTTATGGCATGTATGTATGTGGTGTGTAGTGGAATTATGTGTGTTGTATTGGATTAGTTATGTGGTGTGGAATAGATTTGTGTAGAGTTGAATAGTGTGGCATGGAGCAGTGTGGTCTAGAGTGGAATTATGTTGAGTGGAATTATGTGGCATGGTGTGGAGGGTTTTTATGTGGATTGACATGTGGTATAGAGTGGATTTATGTGGTGTGTATTTATGTGGTATTGAGTAGTGTGGAAGTAATGGATTTGAATTATGTGGTGTTGAGTGGTTGTATGTGGATTGTAATTATGTTGTGTGGTGTGGTGTAGTGGTATAGATTGGTGATGTACTGAGTGGTGTTGCGGGGAGTGGCATTGCGTAGAGTGGTGTGGCGTTGAGTGGAGTCACGTAAAGTGGAGTGCAGTTGTGCAGCATTGAGTGCATTGCAGTTGGTTGGAGTGATGTTGCATTGAGTGGAGTGGCATTGAAAGAAGTGGCATTTCAAGGGTGGGGCTGCATTGATTGACGTTGCATGGCGTGGCGCAGACTGGAGTGCAGTTGAGAGGAATGCAGTTGTGTAGAGTGGGCGGCATTCCATAGAGTGGAGAGCAGTTGCGTGGAATGGTGTTGTGTGGAGTGGCATAGAGTGTTGCTGCATGGATTTTCATTGTATTGAATGGTGTTGTATTAAGTGGAATTGTGTAGAACTGAGTGGAATGGAGGGGTGTGGCATAGAGTGGAGTGTAGTTGTGTAGAGTGAAGTACAGTTGCATGGAGTGCGGTGGCATGAAGTGCAATAGCATGGAGTGCCATGGCATGGAGTGGAGTGGCGTAAATCTGAGTGGCATGAAGCAGAGTGGCGTGGAATAAAGCAGAGTGGCATTGAGTAAAGCAGAGTGGCATTGAGTAAAGCAGAGTGGAGTAAAGCAATGTGGAGTGAAGTAAAGTAGAGTGGTGTTGAGTGGACTAAAGCATAGTAAAGCAGAGTGGTGTGGAGTAAAGCAGAAAGGTGTTGAGCGGAGTGGAGTGGTGTGGAGTAAAGTGGAGTGGAGCAGAGTGGAGTGGAGTAAAGCTAGTGGAGCAGAGTAAAGCACAGTGGAGTGGAGTAAAGCAGTGGGGTGAAGTAAAGCAGAGTGGCATTGAGTGGAATTGAGTTTAGTGAAGTGGATTAAAGCAGAGTGGAGTGGAGTAAAGCAGAATGGAGTGGAGTAAAGCAGAGTGGAATTGAGTGGAGTAGAGCAGAGTGCCAGGGAGTAAAGCATAGTCGCATTGAACAGAATGGAGTAAAGTGGAGTGGAGAGGAGTAAAGCAGAGTGGAGCAAAGTAGAGTAAAGCACCGTGGAGTGGTGTAAAGTGGATTGGAGTAAAGCAGAGTGGCATGGAGTAAAGCAGAGTGGAATTGGGTAGAGTGGAGTAAAGCAGAGTGGCGTGTGTGGAGTGGTGTTGCATAAAAAGGTGCAGTTGTGTGGAATGCAAATGTGTAGAGTGGAGTTGCATAGAGTGGAGTGCAGTTGCATTGAGTGGAGTGCAGTTTCATGGAGTGGCATGGCAGAGTGGAGTTGCGTGGAATGGCATTGTGTGGAGTGGTGTGCAGTTGTGTGGACTGATGCAGCGTGGAGTGGCTTTTCATGGAGTGGATTGGTGTGGAGTGGAGTGGCATTGTGTGGAGCAGAGTAGGGCTGCAGAGTGAGGTGTTGCCTTGAGTGTCACTGCTTGAAGTGGCGTTTCATAGAGTGGAGTGGGATGGGTATAGTGAAGGGCAGTTGTATGAAGTACTATTGCGTAGAGTGAATTTGCATTGCGTGGAGTGGTGTTAGTGAAACAATTGGCTTGAAAGGAAATATGAGATTCAAAACTACATTAAAGCATCGTTATTCAACTGCAGACAGAGAAATAACAAAACTGTGACAATGTGCATAGATAGTATTAGCAGTAACATAAAGCAGTGTAATTGGCTCCCTGTTTACAGAATTGTAGCGTTCAGATGTGCGGGTAATATTGCTGGATTGGGAGGGGGCGGGTGGGAAGGAGAGGAAAAGAGGCCACAGGTGAGAGAGCGAGGGAAGAGCCATATATTTCAAACATTGGCCAGAGCAGGCACCGAGACTTCACATACCTATTAATCAGTTTAACATAGGTATGTGGGACACTTAAATGGCATTGAGCACAAGCGGGAAAAAACTGTTCTGGTCTTTGAATGCAAAGCAAATGGGGCACCATTAGAGCAAGATTTACAGCCATGTTTACAAAAGAGCTCTGTAAACCACGAGCTACTGGTCTCCAGTGCTCCAGCCTAAAGGAAGAAATAGTGCTCATAAGCTCTGAGTAACAACATGTAACAGGGGAAGTCCTTGAAAATGGGCAGAGTTTTTTCAGCCCATATCCTGAATACAGAATGTCTTGCAGAGACAGCGCAAGCGCTGCCTAGGCACGACCTAAAAAACAATGGGAAAATAAAATATTGGCGTGCCAGTCCTGGCACTGAAGCACACTTCTTTTTAGGTGGATGCCCACAAAGAATCAGGACAAATACCTTAACTCAAGTTGTGCATCAATTTATCATGCACAATGCACATTTAAAGCTTTAAAGCTTAATAACTAGAACCACAAATCTCACATTTATACTCAGTGTCTGCAACTGGGCTATAAAAAGTCAAATAAAGTATTCTTAATTATGCTGCCAAGTTAGGATAATAATTAACCTTCTGCATCAACATTTCATGCTATCCAAGTGGTATGATCGTCAAGAGGAAATTGAAAATAGTCTTTTCATTATATATATCTGTCTAAATATGGCGATCGAGAGGGTGCACAGAAGGAAATAAAAACGCTGAAATTAACTTACAAGGGTCCGTTTCGTTATTTGGCTTCCTGTTGGTTTGCGCTGAATTTCGGAGTTCCAGTTATATATATATATATATATATATATATATATATATATATATATATATATATATATATATATATATATATATATATATATATATATATATATTACAGCTCCCCTGACAAAAAGCCAGAAAACCAGCACTCTCAGTAAATTAAACCACTTCGGTTTATTGCACACAACAGAAAAACGCGTTTCGGCTCTTGCCTTCGTCAGTTTCAAACTGGCGGCGGCGAGGTGGATGTAAATAGTGGCAAATAGAAAACATAGAAATGGGACCAAAGTCCAAAATCATGAGCGCCATCTTGAAACGGTAAGTTAAACCCAAATAATAATATAAATATAAATCAGATAATAACGATGTATAGCACTGTCTTGATATTATAGTTGGTATATAGTTATGATGCCCTGAATGGGCATTCGTAACATTTCAAATCATGAATAATTAGTTAAACAGTAAATCATGAGAGTTATTTACAAATTTCGTTAAATTCATCAAGTAGTGGAAGTTCATACATTACTCATAGTTTACGAGTTCATAAAGCCTATATATATATATTTCAAAAGAATTCCCTCCTTGTCCAAGAAGGAAACCAGACTCTCAGAGTGTTGAAAAAGTGTTCAATTTAAAAGCAAACATTAAATTGAACACTTTTGCAGCACTCTGAGAGTCTGGTTTCCTTCTTGGACTAGGAGGTAATTCTTTTGAAATAATTGGGGTTATCCGGTAACCCAATCCAGAAATCCAGATCGCCCGACTTGACAGCTCTGACTAAACCGGAATTGGCGTTTCTTGCAAAATATATATATATATATATATATATTACCTACTGGCGGTCGCCAGTAGGTATATATAGTTAGGATTTTTTCTCTATGGGATTTTTGAAAATTCTATGTCTAATAACTTTGGCGTTTGTGGACGGAATTGGCTGAAATTTTCAGGAAAATGGAACATTTTGTTTCTGAGCAGCCCCTGAAAATCTGGGGGGGTTTCGTCAAGGGGGGGCCAAGAAAAAAGGGGGGTCCCAAAACGTGTTTTTAACATTGAGTTTTCCATAGGGCGGTTGGCCTCACTTTTAGCCCGAACGGCTGAATGGATTTGCACGAAACTTGGCAAAATTGTAGGGACTGGTAGCCCGATGTGCCTTTGCTAGGTCTCAATATATGTGTTTTAGTGGATTTTGAGAAATTAACGTTCAAAAAAAGATATATATCTGTAACAGCGGACCGGGCAGCGCTCCGGTTCGCGGACTTTTCGCGGTACGGAGCTTTGTGAAGCGAAGCTGATTGGTTCTCCGGCGTCTGTGAACATTCCAAACAGTCCGTAGTGGCCGCCATCTTGTCTCTCGGTAGGATCGAGAGACAAGAGGAGGCCAAAGCGAAGGGGCAAATGACCATAAGGGGGCATAGTAGATCCTCGCTGACCCCCTAGGTTTGATGTGGAGGTTTTAAAAGGGCCCCGCGGGGCAAAAAAAAAAAATAATAATAATAATCGAACGGCTGAATGGATTTGCACGAAACTTGGCAAAATATTAGGGACTGGTAGCCCGATGTGCCTTTGCTAGGTCTCAATATATGTGCTCCAGTGGATTTTGAGAAATTAACGTTCAAAAAAAGATATATATCTGTAACAGCGCTCCGCTTCGCGTACTTTTCGCGTTACGGAGCTTTGCGAAGCTGATTGGTTCTCCGGCGTCTGTAAACATTCCAAACAGTCCGTAGCGGCCGCCATCTTGTCTCTCGGTAGGATCGAGAGACAAGAGGAGGCCAAAGCGAAGGGGCAAATGACCATAAGGGGGCATAGTAGATCCTTCCTGACCTCTTAGGTTTGATGTACCATTTTGCCAAGTTTGGTGTAATTCCGTTCAGCCATTCAGGCTGTAGACGTATATAAATGTCCTATGGAAAATTGCATGGGGAAAACACATTTGAAAGTGTTGAAATTTAGAACCAATTAAAATGTTACTTTGGTTTTGTATTTGTGTGTGATGAAAGTTAATTGGTTATGTATATATCTCAAATGAGAGGAAACCACAGCCATTTTGTGATACTACTGTCTGAGGTACATTTGTGAGGAATTTTTGGTGGTGAATTTCTGGTGTTTGATTTACACAGTACTAACACTTCTCCTACTTTTAAAAAGGTGAGTTGTTAATTTGTAAGGGGAACTATGTTGTACACTTGAAGATAATTTGAAAAATGTTTTCTGTTATTTATTTGCAGTCCTTCTGTTATACTAAATACTTGATAAAGTTAGTTTTATATTATGTATTACTAAAAACGATAAATGAAAGTGATTATTTTTTTCTGCAATTTACAGCAAGCAATTTCAAAATAAAATGGCTCAGAATGAAGAGACCGTGGCAATTTCTTTTGAATTGTCCACTACATTGATTGAAATTGACAGCACCAATAATGAAATATTGTCACAAGGAGGAGATGACTTGAATGATTTTTTTGATCAATCTGTTGATGGCGAATTTATCGAATGTTTGGAGACCATAGAGTTACAAGAATCATCATTGCAGACTTTTAATGAGGAGATTCCAGATGAGATGATTGAAGAGGAAATTCCTGATGAGGACATGTTACTAGTTCTTTCAAATTTAGAAAATTCAGAAGAATAAATTTATATTTAGAAATCAAAAATTGTTTGAGACATTATTCATTTTTATTTTTAATTTATGAGGTTGTAGCGAAGTGATTGTAGTATAAAATGAGACTTATAGTATAGAGTGCAACATTTTTATGTTACATGGTAAGTTTACTCATATTTACTTCCCTTCTCCCACTATATTATCTCCAATGTGTATTTGACATCTCTTCTTCATCTCCGGCCTCCTTTCTCTCACTGTGTGTCTCTGATGCATCTTATCGCTGCTATTTTGTGTAATTACAGAAGAGAGTAAAATAAAATAGTTCGGAACGTGAAAAGGGGGCAAAGTAGAGTACCCCTCACCCCCTAGGCCTTCTCAGGCGGTCCCAAAAGGATCAGTTTCTGCTTTCCTGAGAGATTATGGTATGAGTTCCATATACCACAATAACTTGCATTACAACATGCAAGATATATATCTCCTATTACCAACTTTTGGAGATATTCGCGCTAAGCGCCAATATCTCCAAAAACTAACACCTGCCCTGAGCAGTTCTTAGCCATGTTATCCAATGGGAGGTGGATAACATGGCTAAGAGCATTAGCTCGGTAATGCATGAATATCGCTGACTTTTTAGCGATATTCATGCATTGCGGCCGTTTTTTATCGCATTTGCGATAAACCTTGATAATAGCAAAGTTTATCTTCGATAATTTCTGACGATGCTTAGCGGTAAAAAATTCGTTGGTAAGCATCGTTAGCGATAAATATCGCTTAACTTTGGTAATATGCACCAACGTCTGTTAACGTTCGATTCGAAGGAAATGAGGAAGTGTTGCAAAACATTGTTTGCGCCATCTTGCCTTTTTTGAAATGCCACACTTTTGTCGTGCACGGCAGCCATTTTAGATGCCTTGACCAGACCCACTCTCTGCACGCTGTCGATTCGTAGCATGGCTCCCCACCCTCGCAAGCATCTTCCCCAGGCACTGGTCACCCCCGCTCTCTGTGTTATGCATGGGCAATAAACCTCCCCCCATCTGCGCTGCTCTTCCCTGAGAATCACACTCTGTGCCCGCCGGACACCACCCTTTCGCCCTATTCACTACCGCACCCTCTGACACTCCTCTTCCTCTGTGTCCGATTGTCCAGGCTATCAGCTAGTCCTGCAGATGTAGTTTATGGCCCCAGCTGTAAAGAATCACCCCTCTTCAAAGGAGTTATAGTAGATCAAGGCCCACACCCGATGAGATCCGTCACACCACACGTGTTCCTACTATCTGAAAACCATCCTGTATTGTGATTGTTGGGGAGGGGACCGAGCCTGAAGCGGAAGGTTCCAGGGATGACTCATGTGTCACATTAAAAATATATAGCACTCCAACAAAGTAGTAGGATTATAAAACTTTAATAACTTATAAATATATACAACAAAACAAAAACAGTAAAAACATTTAAACAACGAAGAGACCGTGGCAATTTCTTTTGAATTATCCAATACATTTATTGAAATTGACAGCACCAATAATGAAATATTCTCACAAGGAGGAGATGACTTGAATGATTTTTTTGATCAATCTCTTGATGGCGAATTTATCGAATGTTTGGAGACCATAGAGTTACAAGAATCATCATTGCAGACTTTTCATGAGGAAATTCCTGATGAGGACATGTTACTAGTTCTTTCAAATTATGAAAATTCAGAAGATGTTGCCTGGGGGTGGGTCGTCAGTAGCAGTCTGTTGTGCGAATAGTTCCAAGGCAGCAGAACGCGCTGAAATCTAGATGGCACGAAGGTGATGTCTAGTAAGTTGCCGCCCAGCAAATAACGGCGTGGGGCGCCGCGGGGGTGAGTGAGTCCAGTAGGCACCACAGCTATTCTTACCGGCATTGCAGAATTACTGCTGGGGACAATGCCTGTGCTGTAGCAGGGTCACAGCAGAAACAAAAAGGATTCTGTTGAAGATGTTGTTGGTTTTCAATTTGAAAACAGTTCTGGTGTCAACTGCTATGCTAATGTAGTGGTTAATGTTTTGTTTTCTCTAGAAAATGTAAAAGAGGGGGAGGCAGTCCAAAGTTCTGGTAAAGGGGCAAAGGAAAGGATCGGTGGTTTGAACTATCAGTCAAAAAGGGGAGGGGGTGGAACAATTTTTCCTACCGGGTCACAGTGTGCTTTCACCGGAACTGAGGTTTGCAGGATTCTAGTAATTCAAAGTGAGGCTGGCGCCAGCATGGGAGCGCCGACGTCCCGCGGATACAGTTTCGTCACTCCACGGGCGATCATGGCAGTCATTCCCCATCGGGGGTGTCTGCGGGGGTCGGAGACTCCCGCGGCTCCTCTAGAATCTTCAAGGTCGTGGAGGACTACGGTGGTGGAGTCAACCAGTGACCGGGCCATTTCTTTATGCTGGGCCCGCTCTTGCCAGGTCGACCGCCATTTTGAGAGTTCGGTAGCTACTGGCGATCGCGGGGTCAAATGAGCGGACGGGCTCCACCCTGCCGGGCGAGACGTTGCAGCATCGCCACAGTGGAAGAACCCTTTTCCGGGCGCCTGGAGCGCTGAGGGTGCAGGTGGGAAGCCTCCACCTGGGGAGGCGGGAGAGGCCTGTTCGCACCGTCTCTCCCTCCCAGTGCACCCCACGGCGTCTCGCTTGAGATTTGTTATGGCCGGACCAGGCGATGAGGACGAGGGGGGGGGTTGGAGGCATGTGCAAGACATCCCCCCCCCCAGGGTTGTTGCAGCAATTATTCAAGAAAGAAGAAGTGTCCCGTCCGTCTTCGGGCCGGGCTTCCGGTGGATGTCGGCCGGACGCCCCTTGCTCTGGCCCCATGAACGGGTTCCTTGGTTTATCGGCTGCAGCCGGATCCCATCGGCCCCGGCCGTTGGTGGCCGGACCGGTAGAGAATGTGGCGGGACTACCTGAAACTGTCAAGGGCCACCGCGGCCGGACTGGGAGAGAGAGGGAAGGGATCGAGGACACGGACATTCCCCCCCCTGCAACTCTCCAGCGTTGTCAATCCCCCTGGCCGGGTCCCGCTGGCCTCGGCCTCTCCTCCGGCTACACCCTACGTGATGATCTCCGAGGCGTGGCAGCAGGACCCGCCTTATATTGATAAAAAGGTCGCGGACAACTGATGAACAAAGATCCTTAAGTATTGCCCGGCGGTGTCGCCACTTGAACCCACAGAATATTAACCAATGAAGAGGCGGGCCCTGGAGGCGGGAAGGCAGGAAACAAGGTTTATTCTCTCCGGAGGAGAACACATCGGTTCGGACAGCAAGTATCGTCACGAGGTGCTCTAACCGCATCTCTGAGGCCTGGCCTCTTATATACAGGTTTTATTGCTTTATTACAGATTACATGTTCATGGCAATGCTTTGATGTACGGAAAGACATTCCCGGAATCTCCCCTTCGGGCCCGTTCCCACACACATTTACAGTAGAAGTCCCCACCCCGGTCACAACAGGTGATGATTATCGCGCAGCTGGATATTCCGCCGATTCATGGAATGTGGGGGGTTCGATCGGATCTCATGGGGTGGGGGCTTTTATCAACTCGGGGGTCCTTTGATGAGGGAAGCTTTCTACTGTACGGGGAGGGGCAAGGAATAGTATCGGCAGAGCTAGGTGTCGGCCTGGGAACGAGGAAGACAAACGGGCACACGGGGAAAAAGGGGTTTGCATCAAAGGGCCGGGGACCATGAAAGGAATGAAGGGAGGTGTCGCGCTGGGAACAGGATGGGGTTCTGAGGCAGAGCTGCGCTGAAGAGGGGTTTATGACTCAAGGCATGTGCGAGCAGGGGGGGTTGGTCAGCGTGCAGGCTTGGTGAGGGCGAAGGGCTATGTCGGGGGCCAGTGGCATGCAAAAAGGGTTGTTCTGATCGTGGCACCTAAAATGGCGGGTGCGCACAACAAAAGTGTGGCATCCGGGGAAAAGGCAAGATGGCGCAGATAATGTTTACCAAAGCATATTAATTTTCCACAGTCCTCCCTTTAACATATCTAGCCAACTTGTCTACTCAATGTCAATCTTCATCAAATTCTTAACCTCGGCGTCATATAAAGCTCCCATGCGTTCGTTTCCAAAGTCCACAGTCTTAGGGCAAATACAGTTTGCGCATAATGAGCACAGGGGTGGCAGGCATTGGATTCCTAAGCATAGACCACATATTACAACTACAGGAATCAGGATAATGGTGAACAGTCTCCAGCCCCAGGTCTTAACAGTGTTCCAGAACCAACCACCAAGCGACCATTCTTCCTGCTCCTGGTGGACTTCTGAAGAGAGTCTGTGAAGATGTTCGATGGCCTTGTACACTGAGGGCGAGTTGTCCGGAATGTATGTACAGCAGCTGGACCCAATAATGCGGCATGCTCCACCACGGTCCGCAAGAACCACATCCAGGACAAGGCGGTTCTGAAGGGCCACCAAGCGGACCGCTTGGAGTTCAGCGGTGTTGTTAGCAAAGATACCAGCCGTGATGTTCATTGTCGTCTCAACGGCCTGAGCTAGATGTCGGATGGCACGGCTGTTCGCCATCGGGCCCCAGAGAGGAACAAGTCCCTTCATAGCATCGAGGAACTGCGCCCCAGTTGAGTCGGCTTGCTCAATTTCCTTGGCTCGTTTTTGTCTATGGTGATTCGCTGGAGCCACATAAGTCGGAGGAAGGATGAAAGAGATGAAACAAGTGCCCCCCCAGCCTTTGGGGAGCCAGGTGTAGGCTTTTGTGCCACAGACGAAATACATGTTCGGGGACGATACAAAGGAAGGTGGATCCATGGAGTCCAAAGTTCTGGTAAAACGGCAAGCACTGTGACCCACCAGCGGTGTCCCAAGTCCTTCTATGCACAGGTGGCCTGTGACGTTGATGACTGACAGGGCTACAGTCAAGGTGGCGGACGTTCGTTTCCGTAGGTAGGAGTAGGTGGGCCTGGTTGGATTGTTGAACACTTGCATTTCGACTCGCTCTTTAGCAGGGATGTCCATTTGGGTTGAGTCGTTAGAGGTCTGCGGGCAGAAGTGTGTCTTTGTTCTGTTTCGCCTGACCCCGTGGGAGAAATGCGTTGCGGTTTTGCTGGAGGTGGTATTGTCCTTATAGCTTTCTTGCAGGAGGATCAGCCAAGCAAGGCAGGAGCCATGGACTGAGAAGGGCGAAGGGATGAATGGTATCGAGTGTCCAGTGGCGTGGGGTAGCAACCCACAGATCCAACAGTTGGTAGCATTGGTGGCGAGGTTGTGTTGGTGAAGTAGTTGTACGAAAGAGTTATTCCAGAACTCCTTTCGTCTCTCTCGGAGTTGAGGAGAGAGCGAAATCAGATAATGTTCCTTTATAGTGGTAGGCTGAGCGGTGGTCAAGAATGTTTCGTGAGCGGGTGCATTCTCTTCCACAATCCAGAGTGTGGTCATGAGGAGAAAGCAAAAAAGGATTGCGATGAAGAGTGCAATTGTCTTTGAGCTGTGGAGTCTGTCTGTTCTTGGGTTTCTGTAGTGGGTATTTCCTGTTGTCCCCATTATCTTCTTATTTGGCGCTTCCATCATCTTCTTATCTGGCGCTTCCATCATCTTCATTTTCAAGGTGCTCGGTAGTGGGCAGAACCACAGACTTAGTTAGCTTCTCTCCAGGTAACCCTTGGTTGCTTTGGGCCACCGTTCTGAGATTCAACTAGGTTTGTGGTCTACTTAGCCGAAGCTCCCTCCTTTCGACGCAGGAAATACCCTTCTCTGGATGGCACGGTGGGATCAGAGAATCTCGAAAGTTCAAGTGTCTCGGTATCAGGATAGCAGGTTAGCGATGGTCGATCCTTGTTCAGGAGCTCTTCTTGGTTGTCGATGTTGTCTGTCGTGGCCAGGGTCGAGGAGACCTTCTTACAGTGGTGTGCGTGCAGCCAATGCCTTTTCCCCTCCACACGAAGAGCTGTCCGGGTGGTGATTAACACTTGCCAGGGGCCCGTCCACCGGGGTTCCAAACTCTTCGACCGCTGAAAATTTCGGATCAGCACGAAATCCCCGGGTTGGATGGTGTGTCCCGGACCCCTGGAAGCATCGGGGATGGCCTGCTGCACCTGCTGATGAATGACAGACAGAGTTTCAGTCAATTTATACAGATAATCAGACATTAGAACGTCCGGGACGTCATGGATGGAAGTCGGTTTCGGTGCTGACCAGACGCTCATGGGTCGGCCGAAAACAACTTCATAAGGTGTCAAGTGATGTTTGGTGGGGGTGGAACGCATCGATAGCAATGCCAGTGGGAGGGCGTCTGGCCACTTCAGACCTGTGGTAGCCACTATCTTGGCTAGTTTAAGCTTCAGTGTGGCATTGTGTCGTTCAACAAGTCCAGCAGACTGGGGGTGGAAGACTGCGTGGAACTTCTGTTTGATGCCCAGCCCCTTTAAGATGAGTTGGATGACTTCGGCTATGAAGTGGGGGCCATTATCGCTCCATAAAATACGACAAAGGCCGTAACGGGGAAAAAACTCCTTTAACAGTACTTTTGCAGTGGCCATAGCAGTGTTGTCACGGGTCGGATATGCTTCCACCCATTTGCTAAATGCGCACACCACGACAAGTACATATTTCAGGCCTTGGCATCTGTCTAGTTGGATGTAGTCCATCTGCAGGACTTCGAACGGGTGATCTGGGACCCCAAATCCCCCCCGGGGCACTACAGTTCCCTTCCCGGGGTTGTGCTGCAGGCATATCAAGCACTGTTGAACCAGACGTTTGGCGGAGTCTGTGATTTTATCATTGTGCCAAACTCTGGAGACAAGTTCAATCATGGGAGCTGATCCTATGTGGGCAGGGGAGTGTGCCATAGTCAGTATGGGAATCAGGTATGAATCGGGTAGCAACCATTTGTTCGTGTCTTTTGTCCGCCAGCAGCCTTCGTCATCTTTCAACCCCACCCGTGCCCATTCCGTCAGTTCGTGCTGTGTGCTAGCCATTTGAATGTCTCGAATAGTGTCCCTAGCGTCAGTCCATTTTTCTGCTTGTGACCGGGTCACGTACATACGTGTTGTCGTCCTGTTTTCAGCTGTCGTTCGGGCAGTGATGTCGGCTAGTGCATTTCCCTGTCCAATAATGTCTGTCACCTTTTTGTGTGCCTGGCATTTGATGACAGCAAGCTTCTTGGGGAGGAGGACAGCTTCGATCAAGGCGGAGACTAGGTCCCCGTGTAAAATGGGGGTGCCGTGTGAGGTCAGGAATCCCCTTTCTCTCCAGAGGAGCCCAAAATGGTGAACCACCCCAAAGGAATACTGGCTGTCGGTGTAAATGTTCGCTGTGGTTCCTGCTGCCAGAATGCAGGCTCGTGTCAGGGCAATCAGTTCCGCTGCCTGGGCAGATCGTTGCGTGATGCGGGCTGTCTCGACTACAGTTCGAGCCGTGGTGACCGCATAGGCAGCGGAAGTGGTGCCGTCGGGGAGTTTGATGCAAGAACCGTCCACCCACAGCTCCCCGTCAGGGTCAGGGAAGGCTGTGTCTCTGAGATCAACCCTACTCCTAGTCTGTTCGTCCGTAAGGGTCACGCAGTCATGCACAGGGTGCACATTGGGATCGTTCTCTGGCAAGGGTAACAGAGTTGCCGGGTTCAGTGTGGTGCATCTTTTCAGGGTGATATGGGGTGCAAGCAAAGTCAGTTCGTATCCAGTCAGTCGTGCACTCGTTAGGTGTTGTGTCTTGGTTTGGTTCAGGAGGGTGTCAACTGCATGGGGTACCAGTACCGTGAGGGAGTTCGAGAGTACGATCCCCTCACTCTGTCGGACAGAGATTGCAGCAGCAGCTACAGCTCGAAGGCAGGCAGGCAAGGCTCTGGCTACAGGGTCAAGAGTGGCAGAGAAGTAAGCACACGGTCGTTGCTTTGGGCCGACGGCCTGGGTCAGGACAGATAAAGCACACCCCTCCCTTTCGTGGGTGTAAAGGAAGAAGGGCTTTTTGTAATCGGGGGTACCTAGGACAGGGGCCGAACAAAGGGCATCTCGTAGTTCCGTGAAGGAGGTTTGACACTCAGCGGTCCAAGGGAGTGGGAAGGGGACGTCTTTACTTAGCAGAGAAAGCAGCGGTTTAACTACAAGGCTAAAGTTTGGTAACCATTGTCGGCAGAAGGAGGTGAGGCCTAGTAGGGAGCGAACCTGTTTCTGGGTCTTAGGGACAGGGGTTTCGAGAATGGTTTGGATTCGATCAGGGGTGAGTTTCCTTCCTTCTTTGGACAAAAGGTGGCCTAGGTAAGTGACCTGGGGTTGGCAGAATTGTAACTTCTTCTTGGAGACCTTGTGGCCATTTTCCGCAAGGAAGTGTAGGAGTTGAATGGTGGCTGTGACTGCTAAGGGAGCGGTGTCGGCTGCCAAAAGGATGTCATCGACATATTGCACTAACACCACTCCGTCGGGTAACTGGACTTGATCCAGTTGTCTCTTGAGGGCCTGGCTGTAAATGCTAGGGCTTTCTGTGTAGCCCTGGGGTGCTCGGCAGAACCTCAATGAGCGATTTTTCAGGGTGAAGCCGAAGAGGTATCGGCTATCTGGGTGGATGGGGATGGAAAAGAACGCGTTTTTGAGGTCAATGACAGTGAAGGTGGTGGCAGTAGGAGGAATCAAAGTCAGGATGGTGGTGATGTCTGAGACCACAGGGTACTGGGGTACTACTACTTTGTTGACCTCTCGAAGGTCGATGATAAAACGGTATGCCTTCTCATCTCCCTCTCCCTGTTTCTTGATGATGGGCAAGATAGGGCTATTGCAAACGTTGCTTACCACTTCCTCTACCACTCCTGCATCTATTAGTGACTGAATAATCTTTACCAATGCCTTCTCGCCCTCGGGCGATATCCGATATTGTGGAAGTTTCGGGAGTGTTGCATCGGGTTGGACAGTAATGTGTACTGGGTCAATCAACATGCGCCCTATGTCCGAATCCGTTTTGGCCCACAGATACGGAGGCAGGGTGTCGAGCAGGGATGTGTCAGCATCGGTGATGGAAAACATGCGTCGGGGAGGGCAATGTCTAAGCAGAACGGGGTTGTCGTAAAGGAAAACTCGAACTCCGTCTTGGGAACATCTGATTGTCGCTCGGAAGTGTTTCAATAAATCAAGTCCCATAATGGCGTCAGGGCTATTTGAGGAAAGCAAAAACGTGGTGTCAGTGGTGTTATTTTCTACGTCAAAGAGGATCGGGGCAGACAAAGGGTTAGTGGAGGGCGTTCCATCGAAACCTGTCGATGTTATAAGTGAGCCAGACAAGGGTGCCCCAGTCGTTTAGATAACGCACTACGTGTTGCGCCAGTGTCTACCAGAAATGGAGACTTGGTACCCAGGACCTTAGCAGTGACGTAAGGGCCTTGCTGGTCAACATAGAGCTCGACTGGATCCCTCCCTTGTCCCTGGCAGTCCTATGCAAAGTCGTGGGCGTCATCGTAGTCGGATTGCTGGTATTGGTTCTGTCGGGGTCGATCAAATGTATTTGGTCTGCCTGATCTGTCGTTAGTTGTGTCGCTTGGGAGCCCTCGCTGCTGTCCCTTATTTCTTGGTCCATTTACTATGTCCTTGGGGTCTTTGTTTCTGATTATTTCCAGAAGAACTGGGCACTGGGATTTCCAGTGGCCAGTTCCTTTGCAAAAGGCGCACTGGTCCTGTCTAAGGTCTGTACGTCCGGCGTGGGGAGTCAAAGTGCGGTCCTGGGGAAATGTAGCCTTAGGGGCGTTCATCTGGTAGTTTCCCCGGTATTGGTCTCGCCCTATAGTCACCCCTTGCAGTTGGGCCATCATCACCCTCTCTTTCAAGTCCTTCTTCTTTTTCTCTGTTGCCCTATCGTTTTCATTTTTCTGGTGTTCATAATACTGGGCCATCTGGAGGATAGCCGTAGGTTTGGAGGCTGCCCAACTACTCTCGCTAGCCTGCAGTTTCTGGGAGACCTCCGACAACAGACCCTTGACATAATTCTGGACAAACAGATGGTGTCCGGTTGCAGTGGTCATGTCCTGGCCGCTGTAATCGGAGAACACCGTTTCAAACCGGGAGAAGTATTCTGATACATCCTCCTGGGGACAGGCCGTTACTATCGACCAGTCCACTTTCTTTTCTGGGATCAGGGTTTTTAATTTCTGTACAATTTTATCTGGGAGGTCTAGGATGGCTTTTAAAGGCTTTTGTCCAGGTCCTCGTTGTTTATCGACAGTATCGAGTTGTGACCAAGTGTGTCCGAACAGCTCAAGGTGGTCGACTTTCCGGATTTGCTTCCACACATCAGCTGGTAGACATAACCCAAAAAACAAGTCGATGTCAGCCAATGTCATTATTGTTGAACCTAGGGCTGTACCTAATTCAGTATAGAAGGCAGTGGGGTTTTTACGTAGGTCGGGTAGAGATTTCCGGAATGTCAGAATCTCTTGTCGGTCCCATGGCTGGTAGACCCAGTTGTACACTACTCTTCCTTTTGCATCTTGATGGTTTGCATCATCGTGAGTCCCTGAACCTCGCGGAGGAACCCAGTAAGGGGCAGCCTCTCGTATCGGCATCATGGTGTTAGATTGCTCAGTTTGTGGTCCGGTCGCCACGGATGTCGGGGATTTAGTTCCCGATTCTCGTTCAGTGAGGTGGCGGAAGACCTCAAGCGTACGCGTAAGGAGGTCCGTCACATCACTCTCGCCCTCATCCCCGATATCGACCTTCCGGTACAGAGTCGTTAGGCTCTCGGACCTTTGTCTTGGTATCGGTCCTCGTATGCGTTCAAGACATGGTAACACAGTCGTACAGTAAAGTGTCGTCTGTAACTCCCTGTATACGATTTAAACATATCCGTGATGTACTCTTCACCTTCCTTCCTTTCTACCAGTGTTCTTACTATCTTGTCGATCCCTGTTAGCTCATCTTTGCTTAGTCTGTTCGTTCTCGCGGAACCGGTCCTTCGGGTCTCAGGGTCACCTAACGTTGTCGTTTGTGGAGTATTTGGTGCAAGAGGTTCGGCCGGCACAGAGACCATGGGGGCCGAAGCTGTGGCACTACCTTCGTTTGTACCTGGGGGTGGTGAGTGTTGTGCTAAGGGTTGGGAGGGGGCATACGGAGGGGGCATGTAGATGATCGGAGGACCTAACAGCAGATCATCGTTGGCTCGTTGTTTCGAGGAAAGATCAGGGTAAAGCGTGGAGGACGTTCTGACCGGGCACTGGCTTGAGGTTTCCCTTTCTAGTTTCTGTTTGGCTTTCTCCCTTTCCTTTATCTCTTTTTCTAATTTCTGAGCAGCTAGGTGGGCTGCTTTTCGCAGCTCTTTTTCCAACCTACTCTCAATTTTCCTTTTACGTTGTTCAGTTTCTTTGCGCCACATGCCGAAACTATCAAGCATAGTGGGCGTTGTCTTGTTTTTACCAAGGGCTGTTTCTAATGTTTTTATTTTGTCATTATCGAAGGATCCTATCAGTGGCCACTGACTTTCTTGATCCTTTTTCGTATATTTATGCCACAGTTTGTTATAGGCTATAGCAATCAATCCATGCTTCATGAACATGTCCTTATTAGGGGTGCCTTCCAGTGGGGCCGGATGGTTCACCTCTAATAAGCAGTCCGGGCTAAACAGGTTACTAATCAGTGGGGAGAAGACAGACATGACGGAGCACAATGGGGACAAAAAGTCAGCACTGCCTATCTTATCACTGTGTGCAAAGACTAGACAGAATATTCCTATTCTACGTTGTTTGCAGGCAGTGAATACCTCATGGACCAATATCAAATAGTCAATGTTCGGTAAAAATAACTCAGTGGGGAGAATAAGTAGGCCCGCAAAGGTCTGCGTTACCTTACCCTTTCGCTATCTGCAAAAAGGGGAGGGGGGCCTCTCCTGTTTGCAGACAGAGAATCTCCAGAAAAACAGTCCGCGAACAATAGTTCAGTTTCAGATAATTAATCAGTGGGGGAGAAAGATAGGCGCGGCGGTTGCATTACCTATCCTCCACTGCTTGCAAAGAGAGAGCCTGTTGTTTCTCCGTTTGCAGACAGTAGATCTCCAAATAAATTAACAATGAGTAATACTAGTATTTTCTAAACAATTCAAATAATCATTTCGCCATTCGTCGTGTTTACACGACCTTACCCGGACCGCATGGACAGTTTCCTGTCTTCCGAATCCAGCGCCCGATCGTCCTCTTTTCCTCGTAATCTTCGCGGCACTCCTGATGGTTCCCAGTCAGGACTGTAGATCACTCGAGAGAGGTCTGTTCGGAACCAGTGAAGTTTGGATGATCGGCTGTCAGACGAGGGTCTATCGGACAGGCGCGCTCCCGATCGTTGCAGTCGTTCACTCTGTCGTCAGGACCTCTCCCACTGGATCCACGAGTCGCTGATGGGCCCCACGCTTGGGACGCCAATTGATAAAAAGGTCGCGGACAACTGATGAACAAAGATCCTTAAGTATTGCCCGGCGGTGTCGCCACTTGAACCCACAGAATATTAACCAATGAAGAGGCGGGCGCTGGAGGCGGGAAGGCAGGAAACAAGGTTTATTCTCTCCGGAGGAGAACACATCGGTTCGGACAGCAAGTATCGTCACGAGGTGCTCTAACCGCATCTCTGAGGCCTGGCCTCTTATATACAGGTTTTATTGCTTTATTACAGATTACATGTTCATGGCAATGCTTTGATGTACGGAAAGACATTCCCGGAATCTCCCCTTCGGGCCCGTTCCCACACACATTTACAGTAGAAGTCCCCACCCCGGTCACAACAGGTGATGATTATCGCGCAGCTGGATATTCCGCCGATTCATGGAATGTGGGGGGTCCGATCGGATCTCATGGGGTGGGGGCTTTGATCAACTCGGGGGTCCTTTGATGAGGGAAGCTTTCTACTGTACGGGGAGGGGCAAGGAATAGTATCGGCAGAGCTAGGTGTCGGCCTGGGAACGAGGAAGACAAACGGGCACACGGGGAAAAAGGGGTTTGCATCAAAGGGCCGGGGACCATGAAAGGAATGAAGGGAGGTGTCGCGCTGGGAACAGGATGGGGTTCTGAGGCAGAGCTGCGCTGAAGAGGGGTTTATGACTCAAGGCATGTGCGAGCAGGGGGGGTTGGTCAGCGTGCAGGCTTGGTGAGGGCGAAGGGCTATGTCGGGGGCCAGTGGCATGCAAAAAGGGTTGTTCTGATCGTGGCACCTAAAATGGCGGGTGCGCACGACAAAAGTGTGGCATCCGGGGAAAAGGCAAGATGGCGCAGATAATGTTTACCAAAGCATATTAATTTTCCACAATATGTGTTGCTTCCGGCTGGGCGTAGCCGAAAACCTGTTGCCCTTTGGAAGTTTCTAGAATGGGGCGGATGTCTGCTGACTTCTATCTTTCCCAGTTTGCCGTTATTTGGCCGTGGCAGGCGGTGGGACAGACACGTTTTGGGGCAGTGAGAGGCGATGTTTTCAGGTTTCTTATTACGGGCTTACTTCTAACGTTTCTTGTTTCTAGGACAATAATAGGTTTTATCATTACGTATTGTTATCGTTTCTTTGTTTGTTATTTAATAAAAAGTTCATCAGTGGCCTACTGATTTTCGTTTTCCTATTCTTTTCTTTCCAGGTTGTTTCATGCTAAAGTTTCTGTTAACAGGATACAGTGATCATTTTGTTATTATTGCATATGTCCTTTTCACTAGGGGTGCTCTCTTGTTGGGCCAGATGACCTATCTCTAGTAAATGGTCCGGGTGAAACAGGTGCATCAATCAGTGGGGAGTAGATAGGCATGACAGATTACAACGGGGGAGAAAGGTCCGCATTACGTACCCTTTCACTACTTGCAAAGATTTTCCTACGTTTATTTGCAAACAGGGAATACCTCCAAAAAGAACTAATTCCCAAACAGTCAATGTTCGGACAATCAATCAATCAATGAGGAATGAAATAGGTACGACGTGTTAAAGGCTTGCGTTACCTACCCTTCACTATCTGCAAAGGGAGAGAGAATATTCCTATTCTTCCTCGTTTGCAGGCAGAAAAGATCCTAAGAGAACCAACTTCGAACAATTCAATGCTCGATTCAAACAATCAACAAGGGGTACTGTGAACACAAATGAACGCCGCTTATGTACATACACATTGCTATTTTCAACAGGTTGTTCCTAATGTTTCTATTTTAGCGAGGTCAAAAAGAGATCCCATTAGTGGCCTACTGATTTTGCTCGATTCCTTTTGTTTTTTTTACACGATTTTTCGCTATCTGCAAAGACTAAACAGAGTATTGCGACTCTGTGCTTGTTTGTAAATAGAGAATGAACCAAAGAGAACAATCAATCAAATGGAGAGAGAAGCAGGCACGACGGATTACAACGGGGGCAAAGGCCTGCGTTAACTACCCTTCACTATCTGCAAAGAGAGAGTACTCCTAATAGAAATGAGGGGTGGGGGGCAGCATTCAAAGCAGATCAGTGTGCATAAACACGAAAATGTTTTTACTTACCACGTACTTGACATTCGACAGCTTATGATATTTGCTATTAAAAAAACATTGAAATTCACTGAAAAAACCATAGGTTATAGACCATATATAGTTAGGAATTAGCATTTACAAAACCTTGAAAATTCACTGAAAAAACCATAGGTTAGAGACCATATATAGTTAGCTGGACATTTTATTGACATAAAACCAATGAAATTCCATATATAGTTAGTTGCACTAACTATATATCGCGCACCCGCAATCCACTGCTGATGATGTCACATATTACATCATTCATGACATGGTCAGTGACATCACTGATGACATCACTGATGACATCTCAAATGACATCACTGATGACATCACTGATGACATCTCATTTGACATCAATGACCACATCACTGATGATATAATTCATGTGACAATACAATGCATCTCCTCACATTTTAATATAACCTCTGTTTCACCCAGTGTTAAATACAGAGTATAATTTTTGAAACCATTGACACACCAATACTAGTTACTACATACGCACTCACTGATTCCTACGTCTACACACACCTTCACTCATTCACCCATACAATCATTCATACATACAATCACTCATCTTTACAACACTATCATATGCACTCATACACCTATACAGACACTCACAGTCTGCCACTCATCCATGGAGTTACTCACACACCTAGTCAGTCCTGTAAAGAATCAATGACACTTCCATTTTCTTGTCTATACAGTTAAACATAGAGCACCTTACATTTTCAAACATATACTAACACATACTTACCTTCTTATACAATCATTGATACAAGTACACATTGATCTGCACAGAGTCACACACCTCCCAGCCAGCCACACACACACTCAGTCTCCCATACAAATACTTGGGCAATCAATCAATAACCCATATAGTTACTCATATAGCTACTGATCAACACATGCAGCAGTTTACAGAACAACAGACATAATGATGCACAAATTAAGACAGTTTAGTCACTAACCCATGCACTCAGTGAGACACATTTAATCACTCACTCATACAGTCAGTCATGCACCTACTAAATCCTTCGTCCAGACACTTACACATCCACTCATTCTTCAATATGTAAGACATATTTAAACTTTACAGAAACAAAAAATCACTGGATGTTGTTTTCAGTGATGTCATCAGTGATGTCATTTGAGATGTCATCAGTGATGTCATCAGTGATGTCACTGACCATGTCATGAATGATGTAATATGTGACATCATCAGCAGTGGATTGCGGGTGCGCGATATATAGTTAGTGCAACTAACTATATATGGAATTTCATTGGTTTTATGTCAATAAAATGTCCAGCTAACTATATATGGTCTCTAACCTATGGTTTTTCAGTGAATATAATATATATATAAATATTTTCTTTATATTTTGAGACACCAGTCTGCTGGTATTCGTAAAAAGGAACCCAAGAGAGCAATTTAAAAATGGACCCACATTTATGCTGCCGTATTTAAACCTCTTGGAGTACGGCTTTCTAAATGAATAATATATTTTGATTCAAGTGGACTCAAACAATTAGACAGTCTTCTTTGCAAGGGTTCCTTTCAACATGATCGATACCAAAAGAGTTTAAGAGCCCTTCATTAATTCCAGATGTGCCTTAGTATGTGATTGGCATGTTCAAAGTTCTTTATGGCCTGGAGATGCATAAAATTTCTCTTCTTACCGAGAAGATACTACTGACCATAAAGAATAAATGGTGAGGAAATTGAAATTCACAAAGGTGCATACCTGAATAGATTTGGTGGATCTACACCTATATATGTTTTTTGTGTTTGGAATACATTTTGGTGAAATTTTTAAGTTTGTTTCACATTGATAGTTCCTAAAGTTTGTATTTTGTCTTAAATAAATGTGAAAACTCTACATACATTGCTCGGGGGAAATGTTATGCTTAGTTGCTTTGCTGGTGTTTAGCTTATATTCCCCTAACATGAAAATTACCCTTTTCATCAGCAAATAAAATAATGATTTAATTACTTGATTAAATGAAACAATAATTAAGTATTTTATGGTTTATCCAACAGAGAAAAACTGCAGTTTAGGATCCAACACTGATGGGTAGACCCCAAGATAGGGAATAGAAGCATAAAAGTCAGAGCTACATTAAAAAACAAATGAAAGAAATAAATATTTTTAAAATACGAATCAGATCCTAGGCCACACAGTGTCGGTATAGATGAGACAAATACTGAAAATTGGT
This sequence comes from Lissotriton helveticus, assembly GCF_964261635.1. Classification (NCBI taxonomy): domain Eukaryota; kingdom Metazoa; phylum Chordata; class Amphibia; order Caudata; family Salamandridae; genus Lissotriton; species Lissotriton helveticus. The sequence goes on along the minus strand of NC_136068.1, from coordinate 269,164,310 downwards.
GCATGAAAAAATAATGACAAATACTTTGCAGACACTTGCATATACTGTGGTTCTAAACAAGTGTTGATTTCTCTTTGTCTCAGCCTCAAACATTAGAACACCACTAGCTGGGGTTATAGAGTTATCAGCATTCCAATAATACCTACCTCCATTCTTCAAGTTCCTTCCCTCCCCAGTTAATAGAGTCCTCATTATGAGTGGCCTGGTAGCTGGGCTGGATTTTCTTCACCCCCAGATTTACTGATACAGTGGCTACTGGTAACTCCAGGGATGGGAAAAATCCGGCCTATTACTAGTTGGCCTCGAGAGTTTGTTATGAAATGAGGAATTACTGAGGGAGTTAGTAATTCCAGTCCGATTCCCCTGGTAATTGCTCAGTTTTCCTCCTTCCTTTTACATGGAGAGTCCAGCTGGTTTTAGCAGCCAAAATCTGCTGCAAGTATTCTCATTGATCTCATCATTCTTATGGGGCCCATAACTTCTGATACCAGCCACATCGGGATTAAGAAGTCACTTGTAATGATGTCCGCGTGTTTACATATAAACATGGAAAAGGAGGGGCATCACATAACCCGGCTCAACTGGAGGAAGGTGGAAGCCCCGCCTCCTTCAACATGCTAAGAGAAAAGCACAAGCTACCGGACATAGAGCTGTACAACTTCCTTAAAATCAAAACAGCCCTGACCAAAGCGAGACTCGCAGAACACAAGCCCTCTATCATACAATATATGGCTAACCTCAACAAAATAGGCCACCATATATCTCACCTCTATAAGCTACTACGCCCCAGTGACACCAAACTAAACAACAAAACAATCATGTACTGGGAGAAGCAACTTGGGTCAACAATAAGCAAGGAACATCTATACCTGCTCTGGACCTCTCCCAAGAAAAACAAAATGTTCCCGGTCCTAGCCCAAACAAAATTCTGGTTACTGCATAAAATATACTGGTCCCCGGCTCGACTAGCGACTCTGGGCCTGAGGGAAAACGACAAATGCTGGAACTGCGACAAAGAAAAGGGGGACCTGGCGCACCTTATTTACCACTGCCCCAAGGTCCAAAAATTCTGGGGGGAAATATTCACCTTTATTAATAAAACATTTCGAAGACAGTGGATAGGGGGGCAGCCTAGCTCGTACATGGCGACATTGTTCTGCCGGCAACACAGCCTGTCTGGGAGGTCACCCTGCCACTACGAGCGATGTTTACTATATGCTATATGTTGTATGTTGTAAAAACAATAAAACTATTTTGAAATCCCCCAAAAAAGTTAGCTTATATAGCACCCTGTGCTGCATGCCACGTGCTCAACCAGGTGTGGTGTGCACAGTTATGGAATAAAATGAAGGGCCAGATGTACAAACATTTTGTGCTGTGTTTGCGTTACATAAATGCCTCAGACCAGCACAAAATGTTCTTTTTGTTATTTATTTTCCAGTGCAAAACTTGTTTTGCACTGGAAAGTTGTTTAATAGTAATGCAAAGTAGCCTGAAGCGTTGCATCGCATTACTTAGCATCAAGGGGGTATTACATGGGGATTCCCATGCAACCAATCATACTTTGTGATCAAAACCCTATCTACCAAAGTTTTGAGACAGGGTTTTGGTTAAAAAATTAACACCACTGGAAAGTAGGCGTTAAAAGGAGAAATGCTTTAATTTCTCCTTTCTTTTCCAACTTTGCATGTGAGCTGTGCAGCACACATACAAACTAGGAAACGTTTTAAATATTGTCTAGGCATAGTATTTTGTAATGGAAGGGAACCCTTCCAGTACAAAACCTATGCTAGACTAACACACACACCCCTGCACTATGGCTCAAAAGTGTATGCGTGGTGCCCGGCAGCAAAAGTCTGCTCCGCGCTAGGGAGAGGGGATGAGAGAGCCATATCTCTGTAGATATGGCACGCTACTGCTCTCGCCTCACGCACTGCAGCACAGCATTTTTGGGCTGCTGCATTGCATTGTGTGAGATTTTAGAAAATCTGGCCTGTACTCTTTTCCCCATTTCTTTTACTGTATGAAAAAATAATGGTCGGAGTAGGCTAACAATGTTCACCATGTACTATTCTTTAGATGCTAGATGCAGATAAGTCAATTCGTATATACTCTCACCTATACTTTCAAGGCACTACATAACTCTGGCCCAGCTTACCTAAACAATTGCATCTGCTTTTACAAACCTTCCAGACACCTCCAGTCATCCGGGCTTCTACTTGCCCAAATCCCATGCATATGGAAAACCAGATCCAGCAGTCGAACCTTCTCCTACATCGCTCCTATAGTGTGGAACAACCTGCCGTTACACATAAGAGCCTCGCCTCGCCCTCACCTCTTGAATTCCGCAAGAAGCTGAATACCTGGCTTTTTTTCGGGTAGCCTCTCTGGGTCCTGGGTGTGCCCAGACTCACATTTGCTAAGCACCAGGAGACCCTACCGGGTGATGGTGTGCTCCACAAATCTGCATAACTTAACATAGCATACTAAGACACATGCCTTAAATTTCATTTTTTAATGTCTTTTATAAACTGACGAGAGCATCTTTCATAAAATCCCGTAAACAAAATGTGCCTAATAAAGCACGTTATTCATAAGAACTGAAAACCCATCCTATCCTTTCCCTTGTGATTTGCCTGGTTACATTGATACACAATGCTGACTTAAAAAAATACAGAACCCGATGTTCACTGTTGTCCTAATTATTATATTCTCTTGCCTGTCAGGTTGTTATTTTAAACAGACTACTGTGTATGTATTTCAGAATTTATGCAACAGCACCACAAATGCTCATCATTAATAAACTGTCCTCTTTCTTTTCGTTCGACCAAAGCTAACGCATCAATCTGACCACTTCTAATGAGACGTGGGATCCGGCCGCATGGAGTAGGCCTGCTGTCAGCCACTGCCTGATGGGTTTAGAGTAAGAAACGATCCTTCATTAATTAACCTTCACTTTCTATGTAGATTCACTCATTGAGATGCAGGTAATTAAACCAAGGTCATTTCAAGGCCTGACAAGGGAAAAACAGCACCGCCAAGGTGGCATGGACCCTTTTGGAAGAGACAGGGTAAGTTATCCGTCATATTCCAATCTTTAATGATGTTTGTGCCTTTCGTGAAGAAAAGAAGATGGGGGACAGGCGTCAGGGAATGGGCATTTGTATAATGAATGCATGCAAAGACTAAAGGTACAAAGTGTTGGAAAATAACAAAAATGCAACGCCCACGTCGCAGAGACTTACGTTGCTTGATGATGCCCCCCCTCCCCTGTATTCAGAAATTTCGAAAGGTTGGCAGCATGTGCGCTAATTGCACGCGCTCTAACTTTAGGATATGTTGGCGTGAAAAAGTGCACATAAGATCCTGCTTCATAGTAATTGCCAAAATAAGAAGAATTGATGGACAGAATGCAGAACAATGTCATACATTCACCCCAGTACAGAGCTCTGGGCCTAAATCCATCGTTTTTTTCTCCCCATGCCATTCCAGTTTGAACCCAGCCATATGCAAATCAGTCTTGATCCTGCGCCCAATGGGAATAGTCCAGCCAGAACTGCTAGGCCATGTCCTCCCTGTATTGGAAACAAGCATCCTAGGCTCGGTTTTGGGGTTTCACCCCTCATCAGCCTGTATAGCTTGTCTCCAGTGGCATGGAGAGCACTGGACCCACGTCTGGACATAATTGCCAGCATTGCCCAGTTGACTTTGGACTTACTGCTTGAAGCTGTCACCATTCATTACAATCACGTACCATGCACAAACTAATTACAAAACGAGTTTATAAACACATGATCGAGTGATAGAGTTAGTCACTTAATAGCGCTGACTTCAGAATGAGTAGAAAAATAAAGACTAAAACTTTCTTGTCCAAGAGTAACGCAAAGCCCTAGTTATAAGAGGAAAAGTGTCAAAACCCTTTAAGTCCATGCCTCCACCAGGCAGAAGTTGGCTCCTGTTATGCACAGCCTTTTTAGATTTTGGTAAACTCATTTGTGGTATTCAAGTGTTTGCTATGTTGGCACCCGCGGGTTCCTTCATAACATGCATGAAGTGTACGGTGAAAAGGATCCCTGGACCATACCAAACATGTTAAACCCAAACGCAATTGGCAAGTAATCATGAGTCGCACAACCTGGTATTATTATGCTAAATATGTCACCCAAATAGTCTTAGCCTGGCAGGTCTCTGTCTGTGGAATTATAGCATTTTATGAAACACTTATGTCTTGTTGATTTCAGCACACACATTACTTCAGTGTGGAGGATGGAGGCTGAAGAGCAAGTGAGAGCAGAACATTTTCTGTGTTGTCAGGGATCACATTTGATGCTGCAAGTCCCTCATCAGCATGCCAACTCAACAAAGAGTTTGCGAAAGTTTCAAGACCGTCTGTTCGAGCCTACTATTAGCTAAACACAGTCCTGTTGATGGAACCTTATGTTACTAGGGTCAGCATACCAAACTACCAATTCCTGCTAACAAAGATTAGATTGTACCAATCGTCGTGTGTGTCAGCCCGGCTGAGACAGCTTTGAGGCTGGCGACATCTAATTGCAGCCGCACCCGAGTACTTCACAGGTCTTTAAAATACCGTTTACTTGTAAGTGATGCTTTTGTTATGTTTTCACCCCTTCTTACAGCCACTCTGGTGACGCCTGGAAGAATCAGCCCCCCCAAAATCTTTTTCAGCCCCCCCCCCCCCGAAATTTGGCTCTAGTTGCCGCGCTTGCCCTGCCCTAATTATTTACATCTATTGGCAGTTGATTTTATATGTTATTCTGTTGCGAGTTTCCTCCCAGATGCAATCAAAATTTGACGTTTGCTCTCTGACCGATAATGTGTATGGTCTGCGAGAAATTTTAATTCAGACTAGCTGTTGTGCATTATACACGGAGCGAATTATTTATTTATGTGTGGGTGGCACTTATTTAAAAAAAAAAATTTTTGTATTCTTAATTTTTTTTTAGTGTATAGGATTTGTTATGTCCTTTTATGGAATCTTACCAATTCCGAACTAAAGAATATGAATTTAGTCATACCCTACAATAACTGGAGAGAACTACAGACAACAGCCATGGAGTCCTGTGTTCTTGGAAGTTCCAGCAGAGTAGTGATTTGTTTATCATTGGCAGTAAAACTATAGGAACAGCTGCAACAGGTGGATGATCTGAAGTGTGGGAACCTTCTGGGCATCTTATCACCAAACCATAGCCAGTGACTAGTATAAGAAAGGCTCACTGCAAGGAAATGTCTTTTTTTGTATGGTCATCCCCCCAAATTTGTGGAATGATGCTGCAGGATTATCGACTCTGAAGAACACTATTTCTTGCTGGCCAGGACCCAATGCATATGCACTGTTCCTTCAAGGTGTAGGTAAAATTGGCTAATCCCTGATTGGCATCTTTAACTTACCTAATAGTCCCTGGTATATGGTACTAAGTGTACCCAGGGCATGTATGTTAAATGTCACTAGTGGCTATAGTGACAAAGTGAAAACATGTATCTAGGTCTGCCACTGCAGCCTAGTCAGGCAACTTTTAAACTGGCAACTCAACATGGCAAAATAACCCTTTTGCCAGGTTCTAACCTTCCTGTTTAAGATTTATGTCATCCCTAGGGCAGGTTAGAGTGGCTGGTAGAACTTTCAGTCAACTGGAAAAACACATTGATTATAGCATAACCTGGCAGTCACCTGCAACCCAACCCTTCATCACCATTTCAGTCTTTTTGAGGGATGCCGTCATCTGAGCAGGCTACTGTTGCTATGCATGTGATAACACAATACCCAGCACCTGTCCATTTTCTCTATTGGGATGATGTACTCTTACAGTTGTATGCCATTCTATTGAGATTTGATGATATCAACCTGCATAAATATCACATCTACTACATTGCACATCATTCAAACTTGGATGTACAGAGCCTACCTGAAGCTTAACCCAATCATGACAGAATTCCTATTATTTTCAAAGAGCAACACAAAAGATACAGTACAAACCTGGCTCAATGTTATGAATCTTGGAGGCTTTGAACCCCAACTCTCACTAAATACCAAATCACTTGGATTCAACCTGGACACCAACCTCTCCCTCAAGGAACACTTTGCCAAAAAAGAGACATGATGTCTGTGGCTGGCCTTCTCTTCTAAAGAAGATCAAAACCGTTTCCTCCCAAAAGCAGCTTCAAAACTGCTGTTCAAACTCTTGCTCTCTCACATCTTGATGGTGATAATGCCCTACTCTATGACCTCCCAGACACCACACTAGTATCCCTTGGAGACATCCTACATGCCATAACACGTCTCATCGAGGGCTGCCCAGCAGGCACCATTTTCAAAACTAGTTGCATAATTTACAAAACCATCACAACCAGCATCTCCGCTTATCTTCTGGACAAGCTCATCATCTGGTGATTCTTGGAACACCTAGGACACCTTAAGACTGCAGAAGTTTAAAAAAGAAAAAGACAACAGGCCTTTCCATCTATGCACCCAGGATCTGTAACAAGATCACCATTTCCACCAGGACACCCCCAAACACTTCTCCAATTTCGGAAAGAGTTGAAGACTCACCTCTTTAAAGAACAATCTATCACATTACATTAACTGTCCACAGCCAAGCTTTATTCACTATTACTCTCTGATTTGATACTTGCCTTTGACCATGTACAGCACCCACTACCTTTTGATTCCGTTTGTTCTATAGAAATACCATAAACATACAAAATAAATTGGAAAATGTTTGTCCTGGAATATACAGAAAATTCTTCCTTAGTCAAACCTTGCTTTTGTCCCTTTAAGACAGCGAGAAACTCTGGACATTAAAAAACAAAAATGTACAAAGACCATTTGGAAGCGGCACCTGGAGCAAACCTATGAAGAATGAAAAAAGATCGAAGTCAATTAACCTTCAAAAAAGTGTATTTGATGTACTTTAATACATACTTACAATGTTATAGGTGCACTGATATTAAGCTCCATGCATAGTCCACAAAACACAGACATAAACCTGAATCAAGGTAAAAATTGGTTCCTTAACCCCTTCGGGGCTGATGACAAGCTGGGCTCGTCATGGAGCAGGGCGCTCGCACGCTGATGACGAGCCCAGCTCGTCATGAGCCCCACCCTCGGGGGAAGCGCCAGCGCTCCCCCCGAGTCTGCCCGATTTTTTGCTTTTCAGCCGGGATGGCAGGGGAAGACCTTCCCCTGCCTCCCCCCGCCCTCCCCGCCCGCGTCATCAATGACGTCAGCGCGCGAGGCGCGCTGACGTCACTGGGCGTTCCCTTTGTTTACCGACGCGCAGGGAAGCCATTTGCTTCCTGCGCGTCGGATGGGAAAGAGGTTTGTTTTGCGGCTGGGGCAGGGGGGAATATTTTGAAACGTTCATCGAGGGGAAGGAAAGGCCTTTCCTTTCCCTCGATGCAACTTTAGAGCATTCCTGCTGCACGATCGTGCGATCGTGCAGCTGGAATATTAGGGATTTAATTTTTTTTTTTTTTGTTGCCACTTTCGTTGTTCGGGGAGCGGCCCCTTGGGGAAGGGTCGCTCCCCTTTTTGGGGGATCATTATTTGGATGTGTTTGTGTGCCTCATATGTTGAGGAATGGTCGTTTTTTCAAAAGAAAATGCTTATGGGGGACATTTTGAAAATAGTGTATTTGTGCTAATATTTATCAAGGATGCAAGTGCCTCTGTCCTTCATATCTATTACTTTGTGTTTATCTGAAGTGGCTAAAAAACACACCTGTCCTGCCTAGGCAAAGCTCACTATTGTTTTTGGGCTGATTTTTTTATTTTTTTTATTTGTGCTGCAATTCAAACACATGCTTTGTCTCCAGTGACCATGTGTGTGTTACTATGCCATCGCAGCGATGTGCGAAGGGGTCCCTTGAGTGAGCTGTCTATCATAGTGGGAAGCTCACAAATGTTTTTGGGCTGATAATTTTTTTCCTGAATTTGTGCTGCAACTCGAGCGCCATCTTTGTCTCCAGTGACCATGTGTGCGTTTCTATGCAATCGCACAGATGTGCGCAGGGGTCCCTTGTGTGAGCTGTCCATCATAGTGGAAAGGCCACAAATGTTTTTGGGCTGATGAATGTTTTCCTGAATTTGTGCTGCAACTCGATCACCTGCTTTGTCTCTAGTGACCTTTGTGTGTGTTATTATGCCATTGCACCGATGTGCGCAGGGGTCCCTTGAGTGAGCTGTCCATCATAGTGGGAAGCTCACAAATGTTTTTGGGCTGATGATTGTTTTCCTGAATTTGTGCTGCAACTCGAGCGCCATCTTTGTCTCCAGTGTCCATGTGTGCGTTACTATGCAATTGCACAGATGTGCGCAGGGGTCCTTTGTGTGAGCTGTCCATCATAGTGGGAAGGTCACAAATGTTTTTGGGCTGATGAATGTTTTCCTGAATTTGTGCTGCAACTCGAGCGCTTGCTTTGTCTCCAGTGACCGTGTGTGTTACTATGCCATCGCACCGATGTGTGCACAGGTCCCTTGAGTGAGCTGTCCATCATAGTGGGAAGCTCACAAATGTTTTTGGGCTGATGATTGTTTTCCTGAATTTGTGCTGCAACTCGAGCGCCATCTTTGTCTCCAGTGACCATGTGTGCGTTACTATGCAATCGCACAGATGTGCGCAGGGGTCCCTTGTGTGAGCTGTCCATCATAGTGGAAAGGTCACAAATGTTTTTGGGCTGATGAATGTTTTCCTGAATTTGTGCTGCAACTCGATCACCTGCTTTGTCTCTAGTGACCTTTGTGTGTGTTATTATGCCATTGCACCGATGTGCGCAGGGGTCCCTTGAGTGAGCTGTCCATCATAGTGGGTAAATTTAGGAAAGATGGTGCACTCTGCTAGTTGGTGGGCGTTGCCAAACGGGGATCTTCTGTGTGAGTTCACATGCCTCTTATGTGTATAAATGGTCAGAGACTGATGAGAGCAGCAGATGGGGAGAAAGAAGATCCTGGTCATAGGAATTGTTTTTGGATTGCGCTTGTGAAAATCAAGGATGCAAGTTCCTCTGTCCAGCATCACAGTTAACCACAGTAATTCTGTTGTCCCCCTCCCCACCAGAATCCCTGATGACGTCAACGCGCACAGCACGCGCCAACATCTTCAGGGATTCCCAGGCGGTCGGAAAGACATTTGCTTCCTGCGCCTGGAGGTGTTAGGTTGGTTTTGAGATATTTGGGGGGGTTTGGGGCTGCAAAGAGGCATCAGGGGAGAGGTAAGTGAATTTCCTCTCTTCTGATGTCTCTTTGCAGGGCATTTCTGCCTCACGGTCGCGCACAGCATTGCGATTGTGCGGTGGAAATGCCCCCACTAGCACCAGGGATCTTATTTTAGATTGTAGGAAGTGACCCATTGGGCAAGGGTCGCTTCCAGGGGGGTCGGATTTTAAATTTAGATTTTCTGCACCCCCCGCCCCGGTGGGCAAATCAACCCGTACTTTTGTCCGTTTTGCCCTTTTTGATGGCCCATCTGTGTGGATGTGATTTTGGGGGTAAATTTGTGTGTTGTTTATTCATTTGTTATGTTGTTTGTGAAATGTAGTATGAATTTTTTTTTTTTCTTCTTTGTTTTTGATCCAGGCTTTTGCTGTTTGTATTGGTGTAGGTTGTGGTACAGTTATTGCTGGTGTTGCAGCTTGTGTAGTTGCATGTGCTTGGTAAGTAAATGTTTTTTGTACTACTTTTCCTAGATGAATGTGTTTTTATGAAAAGTGAAGTTATTGCTGTTTGTGTGGCTTTGTGTTTCTTGATTGTTAACTTTTTTTTTGTATTGCTGCTTGATGTGTACTTTGTCTAATCTATACTTTTTTTTCTTTCCAGTGGGATTTCCTTTCTTTTTGCTGTGTTTCAGCAGAGTAGGTGCTGGTGAGTGTTCTTATATTTGGTTAGATTTGAATTGTTTTTGAGTGTATTGATTTTTGTGTGAAAACTCTACCTTGTTTACTTCTTACTTTGCACAGTGTAGGTTGTTGTTCACTTGTGTGTGTAGTCTTCTTGCTTTGTAAGGATAATGGCTGCTCGCAGGATGACTGCTAGGCAGGTTGTTAGTTTGCTTTTTGAGTCTTCCTCTGACCATGGTCCAGACACTGACTCCGATTCGGAGCATGAGGTAGGTGCAGAAGATTCAGGCAGTGAGTTTTCTCTTCACATGGTATCATCGGATGATGATTCTTCTTCTAGTGCTGATGAAGTGCCTGTGGTAGAGAGGGACATTGATGTGCCGGTAGAGAGGCAAGAGCCATGTGAGCGGCAGCCTAGGTCCTCAAGGTTTCCCTTTTTTTCTCGTCGGGAAGAGGCAAGTGTGGTAAAGGCTGCGCCCAAAAGGTTTCACATTGCTGTGGTGCGCCAAAGGTTATCTGGTGCTGCTAGTCTTCCTGTTGTAGAGCAGCATGAGGCATCTGGTGCTGCTAGTCTTTCTGTTGTTGTTGAGCAGCAAGTGGCATCTGGGGATGCGAGTTCTTCTGTTGATGTTGAGATGCAAGAGGCAGCTGGGGATGTGAGTTCTCCTGTTGGTGTAGAGATGCAAAATGTATCTGGGGATGCTGGTATTCCTGTTGGTGTAGTGATGCAAGAGGCATCTGGGGATGCTAGTGTTCCCGTTGATGTAGTGCAGCAAGAGGCATCTGGCCTGCAGGCTAGGGTGGCTTCTTCTTCTGATGTTACTGATGACGTCTGGGTTGCCCCTGGCATGGTGCAGCCGGAATTGCCAGACTTCACTGGTGTTCCAGGGTGTAGAGTGAATACTGACAATTTTTTGCCAATTCAATTTTTTCAGTTGTTTTTTGACGATGAGCTTTTGCAGGAGATTGTGGAGCAAACTAATTTGTATGCAGAGCAGTATTTGAGGGACCACAGTGCCAGCCTTAAGCCCCATTCTAGAGCTACCCATTGGTCTCCCACATATGTTGAAGAGATGAAGAAGTTTTTGGGATTAACTTTTTTGATGGGCTTGCTAAGGAAGCCATCAATGTCTTCTTATTGGTCCACTAGTCCCTTGATGGCAACATCTATATTTCCAGCAGTTATGACTCGTGATCGATATATGCTTCTTCTTCGCATGATGCATTTTGTTGATAATGATTTAGCGTTGCCACGCGATCACCCTGATTGTGACCGTCTTTTTAAGATTCGGCCTGTCCTTGATCACTTTGTTGATCGTTTTCCTGAGATCTTTGCACCTGGAAGAGAAATAGCTGTGGACGAGTCTTTGGTATTGTTCAAGGGCCGCTTGGTTTTTAGACAATACATTCCTAGTAAGAGGGCACGCTATGGCATCAAACTGTATATGCTGTGTGACAGTGATACTGGATATGTTTATAATTTCAGGGTGTACACCGGTAAGGATTCCAGCATTAACACTTCTGCTTGTCCGTCCACTTTTGGAGTGACTGAGAAAATTGTGTGGGAACTAGGTAGACGATTATTTAACAAAGGCCACCATTTATATGTAGATAACTTCTACACTAGTGTGCGTTTGTTCAAGGAGTTGGCCAAAGTGGGCACTGTTGCATGTGGCACGATGCGCAGTAACCGGAAAGGTTTCCCAATAGAACTTGTTTGCAAAAGGCTTGTGCGGGGACAGTCTACTGCATTGCGATGTGGGAAGCTTCTAGCTGTGAAGTTTTCAGACAGGAGAGATGTTTACATGCTGACTACTATCCATGACGAAAGCACTGAAGCTCTGCCAGTTCGGGGTGAGACTGCTGAAGTGCGTAAACCTGTGTGCATTTTAGACTATAATAGGCACATGGGTGGTGTTGACAGAGTAGATCAGAGGTTGGAACCTTATGCTGCTCTTCGAAAGGCTTACGTTTGGTACAAGAAGTTGGCTATCCATCTTTTCCACTTGGCATCCTTTAATGCTTTTGTTGTTTTCCAGAAATCTTGTCCTGAGTCAAAGATGCCTTTTGTTAAGTTTCAGGAGACTATAATAGGCAGCCTTGTACTAGTGGAACAGGCAACTGTGCCACGATTTGGAGTGGTGGAGGAAGTGGCTAGACTGAAAGATCACCACTTTCCAGAATACATTCCTCCCACAACTGCAAAAGACAATCCCACTAAAAGATGTAGAGTCTGTTGGCGAAGAGAAGTGCGGAGGGAGTCTCGTATGCACTGTCCTGACTGTCCTTCAAATCCTGGATTGTGTGTGCCAGCTTGTTTTAAATCGTACCACACACAAAAGAAGTTTTGGGAGTTTCATTGAGCTTGTAAGTGTACTGTCTGGTCTGTTTTCTGTAATATTTTTTAGTTTGCTTTTAGGTTTGCATTAGTGCAAAGCATTTAGTTTTTGAATTTGTGTTAGCAGATTTGTAGGTTTCTACATTTGATTTGTGGTATTTCTTTAAAAAATTCTAATTTCGATGGTGGTGTGTGCAGGATTGTGCTTGGATTGTTGGTGTGCGTGGACTGGCGCTTGGCTGGTGGTGTGCGTGGTCTGGTGCTTGGCTGGCATAGTGCATGGATTGGAATTGTGCTGGGGGGGTGAGTGGATTTTTGCTTGGCTGGCGGAGTGCATGGTTAGGTGCTTGGCTGGTGGTGTGAGTGGATGGCGCTTGGCTGGTGGTGTGCGTGGTCTGGTGCTTGGCTGGCATAGTGCATGGATTGGAGTTGTGCTGGGGGGTACGTGGATTTTTGCATGGCTGGCGGAGTGCATGGTTAGGTGCTTGGCTGGCGGTGTGAGTGGAGTGGTGCTTGGCTGGCGGTGTGTGTGGAGTGGTGCTTGACTGGCGGCGTGTGTGGAGTGGTGCTTGGATGGTGTTGTGTTTGTGGAGTGGCACTTGGCTGGTGGTGTGCGTGGAGTGATGCTTGGCTGGCGGTGTGTGTGGAGTGGTGCTTGGATGGTGTTGTGTTTGTGGAGTGGCGCTTGGCTGGTGGTGTGCGTGGAGTGATGCTTGGCTGGCGGTGTGTGTGGAGTGGTGCTTGGCTGGTGTTGTGTTTGTGGAGTGGCGCTTGGCTGGTGGTGTGCGTGGAGTGATGCTTGGCTGGTGGTGTGTGTGGAGTGGTAGTTGGCTGTCGGTGTGCGCTGAGTGGTGTTTGGCTGGCAGTGTGCATGGTCTGGTGCTTGGATGGTGGTGTGGGTGGACTGGCGCTCGGCAGGCGGTGTGTGAGTAGTTACTTTCTGTTGGTCACTACACACACTGCTAGTTGAGTGACACTCCACACAGTCCATCATTTTGTGTAGTTGCAGTGTCAGAAATGTGGGCGTGTGAAAGTGATGGACCCTTGAATGGCGCTGTTTGCTGGTGTGAGTGTTGAAATGTGATGGGTCCGCGGCTGGCGGTGTGAATGTTTTGTATGTGTCACGCGTACGAAAGGTGTATGAATGGCCTGTAAAGAGGTTGGTGCCTTGACGTGGCTTTACAGCTCACAAGCTGTGAGTCAGTGGTTCAGTTTATCATACTTTCAATTATACGCAGTGTATTTCATTTTTGATGAAATTACTTGCGTATCCAATTGTATGTACTGAATCATCACTCACCCTTGTGCCAAATCCAACCAGTATGTGTGTGTGCTTGCGGATTAGATGGGTGTGCAGTAATATTTTTTTTTTCTCTTTCTGCATTAGGGTGTACCTTGTCCCTTATTGTGATTGTTGTAATGTGTTGCTTTTCCATTCGGATGCTGTCAATGGTCTGGTTTGTATCAGGTATGAAAGGTGCGTGAATGGCCTGTAAAACGGTTGGTGCCTTGTCGTGGCTTTACAGCTCACGAGTTGCGAGTCACTGGTTCGGTTTTTATGCCTTTATTTATTGACAGACCATTTCATTTTTTTGAAATATCTTGTTAATACAATTTTATGTACTGAACCATCACTCGCCCTCGTGCCAAATCCAACCTGTATGTGTGTGTCTTTGAGGAACAATGGTGAAAATGTTAAGTTCACCAGCTTTTTCAAGAGGGGTTACCTGGGTTTTTGGCCCCGTGCGAGACAGCCATCTAGGGAAACCTACCAAACCCACACATTTCTGAAAAGTAGACACCCGGGGGCTTCCAAGGAGGTATGGCTTGCGTGGATCCTCCAACGTTCCTTTACCCAGAATCCCTTGCAAACCTCATTTTGTGCTTGGAAAAAATCAGTTTTTTCACACGTTTTAGTGTGGGAAAGCGTGGCATCACTAGGCTCACACAAATTACCACCCACCCAGCGTTCCCCAAGGTCTCCCGATACAAATGGTACCTCACTTGCCTGGGTAGGCATAGTGGCTGCTTTAGGAAAAGGCCCAATTCATACTGTGGTGACCAAAACTTTACCTTTAGCCAAATAATCTTATTTTTTGAGGGGGTCACCTGAGCTTTTGGCCCGGGGCTTGGCGAGCATCTTTGGAAACTACCAAACCCAAACAGTTCTGAAAACTAGACACCCGGGGAAGTCCAGGGAGGTATGGCATGCGTGGGTCCCCCAATGTTTTCCTACCCTGAAACCCCTGCAAACCTGAAAGTTTGGTCAAAAAACCCACTTTTCCGTACTTTTTAGGGTGGGATCTCGCTGCCGGAACAAATGTCCTACCACCCAGCGTTTCCCTTGTTCTCCCGAGTAAAATGATACCTCACTTGTGTGGGTGGGCCAAAGGCATGTGACTCAGGCTGGGGGGCTTAATTTGTCAAACTTAAATATGACTAAAAACTACTTTTTTCAAAATTCATTTTTGGGGTGTTCTGCTTTGGGGCACCCACACAAGTGAGGTATCCTTTTACTCGGGAGAACAAGGGGAACGCAGGGTGGTAGGACTTTTTTGCCGGCACGGCGATCCCACGCCAAAAAGTTTGGAAAAGTGCTATTTTTACCTAATTTTAAGGTTTGCAAGGAGTTCTTGGTAAGAAAACATTGGGGGACCCACGCATGCCATACCTCCCTGGACTCCCCCGGGTGTCTAGTTTTCAGAACTGTTTGGGTTTGCTACTTTCCAAAGAATACCACCGAGCCCCGGGCCACAAACTCAGATGCCCCCCCCCCCAAAATCAAGGTAGTTTTGCAATAAGGTAAAGTAAATTCACCACCGTACGATTTGAACCGTTTCCTGTTGCAGCCACTATGTCTATCTACGCAAGTGAGGTACCATTTTTTTCAAGAGACCTGGGGGCACGCTGGGTGGGTGGAATTTTGTGGATCCACGCAGATTCCAGAACTTTCCACCACAGAAATGTGAGGGAAATGTGTATTTTTTGTCAAATTGTTATGTTTGCAAGGGATTCTGGGTAACAAAACCTGGGGGTAGGCAGACGAGTCACCCCATCCTGAATTGCCCTGGGTGTCTAGTTTTCAAAAATGTATAGGTTTGCTAGGTTTCCTTAGGTGCTGGCAGAGCTACGGTGCAAAAACAAAAGGTAGTCTTTTTGTCCGAAAAGTGCTAAATTTCACTGGGAAATTGAGGTGCGACCATGCTGCGTTTTGCGCTGTTTCATGTCGCAGCCACTATGCCTACCCACGTAAGTGAGGTACCATTTTTTTCGGGAGACCTGGGGGCACGCTGGGTGGGTGGAAATTTGTTGATCCACGCAGATTCCAGAACTTTCCACCACAGATATGTGAGGAAAATGTTTTTTTTTTGTCAAATTTTTATGTTTGCAAGGGATTCTGGGTAACAAAACCTGGGGGTAGGCAGACGAGTCACCCCATCCTGAATTGCCCTGGGTGTCTAGGTTTTAAAAATGTATAGGTTTGCTAGGTTTCCCTAGGTGCTGGCAAAGCTACGGCGCAAAAACAAAAGGTAGTCTTTTTGTCCGAAACGTGCTAAATTTCACTGGGAAATTGAGGTGCGACCATGCTGCGTTTTGCGCTGTTTCATGTCGCAGCCACTATGCCTACCCACGTAAGTGAGGTACCATTTTTTTCGAGAGACCTGGGGGCACGCTGGGTGGGTGGAAATTTGTTGATCCACGCAGATTCCAGAACTTTCCACCACAGAAATGTGAGGAAAATGTATTTTTTTTGTCAAATTTTTATGTTTGCAAGGGATTCTGGGTAACAAAACCTGGGGGTAGGCAGACGAGTCACCTCATCCTGAATTGCCCTGGGTGTCTAGTTTTCAAAAATGTATAGGTTTGCTAGGTTTCCCTAGGTGCTGGCAAAGCTACGGCGCAAAAACAAAAGGTAGTCTTTTTGTCCGAAACGTGCTAAATTTCACTGGGAAATTGAGGTGCGACCATGCTGCGTTTTGAGCTGTTTCATGTCGCAGCCACTATGCCTACCCACGCAAGTGAGGTACCATTTTTTTTGGGAAACCTGGGGGCACGCTGGGTGGGTGGAAATTTGTTGATCCACGCAGATTCTAGAACTTTCCACCACAGAAATGTGAGGAAAATGTATTTTTTTTTGGTCAAATTTTTATGTTTGCAAGGGATTCTGGGTAACAAAACCTGGGGGTAGGCAGACGAGTCACCCCATCATGAACTGCCCTGGGTGTCTAGTTTTCAAAAATGTATAGGTTTGCTAGGTTTCCTTAGGTGCTGGCAGAGCTACGGTGCAAAAACAAAAGGTAGTCTTTTTGTCCGAAAAGTGCTAAATTTCACAGGGAAATTGAGGTGCGACCATGCTGCGTTTTGCGCTGTTTCATGTCGCAGCCACTATGCCTACCCACGTAAGTTAGGTACCATTTTTTTCGGGAGACCTGGGGGCACGCTGGGTGGGTGGAAATTTGTTGATCCACGCAGATTCCAGAACTTTCCACCACAGAAATGTGAGGAAAATGTGTTTATTTTGTCAAATTGTTATGTTTGCAAGGGATTCGGGGTAACAAAACCTGGGGGTAGGCAGACGAGTCACCCCATCCTGAATTTGCCTGGGTGTCTAGTTTTCAAAAATGTATAGGTTTGCTAGGTTTCCCTAGGTGCTGGCAGAGCTACGGTGCAAAAACAAAAGGTAGTCTTTTTGTCCGAAAAGTGCTAAATTTCACTGGGAAATTGAGGTGCGACCATGCTGCGTTTTGCGCTGTTTCATGTCGCAGCCACTATGCCTACCCACGCAAGTGAGGACCATTTTTTTCGGGAGACCTGGGGCACGCTGGGTGCGTGGAAATTTGTTAATCCACGCAGATTCCAGAACTTTCCACCACAGAAATGTGAGGAAAATGTGTTTTTTTTGTCAAATTTTTAGGTTTGCAAGGGATTCTGGGTAACAAAACCTGGGGGTAGGCAGACGAGTCACCCCATCCTGAATTGCCCTGGGTGTCTAGTTTTTAAACATGTATAGGTTTGCTAGGTTTCCCTAGGTGCTGGCAGAGCTACGGCGCAAAAACAAAAGGTAGTCTTTTTGTCCAAAACGTGCTAAATTGCACTGGGAAATTGAGGTGCGACCATGCTGCGTTTTGCGCTGTTTCATGTCGCAGCCACTATGCCTACCCACGCAAGTGAGGTACCATTTTTTTTGGGAGACCTGGGGGCACGCTGGGTGGGTGGAAATTTGTTGATCCACGCAGATTCCAGAACTTTCCACCACAGAAATGTGAGGAAAATGTGTTTTTTTGGTCAAATGTTTAGGTTTGCAAGGGATTCTGGGTAACAAAACCTGGGGGTAGGCAGACGAGTCACCCCATCCTGAATTGCCCTGGTTGTCTAGTTTTCAAAAATGTATAGGTTTGCTAGGTTTCCCTAGGTGCTGGCAGAGCTACGGCTCAAAAACAAAAGGTAGTCTCTTTGTCCAAAGAGCTTAAGATTTCACTGGGAAATTGAGGTGCGACCATGTTGCATTTTGTGCCGTTTCCTGTCGTAGGCACAAGGCCGACCCACACAAGTGAGGTACCATTTTTTTCGGGAGACCTGGGGGCACGCTGGGTGGCTGGAAATTTGTGGATCCACGCAGATTCCAGAACTTTCCACCACAGAAATGTGAGGAAAATGTGTTTTTTTGTCAAAATCTTAGCTTTGCAAGGGATTCTGGGTAACAAAACCTGGTGGTAGGCAGTCGAGTCATCCCATCCTGAATTCCCCTGGGTGTCTACTTTTCAAAAATGTATAGATTTGCTAGGTTTCCCTAGGTGCCGGCAGAGCTAGGGTGCAAAAACTACAGGTAGGCACGTTGCCAAAAAAGGGTCAATTTGTAACTGCAAAATTTAGGTGTGACCACGTTGCATTTTGCGCCGTTTCCTGTCGCAGGCACAAGGCGGACCCACACAAGTGAGGTACCGTTTTTATCGGGACACTTGGGGTAATTCAGATTTGTAAATCAACTGTTATTACCAATTGAGCTTTCATGCATTTCTCCCTTTGAATGAAAGACATTGTGTAAAAAAAAAATCTTTATGAAAAATGACCAATAATTCTCATGCTAGTATGAGTATTCCCAAGTTTGAAAATGTGCAATTACATACTGTTTCTGAACTCTATAATTTGTACCCAATTCATAAATACATAGGTGTCTTTCATGCACATGAATGTTGACTACTTTATCTTTGGTATTACTGATCTATATTCATGTTGTTTTACTAATTGTTTTTAAAGTGACTATTCACATACCCATTAAATGATATATTTTTTTATAATTATTGAGGTTTTTTTTGCTTTGTGTCACTTCTCCCTTCCATTGTGTTGATAATATGCCAAAAAGTTTTTCACATTATTTTCATACAGATTATTCCATGTATACATTTTCCAAGACAAAGTACACTATACCCAGTAAATGAAAAAATGCCATTGCAAGTTGCTGCTCAGTTTTTGAATCTGGGTTCGTCGGATTCTTGGTGAAACTACAAGTCCTATATATCCCCACAACCAGGAAGGTCTAACGGATGTAACGGTATATTGCTTTCCAAGAGCTGTCAAAATTAGAAAAAGTTATAGGTGAAAACGTTGAGACAAAAGGCTGTTTTTTCAACAAATTTTCAATTATTCCAATATCTAACTGTTAGTTTCTATAACGAAACCTTCATGGATTTAGACAAATGCCCTTTTTATGAATTCATAATTTTGTCTACTTTTCGAAAATGTAAAGCTTTCCAGGATCCATTATTGCTTTCAAACTAATTTCTACCATTAACTGGAAGGAGGTGGAAAGCTCTAAAAATAGCAAAAATAGACTATGTCCCAGAAACATGCCAAAACTGAGTGAAAAATGTTGGTTCTCTGACAAAAGACGGTCATTCCCTGAAAGCTGAGAAAATGTAGATTTCAGCCCCACAAACCCTTTTGTGATACCATTTTCAGGGAAAAACCCAGAGGCTTTCATTTGCAGCCCGTTTTTCCCATTTTTCTGAAAAAAACAAAAAAATCACAATATTTTGGTTAATTTCTGGGACCCCTCCAAAGGAATCCACAAACCCTGGGCGCCTTTAGAATCCACATGATGTTGGAAGAAAAGGACGCAAATTTGGCGTGGATACCTTATGTGGTCAAAAAGTTACAAGGGCCTAAGCGCGCAATACTCCAAAACGCCAAAAAAAGCCTCAGCACAGGAGGGGAAAAGGCCTAGCAGCGAAGGGGATAATATACCGTAAAAAACAACCCTGCAAAGATAAATCTATGTCAACATTTCCTTATTGCATTTCATAAGATGAGTAATAGCCACAATAATAAGTAATTTGAAAACTTGTAGTTGCACTCCAAGGCAGCATCAACATTATAACAATGTGGGGACCCAAGAGAGACCCCAGAGTATTCTGTTACTTGCAGTCTTTCATTTAATTTTTTTCTCACTTTAAAATCAGTATTAAATTGTATAGAAGCTATTTCCTTATGTAAGTTTCACATATTTACAACAATTTGGAGAAGCTCACTTTTTATCATTTGCTCTATCTTAAATGCTTCGAACAGTAACATTCAATTATTTTCATTCAGATGCAATGGGGAAGCTGGGTTTCCTTCCCTTACATGCTTAGAAAGCTTGTTGGCTACGGATATAGGCAACAATGTAATCCAGACCTGTATTAATAGCTTTGAACTTTAAGGGCCAGCTGATGGATACAAATATAAAGAACATGAAGCCTAAAATAGGTTACATTGTGTGCTTACTTTGTATGTATAAATCCAGAGAAAATATTTACATTTATTAATTTTAGCCGTGAATCCAAACGAACTAAAGAGAAATGTCTGCGCTTTTGAAATAAGCATCAAGAATTAACACTTGGAGCCGGATTTACCACCTACTCAAGCAGCAGTTGCAAATGCTGCGCTGTGTGAAAAAGAGGGACGAGAAGAGCGCCATATTTACGGAAATATGTCAATCTCCTCCCCTTTCCCTAGTGTCAGCGCTGAAATCACCTGTCGCGTGCCATGGACACACCTTTGCGCCATAGTGCAAGTGTGTCTCTGTGAGTCTAGCATAGGATTTGTACTGGAAGGGTACCCTTCTAGTACCAAATACTTTTCATAGACTGACTTTATCCTTTTCCCTCTTAGTATACGTGCTATAAAGTGAAACAAACTTACAAAGTCAGAAAAGGAAGGAGAAATTAAAGCATTTCTCCTTCATTGCGCCTACTTTAAAAGGGCACAGTTTTCTGCCGCTAAACCCTGTCTACTTTATTTAGGAAATGAAGGCGCATCCGGCGCATAGCAGAGGGGCGCCCTTAGTCGCAACACAGGCAGGAGCACAAAGGTGGAGAGGCGTCCGTCTTCTGTGTCGCCACAATGGAGGGGTGGTCGCCCCATGACATCATCGGAGGGCGCCAAAGGGGGGCAGCAGCATATAAGGCCCAGCAAGCGAGGGATCGGCCTCTTTTTCCCTCCATCGAGCTCCAGGATCCATTACTCCAGTTTCGCACAAGGTTTGTAGCGTGCGCACAGGACACAGAAGTTAGCCCGGTAGATGGTGGGGGCTTGGGGGGGGGGACGACCAATAGCGTAGCCACAAAATGTATCAGCTTTGGTATTGTATAATTGTTTCGTTATTCCGAAGATAATTCCTACCTTATTTTTGCATTTTGGGACCACCGCGAGAGACGGCGATAGCACAGGGCCAAGAAGTCGACCGACGTATCCAGAGGAGGTTGGCCATTAAGAAGCTCAAGCGAGTCGAAGAGCGCATGGCGGCCGAATTCCTCACTGGTCTCTCCCTTGGTTTGCCAGACTAGCAGCAGTTAGCTCGAAACGCAGGATACCATGGCGTCATCCCGAGAGGCGGCAGGGCGCGAGGGGATCATCAAGGACCCGCCGGCTCGCTGCATCGAAGTGGGGTAAGAGGGACCACAGAATGTTGGGCGAATATACGGTAAAGTTGCCTATTGAAGTGGTAAACACAATGAGATGGTAGCGTAAGATGCAAGTGTTGGAT
Source organism: Lissotriton helveticus (assembly GCF_964261635.1). Classification (NCBI taxonomy): domain Eukaryota; kingdom Metazoa; phylum Chordata; class Amphibia; order Caudata; family Salamandridae; genus Lissotriton; species Lissotriton helveticus. The sequence continues at coordinate 269,143,093 of NC_136068.1, read as the reverse complement.
TTCTCTTATGTCTGGACGGTTTATGGTGCAATCGTAGTTTTCCCATATGTTGATTCGGGTGGTCTCATTAACAGTAATTCATTTTACGAACAACTGCACTGAATTATTCAATGAACATATGAGATGTATTTGTTTCGCAATGAAAAATTAGCCTCCCTTGATCAGTCTGGTGTCACTAAAATGCTAGAAATAAGAGACGCCACCATGCAGTCTGGGTAGAGAGGAGGCCTGTAACCAAACCTGTGCTCCAAAAACTGATCCTGAACCAGTCTCTGCAAATAGCGAGCAATTATTCAATAATTCTTTGGCATAAACCGCAACGTATTGTATATGGCAAGATTGTTTGTCGTCGAGTGCTTTAGACCAGATGCCCCATTTAAATAGTTTTTGATTCTCTGTGGGCAGTAGATAACTAAACGTAGCACGTGTGGTAATGGCGCATAGGTTGGCTTGGTTATTTTTAAGTGCGGTAATAGTATCAATTGTTCCGAGCCAAACAACTATAGTTACCTGGTAATGGAGATTATATCCACCGGGCATAGGTAACATACGAGGGCCGGTATTACTACCTCCTTTTAGTGGACCGATTAGTGAAACTGTGTCTGATGACCTATTTGAAAGAGTTATCATGGCTTCTTAACATCATGCTGCATGAAGGCCTCAGCAATCTTAACAGTTTTATAGGCATCAGGGCAAAGTGGCGCTATGGGCCCTGTACACACAACCACTCACTAGAATAAAATGCCTAATGGAAGATTCGTGTTTAATTCTAGTCTGCCTTATGCTCGTTGTGCCCACAGACCATAGTACGAGAGCACGCCACTCGTTCACCTGCTCCAAAGTCGGCAGCTTCAGCCCTTTCGCCACATCGGTTACCCTCTCTTTTGTTCGTACAGTCCCAGAATGGCCTCTTTCATTAAGAAGAGTGCTCCACCACAAGAGGCACAGGTGATGTACCTCTGTGGACTCACCAAGCTGAACACATTTACGGGAAGAGGGGCTAATGAGTTACCGGAAAGGCTACAGCAGACTTTATAATCTAGGTATTCTGAAGTTCTATGCCTCAGAGACATCAAACAAGAACATCTTCTCAATGGGTGCACTGAATATGGGCTTCAGGAATGAAGATAGCATGAACCCTTTTGTGAGTCAATAGATGCCGTTTCAGGAGCAAGCAGGTTTATTTGAGTATGGTCATTATGCGGTAATTGACTCATCTTGAAAACATACACATTTGGAAGAAACAATTTATGGGAAAGGCCCTTAACCATTATCAGTCGCCACCTACGGTGCATATAATGTTTCCTTCTACCAATGTGATTTTTTCCCGTCTGGTTACTTTTCTTCTTTGAACCCCACTCTCTCTTACGCAGAGCCCACATGGAACATTCATTCAAATCTAAGAAGGGTTTGTGCAAGCTGCGTGGTTTCTAACTGCATCACTGCGCGCAGACTCTAAGTTATCCCGCAAAGCAAGCTGTGTTTCTCCCGAATATAAAATTCATCACTACTCAGCATGTCGGCAGAACAAACGCCTTGTGCGTGTCTACTGGTCTTGTTGTGGTAAATAAATAAATAATACCTCTATTTTTGAATGGATAAATGAATAACAGATAGCTCAATAAATAAGAGTCAAGATTCGAGGTAGTAGGAGTTTTGCAGGTTTATTACAGCATAAAGGACAGGAACAGGACAACCTGCACAGGAGTAGGATGGCAGGGCCTGACAGGGGGGCCCCGACAGCTGCCGGGCAGGATCTGGGATGAGCGCGCTAACATTTAATAACAATACACGATCATATATACTAAAACAGTTGCATTACAATACATACGATAGGCGGAGCAGTGGGTGTGGTCAATAGCAGTCGCGAAAGATAAGGGTGAAAAATGGGTGTAACAGGGGCGTATACATAGACATGTGATGCAAACGTAACAGAATATGTCATGAATAGGGCGGAAACATGGAGGGGGCTACCTAAGGAGCCGGGACCTCTAACCTGATGGTGCACGCAAACTGGCAATGGCGTGTTACTAGGAGAAGCTGGGGGCTACGAACTCTGTGCTAGGAGCAGAGACTGAAGTCTGGAGAGTCAGGGCGACATGTACCTAAATAGTATCTAGTATCTGATGTTTAGAGAACATGTTGATAGAATCCAAAAGTTATCGGGGTAAAGGCTAACAGACTCTAAGACTGGAGCATGCATTATTCTACATGTAGTGCGTGATGAAGAATATTAAATGACCATAAATACAGTATTTCTCTTACATGGAGACGTAAAGGCTAGACAATGACGGAAACTATTGATGCGGTTCAGTAGCTTAGGAATGCAGAGAAGGAGGGCTGGACTGATAACTAGAATCATAACATACTCTTGGCAGACTCAGAGGCAGAGCCAGGCTGAACCGGGCACTGTAAGGCAGGAAGTAAGTGAAGGGTCGAGGATACAGGTGGGGGCTGTATCGCTCCTCAGCGAGGCTTCAGGAGACAGGAGCTGAATCTGGTGTCCAGGCCCTTTTGAGGCCTAGAAACGGGGACTTTACAATGGAATAACGTGCACACTGAGAAACGTGGCAACGTAGCTTTACATAGGCCTGATATTCGTAGTATTCACGAGAACTGGAAACTGGCATACTAGAGATGGACACAACTGTAAGTGCGCCTTTAATCGGACATGGGGGATACATATGCATATCAATCATGCACACATAACATATGATGGAGGACGCGTAGGGACACAGAACATGGCAAAATTTACTTTTCCACATTCCCTCCTTGTCACTACGTTTCCATCAGGAAACATCAATATTCATGATACCATCTATCATTTCATACAGTATCATTTGCTCGTCTCGAATTTTCTGGGAACGGGTTTTAGAACGGGACTTGGGACTAGGAATACAAGAGGTAGCACAAATGCCGCAAATCGCAGGGCCACATTGTATACAGAGGCAGCAGCTGAATATGATCGCTACTGCAATACCTAGAAAGGACAAGACTTTCCATCCCCAAGCGGAAATTATATTCCAGAACCAACCGGACCATGTCCATGTGCCTGGATCTTGGTGTAACAGATGGGCAATTTTATGGAGTCTGGTTATAGCTGAATAAACAGACGGCGCGTTATTTGGAATAAAAATGCAGCAACTAGATCCGATGACTCTACAGGCCCCGCCCCTATCGGCCAATATGACGTCAAGGACGAGACGATTCTGTAAAACGACAAATCTCATAGCAGATTGCTCTTCAGTTAAGTTACCTAGAGCAGAGGCAGTCTCATTGACTACTGCTTCAAGGGTTCTGGTTAATCTACGAATTAGCTTACTATTCTGGATAGGTCCTATAAAGAAGAAGAAACCTCTATTGAAATCTGTATACTGTTCTAGAGCAGTTTCAGTATAATCGACAATCGGGGACTCCCTTCTATGTCTAATGTGTACTAGATGTGTGTTTCTATGATAATCAGATGGAGCTAGGAAAACAGGTGGCAGTAGGAAGGCAATGTAACAGGTTCCCTCCCAATCGAGGGGCAGACGAACATATGCGGTTTGACCACAAATAAAATAAGAATGACGTGAAGCTTTGAAAATAGATTTCCTACTGTCACTATATTTGACAATAGTAGTACAATCACTGTGTCCTACATGTACGGAACCATTATTTCGGACACATAATTCACCCTTGACTGGTAGTACTGAAATAGCAGGTAAGTCTGGAGTGGAATCAGACTGAACATTCAGGACCATGAAATTCGAAGAATAATTACCTAGATTATAAACTTCGTTTTCTAGATCTAACCCTGTTCTGTGGGGAAGATCTTGCTTGTCTGGGAAACATGTACTGTTAAGAAAAGACATATCTGTTGAGGATGACGTTAACGTGGACCATGCTCCACACGAACCATTATGTGAAAATGGATAAGGAAAGAGTGGCAGAACTCCCTTCGGTGTCTGGAAAGGGGGGAGTCGACCACACACCCAACAATTAGTGGCATTGCTGGTCTGGTGTGAATAATGTAACATGCGGATAAAGGAATTGTTACGCATAGCGAGGCGGTAAGAGAGTTCATGAGGAGGCAGATCACTAAACGTGTGCTCTACTGTAACATTAGAAGACTTATTTACATGAGGAACTGAAAAATACAAGTAAAATGCATAACTGGTGCAGGAAATCATAATACTGAGAAATAATATGAAACATAGAAAAACGATACATCGGATTGAGTTTTGACTAACTCTCTCACTATGGGGGTCTATTTTATACATGTCAGAAACCGGTCTAACCGTTTCACCTAGGGGAGGACTTAGACAATCAAACTGGCTGACTTATTTTACTAGACCTTAACTTAAGCTTATACTCCTGTTGCGGAGTTTTCTCTAACAGGGAGGGTGCAGTATCATTGTCTTTTGCGGGACAGTCCTTAAGAATAGTACTTTGGCAGTCCTTTAAATCCTGGGAAATGTTCTTTGAGACTGGCTTCAATCCATAAAACCTTTTGATATGCGAAAGATGCACCCAGCCTTTGCGTCCCTCCAACTTCACGGCTGTACGGGTGGCGAGGAGGACCTGTCGGGGCTCCTTCCAGCGAGGTTCCAGCGGACTTGAGCGATCGAAATTTCGCACTAGGACCATGGATCCGGGAACGATTTCATGCGGTGCCACCTCGGTATTGTCTGGAAATGCGGCGGCAACCTGTGAACGACAAGAGTTGAGGGCAGACATCAAGGAAGCTAGGTAATCTGTCAGCATATTACTTGAAACATCGGTAATACTTCGGGGTCTAGGAGTACCCCACATGTTAGGGGGGCGGCCGAAAACGACCTCATACGGGGACAGACCTGATCTGGAATGTGCGACCATGCGCATAAAGAACAGGGCGACTGGCAGAGCTATGAGCCAGTCCACACCTTTCTCTTGACAAACTTTTGCAATTCGGATTTTCAGGGTCTGATTATGTCTCTCTACGAGACCGGCTGCTTCAGGATGGCGTACACAATGGAACTTCCACTGGTACCCTAACAAAAGGGACACGTGTTTCATGAGTTCAGATGAGAATGGCTGGCCGTTGTCAGAATATACGACCCTAGGGAGTCCATAACGGGGGAAGAACTCACGAACCAACTGCTTGGCAGTGGTCGCGGCTGTGTAATCTGGGACTGGATATGCTTCTGTCCACCTGGACAAAGCGCATACAACTACAAGGACATACTTGAAACCTCGACATCGCTCCATCTGAATGTAATCCATCTGGAGGACTTCAAAAGGGTGGTCAGGGGGCTGGAATCCACCTTGTTCCACCGGGACACTTTTACCTGGATTGAATTGACAACATATCATACAGGTACGGACTTTCTGCTTGGCTGCAGCTCGTAAATGCTTGTTGAACCAAATGTTCTGGATACTGTCTAGCATTGCTTTTTCTCCTAAATGTGCTGGACTATGTGCGGTATTGATAATGACTTGAACCATGGAGTCGGGGAGAAACCATGTGGCTCTACCCTTCGTTAACCATCCTTGATCTGTCTGGACCCCTCCTTGTTCGGACCATTTCTTGATTTCTTCAGGAGTAGCATGTAACTGGATATCTATGACATCTTGAGTAGGGTCTTTAACTGTCATACATGTAGTCGGATCTGGAGTGTGTGTCTGTGTCGGATTAACTGTAGTGTCTGGGGTCTGAGCTGTAAGCTTGGCTGTGCGATCTGCTAGATCATTACCTTGGGAAATAGTGTCAGTAACTTTCGTATGTGCTTTGCACTTCATGATAGCAATGGATGTCGGTAAATGTATGGCATCTAACAGAGCTTGAATAAGGAGACCATGCTGAATCTTGGTTCCATGAGAAGTCATGAAACCTCTCTCTTGCCAGAGCACTCCGAAGTCGTGTACAACTCCAAATGCGTAACGTGAATCTGTGTAAATATTAACTTTCAGGTTCTTGGCGTGTATGCAGGCTTGAGTCAGAGCAACTAGCTCTGCTGCTTGAGCAGACAGGGTGTCAATGCGGTGTGTCTCTATAACTTCAGTGTCAGTAGTCACTGCATACGCGGCTACTAGTTCACCTGTACTTGTTCTCATGCATGAACCATCCACATAAAGTGTCAGGTCGGGATCTGGTAATGGAATATCTGTCAGATCTTGTCTTGGCTTTGTCATGATGTTAACTACTTCCACACAATCATGTGTGGCAGAATTCGAAGTAACCGACGGTAACAGTGTAGCAGGACTTAGGACGTTGCAGCGTCTGATTTCTATGTGTGGCTGGAACAGTGTCAATTCATAACCTGTTAAACGAGCAATTGTCAAGTGCTGAGTTTGTGTTCGGTTTAAAAGAACTTCCACGGAGTGTGGAACTTGTACTGTCAGGGAGTGTCCTAATACTATGGAATCACTTTGTCTGATAGCTAGTGCTGTGGCTGCAACTGACTTGAGGCACGCAGGCAAAGCCTGGGCTACAGGATCTAATGTGCTCGAAAAATAAGCACAGGGCTTGTATTGTCCCGCTTGATCTTGTGTAAGAACAGATAATGCTGTACCTTCACGTTCTGTGACGAAAAGTGTAAAAGACTTACTGTAGTTCGGTGTTGCTAGAACTGGAGCTTGACATAGGGCTTTCTTTAACTCATTGAAACTGAGTGTATGTTCAGATGTCCAAGGGAGGACAGTCGATACGGCTGCCTCCTGTGTCGTCAACTGTATCAGTGGCTTGGCTAGAAATGCATACTGAGGAATCCATTGTCTGCAATAAGAAGTAAGGCCGATAAAAGCACGTACCTCCTTCTGGGTCTTGGGCTGAGGAAGACTCGCTATTAACTGGATACGGTCTGGTGTCAACTGCCTACCCCTCTTGGACAGTAAGTGTCCTAAGTAGACCACTTGCTGGACACAGAATTGAAGCTTCGAAGGGGACACCTTGTGTCCCATCTCGGCTAGGAAATACAAGACTGTAAGGGATGCTCGCTCGCAAGCACGTTCAGAACGGGCTGTGATCAGTAGATCATCGACATACTGGAGCAGGGCAGTGTCAGTTGGCATGTGAATGTTGTCTAGTTGTCTCTTGAGTGCTTGACTGTAAATACTAGGACTTTCTGTGAAACCTTGAGGAGCTCGTGTGAACATATAGCTCCTTCCATTTAAACAAAATCCGAAAAGAAACTGGCTGTCTGGATGAATGGGGACACTGAAAAATGCGTTCTTGAGGTCTATGACAGTGAAAAAGGAAGCTTCGGAATCAATGGCTGTCAATAGGGAAGAGATATCTGGGACAACTGGATACTGGGGAATAATACATTTATTAAGTTCTCGAAGGTCAATCACTAATCCATATACTGGGGGTGCATTTGGATCAGTACGTTTCATGACTGGAATGATCGGAGAATTACATACATTGGAGTCAGTTTCTACAACTACTCCTTGAGCCATGAGCTCGTCAATAATTTTGGATAAGGCTACTACAGCCTCAGGTGGCAATCTGTACTGTCTGATTCGTGGCAGGACTACACCTGGCTTGAGAGTCACACGATGGGGTGTGATTTGCATAAAGCCAACATCAGTTGGACCTTGCGCCCATAGATGCTGCGGAACATCGGACAATCTGGGATCAAAATCTCGTAATACATAGTGACCCTTGAAGTCACGTAGGAACAATCGTATTCCCTCTGGGGAACAGCATATAACTGCACCTAACTCTTTCAGTGTTTTAATGCCTAATACATTTTCTGGACATGACTTAGTAAGTAACAGATCAGTAGTGCGGGACAATGGACCTACTTCTAGAGTAACTGGCTTTGATATTTCATTTACAATAGGTTTTCCTGAAAATCCAAGGGAAACATTTCTTGAGCCTGAGAGCGGAGCCCCTGGAACTTCGGCGTGACTTATAGTGGTCCTACTTGCCCCTGTATCAATCAGAAACTTTCTGTCTTTCCCTAGTACTTGACTGTGAACATAGGGACCTTCTTGATCTACAGGTATCTCGATGAGAGGCAAGCCTACCTCCCTCTCTAGGCTGTTTCATGAATATGGCTGATACTCTGGATACTCGGACTGAGCATACTGGTACATCTGCTGTGTAACATGTTGTGTTGCAGCAATGGGCTGCGGTGCTGTAACTGTCTGTGGTGCATTCTGTGACTGCGGAGTCTGCGTAACTTGTTCTTGTCTAGGCGGACGTGGTCTTTCTTTAGTCTTACCGGTAGCTATGTTGTGTTTCAGAACTGCACACTCGTTTATAAAATGACCTGGCTGTTTACAATAATTGCAGTTCCCTTTAACGGGAGCTGCAGGATGACTGGCTTGATTCGGACCCCTCTTCTGACTGTCTTGAGGAACGGATTGTGCAACTAGTACTTTCATTTTCGTGTCTTTCATACGTTTCCTTTCATGTTCTTGCTCTTCTCTGATTCTATTCTGGTGATATTGAAGCATCTGTAACATTTGGGACGGGGTATTAGCTTGCCAGGTACTCTCGACTTTCAAAACTCGGTTTTTAACTTGTGAACTTGAATTCTCGACTAGTTTAGTAACAAAAAGATGAGGGTATGACTCACTACTTGTCTTGAGGCCACTGTTTTTAATAAAACATTTCTCAAATCTAGAGTAAAAATCACTAGTGTCTTCGTCTTGTTTCTGTTTACATGCTGAGATTGCATCCCAGTCTTCCTTTTTAGTGGCTAATAATCTGGGCAAAACTTGTATTAACAGTTCAGGTAATTCTTTACATTTATCTCCAAGACCGGTACCTGGTACTCGTATCTTATCTTCAGCTTCTAGAACTGCCCAATCGATCTTTTTCTCCCCCACCTCCCATTCTTTTTCCTTGAGTTTCTCATATACCCCTGCGGGCAACAGGACCTTTAACATTTTAATTATGTCTGGATACGTGTATTCTCCCATACGCAGCATGTCTTTTAATTCTCGGTGGAACCCTGCTGGATCTTTATCGTGACAGGGAATTAACTTTTTCATCTCTAAGAGTTCCATCTTTGTGATCGGGGTGTAAACAAACACTCGTTGCATCTCACCACCCTCTGTCTTAACTGGATGCACTTCTCGTAACGGATTCTGTCTGTCTATGTAAAAGGGTTTACTTTCTGGGGGTGAGACATGAACAAAATGCGGGTTCAGAAACATACTATATTTGTGGCGCTGTTCTAGAATGACACTAATTAAATCGGTACCTAAACCTTTCCATCTATACTGGAGTAACTCATTCAGGACATCATGTAACGGACCTGGATCAGAATGTTGACCCTCATACAATGTAATGAGGTGCTGGATCATATACATACCCGCCAGTCGTTGCTCGGCTGGGGGCAATTTCAGAAACAGTTGTGCCACTATTTCGTCTGGAAAAGTGGTAGAATCAGTAATCCATCGGACTGCTGATCGGACTAGTTCTTGTTCATGCATAGTACTTAATTCACTGTAACCGATTCGTGATTTCAGAATGTGATCGGTAGCTTGAAATACTTGTTCTAGAGAACCTTGTTCTGGTGCTGGATGGTGAAAAACTGGCTTGTGTTCTAGACGTAAATGGCGATCTGGAAATCTAGATTTTCCTACATACGCTATTCTGTCAGAATTCTCGTCCTCTACCTCTTCAGTATCAGAGTTACTTTCTTTCTCGCTTACTCGTGTTTCTTTGCGTTGTTCGTGTATCCTTATTATTTCTTTACGAATCTTCTTGTACATACTCTCTATACTACCGATAGTCTTATGCTTACCCTCGGCTATATTATCACTCCACTTTGTCAGAACTTTCATTTCGGCTCGATCTTTGGTCGGATAATCTTGTTCTCGTATTAAACAATTAATCAGAAACTTTAATAGCATGAGCTGGACTTCAACTTTTCTTTGGCACATGACGTCACTAATACTTTCTGGATCATTCCCTGTACGGATGAAACGATATATTCTGTCTAGATCTTCTTTCATATCTGGTAGGGTGACTAGATACTCGGTCACCTTTCTCACGCGTAATGAATATAAAACCATATTATGCTCGCCTGGGACTGGATCATAGCCACATTCGTTAAGGGCTTTTCTTATTTCTGCAACAGACTGATATCTGGGCGTACGCTGTGACGCTTGTACATGTAATTCGGCTAACGTTAAACGCTTGTGTGGCGGCGGGGTCTGAGGAGGACCTCCCCCTGCGGCCCCTAAACTAGAGTCGTCTACTGATGCTCTTCGTCCTGGCAGAGTGGGAAATGGAAATGCAGGCTGGACTTGTATGGCAGGCTGGATCGGGGGTACCGTAACAGGTACTCCCGTGTCTGGAGAAGCGGGAAGTGCCTGATTTACAGGGACTGGCGGAGCGGGATTTGCATATTCTGGGACTGTGTCGTCCAAATAGGACGAGATGAAAATATCAGCTGCGGTCGGTTTGTGACGTAGCTTGAGCGGAACTAATGGTGGCGGGAAATTACTGGATGCCTCCGGGGTCGCTTTTGGCAAACCCTCGGCAAGAAGAGGATACATACCCTTAATGAGGGCGTTCCTCTGTCTGTCTGTCTGTTCGGTTTTGACTCGTTCACCTATCTCGATTAATTCCCTTTCTTGGGCTCGTTCTAAGGATTCTCTACTCAATTCTGACTTTCTGATTTCTTTTTCGGTTCTTTTATGAGATTCTTTGCGCCATAACTCGATGGCATCTTTCTGTGACTGTCTGGCTTTCTTTTTCCATAATGCTTCTTCTACTCTCATGATGCACTCGGCATCCCATGTGCCTGATACAGGCCATCTATACTTTTCTTCTAACTGTTTGGTATACTCTACCCATAAATCTAGATATAATATGGCACTTATGCCATGCTTTTGATACATGAAATAACCTGGACTGTCCCTAGGCGGAACAGGAACTGCTTCTTCTAGCAGACCCTTTCTAGTTTTTAACTGACGTAATCTCGAAAAGAGGGACATTGCAAACTTGAATCTGAACACAATACAATACACGAGGAACAATAACAATTGAGAAAACAATTCAGGCATACCACGACATTGAAAATACATTGAATAACATTATGAAGCAACAGTTCGGACAGAATACTACCTGGAACACTGAGAACAGAAACACATGAATTTCTCGAGAACGGAACAGACTAGAATTACTGGATGCGCTGCTGAAACAGCACGGAACATACCGGTCCCATAAAGGGACGCATCAAGACCCGTATCCACCTAGGTGAACACTTCGTTTCAGATCTGCGTACCCAGACCCATCGGACCAGAGACAATTTAGATTGACCCTGTCTAGATACTACCCCAGCAACGGTACTCACCGGGCAGCAAGAACGGAAGGCCTTGGACTGGACTGGACTGCTTCGACGCCGGACGGACGAACTTCGGACTTCTGTTACGGGTGGGCCTCCGGATACCTCGGACCTTGGACTCTCGGCTTGGGCTCTGGTCGGGACTCGCCGCGTTCCTCCACCGTCTCGTCTGGATGCTGGACCGCCTCCTCCGTCTCCTCCGTGGGCCTGAGGGATACTTAAAGCAGAAATATCTGCCGGTGCGCAGAAGAGTTCCGTCACGACTGCAGAGGGTCAGGGGGTCGGCGTGGCTTCACCGACGCGCGGGGAAAGGGCAAGTCCCTATTCGGGCGCCATTATGTGGTAAATAAATAAATAATACCTCTATTTTTGAATGGATAAATGAATAACAGATAGCTCAATAAATAAGAGTCAAGATTCGAGGTAGTAGGAGTTTTGCAGGTTTATTACAGCATAAAGGACAGGAACAGGACAACCTGCACAGGAGTAGGATGGCAGGGCCTGACAGGGGGGCCCGACAGCTGCCGGGCAGGATCTGGGATGAGCGCGCTAACATTTAATAACAATACACGATCATATATACTAAAACAGTTGCATTACAATACATACGATAGGCGGAGCAGTGGGTGTGGTCAATAGCAGTCGCGAAAGATAAGGGTGAAAAATGGGTGTAACAGGGGCGTATACATAGACATGTGATGCAAACGTAACAGAATATGTCATGAATAGGGCGGAAACATGGAGGGGGCTACCTAAGGATCCGGGACCTCTAACCTGATGGTGCGCGCAAACTGGCAATGACGTGTTACTAGGAGAAGCTGGGGGCTACGAACTCTGTGCTAGGAGCAGAGACTGAAGTCTGGAGAGTCAGGGCGACATGTACCTAAACAGTATCTAGTATCTGATGTTTAGAGAACATGTTGATAGAATCCAAAAGTTATCGGGGTAAAGGCTAACAGACTCTAAGACTGGAGCATGCATTATTCTACATGTAGTGCGTGATGAAGAATATTAAATGACCATAAATACAGTATTTCTCTTACATGGAGACGTAAAGGCTAGACAATGACGGAAACTATTGATGCGGTTCAGTAGCTTAGGAATGCAGAGAAGGAGGGCTGGACTGATAACTAGAATCATAACATACTCTTGGCAGACTCAGAGGCAGAGCCAGGCTGAACCGGGCACTGTAAGGCAGGAAGTAAGTGAAGGGTCGAGGATACAGGTGGGGGCTGTATCGCTCCTCAGCGAGGCTTCAGGAGACAGGAGCTGAATCTGGTGTCCAGGCCCTTTTGAGGCCTAGAAACGGGGACTTTACAATGGAATAACGTGCACACTGAGAAACGTGGCAACGTAGCTTTACATAGGCCTGATATTCGTAGTATTCACGAGAACTGGAAACTGGCATACTAGAGATGGACACAACTGTAAGTGCGCCTTTAATCGGACATGGGGGATACATATGCATATCAATCATGCACACATAACATATGATGGAGGACGCGTAGGGACACAGAACATGGCAAAATTTACTTTTCCACATTGTAAAAGGGGATGCATGTTATTTATCTCTGTTCTCAGAATTGGACGAGAGGGCGAGAATATTTTGTTGCAGAATGCCTCCTCTCCTCTTTTTACGGCTTCCTGAAGCCAATGCCATGCCTTGTTATGTCTATGCTAAATGTAGTTCAGTATTCGCCGTACTAGAAGCACTGCGAGTTCTAGTGGCCATGAGAGATGGGGGAACCATGCAACAGAGATATCATTGCAGTGGGTCGTGAAATCTTCCTGCATGCTGCAGAATGTGGTAGCAGGGTAATAAAAGCTTGTACAAGACAGACAGGTCACGACACCGCATACTAACTCATTTCCTTGCTTGTTCCTATAACCTGTCAATCCAGCATGTCGGCAGAACAAATGCCTTGTGCATGTCTACTGGTCTTGTAAAAGGGGATGCATGTTATTTATCTCCGTTCTCAGAATTGGACGAGAGGGCGAGAATATTTTGTTGCTGAATGCCTCCTCTCCTCTTTTTACGGCTTCCTGAAGCCACCGCCATGCCTTGTTATGTCTATGCTAAATGTAGTTCAGTATTCGCCATACTAGAAGCACTGCGAGTTCTAGTGGCCATGAGAGATGGGGGAACCATGCAACAGAGACATCATTGCAGTGGTCGTGAAATCTTCCTGCATGCTGCAGAATGTGGTAACACACAAAGGCCTACATTCTTCCGCTTCCGCAAGCTTGCACATACATGGTCAAGAATTTTCTACGTTCTGTGTCTTACACGCCTATGCTTTACTTCTCTCTTGTAAACTCTCAGGCTGGCAGTCTCGCTATTCTGGTTTTATGTACTAGTCTTAGCTACAAACACCGTTGTTCAGCCACGTGCAAAAGCCAACGTGTATCACAAGCTGTTTAAGCAGACCTCTCAGTCATAAATATTGCAGTTTTTGCCGACAATTGAATTAACTGTCCCAAAAAACATCTGATCCACGCACACCTTCGAGCGGAACAAACAAACGGTTTCAGGCATGCAGGTAAAAACAGGAAAATCGAATGGCTGAGCTATTTGAAGGGAGTTTTCTCCTAGTACACACGTTCGTGAACATTCAAATAAACAAAACATGCTTCCAAGTGGAATGTCCACTTTCCTAAATGAGCTAAGGGTATTGAATGTCAGTGCTGAAGGACCGCATTGCTTTCCTTGTTTCCAGGACCTTGAAGGCTAACCAATTGTGTCTTGTTGTTTTCACATGTGTCTCGGGGTTGCATCGGGTGATGGGGAGGCCAGACATGAAGGCCCGGTTCCGGCGATGTATCCATCAGTTACACTTGCGGCACCCAAGAAGAAAGGGTTTAAGACTTACATCAATTAAGCTGGCGGCCAGGCACAGAGATGCGGTGGGTATCCAAGATGTCGCCGGTTCAACGGGATTGGGTCGCTGCTACCAGGTTTGGTCAAGTATTGGGCCACCAGGTATGTACATTGCGGCAAGTAAACCAGAGAGTATCTTAACGGCGTAAAGTTTAACCGGGCCCGAGGCAGGTTGTCATCGGGAGCGAGATAGTGCCTCCCTGAACAATAAGGGACATGTAGGCAAAGTAAGGGTGGCAAGTTGGTCACAATGCTTAAAGAATGAGGAGGGAGGTGATGTGGTGCTACTGCACCACCGCTCAAGGTCTACACTAGGCAACATCCATGTTCATGCTTCTAGGATGCAGTCGTAGCTCGGTGTGCATTAGGATATGAGCCATTCAAGTGCAAGACAGAGACACTAGTATACCCAGTGCGGGAGATGTCAATAAGCTTACAGGGGGGCTACAGCCTCGCAGTATCGCGGGCACGCCGGCCAGAGGCCCGCACATTGGCGCTAAGCAACAGTCCAACAAGTAAACAAGGGTTAGGAGCAAGCTAAATGCAGGTAGCAGCCTTCGGCAGGCCAGGAGTGAGGTAAGATGGGTAAGCATCATTAGGGAAGGGAGGCGGAATAGAAATTATTCCCCCGACTAACATAATGGCAATAGTGAACAGCCCGCGGCTATCTACAGCACGCCGGGTTGTGGCTTGGCAGGGGCCCCCAAGGTTCACGAATGGGGGGCAAGGACGCAGTACATCAAAGGTGGAGGGGGGTCCCTCACGGAGCCCTAGTAGGCGGGCCACAACTCTCCTATATAAGGAAAATCGGTACTAGCTGAGGGACCCTAGGGTTGCGGTAGAATCCGACTTCCTTCCTCCAGAGCTTCACTGGGGTCCAGAGTCATTGTTACGCCCGGAGGGTGAATATTTAAGGACATAGGGGGGAGCTATTGACTCTAGGGGAAGGGAAGGGTGCTGCTGAGGTACTGAAGAACTGCGGCGAATCAACCCTTGAGGAGTTAGTGGTAGCACCTGAATCGTTTTTCCATGGGACTCCGGATTTGAGGGCGAGGTCATTCAATAAGTATTAGTGATTCCGCAGCCAGCACCCTCCCCACAACTCATAGGCCCAACTAGGCAGGCAGCTAGGTTCCCGGAGGCCAAGGGAAGGGCTCTAGGGTCGGGTAAGTCGAACACATCAACCATCGGCGGGGACACATCCGTAGGTTTCTAAATAGTAGGCAAGTGATGAGGATGTCAAGAGGATGAAGAAGAGTATATCTGCCGGGGGCCCAAGAGGTGTAGAGTCTTATTAGCCCTAGTTGTTAGACAGCCGAGCGTGCCAGACAACAATGTTGCTATGGCTCTCAGTATACCAGGTGCAGTCATAACCGATTTGCATATGTGTACCCATGGAAGAATCTGGGACAGAGGCATATCTTTAAGCACCCATAAAGGAGGGTGCTGGAGATGGAGCGATGCCTATTTGGGAGGAGGCACCCTTGGCAGTATGAGGACCGTCAGCTCCTTTCGCGGGCAACAGACAATCGCAGGGGTATTAAAGAGGCACATCAGGGGTAGCGGGGGGAGGGCGAGTTTTGACAGTGGCCAACTCGCCCTGTGGCGTAATTTCTTGCAGCAGAAATGGGGGCTACCCCAAATGTGGACTGATTTACTGGAACTTTCCCCTTGGAAGGGGGTTTATTATGTGAGCACCGGGCTGGCAGGAGGGGAGGGACTGACCTGCTGGTGGTCCCGGACCTTTCAGCTCTACCCCGGGATGCCTGAAAAATTGAACCTTTTGGGGGAATTACCTAGTGGTAGGTAACTCTGCCAGGGATGGACCACGCTGCGGTGCCCTGGAAGTTATTAATAAATGTATACCCTTGATGGATGGTGAGGGCGATGGATAAGGTAAGGGGCCTGCTGGCACTTGCCATTAACCTTTGAAACGTTCCTCGGTAGAGGAAGGTCGAGATACTGATGTGTTGTCTACACAATCGATGAACTGTTTATCTGCCCTATATCCTGCTTCTCAAACAATTATGTGTGATCTGGTGGATCTTATTAATGGTGTTCTCATAACGATGTATGCGTTACTTTGACGAAGGTTGTCACTTAACATTGCACAATGAGTTGTGTCTTTGTGATTAAAAAAGGCTACGCCCTTGGTTAAACCACAGAAATAACTTTGTCCATTTCCTTGAGAGTGATGCAGTTGGGCGCAGCGAGTTGCACGTGTGAGCGCACTATAGGGTTTAGCGTCTGAAACCTTGGTTGGTTGCATGGGAACGCCCGTGCTCCACCCATGGTATACACCCCTTGGCGCTAAGTAATGTATATCAGTATCAGTGCTATGCCCTACTTTTATGTTATTTCCAGAAAGTAAATCGGAAATATCAAAAGACATGCAAGGGTATTTGCACTGATCAAAATTCCCCAGAATGCGGAGTTTGAAGGGGCAGTGGTGGACACCTGTGAGGCCCCAATAGGTGTAGTATTACTGAATGCGGATTAAAGGAGGGTCTTATGTCTGAATCATGGGGCCTTTAGTAACAGCCTAAAGTACTGCACCCTGCTTCAGAAAACATTTATTTCCGACTGCTGGGGCAGCTGGTGATGATCATTGATACTGCAGCTTACTACAGAAGATAAGAGCTTCTGACAACAGGGACATCTAGGAACAACAAATTGTATTGCAACATGCTAGGAAAAGATATATGTATGACATTGGGGCCCTCTATTAATGAACAAGGAAACGGCAGCCTTTGGAAAAAGATTTGTGTCTGACTCCATTGAACTTATTTTTATTGGATGAATTGTACCCTTCTATTCTTGAGTCAGAGATTTATGTTTCTTATAGAATATTTTTGTATCTTTGTACTTTTACTAGATGGCAGGGTATCAGCTGACTCCTACATTTGAGACAGCAAGGACTTCTAGCAATGACCTAAAGTACGCACCCTGCTAAAGAAGCAGATTTGTGTCTGACTCAAGCAACAGGGTTTTGAATGGATGTATCACTTGAGAATTATTTTTCCTTTGCACTTTACTGTAATATTTTTCTTTTAACAGATGGCAGTGACTTCGCTTGATCTTCACAAAGTTCTGTCTTCCAACTTTCACTACATTTCTTACAGTTTTTTCTATATACAATTAATTAGTATTATCTAAACATATTAAGAAGATTGTTCATGAACATGTATGCATGCATTTATTAAAATAAAAAATAAAATGTCTAAAGACCTAAAAGTCTAACATGTTTACTGCAAAAATAGCAAGAAAAAAAGCAAATAATCAGATGACAATTTTAATTTCATCCTGCCACAGCTCTAGGTCAAAATGCCAATTGGAACAAGTAATGTTAAAATGCGTGCAATTTTGGATGTTTTTTATACACTTTTCTCTCAATACAAGTCTATGGAGTGTATATATGTGACAGGAACAGTCACTTCAACAAAACTATCTAATGAACAGGAGGCAGAATCTTCTCATGGAGAGAATGCAATAAATCCTTGAAATTAAGACAAAGATACATAAAAATATTGCTTAATTCACTGTTTTCCCAAAATGATGCTTCAGTTTGCTAACATTGAAAGTTAGGCTACTCTATACTGTAAGATGGAGGAAATGAGCTGATGGACCATCTAAAATAAAATGGCTTCGAGTCCTATGGAAATCATGAAACATAGCTTGCATGGTTACAATCTGTGTTACTACTGCCTGCTTCAGAAAACATTTGTTTCAGAATCCACGAACCTTTAGTAAGTATCTAAGTTACTGCAGCCTGCTCAAAAAAATATTTGTGTCTCACTCTACGGAAATTTCTATAGGACGGATTTTAGTCTGTCTCCAATAACTGATTAAAATCACCTAAAGTGCTGCGTCCTGCGGCAGTAAGGACCTATATCTGGTTGGTGTGATCTGTCCTCACAAGCATTATTGTAGCTGGTAGGTCTGACTTTCATGTTCAGTTACAAGACAGACATACTGGCTTTGGCAGTGCTTGTTTAAATGAAAGCAAGGCCTATTTGCTTTGCCAATACTTGGTTAGATGGGTTCTTAAAAAAGGATTAATTCCCCCTTATTGGCATAGAACAATTTTAAAACCCATATGTAAAAAACACTCAAGATTAAGCCAATTTTGAAATCAGATTATTTCGCTGATGGATAGTTCTGCAAATATCTTCTCTGAACAAATTCTGGTACGACTTAAGGAGTGGGTTTCTTCCAAGTGTTTTGTGGCTGTTGAATGAGTTGATTTTCAAGTGGGTCACTATCAATGGACCATTGTGTTGTGCTGTTGAGTGCTGCATGGAAGTACATTGACATGGGGAAGTGTTTATATTATACTAGCTTACCCGTTGCGCATTGCTGCGATCTCAGAAGAAAGGAAATTTAAGGAAACTTGTTATGATAACATTCAATTTACATTGTGTCATTTTTATTGAAACTTATTCATTTTAATATGGAAAACATTTTAAAGTGTTGTTTTAATTCTGTTTATTTATTTGAGTGCTTGTGGATACATGTTATTTTTTGTTTTTCCGTCTGGTGCGTACACGAATAAATCAGAAGGTTTTCCGACGCGTGAGCTGGCCACATACATTTGTCCATGTGATAAGCACAGATTCTCCAAATCTAGTCCACACACTTGCAGCGATTGTCCTTGTGCTTTGTTGAAGGTCATTGCAAAAGCGAGTCGCACCGGAAACTGTAAACGTTGCGTACACGAATAAATCAGAAGGTTTTCCGACGCGTGAGCTGTCCACATACAGTTGTCCATGTGAGAATCACGGATTCTCCAAATCTAGTGCACACACTTGCAGCGATTGTCCTTGTGCTTTGTTGATGGTCATTACAAAAGCGAGTCGCACCGTAAACTGTAAACATTCAGTATTGGAAAGCTTATGAGGGCCCTATGTGGCCGGGGGGTCGATATTTATCAAATCTTTTTTTTTTTTTGCCACAAACCTTCGCGGGAGTGTATTCAACAACTTTTAACCATTTATTTTTTTTAGCCAGAAAACTTCCCAAAGTTTCATGCCGATCGGATGAACGGTGTAGTAATGCATAAAGGACAAACGGACATACTTTGGTTTTTATAAATAGAGACCTGTTTTATAGCCTTCCTCACAGCATTTTATTGAAGAGACAGAGAGAGGACTCCCCTGGAGGACGATGTCCAATGGAACATTCATTCCTGCATCTTCAGCATGATGTACAGGAAAAATTGGGCTCAAGTTTGATTGACTAATGATGGTAGACTCTCAGTAAATAAGCATAAATAAGTATGAAAAATGGATTAAAGCTGGAGTGATTATTGGTCGTTTTCTATATTTTACACACCAATTTGTTAGCCGGTTTTGGCTTACAGAGGACAATCACTGTACTAGAGACATGTTGTCAAAATAATAAGTAACACACTCAATAATTTGCTGTCCAGTCAGTGCTTTTATTGTAAAAAGGAAAAGCACTATGTAGGAATACATGCATTACCTGCAGGGTCATCCCTTATTTTCCACCTTTTGCTCAGACCAAAATATTTGCTAGTTTTAGAAGTCTCTGCACAAGATAGGGCACATTCCTGTCCTTTTCCCTTGCACTGGCGCACAATGGGCTGCCTTGCGCCTTTTCAGGCACCCTTGCACCATGGTGCAAAGGTGTCAGCGTTGTAGGGGTGATTGTTTTTGTGCAGGAAGAAACAGTCACAAGAGGTTTTTCCTCTTTCTATGTCTGCTGCAGAATGCAGCACACATAGAAAATGGAAAAACAAGGAGCAATACAGGTATTTCTCCTTGTTGCGTCTCCCCTATGCCTCCCCTGCGGAACCATAGGAATCTGACACATTTCCAGGTTTAAAAAACCTTGTAAATCTGGGAATGCATCCGGTTCCATGGATGTTGCTATGGGAACACCCAGAGCAACACCTATGGAACCCCCACGTTATGCAGAGTAATGCGTGAAAGGGGGGCATATTTACAAAGGCCATTACATTAGGGTTGCATTACATGGCCCTGCAAATATGGGCAGGTGCACTGCGTCGTCAGTATGTCAAAAACAGTGATGCACCGTTGGCTCGATGGGCTTGTAAATAAGTCCATTTATGTTAACATGTCCTTACATTGACTAGCACCCAACAGCTGTTTTTCACTGTGGCAGTTCTTTTTTTATTTCAAAGGATTTTATTAGAATTTTTTTTTATATATACAGTACAGTGCAGATATGGTGAGGGCAATACTGGTGTCGTCATACGCCGATGGGGTTACAGTAGGCATATCGTTGACATGATTGGTCACGTGTACAATAGATAGTCGTTTGTCTCTGGGTTTTACAGGTAACACAGGAGGCACACTTGAAAGGAAGGGAAACAGGATTCCAAAAGGCTAATCAACTTAAATTTTACCCTTGGAGTACCCAAGTCCCACGGCAATGAGTACACTGTATTAAAGCCTCATAGACCAGTAATGTTCCTTTAGTATTGTTTATAAATGAACTCGGTGAGGTGAGTATCTCAGCATCCGGTCCACCACCCACTGTGGCACCCTCATCTACAGACCCCTCCGGGCCCCACACACCTTTCTTCAAATCCATCACCGACATCATCACGCCACATGCCATAACTTCCACCGAATACACCTTGCTGGGAGACCTCAACTTCCACCTCGACAACCCACAAAACCCCAACTTCACCTCCCTCCTGGACAACCTCCTCATCATCTGACTCAAACAGATCATACTAGAACCAATGTACTCAGCAGGACACATTCTCAATCCCATCTTAACAGCAGGAACTCCATCATCTTCAGCCATGCCTCCGAACTCCCATGGACGGACAACTGCAGTGTTCACTTCACCTTTAAAACCAACATCTCCCACAGACACCCACACCAGCTCCAGCACAGGAATTGGAACAAGCTCTCCAATGACCAGCTTGCTGCCACTCTCAGCAGCTCCGCCCCCACCACCACTGATGATGACCCTACCACTGCTGCCCGAACTCTGCACAACTGGATTACCGACTGCACTAACACCATCACCCTCTCAAGAAAGCCTACAACCCTCATGCCAAGAAAGCCTGCTGGTTTCCCACCGAATTCAAGGACTCCAGACACACCGGCAGACGTATCTAAAAGCTATGGAGAAACTCCAATACCCCTGCAGACCCCGAAAAAAATCAAATAGCCACCACCGCCCACCACAAACTTATCAGACACTCAAGGAAGAAAACACTCCAGGACAGAATATCCACACACACACACAATAGCAAGGAACTCTTCTGCATCATCAAAGAGTTCACCCAACCCAACAGGGAGACTACAGACATCCCACCCTCCCAGGATCTCTGCGACTGACTCAGCTCCTTCTTTCACCCCAAACTCAAGACCATCTATGACAACTTCGACTACAACAACTCCCACAAGGGACACCCTCCCACCGTTACCAGCACCATGCAGCCAACCCTAGACAGCTTGACAGCCCTCAGCACTGAAGACACCCTGAAGACTATGAAGACTATCCACCCCGGAGCCCCCACGGACCCCTGTCCCCACTACTTCTACCACAGAGGCGCAAACATCATCGACCCAAGCGCCAACGAATCATCAACTGCTCCCTCGAGACCTCCTCCTTCCACCGACCTCAAGAATTTCAGATCGATCTCCCTACTCCCATATCCGGCCAAAGTAATTGAAAAAGCCGTTAACAGTCAACACTTCGCCTTCATAGACAAAAACCACATCCTCGACTACTCCCAATCAGGCTTCAGGAAGAACCACAGCACCGAAACCACGCTTTCTGCAGCAACAGACAACATCTGCTCCCTCCTCAATAGAGCAAATACTGTGGCCCTCATCCTCCTGGACCTCTCCACGGCCTTCGACACAGTATCTCACTGCACCGTAGCCCGCAGTCCCCACAGCGCGGGAACCAAGAACAAGGCCCTTGACTGGATCCGCTCCTTTCTCACCGGCAGATTGCAATGGGTCAGGCTCCCATCTTTCCTCTCAGTACCCACACCAACCACGTGCGGAGTCCCACAAGGATCCTCCATCAGCCCAACCCTTATCAACATCTACATTGTCCTGCTCGCATCCATCGCCATATCACACCGACTCGACATCATATTGTACGCAGACGACACCCAACTCATCCTCTCCCTATCCAATGAACCCAAACCCACCAAACACAACTTTCGAAACAAAATGGAAGCAGTCACCAGGTGGATGAAGAACAGCTGCCTACAACTCAACACAGACAAAACCAAGGTGCTCATCATAGGCCCACACTATAAAGCCTGGAATGACACTTGGTGGTCCCCGCCCTCGGGAACTCCTGACCCCACAGACCACGCACGCAACCTTGAAATCATCATGGACTTCGAATTCAATATGGACCACCAGAACAACACCGTCATCTCTTCCTGATACCACACACTCCGCCTACTCCGAAAGACCTTCAAATGGATTCCCGTGAACACAGGGAAACCGTCACCTACACCCTCATCAGCAGCAGACTGGATTACCGCAAAAACCCTATGCTGATCAACAAGAACCTCACCCCAAAACTCCAGAACGCTGCAGCAGACTAGTCCTCAACCTACCGTTACACTGCCACATCAGCCAACTCCTACGGACACTACACTGGCACCCAATCAAGAAGAGAATCACCTTCAAGCTTCTCACCCACTCCACAAGACCTCAAGACCTGGCTTTTTGAAGGAACTCTGTGAACTTCCTCGAGGTGCCCCCCGACTCAGCACCTTGATACCCTTTCCAGGTGAGTAGCTGCACTCTATAAACCCTTTGATTGATTGATTGAGTGGGACTTGTTGTTTCTTGTCATACAAGTATTGAAATGATTCCATTACCTGATTAATGCCCTAAAGGTCATTTGTTGATGTCCAGAAACAAACCCTGCCTTAAAAGCTAAAGATTAGTGTTGTAATATCCCTCCTTCTCCTACCCTTGGTACAATCCTCCCCCCTCCCTCCTTCCCCTTGGAATGTTCCTTGTGAGTTCTCTTTAGAATGTTAGGAGGTTTGTCAGTGTGGAGAGTTGGATGACAGAATAATGACGTTCTTACTTACATGCCTGAAGTATTATCTTCTTTTCAACAATTAGGAATAACATTTCCCCTCAACCCCCTGACTGTGGCTTTTCTCTTGGTGAAGGATGAATTTAAGACAGAGCGGTTCCTTGACGAGATTGAACCTGCGGCAGCTAGGAAACTTTACCTCCAGTTTTGGTATGGCACCCTTCCCTTGCTCACCTTCATCTGAGATTGGGGTCGGCCACATGAGCGGGATAAGTAAGCATAACCCTCCTGTGCTGCCAGCAAGGACACTGTGGTGCATGCTCTGTTTTCTGCCCACCTATGGGAAGTGGAGGAAAAAATAGATAACCCAGTATGCCCAAACAGGCTGTCAAAGTTCATGAACAAATTGTATGTTCATGAACTTTGACAGCCTGTTAAGTTTATTTTGACACCATAAAATGTAAAGGACATTTGATTTATCCTTAAATACAGACCTTGATTGATTTAATTTTGGTGTGTTTTTGTTCTTGTTTCTTTGATTTATTGTATTTGCCTTTTCATCTCTTCGCTTTTCATTGTTTATTACTGAAAGGTTTGAGTATTGTTATTCAGTAAACCTAGAATCAATTATGTACCCTACAGAACAACATTTTCCACATGATTTACAGTCAGCAATGTATTTATAATTAAACTTTTTTATGTTCAACATAATGCTGGTGAAAGTCTTTTTTCTATCTTCATCGTGTCTCCAAAGCAACCAGAGAAAGTACTGAAAAATGCCATGCATCCTACGGCCTTAAATAAAGGCCCAGATCCAGGAATATGTAAAGCAAAGCTCTCATGGGGTCATTCTTTTTGTGAACAGGGAGACTTAAAGGGGAATCATGAATATGTAATGTAAGACTTCTGTGGGGGTCTGGTGTTCTCCTGGCAGCCCCCAATGCTTTTGGACATCATTGATGGTGCCTCTGCCACTCTTGGGAACCACTTTGGGCAGATATGCAACTTATCTTTGCCCATGTAGGGGCCTATGGGGTGACCATCCCTCTCCAGTGTTTTTGTTTGGCGAGGCTGTGGTCATTGCAGTATTTGTTTTTTGTTGTTGTTTTTCTCTACCACAAAGAGTCTACTGGTGTATACTCTTTGTCCTTCTGGAGTGGATCCTCCTACCCTTTTCCCGGGGCACCAGTGTGATGTATTTCTTTGGATTCAGATGAGCCTAAGCCTGCTCATTACCTCTCTTACCTGCAGAGCACGAGGAGTTGAGTTCTATACCTCCCGCTCTATCTCCTGCAGATTCATTCCTGCTGCACAAGGAGGAAACCAGTGTGGTCATTCACCCCACTCACCCCAGCTACAGGCATAGGGACTGGGTTAGGGGTGACTGCCAGTAACCCCATAGCTATGACACTCACCAGAGTCAATCCACAGAGGGAGGCTGCTGGTGCTCCAACCACCAAGTGTGTCTTTCTAGTGTCTCCTGACCTCTACATTTTTGTAAATATTTTACGCATATGGTAGAATGCTCTCCCTCCAATGAGGGAGAGAAGAGGGCCTGCCCTCCTGCCCCTCTAGGTCCTCAGCATAATTTATAAGGAACTTTTGCATCTCCATTGCCTACCAGCCTCCTTCCAGGAAAAGGAAATGCGGATAACCCAGGACCTCATCTTCTGTCTAGGTTTCTAGTAATGTCATTTGTTCAGGGTCTTACTTCAGCAGAATCACATAGCCCTCAAGATGGTTTACACTGCTTGCCTAAACCCCCAATTCCTCATGGCATCCATCCTGGTCTCTTTCAGGGGCCCTCTGTGTCATCAGAAATCTTACAGTATCCCACCATGAATTCTCACAACAGGACCAGTCCACAAAAGTCCAAGTACATTCACCTACTACATTTTCCCAGTGGTAGTAGTGAGGCCAGTGGCACTAGCCCTGGAGACAGGTGTCTAACAGGTAATAAGAATTACAAGCCTCAAGCCTTCTTTGGGCAGGTGATTATCAGCAAGCGAATCAGTCCTTTTTCCTCTGTACTTCCCAAATCTTCTAAGAGTGTTCCCCTTGTGAAGGGTTTTAAAAGTGGAGATGGAGAGTTCTAGAAGGAGGGCATCTTTGTCCAATCCAAAAATGCCACGTCATTCCTCCATACCTTGTCCATCCTCTTGCACAGAATCCTGAGATTTATCAAGATGGCAAATTCAAGCATTGGTCAGACCCAGGTGTCTTAAAGTCCATAATTCTGCCCCTTACTGATATACCAAACTTTTTCTTTCCTTCACTTAAAAAAATTCAAAAGGATATCACGCTTATCCTGGCAAAACTCTTCCCCTCACTGTGCTTCTACAAGAAAGGCCATGCCCACGTTTGCCAGTGTCAGTTAATTGGCCCGTGCATATTTCTCTCTCACTCTTTTCATCTGTCCCTGTCCCCAAAGCAGGCTAATTTCCCTAAATTGGGTCTATTGTCTGTGGTAGGTTTCGAACCACCGCCTCACCAGCAGAGTAATTAACGTGGTAGGGTAGTTCAAAACCTGAATCTCATTGTAGACTTACTCAATAAAATAGTGCATTACCAAAAGTATAAAGGGTACAAATTTGACCAAATTGATATTATACATTTGGGCCGTTTTAAACATAAAGAACTACTTTATTCTCTTCTTTAATTGAGCCAATGTGAAGTTAACATTCTGGTGCACCTTTCACCTAAACTGTGAATACAGAAACGCACTACAGACTTACCACAAACTACTATAGAGTCACAGTAATTGACCTCTACAGACTCAAATTACAGTAAAAAAGATCAAAATCCAGAAGAAAGAAGTGGAAGGCTATTTCCAGCTATGCTGTAGCAGAAAGATAGTAAAACTGTGTCCGTTGAGCAGACTCACAGAGTGGGACAAAGTAGGCACAGTCCTAGGGACATGGTGGAGAAGTGTGGCTCACTGGTTAGAGGAGGCAGACCCTGAAGCAGAGGTCAGACCCGGGACCAGGGTTCAATTCCCGACGCGGCAGGGTCTTGAGCCCAAATATCCACGGACTCGATCATTCTCGCTTCAGTGCCTACTCGAATCACGGGTTCACACTCTGCAACTCTGGGCAATATAGCTTGCTTAATCTCCACTACGGCCCCCCGCGGCGGGATGCCTGGCTTTCACCTTGGGGATGCCCAGTACGGGTTATCTCACAGGGAAAAAGCCAGGACGGGTTTCCAAAGCAAGCGCCTTGAGACCTTGCGGTGATAAGGCGCTATATAAGAACCTTTGACATTTGACATTTGACATGGTGCTCACACAATTTTCCTGTGAACTAAAGACTCATGGAGGCAGTGAGGAAGTGTGAAACAATCCCTTTCAGAGACAGTGAAATCAAGATCCAGTGGTGACTGACATGACAATGTACTTTAAGAGCTTTCAACGATTACTACTCTAACAACATCTACAATAAAGGGATGTGAAGTCTGGACCAGTGATTTTTTTTTGCTAAAATTGACAAATAAAAAGATGAACGTACCTACGGAGTGATGCACTCAATTAACTGGGTGAGGTGTACGAGAATAATGCAGACAGAATCCCAAGTTCTTCCAGGAAAAATGGTAACTGAAAACCCTGAGTGGGTGTGGGACCCTGGGCTTTATGTTGTGGGAAGAATGAGTTGTGGAACTTTACCAGATTTGAATTGTTATCATTGTTTATGTTCCTTGGGGAATTGGAGGTGGAATTAAGTCTAAATTCACTCAATTAGAGGCAAATATCACCTTTCGAGCTCATTGACACATTTTAAAATACTATCCCTACACCTTAACCTCACACAGGCCTCATTTATAATGTAGTGGATGCCTCCTGTTCCACCAGGGGGATAAAGTACATTACTCTGTCCCCATGGTGAGGGAGTGCCAGACACATTTATTATTGCTGCCAATGAGGCAGTTACTTATGATGCATTGACAGGAACCGCCGCTGCCTCAGCAGTTCCTGACAATGGATTATGTTGTTTGGTGCAGGACTGCATCATCATGACACAACCCTGCACCAAACAGAGTCATCCCCCATGGTGACAGGGGCATTATTTGCTTTTTACTGTCTGTCTCTCACCACCATGGATTGGATGGATGGACAAATTGGCATTTCTCGAATGGCCCTTGCTCCACTTGTCCTTTGGAGTGGTTTGGCTATGTCGGTGACAGAGTAGTCACAACCATAGCCAAACCTATGGTCCGCCACATCTAAATTGAGCAGGCGGGACATTATGTTGGCGGTATGTATTCTCTTCACCATTGAGTATAAATAACGCCAACATATATATGAGGCCCTAAATGTTAAGTGAGTTAACCAAACAGACTCTTGGGTGAGTCTCCATGTTCGAAGGGCTAAGGTACAAATAGCACAAGTCAGGGTGAGCAGGGCAAGAGAGCAGCATTTACTCAATTTAATAAAAATGTACACACAGCCTCAGCTGCGGCCCATAGAACGTGCGCAGCACAATTATACAGGCTTGCTAAGAGAGCTGGATAATCCATTGAAGAAACAGGAGATCTTACTGGTCATAAAATCAATGAACCCAAAGAGGACCCCAGGCCCAAATGGTATTCCACTAGCTTTTTATAGAGATAATGTGGATCTCCTGCTTCAACCTTTAGAGGTTGCTTAACCTTTTTATGGGTGAGGAGGGAGACACACTATCAATGTGTGATTCAGAAATTACTCTTACCCCAATGCTGAGAAAAGATCCTGAGGAGTGTTTATCATACTGCCCCACAGGGCTGCTATATTATGATGTTAAAATACTCACAAAGATTATAAACATCAGATTGAACAAATTAGACCATTGCTGGTGGGTGCAGACCAGGTAGAATTCATCCAGGGGATGCAAGGGTCAAGCAACATTAGAAGAGTGTGTCACCTTATGGAGAAAGTGAAACTGAAGGAGATCCCTACCTTGTTTGTGATGCTAGATGCTTAAAAAGCATCTGATACGTTTAGTTGGAGTTTTTTGACAGATATTTTTTCAACAAAAAAATTGGGACCTAAAACGTGGGGGTGGATCCTAGCTAACTATAGAGTGCCTATGGCGTGAATCCATGTTGACTGCTGGTGCTCTGAAGGGATGCATTTGGGCAGGGGTACAAATCAGGGATACCTTCATTGGGACAGAATAACCCCTTGCATGGTGATGAATGTGTAACCCTGACATGAGCACTCAAATGCAATGACATCTGGATCGCTGGTGCTCATTTTTGCTGTCCTAGGCGAACACAGATCATTTGTGTATGCCATGACAATGGTCTGTCTCACCCTTGCAGTCTTTTTGGACCTGGAGGGGCACCCGAAGTGCTACCCTCATAGTGGTGAAAGGCTACTGCCTTTGCTAGACATTAGGTAGAATGAGTGCTATGGTGGCAGCATACCATGTAATAGAAGTGAACAGGCCTTTTCACCTGTGTCAGTGCAGTGAGGATTAAAGGCTCACTTATGTTAAGTTCCACTACTGTGTACTTAACTCATACTTGCGTACATCAGGTTAGCATGGAGTGCTGGTAGCGCATGTGTGTTATATGCTGGTGCTGGGTGTGTGAGCTTGTGAATATTACAATATATGGAATATTCTAGGTTTTATTTTAGGAGACCCAGAGCAGACTTGTGGAGCATGAGGAGGTAGACGATTCCCTCCTGACAGATTTGTTAATCACTGCATTCCTTTGAGCTGGGTGGGACACATTAGAGGAAGGAAGAGCCAGGCTCTTCAGTATACTTGTAAGAGTACTCTTCGATTCTAAGAGAGGTCATTGCAAAGGGGCCTCAGCATATTTTAGGAAGGAGATGGGGCATATAAGGGAATCACATAGATTAGGGCTGAAGCCCAGGAGTAACCGTTTGATACACTTATCATTGTGACTGACATCCAGGTGGGAACCTCTAGTCATCCCCACGGCCGGTGTTGTGGGCATATCAGATTTGGAGTCACTCCTAGTGTGACGATTACATTCAGGAAGAAGAGCAGGGCAGAGGAGAGGGCACATCAAAATGAAGCAGAGCTCCAACAAAAACCTCAAAGATTCAGACCTTAAATCACATTTGGTGTCTGGAAATTGAACATTGGAAGGGGAGCTAGAGATCCTCAAAACTGTCAACAGTCAAGCAGCAAGTCTGGCTGGGCGAGGAGAAGAAGTTCTGCAAGACTTCTGCCTGTGATCAGGCTTGACAGTCTCTCTTCTGGGTGAGATGACATCACCCAGGTAATACAAGACCAGCTGCCTGTGGAGCCTGGAGAGCTAGTGTCTGCCTGCTTGTCAAGGCCAGTGTGCCCTGTGAGGAAGAGGAAAGTGGTGGTGGGAGCGAGGTCCGGTAGGAGATCTGGACAATTGGATCTCAGAAGCGAGGTGTGAGGAGACTGCTTTTGCACCAATTGGCCCATAGCCTCTGTGCAGAGGGAAGTCGGTGACCCTGTATGTAAGTTGCGGCCACCGTGAACATTACTGCAGTGCCAATCAGGCCATAGCCCATAAGTGGAGTGAAGTCAGTGATCCCAAATGCCAGGTGGGGCCACCATGAAGATTACTGGCATGCTGATTTGGCCATAGCCATGTGCAGAGGAGAGTCAGTGACCCTGTGGGCCAGTTGGGGCCACCGTGAAGATTACTGCTGTGACGATCAGGCCATAGACTGTTTGTGGAGTGATGTCAGTAATGCAGAATGCCAGGTGGGGCCTCCTGGGAAAAGATGAGGAAGGGCCTCTGTGGTAACCTGTGTGGGCTCAAGCCCTGACTAAGGATCTGCATCAGAAGAGTCAAATTCCACCCCCCGCCTGTGGAGAGGATCCAAGGAAACTTACCAGCATCTGAGGAATATTGAGGACAACTGGCTGCTGTCACCACAGGACTGAATGTGAAGAACTTGTTTGACACCTGCCGCACTGCCTCCATCATTCTTTTTCGTCTATCATGTATTTTCCATCTATAAATGTGTACAATTGTCATAATGTGTTAATATATATAAAAAACGAAAATAATTAAAAATAAAAATTATATTTTGATATTTATCCTTGTGTATATCTAATGACACTTGATAGAGTGATACCTTAATTGGTTTTTGTCTATTTCACTGTAACATGAAAAGTATTTTAAACATTTACCTAGCTAAAAATGTTTTCTAAATAGTGTGAAGAACTCAAGAACACCTGACAGCTGCCCCTGCAGTACCTCATGTGCTATACTCATCAGAGGCAGCTTCTGCAGCCTCCGCGCCTACAAGAGAACACTTACAGAGACCCGGTCAAGCTGGTCCGGCTGGTGGTGGTAAGACTAATTGCCAGGCTGTTAGGCAGTGGGTGAACTTGCCTGCCATATTGCTCTTTGGTGCTGGAAGACTCTTGACTTAAATTGGAGTCCTGAGTCAGAGTACTGAGATATGAACTAATAGTGGGGCTTAACGTGAATGTCACCTATAGTGAATGGGGAATAATCACGACTGCTAGATAGAAGGGAGAGAAACTCAGGGACCACCTATTGAAACACTAGATCCCTGATTGTGGGGGACTGTGTGTATTGTTTGCGAATGTCATATTTGACTTTGTGTACTGTGTATATAAAACCTCTATTTTTCATAACAGCAAGTATTTGACTAGACAATCATCTGTTGCTGCTGTTGAACATATTTTGAGTTGTGAGCCTGTGCTCATCCCCCTTTGTCGCCCCCCCGCCTCCTGAGAGCATTGGACTGCTCAACCCACCCTACCACTGAGAGTCAATTGCTGAAGGGGTACTTGGCCCAGTTGCTCAGGATCCTTAGAAGATCAGGCCTGGAACATTGTGAGTAAAATGCCCCAATGCCCAAGGTTTAGTCCAGTACCTCCTGCGTGCCCCGTGGCCTTCTGAACAGGGTTTAGGAGCCTGGATTACAGATGGGGCATTGGCCATTTCCAGTTTAAAGCAGTAGTACAATAAGTCCAGTTTTTCCACAAAAGTCGACACACATAGAAAACGGAAAATACAGGGTTGGGAATAGACCTCAGCACCATGTCCATAGATTACAAAAATGATTCATATTTGGACAGAGGGTGGTAGGTTTCCATGAGTAGGGACAGAGAGACCCTTACTAATTTCATTAGGGATGAGTTTGAGATACTGGGTGAAAGGGAAAGGGAAGAGGTTGTAGTTAACTTTGGGAAGGAATCATTTTAGGAACCCAACAAGGCAGCACTGTGGACTCAGACTCTAGGATTCCTGTAGAACAGATCTTTCCCAGATACACGCATTGTGTGTCCCCTAATGCATTCCAGTGTTCCTCTAAGACACCACCTTTAGGGGCATATTTATGACAGGCCTTTGTGCCATGAAAGGCGATGCATGGTGACGTAAAACCTAAAATGAGTTTTATCAAGCCACGCAAGACCACCTTGCATGGCCCTGCTTAGCTTGGTAAATCTGGAGTCCTTGTCTTGCACTACTCTGCACAGGGAAGATGTTCAATGGGAAGAGCATGGGTGTCCCCACGCACCCACTTGTGGATTTTGGTGCATTTCCAGATTGGTGCATTCCCATATTCACGAACACTAGTAAACCTTGGAATGGGTCAAAATGGTAAGCCTTCCCAACGGAAACATGACGACGAGAAATACATATTCATTTCTACTCTTTTTTTCCTCTTTCTCTGTGTTCTGCATTCTGCAGCACACTAAGAAAGAGAAAAATGCCTCAAAGTATTGTTTATGTGCAGGCAAGAGTCCCTTCCGGCACAAAAACAAACATTGCCTGTAATGCAGGCATCCTACTTTGACGCTAGACATTCACATAGTGCACTAGCATAAGGAGAGGACAGGAATGTCCCATATAATGTTAACTATGGCACATTCCTGCCCTCTTGTGTCATGCACCACATAGAAGGAAGGTGGCTCGAAGCACTGCATTGTGCTGTGTGACATTTTGATAAGTCTGCCCCACAGTTTCTAAAATGCCCCAGCTACGTACACCAACATGAATTTCTAGGGTCCACAGTCAAAAATTCTAGGAGTAAATATCTTGGGTGGGTTGAACCTGGCAAATATCTTAAGCCTGCAGCTGTCTCTTCAGAAGGCTAAGGATGCAGAAGAGGAGAATGTTGAAGAGTTCAAGAGGGAGAAGCTGGCTCTAGCTGTTAGATCTTGGGGTCTCTAGTTGGCAATGGTATTCACCTTTGTCCAAAGAGGGACCCTTACTTCTAAGTCAGGATACAGGGATTACACTCCTTAATAACCCCTGCTCACCCCCTTGGTAGCTTGGCATGAGCAGACAGTCTTATCTCAGAGGCAGTGTGTTAAGCATTTGTGAATATACGCAGAAACACAGTAAAAACACTACAGATGGACACAACACAGATTTTATAAAAATAAGTATTCTTTATATAGACTTAATACAAGACCACAAACGACAAAAATCCACAATACTACACTTAAGATTGCTTAAAAGATGATTAATGTTGCTTACTTCAAGGTGATGATAAATGCGACAAAGTTCTCAACAAAGTACCTGGATGCGTAATGCAAAGTAAACAAAAGGTTCGCAAAAGGGGAGATGCGTCGGTTCCGTGATCTGGGGGAGATGATGCGTCGTGCCTCAATGCTTGCACAGAGTAGGGAATGTGTTGTGATCCTTACTAGTGCGGAGGTGATGCGTATATTCTCAGTCTGCGGGCCCCTTTGGGGTGCGCAAGATGGCGCCTTGATGCGATGCGATGATCCGGTTGTGATTCGAGAAGATGACGCCCTTTATGCGGTGATGCGATGACGATGCGATGACAACCTGGCAGCCTTGCGACGACTCTGTACTTTGGAACCGCGACAGGCCCTGCGACACGCTCCTCTGGTGATGCGATGGTGACTCTCACGATGGCGTCACGCTTCTCCGGTGATGCAACAGCAGGCAGCTTCGATGAACACACGCTTCCAGGGAGATGCGAAGACTCGCTTCTCCAGTGATGCGACAATCTCGGCAGCAGCGGCGACGCGCTTCTTCTTGATGCGTCGTGCTTCCAGCTCCCAGCGACCCGTAAATGTCTGGAGTTGAGAGTTCCCAGCAAGGAAATTCAGAGGGGAGCTGGAGGTGAAGTCTTTTGTCCCTGAGACTTAAGCAGGAGGCAAGCACAGTTCAAGCCCTTGGAGAATATTCCGTAATGATGAAAGTCCTTAAAAAGTTCCTTCTCCTTTCCCTTGGCAATGAAGCAGCCACTGCAGGCCAACTCAGCAAACAGCACACTGTCAGAGGGGAAGTCCAAACCCCTGCAGCTTCCTTGGTTCTTCTCCTTGGCAGAAAGGTTTCTTGTTCCAGAAGTGATCTAATTTCTTGGGATCAGGGTGCCAATATTTATACCCCAAAATCCTTTGTTCTCTGAAGGCAGAGAGGCCTCTGCCTAGTCCAAACCAGTACCTGAGCACTTTGTTTACATAACTCTCTTCTTCCTTTCACTGTGCAGGGCAGAGACATCAACCGCCCGACAGGAGGTGGAGCCAGCACAGGGAAGGGAAGATACAGCTTGGGAGCACTCTGTTGACATGATTCCTCCACTCCTTTCACAGTGCAGGGCAGAGACATCAGACAAGCCACAAGAGGTGGAGCCAGCATTGTAGAGGGAAGGCCCAGCCCTATTCAGGTCCCAGGTGCAACTCCTCCCTCCCATCTAGATGCAGATCTCTCTATTCAACACCTGGCTGCCCCAGCCTGTCTCCTGGAATCCCCCAGCCCTGTCACTCACAAATCCAGACAAGAAATACACAACCTAGCAGAGGCAGGCCTGGACAGTTAGGCAAGAAATACCTAGTTTCTAAAAGTGGTATTTTCAAACACAGAATATTAAAATCAACTTTACTAAAATATGTATTTTATCATTCTGAGTTCAGGCATACTAAATTCTACCATGTTCCCTGAGTCAGTTAGGATTATAAGAATGTAATAATATTACTGCCCATTCTGGCCTATGAGAACAGTTAGCCTTCAATAGTGAAAAAATGAAAATGGCAGTAATTCACAATTAGAACATGCTACACACATCAGAGCATGTCCTACCTTATACTTACAATGCACCCTGCCCATGGGCCTACCATAGGGGTGTCTAATATGAAGCAAAGCGAAGGTTTAGGGACTGGCAAGTGGGTGCACTTGGCCAAGTCGACATGGCAGAGCTAAACTACACACAGGCCTTGCAATGGAAGGCCTGAGACACACTTTACAAGCTGCTTCTGTGGGTAGCATAATCAGTGCTGCAAGCCCACCAGCAGCATTTGATTTACAAGCCCTGGGCACACATGGTGCACTGTACTAGGGGCTGACAGGTAAATCAAATAACCCAATCATGGAATCCAATTAGTAAATCAATTTAACATAGGGAGCACTTGCACTGTGGCACTGATTAGCAGTGGCACAGTGCCCAAAGCATAAAACCAGCAAATACATATCAAAACAGAGGAGACATTCCATCAAAATTGAAGGGAGACTCACGCCGATGATGTCAGGTCTAACACTAGCTCACCAGAAAAAGGATATGGGAGTGGCAGGCGGAGGGGGCCCGATAAATGAAACTGCAAGAGAGGGGAGAGAAGCAAGGTTGAAAGGGAGGGTAAAGAGAGAGAGTGGGAAGAGAAACAGAAGGAAAAAGAAAGAGAACTGGAGAGGGAAAGGATAGTCCTTAGTCCTTTAGAAAGAGAAACTTAGGATGCCAGAAATTACAACTCCATCGGGGGTATTTGACACTACATCCAGATTAGGCCATGGTTTTGACCGAGATTCCAAGAGATCTTTTGCATATGTATGTAGAAGGTCATGACATTTTGGAATGGTTTGTAACCTTTGAGGGCACATGTAAGGTGCAGGCGTTGAATGAGGTGTCTAAGGCAGCTGTCTTAATGGAGTACATGCCATTGGAAGGGACAACTGTCACTGGAAGGTTGACTGTGGCGGGCCAGCTAGTCTACAAGTTAATGAAAGAGGCTCTGATTAGACAGTTTTGGGCTGCACAGTACCTACAGATATTCTGGGACTGAAAAAGAGTGGATGGGTCTTTGTTAGAAACTTAGATTTGTGGTATATTGCATGGTTGAATTGACTGGGTGAGAGGGATGGGGGGCGAAGGACTTTCAGTCCCTTATCCTGCTGATGGTGGCAGAATGTATCAAGGAGGGGTGCTCTACTCTACTTAGGCAATTCCTGTCTTATCTGACAGAGAGGGATGCAGAGACGCTTGCAGAGCTGGCTGACAAGTGGTTAGTGGACAGGGTTTACAAGGGTCTAGAACAGCAGTAATCAAGCCAAAGGATGAGAGGAACTCTCCACATCTGGTTCCAAATAGGTTGGTAGGGGCCAGGGTAATTCTGAGGGGACTCAAGGAAGACCCAGGTGAAATGGGAGTGATAATGGTGTGTCCAGGAAGGAGCATCATGAGAAGGGAAGGCAAGGAATTTCTTCTAAGTCCAAGGTAGTGACTGGCCACAGCAGGTGGGACACTTCAAGAAGGATTATCAGTCGAAAGACTCTGACACAGCAGCACCCGTGATAGCAGCATGTTGCACGTGGCTGAAGGGACCTCCGAGGGCCTGGTTGGGCTCAACCTCGAGCTATGGAGATCTGGGAGAATGACTCAGATGCTCAAAAGAAACACATTTTTCCTGACATGATGGGGTTTGTGTTGAAAGATAATATCAATGGAAGGAAAGTGCTTGCCCTGAGAGATATGGAGCCATCCTCAATATGGATATAAGAAGCTACCTTAAGCCTGAGGATATGCTTCCTGGTACCAGGCTATAGGATTGGCAGCCTGTAGAGAGAAGGAGTATCCACTTGGCAGGGTTGAGATTGATTTCAATGGTAAGAAAGCCATGGTTGATGTCGGGGTAAAGGAAAAGCAGGGTGTGAGATATCTGTTGGGCAACATATTTATCTTATTATATTAATCTCCCCATGCATCAAGTTTTGCTTGGCCATTGTTGCTATTAAATATCTAGGCCTTAATATATTTATCTCCATTGCTGCCTGGACAAAACCCAATTGGTCCATTTCAAAATACTTGCTGACCTAGGATGCTGGAAGGAGTTCTCTGTGTCTTTGTTACACAGACTTAGGGGTCGATACCGATCCGGTAAAATCCCCGTCCGTACGATTCGTATCCAGAGCCGTTTCCGTACGACTCGTACACACACCGTACGACTCGGCGAGTACGATCCAGACCGGGTGATCGGGATGCTATTCGTACGGTCCACGTCAGGTTGAAGGACTGGACTTTTAACAGTACCAGCGGTGCCAGGGAACAACACCTATAACCTTCATGGGATACCTGTTTCGGCGCACAAACTACAGAGACACGGGACACTTCCTTCGGTGTCAAAGATCAGCGTTTATTACTGCAGGGAAACAAGAGTCATAAGAAGTACATAGGCATGTAGGTTCTGCGAGTCTGCTTCAAATTGTATATGTAGGTCGCTCTCTTTTATACAAGATGTTGCTATTGCACAACATGTGGACAAAAGGTTACAATTCAGTTCCCACAGTAAAACTTCAAAAAGGTCGCTTTCATGTGTTCAGAAACCCGTAACATAATTACAGTAGCAATGCCGGTTCCCAACTGTAAAAGTACATCTTCCCACCATTAGGCACACCCATTAGAGTTGTAAATGACCAGGAGAGAGGGACAAAGAACAGCTGCAAGGAAGTCAGACACGTGTAGAGAAAAGAGGGTGGGGGTAATATCGGGAGCATGATCGTAGGATCAAAGAGCTAGATCCATCGCCTGCACGGCTGTCACAATAGGCCGGTACAATCAGATTACCCTCAAGCTGGGCCATCTGCCTTCGCTGTATCATTCCTCCGGCCATAAAGACGCATGAAAGGAATATGCGTCTTCCGCAAGGCTTGGGAACTAGAGGGTCAAGGGGCGAACAGTTACCTGCTCGCTGACTACGTGAGGGCAAGAAACAAAATGGATGTCATATCTAAAATGGAACCCGAGGGTTCAGATGAAGAACACGTAATATTAGACGAACCCTGGCAGGTAGCGTAGCGAAAATACACACACTTGCCGAACTCGTCATTTACGGTTCGTAGATACCAAACTCGTCCATATTCGGTAATGCCCAGAACGTCGTAATAATTTTTACGGAACCTCAGACGGTCCTTTTGCCCTCATGTAGGCAAGCACTAGTCGGAATCATAATCGATTTCGATACTCATCAGATCATTTAGATGTCGCTGATGCATTATTCTATCCTTCAATGCCTCTTTGGTGACAACGGGCTGTCTTATACACGTCGTAGCACAAAGGCCACATAAGGCAGGACCACATTGCACACAAAGACAACATGAGAACAGAAATGCCACAACAACCCCTATGATCATCAGAATCTTCCAACCCCAAGTCGATATCAGACCCCAAAACCATCCCATAAGTGTCCAATTTCCTTCGTCCACGTGTATGGACTCCGAAATTTTGTGCAACTTAGAGATGGCTTGATAAACCGTTGGAGCGTTATCAGGTATGAATACGCAGCAGCTCGAATGGATGACTTTACAAACCCCACCTCTATCTGCTAGAACGATATCTAGAACCATACGGTTCTGCAACGTCATTAGTCTATCCGCCTGGAGTTCGGCTGTCAAATTACCAAGGGCATTTGCAGTTATATTGGCAGTCGATTCTACTACACGAGTTAACTGCCTCAGGTTCCTGCTATTAACCATCGGTCCCCAGAACGGTAGGAAACCCTTAAAGAAGTCTCCCGCTTCTTGTCCGGAAGTATCTTCTTTGCTAACCACACCTCTCACAATTCTAGTTCTGTGGTAATCAGAGGCCACAGTGAAAGTCGGAGGCAAAAGATTCGCAATATAGCAGGTACCCGAGAAGTCATGAGGTAACCACGTATAGGCTCGATCATAACATACAAAGTAGGTACCCTTGGCAGGCAGGAAGACAGGGGAGGAGAGCGTCGGTAAGACATACATCTCGGTACAAGCACTCTCCCCAAACTGAGCTCTCGGATTTCGACCAAGACCTTTCAAGCAGAAATTACCAAGGTGAGGTACAATCCATATCGGTGACGAGCTTTTAAGCTGCCTCTCACCCACTGATAAGCTGTACTCAGCCTCACTTAGTTCCTTATATGCTCGCACCTCTTCCTCTGGGATGAGCGATGCGTCAAAAATATCCCTATCTAAGTCTGCAATAGCTCTCGCCAGAGTCTTGTGGTACGGGCCAGGACCGGAGTTTGCTGAGCGTGGTTCTCGATGGGGGTAGGAATCTAGTGCGCTACGGAACATAGTTTGTAATGCTCGAGCTGACCCTTGCGCACTATAAGGCAGAACTAAGTACGGAATACCCTTATCCATGGTATGTGGCATTAACCCGCACACCCAACAATTGGTAGTGTTTACCACTAACTGATGCTGATGCAAGAGTTGGATAAAAGAGTTGTTTCTGAATTCCGCACGTCTGATTTGTTCGTGTTGAGGCAGAAGATAAAAGGAATGCGGAGAGACAGTAGAAACGAAATATAGATCATGAGATGGAAGAGTAGGTGTAGCAGAAGACAATAAGAACTGGGACCCATAATATACTCCCCCTACCAGTAACATAGATATGGTGAGGAACAGTATGATCACCTGTGAGAAAAACCATTTCGTATGAAACATTTTATGCAATGCAGATCTTTGCGCCAACATTTCCTCTCTTTTCGACAGCTCAGACAATGATGATTCCATCCCCTAACGACCCTCCGCAACGTTCTTGACGCACTCCGTTCTGAGTAGCGATTACCAATTCCCAGGAGTTCCCAGAAATCGATAAAAGAAACCGACCTTGTGTCGATAGTTGCTAAACAGAAAGAAGTACCCGCACGGCCTTACGGTCAACCTGGATGGTAGGTTCTAGTTAAATAATGTTCTTAGCTGTACGAAAAAAGGAAAAAGATACACAATATATTATGTCCACTGTTTTCAGAGCAAATGTAGAACCTAGAAACAAAAAAATCTTTTTATTTGTGGCTCGTTCGTGAACGAAGAAAGTATCGGCTGCTTCCGGGGCGAGTCTGATCTTCAAACAGTGGATTGGATGGCAAATGAGTGTTCAATTGTTCAGGCAATTTTTCAGAGTTCTCCAATGGCGATGGCAAGGAAATTGTTCGAGGGGTGTCAGCTATGGACTGAGCTTCGCTGAACGGAACAAAGTGTTGTGGAGTGTCTGTTTCACAAGAAGAAAAACCTCTTTTCATCCAGGTGTCCGACGGCAAAGGAAGCGGGACTCTTTTGGTGTGGGTAGCGTGTACCCAGTTTTTCCGGCCTTCCAGCCGAACTGCTGTTCTCGTTGCTA
This sequence comes from Lissotriton helveticus, assembly GCF_964261635.1. NCBI lineage: Eukaryota > Metazoa > Chordata > Amphibia > Caudata > Salamandridae > Lissotriton > Lissotriton helveticus. The sequence goes on along the minus strand of NC_136068.1, from coordinate 269,103,615 downwards.
GCTGTACCTGGAACGGTCCCACGAATCTCGGCTCAAGATTCCGCTTTCGTCCGAAGTTTCGGACAAGAATCCAATCTCCTGGTTGGAGCCGATGACCAGGACCTTCTGTTTGTGACGGCAGAGCCTCAAAGACCTGTTGGTGAATCAAACTCAATTTAGCAGTCAGATCATAGAGATAATCGATCAACATAGGATATTCGACTCTATCAAATTCTTTAGGTCTTGGGACTCCCCATACGTTAGCAGGGCGGCCAAACACAATCTCGTATGGGCTGAGCCCTACTCGAGAGTGTACAGTTGCCCTGGTCGACAGGAGAGCTAGAGGCAAAGCGTCGGGCCATGATAAACTAGTCGTTGCCTGAATTTTAGCCAATTTCAGTTTTAGGGTGCCATTATATCCTTCCACCAAGCCTGCTGATTGTGGATGGTTTGCACTATGAAATTTTTGCACGATCCCTAAACCACGACACACACTCTTCATCACACTCCCAACAAACTCACTTCCGTTGTCCGACCATACGACCCGAGGCATTCCATAACGAGGAAAATACTCTTTGAGCAAATTTTTTGCCGTGGATAAAGCTGTATTATCCTTAAGGGGGTAGGCCTCAATCCACCTAGAGAATGCACACACCACAACCAACACATACTTCAAGTTATTACATTGGTCCATGTGGATAAAGTCCAACTGGATGACTTCGAAAGGGTATGTAGGAGGGGCAAAATGGCCAGGCGGAGTGGGAGTGCCTTTACCAGGATTGTGCATCAAGCATACCATACAATTCTTAACCACTCTCTCTGCACACTTAGTAATCCCATCATTCTTCCATACATGAGACAACAACTTGCATATGCCTTTTGTGTTGATGTGTGCCATACCATGAGCCATTGTAACAACAGCGAGCACATACGCATCCGGTAACATCCATCTCTGCTTCTCTGATAAATCAACCCAACATCCATTCTCATCCAATCTTCCCGTGCTCTCTCTCCATTTAGTCCTTTCCGTCTCAGTGGCTTCATTCTGTATTCCTTTCACACTTTCAAATGTGTCTTCACACATACCAGTCTCTGTTGGCCATCTCACTGAGTTCGTAACATACATTCTGTTCGTCAAATCTTTAGCCGTCTCTTTAGCCGTTTCATCCGCAAACGCATTACCACGACCCACATCATCCGTTACTTTCTGATGTGCGCTACATTTGACTATGGCCACCTGTTTAGGCAATGTGAGTGCATCTAAAAGATCATTTACAAGCTGACCATGTTGAATCTTCGTGCCATGCGACGTAAGGAATCCTCTCTCTCTCCACAGTCGTCCAAAACTATGTGCCACACCAAATGCATACTGGCTGTCTGTAAACACATTCACCCGTTTATTTTTAGACAACACACATGCTCTCGTCAATGCGATCAACTCAGCAGCCTGAGCCGAATTCTGACTTAATCTTGCTCTTTCCACAATCGTTCTCAATGTTACTACAGCATACGCAGTCGTCACATCACCGTTCGGCAACTTAAAACAGGAACCATCCACATATAAAGTACCATCGGGATCTGTCAATGGAGTATCTTTTAGGTCAATACGACCCTTGGTCTCCTCCTCAGTTCTGAGATAGCAGTCATGTACTGCTTCACCACTTGATTCTGTGTCGATCGGCAGCAATGTTGCTGGATTCAACACATTACATCGTTTTATCCGTATATGACTGGCCAGTAACGTCAACTCATATCCAGACAACCTTGCGCTCGTCAGATGTTGAGTTTTTGTTCGATTCAATAGAGTGTCAACTGCATGCGGAACCATCACCGTAAGCATATTATCCATGACTAGACCTGCGGACTGTCGAATGGACGCCGCAGCTGCCGCTGTTGCCCTTAAACAACTCGGCAGGGCTCTGGCTACTGGGTCTAAAGTCGAAGAAAAATAGGCGCATGGGCGTTGCTTGCCGCCAAAAGGTTGTGTCAGAACACTCAACGCACAACCATCTCTCTCGTGAACGTATAGTGTAAATGGCTTACTGTAGTCAGGAGTGCCCAACACAGGAGCCGAACACAACGCATCACGTAATTCAGAAAAACTTTTCTGACACTCTTCAGACCAAGGCAATGGGGATGGAACATCTTTGCACGTAAGAGCTATCAATGGTTTCGCCAACAATGAAAAATTTGGAATCCATTGTCTACAATAGGACGTAATACCTAAAAAGGCACGAACATCTCTCTGGGTTTGTGGCACAGTCATTCGGGAAATCGCTGTAATTCTCTCTGGGGTCAACCTTCTCCCTTCTCTTGACAATAAGTGACCTAGATAGGTAACTTCTTGACAACAATACTGTAGCTTGGAAGGAGATACCTTGTGGTGTAAGTCATGTAGATAGTGCAATAATGATACCGTAGCCGTTTTGCAAATAGCTTCTGTATCAGCTGCCACTAAAAGATCATCAACGTATTGAATCAAAGCCGCACCTGTCGGTAAAACAAAGGCATCAAGTTGACCTTTAAGTGCTTGGCTGTAGATTGACGGACTCTCACAGTAGCCCTGTGGAGCGCGTTTTAGCCTAAAACTGCGACCACCTAATGAGAATCCGAATAGGTCTCTGCTCTCCTCTGCAATCGGAATGCTAAAGAAAGCATTCTTTAGATCGATCACCGTGAACCAGGAGGCAGATGCCGGAATCATTGTTAGCAAGGCCGTAATGTCGGGAACCACAGGAAATTGCGGAACCACTATTTTGTTTACTTCTCTTAAATCTATTACGAAACGATATACAGGAGGTTTAGTTGGGTCAGTTCGTTTCAGAATTGGTAATACAGGGCTATTACACACGTTTCCACGAGTTTCTTCAACAACACCTTTTCCAATGAGATCATGAACGATTGCTAACAGCGCTCGTTCGCCCTCAAGAGAAATACGATATTGAGGTAAACGTGGTAACCGCGCATTAGGTTTCAATTGAATCACATAGGGTGGAATGTCTAACAGGCCCACATCATTGGGACCTGTGGCCCATAGGGACGCAGGGAGGGAACTCAATTCCGGTGGGAATTTATCGACCGATAAATACATGGGAGAGATCACTCTCTGTCCCAATGTAAGCTCCACTCCTTCGGGGGAACAATACAAAGTTGCATATAATCATTTTAATAAATCCAGGCCCAAAAGATTCTCACCACAACCTGTAGATAGAATCAGCGGAGCCGTTAGCTCACGAGGTCCAATCATAAGAGGCAAAGGACTAGAGACTGGGTTACTAACAGGGGCGCCAGAGAATCCAACGGAAACGTTTGTTAAGCCAGACAAAGGTGCGCCAGGGAGTTTCGAATGCATGATGGAACTTTTCGTCGCACCAGTGTCTAACAGAAAAGGCTCAACTACGCCCGATGTAGCCACTGCAACGTAAGGCCCACTCTGATCGACCGGAACTGATACTACTCCCTCTCTTTGTCGTTGGCTGTCCTAGTAATGGTCGTTTGCAACAGTCTCATGCTCTACGTAATAATCGTCCACATTATACTGTGCAGATCGAACTGACCCCGCGTTTCGCTGGTCAAAACAATTATTCGCATCTGATTGATTTTGATGACGATCAATCTGATTGTGGGATGAACCACGACCTCTACCTCGTGATGCCTGTTGAGGACCACCACCACGGTTTCCTCGTGTCGATACACCATTCAGACGGTCCCGTAAGGCAAGACAATCATATTTTAGGTGTCCCTCTTTCCTACAATATGCGCACTGATTATACCCAAGTGAAGATCTATAATCAAAGTTGTCAGAGCGCGGCTGCATCCTATCGGGCTGTGCTTGTGGTCGATACTGCTGTTGTGAATCATTTTGGTTTGATCGTGGAGGATATGCTTGCTGCAACAAAACCTTCGTTTTGAGCTCCTTCGTTTTCTTTTCTACACGATCACTTTCTTCCTTTTCCCTATTCTCATAATACTGGGCCGTTGCTAGTATTTGCGCAGGGGTTGAAACTGCCCACGCACTCTCTGAATTCTTCAATTTGTTGCTTAGCTCAGGCAACAAATTCGACACGAACTTGTCAACAAATAACCGTTGGCCTCCCTCAGCGCCCATGTCCTGGCCGCTGTGGTCGACAAACGCGTCCTCAAACCTCGTGAAGAAATCCGAGACACTCTCGTCTTTCTTTTGCTTACAAGCTGATAACTTGTCCCAGTTCACCTTCATCGCTGGCATGAGAGTTTTCATAAGCGTAATTATTTTCTGGGGCAAATCCAAGATCAGCTGGTCAGGCTTAGCCCCACCAACTTGTAGTCCATCAGCCGTTATCAATGCAGCCCAATCACCTCCTAATTCAACTGCGGGATCGACTTGATGAATTTTAGCCCAAACTGGTTGCGGTACAACATTACCGAACAACATGTCGATGTCGGCAAGGTTCATAATAGAAGCTTCCACCAGTTGTGATAACTCCTTATAATAACCAGCCGGATTTTTACGCGGATCGGGCAAGGATTGCTTTACTTGCAAAACTTCCGATCGTTTCCATGGAAGGTGTATCCATACCCTTCGAAAATGCGGTAGAATTGGAGGGGCAGCACCAGGGTCACCAGGCACCCAAAGTGGCGGAACCTCTCTCATGAGATACTGACCAGGAATCGCTTTCCAATTCTCAGTGGTATCATCTAATGACACCCGAGAATGTGCTGTGGATCTGAACGCTAATAAGCGTTCCACGGCACGTCGTACATCTTCACCTATAATCATACCGTTCGAAAAGTGACTCTGAAGTTCAATTATGTCGGACGGTACATTATCTACATCATTATTATACCATTCTTCCCTCAAAAAGTTACACATCTCTTCAAACACGAATCTCTGCGTAGGCTCATTAAACTGAGAAAACGTGTCGAAGACCACACGTGGAGTGTAATTAGCAGGATGTCTTATCCACCTATGTGCCATGGTTACTAACGTTTCTTTCTCCCTACCACTAGGGATCTGACTCCGTCTCTGAGGAGTTTTAGATAAATCAGATGAAAATAACGGACCAGAAAGAGGTGAATAAAGGGTAGCAACAGAGTTAGGAACACGCTTACGAACAGAGGGGAAAGAAAAACAGGGGCAACAACACCAGAGGTGAAGGACGGCATAGTAGGAACGGACAAGATAGTCGGAGTAGCAGAAGCAACAGTCTGCGAAGGTACAGGTACAGGAGCAGTAGGAACAAGGACAGGTGGTAGAACATACGTAGGGTTAACAGCGGGCTGACCCGCAGCCGCTGGAGCAACAAGTGGTACTACAGGAGGAGCTACAGGAGCAGCTACAGGAGCAGTAGCACCCTGTACATAAGGAGGTGGGGATTTAATCAAATACGATAACAAGGAATCCTCCTTCAAATCTTCTTCTTTCTTCTCTAGACTACTCGGTAAAACCGGGTAACATTTATCTATTTTCATGTGATGCAATCTAGTAGAGATTTCCATTTCCTTTTCTTCTTTTTCCTGTTTACATTCTCGTATAGTTTGCATTATCAGAACGAACCCTTGCTTTTGATCCTTTTTAAGTTGTTTGATTTCTTTCTGCTTGGCCTCTTTACGCCATATCCGAAAGGAATCAAACATAGCTGGTCTAGCTTTCTTTAAAAATAATTTAGCCTCAAGATTGTCTAGAATTGAAAGTTCAAAAGTTCCATGTGGTGGCCATCTAAGGTCACCGTCTTTCTTTGTATAGCGGATCCAGTAATCATTATATATTATAGGACCCACCCCATGTCGACTATAAAGATCATGTATCGGAGTTCCAACTGGAGGTATCGGACACGAGTCCTCCAACCGGGAATCCATTGCGCAATATTTGAAAATACGAAACAAACCACTATGGTTAGGCATCGTGCACACTAACCTAGTATCAAACTTCAAGGATTACCGAAGTAATTAAACCCTCGGTTTTTGGCAATTGCAACTGTCAAATAATACTAAGAACCAATACTAAGAACCACAAATGCAATGGAACCATGCAATACAACAAAGCCTCAAGGCTATCACAAAGCTCGGAGAGCTAACCACAAAGCCTGAGGAGGCTATTACAAAGCTCGGTGAGCTATTACAACAAAGCCTTAAAGGCTACAACAAAGCTTTCAAAAAGCTAGAACAACCACTAAGGACTGGGAGCGACCCACAAATACTTAACTCAGAACTTCAATGGCGTCACCAGGAAGGCCCGTCTATCGTCTCGCTTGTACGTAAGGTCTGCACCGGGCGTCGAAGACAGGTCGACAGTCAGGGCATCGGTCTGTCGCAGCCGTCAGGAGGCGGGAATCTTCGCAGGGAAAATCGTCGGGCCACTTATTTCGACAACAGGATCGATGAAGCGGGGTGCACCTTCCCTCGGAGATTTCACACGAAGTTCCTCACGATCGTCAGGCTTTGGACCGGTACCGCTGAAGTCGCCCCACGTGGGCGCCAACTGAAGGACTGGACTTTTAACAGTACCAGCGGTGCCAGGGAACAACACCTATAACCTTCATGGGATACCTGTTTCGGCGCACAAACTACAGAGACACGGGACACTTCCTTCGGCGTCAAAGATCAGCGTTTATTACTGCAGGGAAACAAGAGTCATAAGAAGTACATAGGCATGTAGGTTCTGCGAGTCTGCTTCAAATTGTATATGTAGGTCGCTCTCTTTTATACAAGATGTTGCTATTGCACAACATGTGGACAAAAGGTTACAATTCAGTTCCCACAGTAAAACTTCAAAAAGGTCGCTTTCATGTGTTCAGAAACCCGTAACATAATTACAGTAGCAATGCCGGTTCCCAACTGTAAAAGTACATCTTCCCACCATTAGGCACACCCATTAGAGTTGTAAATGACCAGGAGAGAGGGACAAAGAACAGCTGCAAGGAAGTCAGACACGTGTAGAGAAAAGAGGGTGGGGGTAATATCGGGAGCATGATCGTAGGATCAAAGAGCTAGATCCATCGCCTGCACGGCTGTCACAATAGGCCGGTACAATCAGATTACCCTCAAGCTGGGCCATCTGCCTTCGCTGTATCATTCCTCCGGCCATAAAGACGCATGAAAGGAATATGCGTCTTCCGCAAGGCTTGGGAACTAGAGGGTCAAGGGGCGAACAGTTACCTGCTCGCTGACTACGTGAGGGCAAGAAACAAAATGGATGTCATATCTAAAATGGAACCCGAGGGTTCAGATGAAGAACACGTAATATTAGACGAACCCTGGCAGGTAGCGTAGCGAAAATACACACACTTGCCGAACTCGTCATTTACGGTTCGTAGATACCAAACTCGTCCATATTCGGTAATGCCCAGAACGTCGTAATAATTTTTACGGAACCTCAAGGTAAGGGCGATTTGTACGGAAAAGCGCACAATCACATACACACCGTACGGCGCGTACCCCCCATGATCGCAGGGGTACGCGCCATACCCCTGCGATCATGGGGGGTACGTGCCGTACACCAAGCGTATATGGGGTACGTGCCGTACACCCACCGTACATGGGGTACGGTGCGGACCCCATGTACGCTGGGTGTACGGCACGTACCCCGCATGATCACAGGGGTACGGCGCGTACCCCTGCGATCATGGGGGGTACGTGCCGTACCCGGGGGGGGCGTTCCGTATCTGTTTCGGCGCGAACTCTGCGTTTACGACTGTTTTCAGCTCCCGTAGGAAAAGGGTCGTACGGTGCGTACCCGACACGAATCGTACTTGCTGGGTCGTAAAAACCAGCCGCGAACCGTAGTGATGTCGCGTACAGCCGGTTCCGAGTGAAACTCGTACGGAGATTTGAGTCGTACGGAGTCCTGTACGACTCGTACGGAGTTTGGCACCTGGTACGGATCGTACTTCGTCGTACGTACGGGACGTCTACGGGTACGATTCGTATGGGAAAAAAACTCTCCGTACGACGATTCGGAGCGCATTTTACCGGATCGGAATCGACCCCCTAATGTTGTTAAAATGAATATTCTGCCACATCTGCTCACTTCTTCTTATCTCTCTGTACTGTTATCCCACTCACTCCAGAATGCCAGCCAGAGAGCTAAAGAAGTGGCAAAATGGTATGGTCAATTCCTAGAGGCAGAGGAACAGAAACTGAAGGCCCCCTCTGAGATTTGGGGGGACATACTACAGGAAGGCAACTTCCAATCACTGTGGACAGACTCTTTGAAACTACTTAATGCTACAGTAACACCTGCCAACTTTAAACGTTATCATTTTTTTGTCATCCACAGGTTGTATTGGACTCCACAAAGATTGGACAAGTTTGTGCTACAGCCTGTCCCCAGTTGAAAGAGGTGCAATTATTTAAGGGCTAATGATGTTCATGTTTCTTTCACATGTCCAGTGATAAAAGAATTCGGGAAGACTGTGGAAGCTACCATAAGGGACATTCTAGTAGAGAATATAGTTTTGACTGAAACGTTGGTGCATTTTGGGGTGGATAGACCCTTACAACAGTGCCTAAATAGTAAGCAAGGGGCTTAGTATTATACTTACTGCTCGGGCTAGGCTGGAGATTTGTAAACACTGGTTGGATCCCTTTCCTCTACACCCCACAGCATGGTTAAGTGTAGTTAAATGGACATGTAATATAGATATTAAATGCAATCCACGACGGTTAGAAGAAATTTAGGGGGACTTTCTGTAGTGGTCAGGTTAGGGCCCCAAGATACTGCCCCAGGTTGGTCGTAAACATCGATATATGGTCCAATGATTACACCAGGCCATGGGGGGGGGGTTCTGCCCCCCCTATAGAAACACCAGTGCCGTGGAGGTTAAGGGTCTGAAAATGCATGGACCACAGATGGACCGAGGGAGTTTACAAAAGGCCCAGAGTGCAGCAGCCATGGTGAAATGAGGACTAAAAAAAAAAGTTCTGTTAAGCCTTTGACTGAATTATTATCTTTGCAAACTGCTGCCCTGGAGTTGGTCTAGGCCAATGGTAGGGTAAGAGTAAGTAACAAGTTGCTCATGGCCCCCAAAGAAAGAGGCGAGCTGCCATATCCTAATATTTTACACTGCTTTTGGGCAGCACCTATATGTAATTGTTGAATCATCCAAACAGGCTTCTGAGAAACCTTGAATTCACATTGAGAAAGCCCTAGCTGCCCAACCCTGTGGAGGGTGTCATGGTTATCAAATCATCATTGGCCACGCAATATGCAGAACTTTAGCAGTGAGAGTGGGTCTGACCACATTTTCCTCCCCTAAACTAATTTGCACTACTATCCACAGTTTACTCCTGCATTGGACGAAAAGCTGTTCCAGAAGTGGCCTAGGAGAGAATGCTTAATGCTGAAAGATCTATTCTGGAGGGCAGCGGTGATAAAGATCAATTTACAATGGTCAGGCGATTTCAGTAGTTGTTTCCTAAGTTAAATTTGCCCGGCGTAAAACGCCTCTAATACCATACGAAGTTATTCAATAAAGAGGCAGGCGCTGGAGACTGGAAGACAGGAAACAAGTTTTATTCCGACGGAGTAGAACACGTCAGATCGGACAACAAGGTATCGTCTCGAGGTGCTCTCTCTACCTCTCTGAGACCTGGTCTTTTATACACTGGTTCAAGACATGTGGACGCTCTTTATTACAATAACGGCATTTTTGAAGCATGAGAATGACATCAGAACGATATCCTCGACACCCCCCAGTTCCAGCCCATTCCAACACATGACAACAGTAGAGACCCTTTCCCCTCATATGATTGGGAGGGGCTATCACGCAGCTGAGTGTTCTGCTGATTCCTTTGGAATGTGTGCGCCTGATCGAATCTCCGGGGGTGGGGATGTCATGATCAATAGTGGCCTCTTTCAGGAGAGGCGAGTGCATACAGTAATGGGCAATAAACTGTATCCTCGGGCTAAAGGATGACCAGCAGTCAGTGCTGACGTTCAGGCTCAGAGGAAGAGGTCATCAAAGGAGGGGTATTCATGGAGGGACAGGAGGTGTTGGTCAGGCGCGGGGTGCGATTCTTTAGGGACAGAGTCATGCGGGAGGGGAGGGTTCATGACTTGTGCATGCGAGTGCGGGGGGGGGGAAGCCAGGGTGCGCGGGGAAGGCTTGCATGGTCAGGGAAGTGTGCTGACGGGCGATCGTGAACAGGGAGACCATGGTACCTAAAATGGCTGTCGTGTATGCTCGTACGTGGGTCTGCAAGATGGCGTAGATGATGTTCAATACACGAACTAAAATTCCACAGTCCTCCCTTTAACATGTCTCGCCAGCTTGTCAGTTCGGATCGATCCCCATGAGACCACGCACCTCTACCTCGTATAGGGGACTCATGTGCTCAGGTTTAAAGTTCAAAGTCTTCGGGCACATACAGTTGGAAATGAGTGCACATAAAGATGGTAAACATTGAATACCTAAACAACACCCACATAGTATCATGATTGGTATCAATATAAACGTGAACAGTCTCCATCCCCAGTTCTTTAAAGTGTCCCAGAACCAGCCTCCAAGCGACCATCCTTCCTGTTCCTGGTGAACCTCTGAGGACAGTCTGTGGAGGTGTTCGATTGCTTTGTAGACTGAAGGTGAGTTATCTGGCACGTAGGTGCAACAGCTGGAGCCGATGATACGGCATGCACCTCCACGGTCGGCCAGAACCACATCTAGAACAAGAAGGTTTTGAAGAGCCACCAGGCGGACTGCCTGGAGTTCAGCCGTGTTGTTGGCGAGGATGCCAGCGGTGATATTAATGGTTGTTTCTAATGCCTGAGTTAGGTGTCGGATTGCGCGGCTATTGGCCATTGGTCCCCACAGAGGAACAAGTCCCTTTGCTGCATCCAGGAACTGTGCTCCGGTGGAGTCGGCTTGTTCAACATCTCCAGCGCGCTTTTGCCGGTGGTGGTTGGCTGGAGCCACATACGTGGGAGGAAGAATGAAGGCGATGTAGCACGTACCCTTCCAGCCTTTTGGGAGCCACGTGTAAGCTTTGGTGCCACAAACAAAGTACATATTCGGGGAAGCAACAAAGGAGGGGGGGTCAGCTGAGGCCAATGTTTTGGTGATGCGGCAGGAACTGTGACCCACCAGCTGCGTTCCTTGTCCTTTGAGGCATACGAGTCCTGTGACATTGATGACAGACAGGGCCGCAGTCAGGGTGGCAGCCGTTTGTTTCCGCAGGTGGGAGAAGGTGGATCTGGCTGGATTGTGGAGCACCTGCATTTCAACCCTTTCTTTGGCAGGGATGTTCGTAAGGAAGGTTGAACCTGAAATTGCGGGACAAAAGGGCTTTCCTGTGTTGTTCAGCCAGAACCCATAGTAGAAGTGCGACACTGTCTGACCAGAAGCGGCGTTGTCCTTGTGGCTTTCTTGCATGAGGATCAACCAGGCGAGGCAAGAGCCGTGAACTGAGAAAGGTGAAGGAATAAAGGGGATGGAGTGTCCGGTAGCATGTGGGAGCAACCCACAGATCCAGCAGTTTGTGGCATTTGCAGCAAGGTTGTGCTGGTGCAACAGTTGTACAAAGGAATTGTTCCAGAATTCCCTACGCCTTTCTCGAAGCTGAGGTGAAAGGGTGATCAGGTGGTGCTCTTTCACGGTGGTTGGCTGGACAGTGGTTGACAACATTTGGTGAGCGGGTGTGCTTTCCTCCAGGATCCAGAAGGAAGTCATGAGGAGGAGGCAGAATAGGGAGATAATGAAGAAGGCGATTGTCTTTGATTTGTGCAAATTGTCAGTTTTTGGATTCCTATAGTGGGTATTTCCTGTTGCTTTCGACGTCTTCTTATCTGGCGCTTCCATCATCTTCTTATCTGGCGCTTCCATCATCTTCATCTTCAAGGTGCTCGGTAGTGGGCAGAACCACAGACTTAGTTTAGCTTCTCTCCAGATAACCCTTGGTTGCTTTGGGTCACCGTTCTGAGATTTTTAACTTAGTCAGTGGCCTACTTAGCCGAAGCTCCCTCCTTTCGACGCAGGAAATACCCTTCTCGAGATGGCACAGTGGGATCAGAGTGTTTTGCAAGTTCAAGTGCCTCGGTATCAGGATAGCAGTTCAATGATGGTCGGTCTTTGTTCAGGAGCTCTTCCTGGGTGCTGACGTTGTCTGTCGTGGCCAGGGTCGAGGAAATCTTCTTGCAGTGGTGCGCATGCAGCCAATTCTTTTTCCCCTCCACTCGAAGAGCCGTCCGAGTGGTGATCAATACTTGCCAGGGGCCCGTCCACCGGGGTTCCAGACTCTTCGCTCGTTGAAAGTTCCGGATCAGGATATAGTCCCCCGGTTGGATATTGTGACCGGGACCCCTGGAAGTATCGGGAATGGCCTGCTGCACCTGTTGATGAATGACAGACAATGTCTTAGTTATTTTGTACAAATAATCTGACAGCAGGACGTCGGGGACGTCATGAATGGAGGTTGGTTTGGGGGCAGTCCAGAGGTTCATAGGCCGTCCAAACACAACTTCGTAGGGGGTCAAGTGATGTTTAGTGGGGGTGGAGCGCATCGATAGTAATGCCAGTGGAAGGGCATCTGGCCACTTAAGCCCTGTGGTGGCCACTATTTTTGACAGTTTCAGTTTCAGTGTAGCGTTGTGTCGTTCAACCAGGCCAGCGGATTGGGGGTGGAAGACCGCATGGAACCTTTGTTTGACCCCCAACCCCTTCAGGATAAGTTGGATAACTTCAGCTATGAAGTGGGGGCCATTGTCGCTCCATAAAATTCGACAAAGGCCGTAGCGAGGGAAAAACTCCTTCAGTAGTACTTTAGCAGTAGTCATGGCAGTGATATCACGGGTCGGATAGGCTTCCACCCATTTGCTGAAGGCACATACAATGACTAATACGTACTTCAAGCCTTGGCACCTCTCTAATTGGATGTAATCCATCTGGAGGACCTCAAAGGGGTGGTCGGGGATCCCAAACCCTCCCCGGGGTACCACAGTTCCTTTCCCGGGGTTGTGTTGTAAGCAGATAAGGCACTGTTGGACTAGGCGTTTGGCTGAGTCAGGGATCTTGCCGTTGTGCCAGACTTTGGAAATGAGTTCGATCATGGGGGCAGAACCTATGTGTGCAGGGGAATGTGCCATTGTCAGTATGGGGATCAAGTATGCATCAGGCAGCAACCATTTGTTTGTGTCCTTTGTCCGCCAGCAGCCTTCATCGTCCCTTGGACCCACCCGTGCCCACTCAGTCAGTTCGTGTGGTGTGCTGGTCGATTGGATATCCCTGATCGTTTCCCTAGCGTTGGTCCATTTTTCTGCTTGTGACCTGGTCACATACATGCGTGTCGTGGCCCTATTCTCAGCTGTGGTTCGGGCAGTGATGTCGGCTAGTGCGTTTCCCTGTCCAACTAAATCTGTCACCTTCTTGTGTGCCTGACATTTGATCACTGCTAATCGTGTGGGGAGAAGGACTGCTTCAATCAGGGCGGAGACTAAATCTCCGTGAAGGATGGGTGTACCATGGGACGTCAGGAATCCCCTTTCCCTCCACAGGATCCCAAAATGATGAACTACCCCGAAGGCGTACTGGCTGTCCGTGTAAATGTTCGCCGTGGTTCCTGCTGCTATGATACATGCTCGTGTGAGGGCAATTAGTTCTGCTGCCTGTGCGGATCGTTGTGTGATGCAAGCAGTTTCAACTACTGTTCGAGCAGTCGTTACCGCATAGGCAGCAGAAGTGGTGCCGTCTGGGATTTTGATGCAAGAGCCATCTACCCATAGTTCTCCGTCAGGATCTGTGAAAGCAACGTCTCGGAGGTCAATTCTACTCCTAGTCTGCTCGTCTGTGAGAGTCACGCAGTCGTGTATAGGGGGCACATCGGGGTCATTTTCGGGCAAGGGTAACAGTGTAGCAGGATTTAATGTCGTGCATCTCTTCAGAGTGATGTGGGGCGCAAGCAAAGTCAATTCGTATCCTGTCAGTCGTGCACTAGTCAGATGTTGAGTCTTTGTCTGGTTCAAAAGTGTGTCAACTGCATGGGGTACTAATACTGTGAGAGAGTTCGAAAGTACAATTCCCTCACTCTGTCGGATAGAGACAGCAGCAGCGGCTACTGCTCGAAGGCAGGCTGGTAGAGCTCTGGCGACTGGATCAAGAGTGGCAGAGAAGTAGGCACAAGGGCGCTGTTTGGTGCCGATGGGCTGGGTTAGAACGGACAATGCGCATCCCTCCCTTTCGTGAGTGTAGAGGGAGAAGGGCTTGGAGTAATCTGGTGTTCCTAGAACGGGTGCCGAGCAAAGGGCATCTCGCAACTCCTTAAAGGATGCTTGGCATTCGGGGGTCCACGGGAGTGGGAACGGAACATCTTTGGCCAACAGGGAAAGTAGGGGTTTTATAATGAGACTGAAATTTGGTAGCCATTGTCGGCAGAAAGAAGTAAGGCCTACTAATGAACGGACTTGCTTCTGTGTTTTTGGAATAGGGGTGTCTAGGATGGTTTGGATTCGGTCGGGTGTAAGTTTTCTCCCTTCTTTGGACAGGAGATGACCTAGGTATGTTACTTGGGACTGACAAAACTGCAGTTTCTTTTTGGAGACTTTGTGGCCATTCTCCGCAAGAAAGTGCAAGAGTTGGACAGTGGCTGTGATTGCAAGTGGAGTGGTGTCGGCCGCCAAAAGGATATCATCGACATATTGGATCAATACCACTCCATCTGGTAGCTGGACGGCGTCCAGCTGCCTTTTTAGGGCCTGGCTGTAAATGCTGGGACTTTCAGTGTAGCCCTGGGGAGCTCTACAAAATCGGTATGAACGTTTTTTTAAAGTGAAACCGAAGAGATAACGGCTGTCTGGATGGATGGGGATAGAGAAAAATGCATTTTTAAGATCTATAACGGTGAAGGTGGTGGCAGTGGACGGGATGAGGGTCAGAATGGTGGCGATGTCTGAGACTACGGGGTACTGTGGCACCACCACTTTGTTGACTTCTCGCAGGTCGATGATGAAGCGGTACGCTTTCTCATGCCCCTCACCTTGCTTCTTAACAATGGGTAGGATAGGACTATTGCAGACATTACTAACCACTTCCTCTACCACTCCTGCATTTACCAAGGACTGAATAATCGCTACCAATGCCTTCTCACCTTCGGGCGATATCCGGTACTGTGGGAGTTTCGGGAGTATCGCATCTGGTCGGACAGTTATGTGTACAGGATCGATCATCATTCGTCCTACATCCGAGTCGTTTCTGGCCCATAGGTGCAGGGGTAGCGAATCGAGCAAGGATAGGTCAGCATCTGTTAAAGTGTACATATGTCGTGCGGGGTAGGGTCCGGACATGTTCGGGTTGTCGTACAGGATAACTCGGACTCCTTCCGGGGAACACCTAATAGTAGCTCGGAAATGTTTCAGTAAATCAATACCCATAATAGCGTCAGGGGAGTTGGAGGAGAGCAGAAACGTCGTGTCAGTGGGATTGTTTCCTAGGTCAAAGGAGATAGGTACAGACAGGGGATTAGTGGAGGGCGTCCCATCGAAACCTATCGAGGTAATGTGTGAGCCAGACAAGGGTGCCCTTGGAATCAGTCGTTTTGATAACACACTACGTGTCGCTCCAGTGTCTACCAAAAATGGAGACTTTGTACCCAGGACCTTAGCAGTGACATAAGGACCTTGCTGGTCAACACAGAGCTCGACTGGATCCCTCCCTTGCCCCTGGCAGTCCTATGCAGAGTCATGATCATTTTAGCCATCGGATTGTTGGCACTGATTCTGTCGGGGGCGGTCAAACGTGTTTGGTCTACCAGATCGGTCATTGGTGGTGTCGTGGGTCTGTCCTCGTCCCTGCCCTCCAGTTTTGGGGCCATTTGCCATGTCCCTTGTCTCTTTATTTTTAATCAGTTCCCGAAGGGCTAGGCATTGAGACTTCCAATGTCCAAATTCTTTACAAAATGCACATTGGTTCTCATCAAGATCGGTTCGTGGAGCGCCAGGGGTGGGGTTGCGGTCTCTAGGGGTCGAATTCCTAGGGGCATTTGACTGGTAGTTTCCCCTATACCGTTCCCTCCCTGTGGTCACTCCCTGTAGTTGTGCAATCATCACTCGTTCCTTTAGGTCCTTTAGGTCCTTTTTCTTTTTCTCAGTTGCCCTTTCGTTCTCGTTCTTTTGTGTTCGTAATACTGAGCCATCTGAAGGATAGCTGCAGGTTTAGAGGCTCCCCAACTACTTTCGCTAGTCTGTAACTTTTGGGAGACCTCTTGCGATAGCCCCTTTACGTAGTTCTGCACGAATAGGTGTTGTCCGGTTGCGGTGGTCATGTCTTGGCCACTGTAGTCGGAGAACACTGTTTCAAATCGTGAGAAGTATTCTGATACGTCCTCCTGAGGTTTCTGGCGGCAGGCCGTGACTATCGACCAGTCTACCTTCTTTTCTGGGATCAACGTTTTTAGCTTCTGCACTATTTTGTCGGGGAGTTCCAATATGTCTTTTACAGGTTTCTTTCCGGGCTCTCGCTGCCTATCTAGTTCATCGAGTTTTGTCCAGGTGTGTCCGAACAGATCTGTGTGGTCGGCTCTCCGGATTTGCTTCCACACATCAGCCGGCAGACACAACCCGAAAAACAAATCCATGTCCGCTAGAGTCATTATGGTTGAGCCCAAGGCTGTGCCTAATTCGGTATAGAATGCTGTAGGGTTCTTTCTTAAATCGGGCAGGGTTTGTCTAAAAGTTAAAATATCTTGCCGATCCCATGGTTGGTAAACCCAGTTGTACACAACCCTCCCTTTGGCATCTGCATGGTTGATATCATCGTTTGTTCCCTGACCTCTTGGGGGAACCCAATAGGGGGCGGCTTCTCTGATAGGCATCATGGTGTTGGCTGCTTCTAATGAGGGCTCAATCGTCTCAGGGACTGTGATCTTGACCTCTGGTTTCTGTTCCGCGAGGTGGCGGAAGACCTCAAGCGTTTGCATGAAGAGGTCCGTCACATCGCTTTCAGCCCCATCTCCGACATCAACCCTTCTATATAGAGCCGTCACTTTAGCAGGACCCTTGGTCTGGTACCTATCCTCATATGCGTTCAGGGTGTGGTAGCTGAACCGTAAAATAAAATGCCGTCTGTGACTACCGGCATGCGAGTTGTGCATATTCATCGTATATTCTTCGCTCTCTTTTCGTTCTACCAGGGTTTTTGCTATTTGGTCAATTCCATCCCGCTCATCTTTGCTCAACCTGTTTGGTCTGGCTGTTAGATGCCTGCTGATCTCATGCTCATCTGCTGTTGTTGCCAACGCGGTTGGTGCGAAGGCACTAGCGCTAGGGTTGCTTACACCTGCATTTTGAACTGGTGAGTGTTGTGCTAGAGACTGGCTGGGAGCATAAGGAGGAGGCATGTAGATAATTGGAGGACCGAGCAGTAACTCGTCATTTGCTCGCTGTTTGGAGGGAATCTCCGGGTAGAGCGCAGCGGTGGTCCTGACAGGGCATTGACCTGTCAGTCCTGATTCTTGCGTTTGTTCAACTTTCTCTCTTCTTCTTATTTCTTCGTCTAGTTCTTTTGCGGCTAGATGGGCTGCTTTTCGTAATTCTTTCACTGTTTTTACTTCCTCTCTTTTCCTGCGATGGTCTGCTTCTTTGCGCCACATGCCAATACTAACGAGCATAGTGGGCGTTACCTTATTTATTTTTACAGCTGCTTCTAGTGTTTATATTTTATTTTCATCAAAAGAACCTATCAGTGGCCACTGGTTTTTAGGATCCCTTTTTGTATATATGTGCCATAACTTACTATAAGCTATAGCGACTAGTCCTTGCTTAGTAAACAAGTCCTTATTAGGGGTGCCCTCCAGTGGAGCTGGATGGTTCATCTCTAATAAGCGGTCCGGGTTGACCCAACTATGAGCCAATGGGGAGAAGATAGGCATGACGGATTACAATGGGGGGCAAAAGCCTGCACTACCTATCTTTTCACTATTTGCAAAGACTGGACAGAATATTCTATTCTACGCTATTTGCAAACAGAGAATACCTCCAGAAAGAACCAATTCCAAACAGTCAATGTTTGGACAAACAATCAATCAATGAGGAATGAAATAGGTACGACGTGTTAAAGGTTTGCGTTACCTACCCTTCACTCTCTGCAAAGGGAGAGAGAATATTCCTATTCTTCCCCGTTTGCAGGCAGAGAAGATCCCTAAGAGAACCAACTTCGAACAATTCAATGCTCGATTCAATCAATCAATCAATGGGGAGAAAAAAAGAATAGGCACGACGTGTTAAAGTTTTGTGTTGCCTACCCTTCACTATCTGCAAAGACTAAACAGAGTATGGTGATTCTGTGTTTGTTTGCAAAATAGAGAATTTCTCAGAAACGGTTAATAAGTAATACTAGTATTTTCAAACAATCAATCAATCAATTTCGCAATTTGTCGTGTGTCACGACCTTACCCGGACCGCATGGACAGTTTCTCGTCTTCCGCTTCCAGCGCCCGATCGTCCTCTATCCTCTGTTGCTATCGCGGCACTCCTGGTGGTTCCCAGTCAGGACCGTAGATCACTCGGGAGAGGTCTGCTCGGAATCAGTGAAGTTCAGATGATCGGCTGTCAGACGAGGGTCTATCGGACAGGAGCTCTTCCGATCGTTGCAGTCGTTCACTCTGTCGTCGGGACCTCTCCCACTGGATCCACGTGTCGCTGATGGGCCCCGCGTTTGGGACGCCAATTGATAAAGGTCAATTTACAATGGTCAGGCGATTTCAGTAGTTGTTTCCTAAGTTAAATTTGCCCGGCGTAAAACGCCTCTAATACCATACGAAGTTATTCAATAAAGAGGCAGGCGCTGGAGACTGGAAGACAGGAAACAAGTTTTATTCCGACGGAGTAGAACACGTCAGATCGGACAACATGGTATCGTCTCGAGGTGCTCTCTCTACCTCTCTGAGACCTGGTCTTTTATACACTGGTTCAAGACATGTGGACGCTCTTTATTACAATAACGGCATTTATGAAGCATGAGAATGACATCAGAACGATATCCTCGACACCCCCCAGTTCCAGCCCATTCCAACACATGACAACAGTAGAGACCCTTTCCCCTCATATGATTGGGAGGGGCTATCACGCAGCTGAGTGTTCTGCCGATTCCTTTGGAATGTGTGCGCCTGATCGAATCTCCGGGGGTGGGGATGTCATGATCAATAGTGGCCTCTTTCAGGAGAGGCGAGTGCATACAGTAATGGGCAATAAACTGTATCCTCGGGCTAAAGGATGACCAGCAGTCAGTGCTGACGTTCAGGCTCAGAGGAAGAGGTCATCAAAGGAGGGGTATTCATGGAGGGACAGGAGGTGTTGGTCAGGCGCGGGGTGCGATTCTTTAGGGACAGAGTCATGCGGGAGGGGAGGGTTCATGACTTGTGCATGCGAGTGCGGGGGGGGGGCAGCCAGTCAATCAATCAATCAATCAGGTCATTTGTAGAGCGCACTACTCACCCGTAGGGTCTCAAGGCGCTGGGCGCGCGGGGAAGGCTTGCATGGTCAGGGAAGTGTGCTGACGGGCGATCGTGAACAGGGAGACCATGGTACCTAAAATGGCTGTCGTGTATGCTCGTACGTGGGTCTGCAAGATGGCGTAGATGATGTTCAATACACGAACTAAAATTCCACAGCGGGATTAAACCCTTTTTGGACTTCAAGAGGAGTTTGGGTTTCCCAAGCAGGATAGACTTTGGTATGTGTAATTGTGGCATTGGGTGTTACATCCGATCAATGCACCAGCAGCTAATAGACACCTCACAACTTTTGAAAAGTACCTGTTTACCTCTGATTCCACAAAGGTT
The DNA here is from genome assembly GCF_964261635.1 of Lissotriton helveticus. Taxonomy (NCBI): domain Eukaryota; kingdom Metazoa; phylum Chordata; class Amphibia; order Caudata; family Salamandridae; genus Lissotriton; species Lissotriton helveticus. Next base: position 269,083,893 of record NC_136068.1, on the reverse strand, counting down.
TGATTCCCAAAAAAATTATCAATAGTGACATCAGTGCACTAGAAAAATGGGATAATCAAATACAATGGAATGATGAACTCAGGGTGGAATATGTGGATAAGGTGTGGACAAAGAGTTTTTAGGCTGCAGTACATGGAAAACGATGCTTGCTCCACACAAAGAGAAACAGGTCATATAATATGTATTTGATGATCCCTAATGCTGCAACAATTATAGCTCATTTCTCAACACTTTAAGCACGTGTTGGCAATGTATAGAAAGTGTTTTCACAATGTATCACATTTACTGGAGCTGTAGAAATATTCAGATTTTGTGGAAAGAAGTGCTGAGTCACATTAATGGTATTGTGGAGATCCCTTTTTCCCAACGTCCCACATTTTGTCCTACTACATTTAGACCCTTTGGGGACATCAGGGAAGAAAGGGCTGTGGTGGGTGGTGATATGTCAGATGTGGGTGCAATGAAGCACCTAATACCTAGATTTTGGAAGTAGAAAGATCCACCGCCTGATTGACTGTGGGTGGAAGAGACCTGGAATACTATAATTTTGGAGAAACTGTTGCATGTACTGTAGCAGTTTCAGAAATTCTTTGAGATCCTCTGGGGGCCTGTCATTCAGTTCTTCAGATCTTTACCTCAATTACAAGACATCTCACCCACACTGCATGCTTTAAGACTATTTGAGCTATGACCCTTATGCCTAAAGCTGAGGTCTTTGTTTTCACTACATTTTGGAAGGATGCCCAGGTGAGTGGAGTTTTTCCCCTGGGTTGGGCAGGGATTGTTTTTATGGGAGGGAAGAGTTGACCGATGGGTGAGAGATTGCAGGGTGGAGAGGCAGAAATGAGTTCTTACAATAGGTGGCTGGATGTGATTATGAAAAGTCCCCCGTTATAGCCAAGATATATATTAACTTGGAAGGTGGATGAAAGTAATAACGAGATGAGGGTATTCCTATAAAATTTGATATGAGCATCAGTACATTTATTTGAACACCAAATAAATTGTTATTTAAAAAAAATATACGGCATGCACAAGAATAATACTTTTATTACATGCCCCACCTGCAACATACAACACACTTGTTCACATGTACCCAGTGTAGAGCGTCTTACCCAGCTGTAAAGCAGCATGCCTTTCCTAATAAATGGGCACTAATGGTAAGCACTCAAAACCATTTTACAGAAGCTTACTGTGAAACTCTCCTAGCAGAGATCCAAAAACTAAGTAGCCCAAAAACAAAAATCTAGGGGTTTAAGTGCATCAGAACCACACCTTCCCAGTGTGAAATCTTTAATTTACAGGAAGGTATTTGGAGTGCCACAATCAGAACTGTTACAGGCTATTAGATTTGAACTGAAGTTGGGTTCCCGGGAAAAATGTGATGTAGGGAATTTCTTTTACGCCATAGGTGTTTTGCTACCTCTAAAAAATCTTTGGTTATTCAACGTTCTTGTTCAACCTGTTCCTATCAGTTTCGTCACACCTAAACATTTTGCCTTCATGCCCCCTGTTTTATTGAATTTGTTTTGGTTGGCTTTGGGACTCTGCAACATACCACTGCTAACCAGTGCTAAAGTTCTTGTGCTCTCTCCTTGAAATATTGTAAAATTGGCCTACACCTAATCAGCACATTGATTTAACTTAAAAGTCCATAGGCAGTGGTACTACTTATACCCAGGGACAGTAAATTGAAGGACTAATCGGCTGATCTGCTGTTGAAAGGACTGCTCTGCTGATCTGCTGTTCTGCTGCTCTGGGGCTCTGCTGCTCTGGGGCTCTGCTGCCTGAAGAAGGAAGACTGGACTTGCTGCTTGAAACCAGCACTACTAGAGTGACTCCACAGACAAGCTGATTGGCCTCCTATGTGAGCTACAGTGCACAAGATACAAAGTCCTTGAATCCTCCTGCTGGCCTCTGCTGGAGTGAGTCCTAACACCCCCAGCATCTGGACCCTTGAAAGTAGTGTTGGTGATACTGCTCCTGCCAAGCCCTAAAATCTGGGACTAAGAAAATGTTTCAAGCAAAACTGCCTAGAGAACTGACAGAAGATGGGGACCCACCTGCCTGAGAGTCTACCTTCCAAATCATTTTTCTGAATGATTTTTCTAAGTTCAAAGGTAAGCTAATACCAGACCCAATCCACCCTTTCTAACCAGCCTGTCTCACATTGCTGGATACTGGCAGTCTCAGCAGATTTTTAGGCACATTTTTCTACTAAAATTAAAAAAACATTCATAATTCTGCTTCTACAAATTTGATTTACTTTGTTTTGGTGTAATTTTATTGATTAAAATGTGCTCTATTTTTCTAAATTGTTGTGGGATTTTCCTTCTTTCTTCTATTGTGTTTTCACTTCCTTGCTGTTTTTGTGATGCATAAATACTTTACATCTTGCCTCTAAGTTAGGTCTAACTTCTTTTTTGTCAAGCTAACAGAGGATCAAGCACAGGTTAATTTAGCGACTTTCTGTGGTTCACCCTGACTGTGATTGTGTTTATTATTTGAGTGGGGCTTCTACCCCTCTCAACTAATAACCTAATTTCTTACATTTCCCCTTTTACTTTTGACAAACTTTTTCAGTGCTTGGATTTAAGATTAAGCACCCACAGCAATGATTGCACAACTGCTATCTTCCCTAAAAATCCTAGTTGGTGCTTCTCTCATGATAAGTAAAAGAATTTTAAAAGAGAAGTTTATGATAAAGAATTTGGATGATGATAAAATGTATAAAGAGTACAATTTCCTTGATGTTAACGAGGGAGTTTTTCGGATGTACCTCCTGAAACATGCAGTTTAAAGTGCTTGGTACCAGAGGGAGGACGTATGAATGTCAGTATAAGGTTAAAATGCCTTCATATTTTTATTAATTGTTTAGCCCCTATTTTTAATAAATCAATTGACCTTGAGACCAGTTTTTAATAAACATCATGTTCTTACTTGGACTATGACAATTATTTGTCGGGGTGAATGCAAAATGTCAATTTAGCACTAATATTGCTAGCTGTCAGGAGAAATGTTGTTCAATTATACTATGTTTTTTACTACAATCTTATTTATTTTCTCTTTAGGTGTTTTAGCCTCTTACTATGTAGGTTATATATTTGAAGAAGGCTGCAATTGTGTTAATATTGATGCAAATACAGTTCAATAAATAAGACAAATCAATGTGTACGTTCACGTGAATCCTATGGGAGTGGTTGATGTTTGGACCTTGGTTGGCATGCAACAGCAGTATCTGTGAAACCATATTACGAGTCCTAGGACATGTCCAGGTTGTTCCCACCATCGATGGCAACAAGTCGAACTGTAACAGAAAGTAAATTAGAAACCTAAAATAGTGACACGTTTGCAAATTGCATATTTTGAAATTGTAGAAACATGCTGTGCAAGTGTTTTTCAAGTTATTGAAGACAGGATGGATTATTGCTTGCTGCAGACAATGGGTATCTTTATGATGGCAGAAGGCTGTGGCGGGCCGTCTGCCATCATGCTGCCGTTTTCCGCCTGCCAGATTACAATGGCGGGCAAAACATGGTGGCTGGAAAGACCGACCGCCATGGTTCAGACAGACGGTCAATTTCCAACCGCCTGATGCAGCAGACGCATTGCCCAGCATTGCGGTGGTGCCTGTCATGTACCACCATCGGGATGATGATATTCCTTTTTGCAGGTCATTTTGCGGTGGTCAACCAGCCACGAAACGGCAGGCGGAAACTAGGGTGACCAACCGTCCGTAAATTTCACGGGCAGTCCGTAATTTCGGCCGTCTGTCCGTTGTCCGTGAAGGATTCTTTAACGGATGCCATTTGTCCGTCATTTTAACAGGGCACCGGTCGCCCCACCCTAAAGCCCGCACAGCTTGCGCCCCCCTCCCTTCTAGACTCCGATGCTGCACCAAAGCTCCTCAGATACTCAGCAGCATTGGAGAGGCACAGCGGGGTGGCAACCCTCACACCTCCAGCCCTTGATGACCTGTTAAGAGGTGCTCAAAGGTGACTGAGAGGGAGGGGCTGCAGCTTCAGGAGCAGGGGCATCTATTCTCATGCAAACAGTCCTGAATGTGTTCTGCAATTTAGAGGGGCCTTGCACATTCCATTTCTACCCAGGGCCCCAAACATCCTAGACTCGGCCAGATTACACCGGTCACAGAGCTTAATTACTGTCAGTAAATTGTAAGCAAACCTCGGTTCTTCAAACGTGCAGTCTATAATGTAATAAAATAAAGAAAAGGCACAATCGCACCCACACTGATTAACAAAGTATGGAGGACAATCAGTGCAATCAGTTCTCTTAGAGTATCTCCTGTAAGTACTATACATCACAGTGGGGGATGGCATTTTGGACAGAGAGCCTGTCTTCTCGTTGTCTTGTGCAGGAGGGGGCGAGGAGCCCAAGATGATACTAGAATACAGCATGCCCACCCCTGTGCCCACCCTGGTGGATCCTGTTCCCTCTCCTGTGATAGCTCCTGCCCTCCCCTCAGTGATGGCTCCTGTCTCCCATGTGGTGGCTCCAGTCCACCACCCCCGCCCCCGTCTGTGAGGCCTCCTGTCCCCGCCCTGGGTGGTTTCTGTCCCAGTCCTGGAACGGCCCCTGCAGCGAGGGTGAAGTTCTTGATGGGCCTCTTCTCAAAAGGGCTCAGCTCAAAATTAATATGAAAAGGTGGGCGAGTAAGTAAGTGAAGGGATGGGTTAATGGCTGGATGAATTAGTGAAAGGGTGAATGGATGAATGAAAGATTGAATAAATGGATAATGAGAGAGGATGGATGGATTGATGAGTGAGGGCAAGGATGGATGAGAGAAAATGTAAATAGCTGGATGTATGGGTGGAACGGTAGCTGGATGATTGATGAGGGGAAAGAGATTAGGGGAAGGATGGATGGAGGGATGAAGGGGAAGGATGGATGAAGGGGAAGGATGAATGGACGAGGAGAAGGATGAATGGATGGAGTGGAAGGATGGATGGATGAGGGGAAGGATGGATGGATGAGGGGAAGGATGGAGTGGAAGGATGAATGGATGGAGTGGAAGGATGGATGGATGAGGGGGAAGGATAAATGGATGGGAAGGATGGATGGGTGAGGGGAAGGATGGATGGATGAGGGGAAGGATGGATGGACGAGAAGGATGAATGGATGGATGGATGTAGGGGAAGGATTGATGGATGAGGGGAAGGATAAATGGATGGGAAGGATGGATGAGGGGAAGGATGGATGATGGATGAAAGGAAGGATGGATGATGGATGAAAGGAAGGATGGATGAGGGGAAGGATGGATGGATGAGGGGAAGGATGGATGGATGAGGGGAAGGAAGGATGGATGGATGGATGAGGGGAAGGATGGATGATGGATGAAAAGAAGGATGGATGAGGGGAAGGATGGATGGACGAGAAGGATGAATGGATGGATGGATGTAGGGGAAGGATTGATGGATGAGGGGAAGGATAAATGGATGGGAAGGATGGATGAGGGGAAGGATGGATGATGGATGAAAGGAAGGATGGATGATGGATGAAAGGAAGGATGGATGAGGGGAAGGATGGATGGATGAGGGGAAGGAAGGATGGATGATGGATGAAAGGAAGGATGGATGAGGGGAAGGATGGATGGATGAGGGGAAGGATGGATGGATGAGGAGAAGGAAGGATGGATGGATGGATGAGGGGAAGGATGGATGATGGATGAAAAGAAGGATGGATGAGGGGAAGGATGGATGGATGAGGGGAAGGATGGATGGATGAGGGGAAGGATGGATGATGGATGAAAGGAAGGATGGATGAGGGGAAGGATGGATGGATGAGGGAAGGATGGATGATGTATGAAAAGAAGGATGGATGAGGGGAAGGATAGATGGATGAGGGGAAGGAAGGATGGATGGATGGATGAAGGGAAGGAAGGATGATGGATGAAAAGAAGGATGGATGAGGGGAAGGATGGATGGATGAAGGGAAGGATGGATGGATGAGGGGAAGGATGGATGGATGAGGGGAAGGAAGGATGGATGGATGGATGAGGGGAAGGATGGATGATGGATGAAAAGAAGGATGGATGAGGGGAAGGATGGATGGATGAGGGGAAGGATGGATGATGGATGAAAAGAAGGATGGATGAGGGGATGGATGGATGGATGGATGGATGAGGGGAAGGATGGATGATGGATGAGGGGAAGGATGGATGGATGGATGGATGAGGGGAAGGATGGATGATGGATGAAAAGAAGGATGGATAAGGGGAAGGATGGATGGATGAGGGGAAGGATGGATGATGGATGAAAAGAAGGATGGATGAGGGGAAGGATGGATGGATGAGGGGAAGGATGGATGGTGGATGAAAAGAAGGATGGATGAGGGGAAGGATGGATGGATGAGGGGAAGGATGGATGATGTATGAAAAGAAGGATGGATGAGGGGAAGGATGGATGGATTAGGGGAAGGAAGGATGGATGGATGGATGAGGGGAAGGATGGATGATGGATGAAAAGAAGGATGGATGAGGGGAAGGATGGATGAGGGGAAGGAGGGATGGATGATGGGTGGGTGAAAGGATGGATGGAGAGTGGGTGGGTGAAAGGATGGATGGATGGATGGATGATGAGTGGGTGGGTGAAAGGATGGATGGATGATGAGTGGGTGGGTGAAAGGATGGATGGATGATGAGTGGGTGGGTGAAAGGATGGATGGATGATGAGTGAGTGGGTGGATGTATGGATGGATGATGAGTGGGTGGGTGAAAGGAAGGATGGATTGTGAGTGGGTGGGTGAAAGGATGGATGGATGAGTGGGTGGGTGGATGGTGGGTGGGTGAAAGGATGGATGAGTGGGTGGGTGGATGGTGGATGGTGGGTGGGTGGATGATGGGTGGGTGGGTGGATGAGTGAAATGATGGATGGATTGATGGATTGATAAGTGCAAGGGTGAATGCATGGACGTATGAGTGAATGGGTGGATGTAAGGATGGCTGATTGAGTGAAAGGGAGGGTAGATGGACAAAAGGATGAATAGATGTGTGAAGGAGTGAAATGATAGATGGATGAGTGATAGGGTCAATGGATGGATTCATGAGTGGATGAGTAGGTGGGTGGGTGGATGGATGGAAGGAAGGATGGCTAAGTGAAAGGATCGATGGAGAGAGAAAGGGAGGATGGATGGATGACTAAAAGAGTGGATGGGTGGAAGGATTAGAAAGTGAAAGGATGGCTGGATTGCTGAAAGGGTAAATGGCTGGATGGATGAGTGAATGAATGGATGGGATGAAGAGTGGATGGATAAGTGTACAGATGGATAGGGTGAAAGGGTGGATGGATGGATGGATAATGGAGGATGAGTGAAAGGATGGATGAAGGGATGGATGAAGGGATGGATGAGTGAAATGATAGATGGAATGGTTGGATATGTTTGGAAATGGCTGGGCTTACTTATATACTATTGCGCGACCTCTGATGTATCTGTAAAACTTACATTTTGTCCTGAAGTTTTGTCCTGAATTTTGACCTCCTGTCCTGAATTTGTGTCCTGAATTTTGACCCTTTGTCCTGAATTTTTTCACTCACCGTCCTGAATTTGCACCAATGCCAGTTGGTCACCCTAGCGGAAACGGATTTGGGGGCCCGTAGAGGGTCCCCTTCATCCCTGGGCCTGGGGCACGGGCACTACATATCCCTGCATCATGGTGCTTGCCATGTAGTGCAGGAATATGCAATTGTCATTTTTTTTTGTATTGCGGCAGGGTCTGCTAACCGCATCCCCATCGCAATACAGTAGATAGACAATGTGACTGCCGCAGTGGCAGTCGCATCCTAATGGGGTCAGTGGGTAGGCCGCCCCGTAGCCCATCCGCCATCATAATGACCCCCATAGTTTGTGGAAACCAACATTAAAAACAGGCCCAGCATATCGTACACCAGGCCTGCAAACAGCCCAAAAACACGGCCCGCACATTGACTGGTCAGACCAGCCCACCGGGCATTGCCCGATGACCCTATAGGCCAGTCTGATCCTGTAAACTTGAGAGCAACAGGAAGAAGATGTGCTAATCCTAGCAGCTGCTGCTGTTGCTTGGGACTGGTGGTACGACGGGATGGAGAAGTGGTCATCTTTGGTGCTTTGCAGAGACTTTGAGGTTTCCAGGATGGGTGCTTAGCAACGGTGCTACAGATGGGTGAATAGCACAGGCACCTTGAAAATGGAACAGGGGGCAAGTTGCAAATTAATAGATGCTTAAGGAACTATCTGGTGGTGGTAAGTATACAAAGGAAAGACAATAAATATGACACTCATGGAAAGCATATATTACTGTAATACGCATACCTACGTTAAGAACTTACATTTAATGTTACGCTTTTCAGTGCACTCTGGTGTAAAATACAGGTGACATAGAGTGTAAAGTGGACATCTCTTTGCCGACTAGATGGATTAGTGAGCTAAACATTCATTGCTATGACAAGTCCTGGCAGGGTTGACTCAGCCTTTCATCCTTCTGGGATGAGCAAATTGAAAACTGCTAGATTGGCTAATAGTAATTCTATTTTACTTATGAAATGTAATACAAGGTTGATTGACTTGCCAATGCATAGACTGTTTTACAGCAATTAGTTTTCAATTTCAGGTGCTTGACATGTTAATATAGAGATTTCTGCCATGTAAAAGTGCACTAAATTGTCCCGGTCACTATTTCAGACAGCAGGTTTACATTTTCCAATACTTGTAGAGCTTCATTGAAAGCCAGAAGGCTATTGGAGAAGAGATGTGGCCTACTGGCCAGAGCTGCTGACTTTAGAAAACCGAGAACCAGGTTCGAGTCAAGTTCTGACTTCCAGTCCACATTCTGGTATTCTGTGCACGTCACTTGAAAATAGAATCTCATCTTGTGTAATCTAATTCATGGGAAGCTCTCTAATGCCCTTGGGCAAAGTGCACGCCATATAAAACTGCAAAAATAAATTTCCAGGAGACTTGAGTGGTATAATCACTGAAATCATTCACAGAGAATAATCCGTAAAGTCAGTGCTGTGGTAGACCACAACCGGCTCTCATATATGCAGACATCATCTAAAACTGTAGACTATATAAAATGTATGGAAAAAGTTAGACCCCTTGTGCACATCACCTTTTGTTTCATTCACCTTTTGATTTTTGAGAAATGTCTCAGATTTTCTGCTGATATTACAGCTATTCCTTTGGGAAATACTTTCAGCACCATTTAGCGGGTTTTCTAGAAATAAGCAGTTGTACTTTTGGCATAAACAACTGTCACTCATTCTGACAGGAAGTTTTCACAGGACGCAATAGTGGTGGCACCGTTTTGCCTTGAAAGTGCGCCGGTCGACAAGCCACGTGATCGAGGCCAGTGCGCGAGACGAGACACCTGCTCTGCATTTCTTAACTTCTCAGTGCCTTAGGGTCGCATCGCTCAATAATTTACCGCCGAACCATTTAGCACGTTTGCTAACCTTCCCTTTTATTACTCACAGGATTTCTTTACCGTCTCGGGAAATTATGTCTTCGGTGTCTCATACGTGTGAAGAGATAAACTTGTCATTTACCCTCCAGCTCGATAACTGATTTCTCAAATTTTACTGCAACCTGGACACAAAGTTTAAACTTTTATTTTAGCATCTGGTGATTTCAATAAATAATTGGACTCCTGTTGCTCATGATAAGTATGACTGATTTAATGTCGTACTACAATAATGCTATATTGTGTCATTGATATGACATGAGGGGCCCGATTCGTAAATGCAAACTTACACTTTTGAGTAGGGTTGTCGTGTTCTTCGTGTGCGCCGGGAGGTACACCATACACGGGACACAGGTTAGTTTCACATTTCTTTATTGGCATCTCTCATTTAGGGTTACCAACTGGCATTGGTGCAAATTCAGGACGGTGAGTGAAAAAATTCAGGACAAAGGGTCAAAATTCAGGACACAAATTCAGGACAGGAGGTCAAAATTCAGGACAAAACTTCAGGACAAAATGTACGTTTTACAGATACATCAGAGGTCGCGCAATAGTATATAAGTAAGCCCAGCCATTTCCAAACATATCCAACCATTCCATCTATCATTTCACTCATCCATCCCTTCATCCATCCCTTCATCCATCCTTTCACTCATCCTCCATTATCCATCCATCCATCCACCCTTTCACCCTATCCATCTGTACACCTATCCATCCACTCTTCATCCCATCCATTCATTCACTCATCCATCCAGCCATTTACCCTTTCACCAATCCAGCCATCCTTTCACTTTCTAATCCTTCCACCCATCCAGTCTTTTAGTCATCCATCCATCCTCCCTTTCTCTCTCCATCGATCCTTTCACTTAGCCATCCTTCCTTCCATCCACCCACCCACCCACCTACTCATCCACTCATGAATCCATCCATTGACCCTATCACTCATCCATCTATCATTTCACTCCTTCACACATCTATTCATCCTTTTGTCCATCTACCCTCCCTTTCACTCAATCAGCCATCCTTACATCCACCCTTTCACTCATACGTCCATGCATTCACCCTTGCACTTATCAATCCATCAATCCATCCATAATTTCACTCATCCACCCACCCACCCATCATCCACCCACCCACCATCCACCATCCACCCACCCACTCATCCATCCTTTCACCCACCCACCATCCACCCACCCACTCATCCATCCATCCTTTCACCCACCCACTCACAATCCATCCATCCTTTCACCCACCCACTCATCATCCATCCATACATCCACCCACTCACTCATCATCCATCCATCCTTTCACCCACCCACTCATCATCCATCCATCCTTTCACCCACCCACTCATCATCCATCCATCCTTTCACCCACCCACTCATCATCCATCCATCCATCCATCCTTTCACCCACCCACTCTCCATCCATCCTTTCACCCACCCATCATCCATCCCTCCTTCCCCTCATCCATCCTTCCCCTCATCCATCCTTCTTTTCATCCATCATCCATCCTTCCCCTCATCCATCCATCCATCCTTCCTTCCCCTAATCCATCCATCCTTCCCCTCATCCATCCTTCTTTTCATACATCATCCATCCTTCCCCTCATCCACCCATCCTTCCCCTCATCCATCCTTCTTTTCATCCACCATCCATCCTTCCCCTCATCCACCCATCCTTCCCCTCATCCGTCCTTCTTTTCATCCATCATCTATCCTTCCCCTCATCCATCCATCCTTCCCCTTATCCATCCTTCTTTTCATCCATCATCCATCCTTCCCCTCATCCATCCATCCATCCATCCTTCCCCTCATCCATCATCCATCCTTCCCCTCATCCATCCATCCATCCATCCCCTCATCCATCTTTCTTTTCATCCATCATCCATCCTTCCCCTCATCCATCCTTCTTTTCATCCATCATCCATCCTTCCCCTCATCCATCCATCCATCCTTCCTTCCCCTCATCCATCCATCCTTACCCTCATCCATCCATCCTTCCCTTCATCCATCCATCCTTCCCCTCATCCATCCTTCTTTTCATCCATCATCCTTCCTTCCCTTCATCCATCCATCCATCCTTCCTTCCCCTCATCCATCTATCCTTCCCCTCATCCATCCTTCTTTTCATACATCATCCATCCTTCCCTCATCCATCCATCCTTCCCCTCATCCATCCTTCCTTTCATCCATCATCCATCCTTCCCCTCATCCATCCATCCTTCCCCTCATCCATCCTTCTTTTCATCCATCATCCATCCTTACCCTCATCCATCCATCCATCCTTCCTTCCCCTCATCCATCCATCCTTCCCCTCATCCATCCATCCTTCCCCTCATCCATCCTTCCTTTCATCCATCATCCATCCTTCCTTTCATCCATCATCCATCCTTCCCCTCATCCATCCTTCCCATCCATTTATCCTTCCCCTCATCCATCAATCCTTCCCCTACATCCATCCATTCATCCTTCTCGTCCATCCATCCTTCCCCTCATCCATCCATCCTTCCCCTCACCCATCCATCCTTCCCATCCATTTATCCTTCCCCCTCATCCATCCATCCTTCCACTCCATCCATTCATCCTTCCACTCCATCCTTCCCCTCATCCATCCATCCTTCCCCTCATCCATCCATCCTTCCACTCCATCCATTCATCCTTGTCCTCGTCCATTCATCCTTCCCCTTCATCCATCCTTCCCCTTCATCCCTCCATCCATCCTTCCCCTAATCTCTTTCCCCTCATCAATCATCCAGCTACCCTTCCACCCATACATCCAGCTATTTACATTTTCTCTCATCCATCCTTGCCCTCACTCATCAATCCATCCATCCTCTCTCATTATCCATTTATTCAATCTTTCATTCATCCATTCACCCTTTCACTAATTCATCCAGCCATTCACCCATCCCTTCACTTACTTACTCGCCCACCTTTTCATATTAATTTTGAGCTGAGCCCTTTTGAGAAGAGGCCCATCAAGAACTTCACCCTCGCTGCAGGGACCGTTCCAGGACTGGGACAGAAACCACCCAGGGCGGGGACAGGAGCCCTCACTGACGGGGGCGGGGGTGGTGGACTGGAGCCACCACATGGGAGATAGGAGCCATCACTGAGGGGAGGGCAGGAGCAATCACAGGAGAGGGAACAGGATCCACCAGGGTGGGCACAGGGGTGGGCATGCTGTATTCTAGTATCATCTTGGGCTCCTCGCCCCCTCCTGCACAAGACAACGAGAAGACAGGCTCTCTGTCCAAAATGCCATCCCCCACTGTGATGTATAGTACTTACAGGAGATACTCTAAGAGAACTGATTGCACTGATTGTCCTCCATACTTTGTTAATCAGTGTGGGTGCGATTGTGCCTTTTCTTTATTTTATTACATTATAGACTGCACGTTTGAAGAACCGAGGTTTGCTTACAATTTAGTGACAGTAATTAAGCTCTGTGACCGGTGTAATCTGGCTGAGTCTAGGATGTTTGGGGCCCTGGGTAGAAATGGAATGTGCAAGGCCCCTCTAAATTGCAGAACGCATTCAGGACTGTTTGCATGAGAATAGATGCCCCTGCTCCTGAAGCTGCAGCCCCTCCCTCTCAGTCACCTTTGAGCACCTCTTAACAGGTCATCAAGGGCTGGAGGTGTGAGGGTTGCCACCCCGCTGTGCCTCTCCAATGCTGCTGAGTATCTGAGGAGCTTTGGTGCAGCATCGGAGTCTAGAAGGGAGGGGGGCGCAAGCTGTGCGGGCTTTAGGGTGGGGCGACCGGTGCCCTGTTAAAATGACGGACAAATGGCATCCGTTAAAGAATCCTTCACGGACAACGGACAGACGGCCGAAATTACGGACTGCCCGTGAAATTTACGGACGGTTGGTCACCCTACTCTCATTACTGCTAGTTAGCATCTCGTGCAGCTGCTGGTCCGCACGTCCGTCCCCGTCCCTGTCCTGGTCATTGTCTGCCCCCTTTCCTCTGACATCACCGGATCTGGTGTCCGGTGACCTGGTCACTCTGCCCACAGGGTCCTAACGCCCTACTGTCCGTCGCTCACACTGTCGGGTCACGACATCTCCCCCCTTGTTGCAAATCTTTGTGACACATTTACTATAGTCCTCATTCACAGTTATATTGATGGAGGTGAACGAACGAGAGAAAGAGAGAGAGAGATATATATATATATATATATAGAGAGAGAGAGAGAGAGTACTTGTCATTTTACATTTCTTCAATGAGTCTCTGTTGTTTACTGCATGCCCTTCGTGAATCTAGTGTCTCAATCGCTTCCTTGTCCTCTATCTTCTACCTTCCATGTGGCTGCCGTTGTCACTGCCACTTCTTCTTTCTCTGCCTTCTTTGTCCTTGAAATGCTATCTCTTTCTTGTTATTCGTTGTTTGTCGTAGACAGCCGTTATCATCCATCCTTTCACTTTCGTCACCGCCAGTGACTCTTTGGAGTACTTGTTGTCTTATCATCTATATTATTTCTGTCTCAACACCTTTGGTCCTGGCCCTGCGGTGCCTCCTGCCTTTATTTCCTTGGTGGCGCTTGTCCGCTCTGCTCATTGCATGTCTTTGTCCTTTCTTTTTGCTGCTCTTTCTCCTGCGGTATGTCTTTTCGTGTTGCTCCTTTTTACCCATTTTTTCTAGGCTCTCCTTGTCCTTTTCTCTTGTGTCCCTTTTGTGTCCTTTTTTCCGTCTTCTTCTTCTGTTATTCTCCTTTTCTTTTAGCCTTTTCTAGGCTCTCCTTGTCCTTTTCTCTTGTGTCCCTTTTGTGTCCTTTTTTTTTTCTTCTTCTTCTGTTATTCTCCTTTTCTTTTAGCCTTTTCTAGGCTCTCCTTGTCCTTTTCTCTTGTGTCCCTTTTGTGTCCTTTTTTTCCGTCTTCTTCTTCTGTTATTCTCCTTTTCTTTTAGCCTTTTCTAGGCTCTCCTTGTCCTTTTCTCTTGTGTCTCTTTTGTATCCTTTTTTCTTCTTCTTCTGTTATCCTCCTTTCCTTTTAGCCTTTTCTAGGCTCTCCTTGTCCTTTTCTCTTGTGTCCCTTTTTCGTTGTCTTTGTGTCTCCTTTTTCTTCGTTGTCTTTGTGTCTCCTTTTTCTCTCTTTTTCTTTTATGCTCTCCTTTTCTCTTTCCAGTTTCTTTGGTCCCTTCTTTCCTCGTTATTTTACTCCTCTTTCTTCTTTCTTCTTTTCTTTATTGCCTTGCAACTTCTCCTTTGCTCTTTCTTTGTCCTTGTGCAATCTTTGTCCTTTTATTAATCTTTGTTGTTCTGCTTTCTTTCCTTTTATTTTATTTTCTTTTCTTTGTTGTGTCTCTTTTCTGTCTTTTATTTAGCCTTCTCTGGCTTCTTCCACTCTCTTGTTCTTCTTTCATATATATGTATATATTCTTTCCTTCTTTCTCTTTCGCTATATGTCCTTTTGTTATTCTCTGGTAATCTCTTTTCTTATTGCACCATCATCTTCCTTTGCCTTATTGCTCTTTTTCCACTTGTGCGCTCTTTTGCCCGTTATTTATCCTTTATTCTTCAATCAAGACATTTATTTCCTTTGTCTCCCTTTTCAGACCTTTTCTGTGCTTATCTTACTTTTCTTCTTTATCTTCTTTTTCTTCCTGTCTTTTCTTCTTGCTCGCGTTCTCCTTAATTAACCTTGTCTTATGTTCTTCTTCTTCTTTGCCCTTTGCCTGGCTTTGAAATGGCTGCTCTCCTTTTTCCTATGACCTTTCCTTGAATGTCCCCTTCAAACTGTCACTTTGGTCGTCGTTGTCCCTTCTTGTTCTTAATATGCCCCTTTATTCTCCTTATTGCTGCCTTTGTTTTATTTATTTCTACTTCTCGTCGTCTTTCCTTTCTCATTTCCTTCTTTTCCGACGTTATTTGGCCTTAAAATGGCCGCTCCATTATTGTCTATCTTTCTTTCCTTATCTAAGATGGCCGCCGCTTTTTTTTTCGCGCAATTTCGCGGTCCTAATCGCCTTGCCTGTTCTTAAGATGGTCGCCACCGCTGTTCTCACTGCCCATTGGCTCAGCTCGCCTCCTTCTAATATGGCCGGCGAGACTCTCCATATTGTCTTTCTCTTCCTTTCCTGGCTTGAGATGGCCGCCGCTGATGTCGCGACATTTCGCGGTCAAAGTCTAATTTCCTGTCCTTAACATGGCCGCCAATGCAGTTCTCAGTGCTCATTCGTCGCTATTGCCTGATTTCAATATGGCCGCCTCTTGCGAGATCTCGCGCTAGTTATCTCAATACACGCGCTTAGCTCGAGCGCTTACCGCGTTCTTGCAGATCTTAGGTGTTGGCAGTCGGGGTGGGTTCCCGCGTCGCTGCTTTTGCAATTCTCTTGTTTGTCGTCTTCCTGTTGCTTTCCGCCTTTGTCCACGCTTGTTCCCTCGTCGAGATGGCAATTGCTGGAATCTGCGTCGATCCGTCATCCCGCCTTCGTACGCCAGTTGTCGTGTTCTTCGAGTGCGCCGGGAGGTACACCATACACGGGACACAGGTTAGTTTCACATTTCTTTATTGGCATCTCTCATTACTGCTAGTTAGCATCTCGTGCAGCTGCTGGTCCGCACGTCCGTCCCCGTCCAGGTCCTGGTCATTGTCTGCCCCCTTTCCTCTGACGTCACCGGATCTGGTGTCCGGTGACCTGGTCACTCTGCCCACAGGGTCCTAACGCCCTACTGTCCGTCGCTCACACTGTCGGCTCACGACAAGGTTCACGTTTTTTTTCCTTTCCACAAAAATATTTTACCAGTGGTATGCCAAACCCATCTTTTCATGTGCATGGTCTCCACCAGGAATGAGGAAACTCCGCAGTCGTAAAAATACGACTCTGAAAAATACCTTAAAGAATAGAAAAGAAATGTAAACTTATACAAAAGTGCAAGTTTACCTTTGTGAATCGGGTCCCCAGATGTTTTGCCAACAGATATAGTCAGTTACATGGTGTTTTTAGACATCTAGGAATAATAAAAGCTGTCTCCCCTAACAGCTAAACAACACGTTCGAGCTGAACTCTACAGCACTGACCAACCTGCTTCCAGAACAGCTACAAGTCACACTTTAAGGCGAAAACGATTAAACAAGCATTGGCAAAGCCGATATGTCTTACTTTCATATTGAATCCTGACCAAAACTTTAATTAAGCTTGCTGCTGTAAAAAAAAATGATATCTTTATAAAATACACATATAATATAAATAATTTAATATGTGATAATCCAGAGTACTTTTGAGACGGTAAATAGCTCCTGAGGTGAAGCAGGCACACCACAGGAAGTAAAGTGATGCAGCAAACAGCCAATAGCGTGATATAAGACAAATTTACTACCCCCGCGGCGGGCATGGCTCGCGGGTGGGGGGAGGCACGGGGGTCACGCAGGAAGGGGGGGTCATGCAGGGAGGGGGAGTCCTGATTATTTCAAATAAAATAAAAACCTACCTTTCCGTTGGGTCCCGCGTCTTCTCTGCTCCTGCTCTCCTGCCTCCAAGAGGAACAGGAAGCAGGCATCCAGGCTCCCTCCCCAAAGTCAATCACAACGCTGCATTATATGCTGCAATGCAGCGTTGTGTTTGGTCTGGAGCACCGTGACACAGCGCTCAGCCAGGGGCTGGAAGGGTGGGCATGTTCTCCATGCAGCACGGAGAAGGGCAAATTGTGCATGACTTGTTTGGGCTGCCCAAGACGGTCGATCAAACAGTCTTTTCACACTCAGGAGTGGGTAAACCACTCCTCCCCTGCTCTGCCCGGAGGGCAGAGCATCCCCGCCCACCTGAACTCAAGCAAACCAAACATAAAATGGTAATAACTTAAAAAAAGAAAGCAGTGGGGCGACGCTCCACTGGCATAGCGGAGGAGCCGTCCTGGAGGAGTACCAGCCCACTCTATTTATATTTTACTGGCAGCCCGTCCCAACGTTGTCTGGGTATGAATTGCTGCCGGCCAGTAGTATATTGTTTTGTAGGATTTCGTTTTGATAGCATTTCTTATCTGTGACAGGCCTGTGAAACGCTCCAATTCACAGTGCACTGCTGATGCACTTAAGAGTGCGCGTTCAGTAGGGTGTGAACTCGAGTTTCCCTACTTTATTTTTCCTTGCAATATTATATAGCGCGAACTCGACAACATGGCATGAGCACAATTTAGATTACAGAAAAACACATTCATTTGTGGTAGGCACGGGGAGACAAAGCGATTTTCCTGGAATCACAGGATGCTGAGCTGATGCCGAGATTCAAACGTAGCCCCCCAGCTCTAAAGTTCGCAATTCTAGAACTTATGGAGGGAGGTGTGTCTAAAAGTGTATGTCGGTGCTGGCCATCAATGAGAGAGACCTGTGCATTTTTCAAATCGGTGGTGAAAAAATATGAGTATGTTGCTGGAGATGTGGGCCGCCGTGTCACCAATGTACTTACCGGGAGAGGGTAAACACCCATTATTCCGCAACTTTCTTTGCGCATACCATGACTCCGCATACTTTCATTACAAAAGTACCATGACTCAGCAATGCCAATATAACGCATGGCATTACATTTTATATGCTTTACCACGCATACATTTACAACAAAATTTGTTGTAAATGCATGAATGGTAAAAACATGTTTTTAAAAAAAAATGTTTGGATAAGGTAAGTATGGGTATAGGGGTATATGTTTTGGGGTACTGAGGTATATATTTTGGGGTGTTTGGGTATTTTAAGGGTTCAGGTATAGTTTTGGGTTATGGGGTACAGGGGTAGTTTTAGGGTTTAGGGATAGGTATGGGTTTTGGGGTACAGGGATATTTTTAGGGTTCAGGGCTAGGTTTGGGTTTTGGGGTGTAGGGGTATTTTTAGGGTTCAGGGGTCGGTCTGGGTTTTGGGGTACAGGGGTATTTTAAGGGTTCCGGGCTAGGTTTGGGTTTTGGGGTACAGGGGTATTTTTAGGGTTCAGGGCTAGGTTTGGGTTTTGGGGTACAGGAGTATTTTAGGGTTCAGGGGCAGGTTTGGGTTTTGGGGTACAGGGTTATTTTTATGGTCCAGGGCTAGGTTTGGGTTTTGGGGTACAGGGGTATTTTTAGGGTTCAGGGGTAGGTTTGGGTTTTGGGGTACAGGGGTATTTTAAGGATTCAGGGCTAGGTTTGGGTTTTGGGATACAGGGGTATTTTAGGGTTCAGGGGTAGGTTTGGGTTTTGAGGTACAGGGGTATTTTTAAGGTTCAGGGCTAGGTTTGGGTTTTGAGGTACAGGGGTATTTATAGGGTTCAGGGCTAGGTTTGGGTTTTGGGGCACAGGGGTATTTTTAGGGTTTAGCGATAGGTTTGGGTTTTGGAGTACAGGGTGGGTTAGTGTTTAAGGGTGTTGGGGTATTTTAAGGAGTAAGGGTGGGTTTGTGATGTATTCCTATAGGTTCTGTATCGATCCCCCTATTCCTGACCCTGTTCTGGTTAACAAGTTAACTAGCAGCCATCCCATGATGCAGAAACCGTTATCTGATTAAGCCACACTACGGCACAGGAACGTGTTATCTGATTAGGTCATAACGCTTGCCATCTAATTAGACAAGCGATATTCCTCCAGCCCCTGATAAGGCATACAGAGTTCTCAAAACAAATCAAACCTATGACAACCTGGGAAAAACCCTGCGGCCATTGTTTTGATTTCACCGAGAACTTCAGCAAAAGAATGTGCTAACGACCAGTTCGTATGACATCCTTATTGACGTCTCTATGTCCATCCTTACATCAATCTCGGCACCTTACAGGTATAAATATTACCGGTATTGCCTTAAGCAAACACACGCGGTGGTGACGAGATCGGAGCAGCCAGACTTGCCGAAGCCCAGAGCAGAGCAGACCCCGCTGGCGCAGCCCCGCCTTCCTGACACGCTGAGAACGAGACGCTGCTTTCTCCTGCTGAGAAATCCAGCTCCGGCGCTTCCGGGTAGCCCTCGCAGGCAGCCTGGAATATCGAGACCAGAGACGAGAGATACCATCCCTCATTCATCCTAGATTCCAGGTACAGAACTGAATAACCCCTCGCAGAGAATTCTTGAGTCAGTCACTTGGCAAAACAAACTTAACTTAAACTGCTACTTTCTATCCCCGCCCACGTATTAGGCTTAGGTCAGGTACACTGGGCTAGGCGTAGTTAGAAACACCAGTTGAGTACGATTAGTCAAATGTATATGTGTATGTATCTATTTTATCCATTTTAGACCTTCATATGGCTTAGAAACCATATAAATGTTTTTACAGTATTATTTTATACTTCTGCTTTTATTGTATGCACTTTACTTAACCATAAGTATTGCGATAATATCGATCCATTTCTCTTGTATGAGAAAAGAGACTGATCAATAAATACCATCTTTTATTGAACACGCCCGTCTCTTCCTTTTCTCTACAATCTGGTGAGACTAAGAATGCACATACTGACTGAGTAAAATAAGTAGTCTTTTGTTTTCACACGACTCTAGAGATACACTCTTGATTAGGGGAGAGCAAAGTTGTCATGTTCTATGGTTGTCAGAAACTAAATCCCTTCTTGTCTATCCAGGGAGGTTCAACTCCTCCTTGCCTATTTGAGAAAGTTTCTAGTGAACTCTGAGCTAGCTGGCAAACCCAAAACTTTAAGTCTAATATCGACAGTAGAAGACCTAGTTAACGTCTGGTCTAGGCCTATACTATTGAAGGTATTATTCCAATGCGCAGAGCCTATTGGGATAATAGGAACTACACTACATGGTGCCCAACGTGTTTGGATAGGCGATAAAACTAACGCAAGACATTAGAGTAACTCAGTCGTGCTTTTTCACTCAGACCCCTTTTTTCCCATAATACTCCAAAGACGTCTGGAGTGGGTGAAAGGTCATATCCGCCAGACCTCGCAGGAGGAAACTCCTATGTATGGTTCTTGGTTTAGTCAACGTTGAAGGATACACTGTTCCAAAATATTGTGCATCTAATCTTTCTTTCCATAAGAAACCTGATCTGCAAACAAACTAAATAACCTTCTGGACAGTACAATGTCAGACAGTGAAGGAGAAAGAGAGGCAGCTAGAATAGCAGCTGAACTCGTAGCAGCTGATAATGCACTGCAAGAAGCAGACCCGGGTATAATAATCATCCCGGTCAACATAAGAAAATCTATAACTTTAAAACTTATAGAAAATGGACTGACACCTAGAGGTGGCACAGTCATATTCGTAATTGAGGCACACGAATATCGGCAGACAGAGGTATTCTATTCATGGATAAACTTTCCAGCAGCTAATGCTGTAACAAAGGTCTTCCACTATTACAAAACAGAGGAACCTCCTGAAGAGTACACTCCTTTCGAGGAGGTGGAAGTACCACTTAAATTTCAAGAGCACCTGCTCTTGTTTAATGGCGCCCTAAAACACAATAATCACATCACCAGGCTCGGTCCTTTAGGTAGACCAGGAGCAACGTGGCCGGTCCTAGCCGGATACACACCACATCCAGACATCGATGGGATGTCTGCAGCAAATCTTTTAATACAGCTAAAACAATTAATAAAATTACATAGACAATTAGTCCAATATGTGATGCGGACTTCAACAATCCAACCAGCAATTACAATTCCACAGCTGACCCCTCATCAGGGGAACACAAACAAAATTACACCACAGAACATACAGTCCTGCCTAGGTAAAGTACCAGCTAAACGGGAACAAATACCATTCTGGTTAGCACAAAAAATCACCCAAATAGAGGCGGTGTTTCCAGACACCACCCCGTTAGAAAAACACAGGATTCTGACTATCTGTCTTCCAATGGGAATCGCACCACACGTGGAGGACTGTGACACTTGGGGTACAGTCTTTGCTTCCATTTACACAAAAACGCATGGCGTTCCATCCATCTCGGTAATACCAGATGTGCTAAAACAAATTCAAGATGAATACGGTCCAGAACCCGCTTTAACTCTTGGTATGAAATTACTGAAAGACTTCAAGCAGGTCTCGGCAATACTATTAGCCAACATAAAGGGAGAAGCAGCAAACGTGGCGATCCGCCAGAGGTTAAAAGAAATAGATATAGCAGAACAACCAGCTGAAATTGCCAGAATTATAGAAAAATCCTATGAGGAACTAGGTAGAGATAGTTTAGGTGGAATACCAGTAAAACCACAACTGATTGAAAGTCCTGAAAATATATTTTTTAATAATAATTCAACATCACAAAAAAAGAGCTGGGATGGAAACAAACAATCCAATCCTAAAGAAAAGAAATTCCAGTCCAGAGGAAGGTCTCCTCGGCGGAGAGAAAGATCTCCAAACCAAGGACACAGGTCTCCCCAAAGTGAGCCCTCTGGGAAGAGATATAACCTTAGAAATAGGGATAATATAAAGAAGCCTGATAGATATCAAGAAATTGATACACGCCCCTCTCAATCTTTTCAGACTTCCTCGCAGAAATCGGAAAGGAGAGGACGATCAGAACAAAGAGAAGAGCACGTCAAGTCCAAAGACAAGGAACCTGCTCATCTAAAAAAGAAATTACAATTTCCAAAAAAGAAGGTAGCCAGTATTAAAATAGTTAACAATGCCGAGAATACTGAGGACACAACTGAAAAAACGGAGAATGGGCTCAGACAATGCTAGACAACGCAGCAGAAGTGAGCATAGCTCGCAAAGTCCTTATGAATCATCTGGAGACAGTGGACACGAATGAATACCTTCAAGTGGAAACTGCAGACACCAGAGTTAGCAAACCTCACAAAATATATGAAATAACTTTACGTATAGAAGGGGATAAGACTAGAAAAATAAGGGGACTATTTTGGGATAATCTCTCCAAGGGCTATGACATCCTTCTAGCTGAAAAAGACTGGCCACCAGAGTTTGTCAGGGACTGCCCTCATGGCGAAGAAATAATTATGCCTGCCTTCTCAAATCATATTCCAATTCATAAAAAATACACACTTGCTAGAAAGTGGGCAGTAGCTCAAGCTCCTGCTTTATATAAAAATCACGTAGGATGGGATGAGGACTCTCCTCCTCACAAAATCCAGTTAAAATCACAACCTACTGCACAAAGACAGTACCCAATTAAGCAAGAAGCTAAAAAACAGGTAAAGGAAATCCTAGATCAACTAGAATACCAGGGGGTGATTGAAACTTGCACCTCACAAATGAACAACCCTTTGTTTCCGGTCTCCAAACCAGACAAATCATATCGTCTAGTTTTGGATTACAGACACCTTAACTCATGTTGCAAAACTTTTGCAGTGCAAAACTCGCATAGTGCTGCACTAATGAATAACATAGTGCGCAAAAAATACAAAACAACATTAGACATCTCTAATGGATTCTTTTGTCAAAACATAGCACCAGAGAGCAGATATTTATCCGCTTTCTCAATAAATGGCACTCAAAAACAATTCTGTCGGTTAGCCCAGGGGTACAAGAACAGCCCAGGAGTATTCTCAGCGAGAGTAACAGAATTACTACAAACATATGATGACGAAGCATTATCGTATGTCGACGACATATACCTAACAGATGATGACTTGGATACTCACTTGAAGAGAGTGAACACCATAATACTTGGGTTCACAGCAGAGGGTTACAAATTCAACTTTAAAAATCTAGAATTGCCCATCTAACAGTCCTGTTCTTAGGATATGAATTATCAAGTGAAGGCAAAAGCCTGGCTGACAATTTCCTAGAGAAATGTGCCGTACTCCAAGCACCTAGAACACTAAAAAACCTACAGTCAATTCTAGGCTTCCTAAACTTCGGAAGAACATACATTGCAAATTACGCAGAAAGGGTCAAACCCCTTTATGATCTAATAAAACCAGATTTTAAAAGAACCAATTGGACTCAAATACTTACAGAAATTCTGAGATCCTTACAAACAGACATGTTAATTAAAACAAAATTCGAAACACGTGATAACACACGCAACCTTGTGATTCGAGTCATCCCAGGAAGATGCGGATTCACATACCTGACCTCTAATGAGGGAGAAAAGGTACCAATTGCATTCAAATCACACTTGTACACTAAAGCTGAAATGAAATTTAGCCCAACGGAAAAAATTCTAACTGCAACACAGACAGCTATAGCAAAAGAACGAGCCCTGGCACAAGGTAAACGAATAATAATCGTGACACCGATACCAGCCCTAGAGGCTGTAACAAAAGCAAGCATTCCGAATGCTAAAGTGATCCATCCGAGATGGATACAATGGGCTAATTCTCTTGCTGCAACAGATGTGGCATACGAATTTGATCCTAACTTTAAAACACAAGAATTTCTCCAATATGAATTCGAATGTCCTCCGCCGACCGAAATTCTGCCTCTAGAACATTACGGCGGTATAATATATACAGACGGATCAGCACAACCCGCAGTGGGGGGTAAACAAGCTTACAGTGCTGCGTGCGCGATTGTTAAAGGTCGCTGGCATGAAGGGAAATTTAAACCATCTATCACTAAAACACAATCTCTAGGAGATTGTACAGCTCAGCGAGCTGAACTACTGGCATTCAAGATGGCGCTTGAAAATACCGATCGAGAATTTCCCACACTCATAGTGTGCGATTCATATTATTGCGTTCAGTCTTACAATGAATACTTGCAGATCTGGCTTCAGAATGGTTTTAAGGATGCAAAAGGAGGCACAATCAAGCATAAAACGCTCTGGGAACAAGTAGTTCTATTACAAAAAGAACTACCCAAGACTCACGTGATACATACACTGAGTCATCAACGTGATGGCGTTCACGTTGCAGGGAATTCATTGGCTGATGAGGCCGCAAAGGCAGCTGTGCAAACAGCTTCCGTAGCTGCCATCACACGGTCAAAAACAAAAATAGACAGCGAAATATTACAGGCTGTCAGCGCTACAGAAAAGGATTCGATAGAAACACTCCCGAAAGGCTTTCCAGTAAAATACTCATACATAACTGATGCAAACAATGTTCCTTTTGCTCGAATCCCTGGAGTGGGGGATAGGGCAATTCCAAACATGGAACATAGGTTAGGACTGATAATAGCGGCACACGAAGGGCTTGCTTCTATACATGCTGGCGTCTCAGCCACAGTATCATTATTAAAGCAGAGATACTGGTGGCCACAAATGAGAAGACAAACAAGGAACTATGTTTTAGAATGTGAAATATGTCAAAGAATGAAAGTATCAACGGTGAGACGACCAGCACAGACGCCCCTTCTAATCTCAGATAAACCATTAGCCTGTGTTTATCTGGACCACTGTGGTCCCTTACAAAGGGATGGTAACTATAAATATATTCTGGTCGCAGTGGATTCATGCACGAGATTCATATGGATGTGGCCCCAGCGATCGGCTGACGCCAGAACTGTTATAAAAGATTTGCGAGTCTTTATCGGCACATACGCAATTGGCATGCTGCATTCTGACCAGGGTCCTGCTTTTAGCTCTCGAGCTTATAAGGAGGCCATGACCAGCATGGGCATTGCATTGCGGTACTCTTGTCCATTTCACCCTGAAGGGAACGGAATTTTAGAAAGAAAAAACCGTGACATAAAGCAATCTATAACAGCAAAGGTATTAGGTTCGGGAGCTGGGTGGGTCAAACATCTAATAAGTGTCCAACGTAGTCTAAACAACCTGCCAAGAAATTCTCTGAAGGGATTCAGTCCATACGAATTATTGTTTGGAACTAGGATGTTAGTCTTAGATCTTGACAGTCAGACTTCAGTGGTGAAGGAAAAAAGCTTTGATATCAAAGATCGTTTGGCTATTTTGCAGGACTTAAACAAAACAAGAAAAGACCTGAGCAACATAAAGTTGAAACAGCAGCCAACAACCACTGAAGAACCACCACCTGTCCCAGCAAGACCTGTCTGGATTCCAAAAGTCGGGGATCTAGTCAGAGAAAAGATCGCGGTAAAGAAGGAATTTGGGCCTTCTTACAGAAAAGCAGTTCCTGTCTTGTCTATCAACGGGACAAGATCAGTTGTACTACCGCCGCTTGCTGGTAAAAAGGAGAACCGAGTTGTATCCATCGACCTGGTAAAACCACAATCATGTGGCCGATAACAAACAGTAGGCCAAGTGGACTCCCGATAAGTAGCAGAACACCAAGGTTTGCTACCAATACAGAGGTCCTAACTAAGAGGCTAATCACATTCGAAACGCCTACAGAAGAACAACAAGGACTATGCAACAATGCAATGGAACTTAAACCTCTGAAAACCCAAATAAAAACATTTAGCAGAGACACACCAATCTACAATGAAGTAACAAACAAATATGCAAGAAACAGTAATCGTGAAGCAATTGGAACAATTGACAGAACTGCATCCGGCTACTTCATAAACTTCGATGATTCCTCTGAAGACCTCAGTGAATCAAAAACACAGCCATCAACAAAAACCTTTAAAGATAAAGCTAAAGAGACCAGAGAGGTCGAATATTGCCTTGCTCCTAATGTGATAGTGCATGATGTTCTCTCCAACTTTATGAAAATTACATGTACCGTTGAAAATTCCCTGTTAAAAAGAAACAGAAGGGTTAAAAGAAACAAAACTGTATGGTTTGATAAAGGTTGTGTGGAGACTCTGAAAAGACTAAAAAGTGTATTGAATGCTAGACCTAGAAATAAAGAAAGAGTCAGAGAAGAACGTAACAATTATAAATTGGCCCTGGCACTTAGGAAAAGGGAGCTACAGGACGAGGCCTGGAATAAACTTGATATGGCCGCTGTAACTAAAAACCATAAACTTTTCTGGGAAACAATAAATGGCCCATTCTTAAAGAATGAAAATACCCCTGAGGTTAGTTCCCATGTCAGTTGTCTTGCATGGATTGTACATTTCTCAGAGATTTTTAGTTCGGATCTTAAAATTGATTGGTCGATTTTATGTTTTAACTGGAAGAAAATGCAGTTGTTTTTTACCATGAATGAAGTGATAGATGCAATTAAAAAAAGTAAGGGAGGTAAAGCCCCAGGGCCCGATGGGGTACCCATTGACTTTTATAAGCATGAAATAACACTATGGGCACCAATCCTAACTCGCTACTTTAATGCTGCGGTGGAAGATGATCTACCACTAACCTGGGGCCAATCAATTATTATACCCCTTTATAAAAAAGGACCCAATTCAGAGGCTAGGAACTATCGTCCAATCTCTCTTTTGGACTCGACAGTTAAAATCCTTAGTCGAGTCCTTTTAGTGAGATTGGAAGCCTGGGCCGAGGAGAACAACATTCTGTCCCCAGTGAAGTATGGGTTTCGTAGGGGATTAGGAACACTGGAGCAGTGCGTGAACCTGGAACTCATAGTTGGCAAGTATACCAAAGCAAAATCAGGTAATCTTTATCTATGCTTTGCCGACTTGAGTTCCGCGTTCGATCTGGTGGAACACGCACTGCTCTGGCCCATATTAATATCTATGGGTGCCCCTACTGAAATTATCCATCTGCTAGCTCGCCTGTATAGTAATCTATCATGCAAAGTAAGGTTTGGAGTAGATGGAGAGTGTACCCCTTTCTTTGAAGTCAAGCGAGGCATCCGTCAAGGATGCGTTTTAGCTCCTTTATTATTTTCACTTTTTATTAATCATGTGGATACATTTCTTAAACTGACTAATGCAGATGCTCCAACTATAAATGGTAACCCCGTCCCTGTCCTTTTATATGCGGACGACACGCTCCTCCTTTCTAGGACACAGAATGGTCTACAACAACTAATTGACCAATTTCAAATTTTTATTAAGAACAGGAATTTGAAAATTAACAAAGGGAAGACCGTCACCATGGTTTGTGGTAAGAAACCTAGAAAACACAAACCTTTTTTCTTAGATGGAGAGAAATTAGAGTCTGTTAATAGTTTTTGCTATTTAGGAATCAATTTTTCGGGTAATGGGAAATGGACAAATGAACAAAATAGTGTCCTTTTCAAAATGACTCGGAATACAAACTGTATTTTTAGATTCGCAGCGAAACTAGGGGACCGCAGAATACGTGAAATGCTAACCCTTTTTAACGCTAGATGCATCTCCTCTGCTACTTACGGGGCTGGAGTATGGGGGTATGATGCACAGTGTACTAAATCTATCCAGGTGAGGGAGAATGCGTTTTTAAAAAGATTAATTTGTGCTCCAGTTATGGCTTCAACAGAGTTAATACACAAGGAATTAGATATGTACTACATTAATGATCTAATTGCCCTTCGTCCTCTATCCCTGTGGCGCTCAATATGGGTAAAGGAGGAAACCAGGTTCACACAGGACGTAATAACAGATTGTATTAAACTTGATTGCCGATCGAACATTCCTTGGCTGAAGCATATACATTATTGGTATAATGATTTATGATTTAACAATGGACCCTATTTTATCAAAACAGGAGTTGAAGGTCTCGTTTATGAAATATGCTGAAGAGACCAGGCTGGAAAAATATACTAAACAGAGTACATTCATTTTTTACCAACGATATAATATTAATGTTGGCTTTCAAACTTATTTTGCAACAGTTAGTATTCCATCCCACCGTTTTGTTTTAACCCGTCTCCGCCTAGGAATTGCGCATCATCTTGTGGCTTTTCCCGTGCCCAAAAAACCTGGAACTTGTGTATGCCCATGTGATGGTAAATCAAAGCAGAGCACATGTCACTTTATACTATCTTGTACTTTTTATACTTTTTTAAGGAAATATTACTTGAAACCCATCTTTTTAAAATATAATACGCATCATCTACAAACAGCAATGTCACTAGTATTTAATCTAGAGTCTTCAAATGTATGCTTTTATGTGGCTACTTATATTTTAAAATGCATCTCTGCAAGGAAATCAATTATTGTATGAATTTTGTTAGTTGTTAATTGTACTATGCACTTTAAACTTGATGCTGCTGAACTACGTATTTGCATTTTGCACAAAACCATGGTGCACTTTGAATTCGATGCTGCTGAATCATATAATTGTATTTTGCACATATATTGTTGTTGGACTAATTGCTGCTATCAATATTTTCTTGTGTAGGATTATTTTATTACCTGCAGTTTATTCATTATTATTTTAAGCCAATAGTCAGTTTAGGTGCTGCTAATTGGATATGCACTTTAGAATTGTTAATTTGCACATATACTAATCTTGAGATAATACTTAGCACTTTAATTTGTATATTTGCACATAACCAAAGATCGTAGGATTGTTAAGTTTTTTTGCCAAATTTGTTGATCCTATGACTATGCATTTTTAATATTGTTAAAATGTTTTTACCATGAGTGCTATTATGCATGATTATTTTTGAGATAGTTTAATTTAGTATGGTGTTAAAATTCTCTTGTGTGTATGCTGCTATATGGTTGTATTTCTTTTACAAACCGAATAAAGCATCTTTGAATTTGAATTTGATAAAGCTAAAGAACTTTTGAAACAACTGAAAGAAACATATCTAATTTCTCCATGGATTGAATTTTGGGTGGGCTTTGGTGCATTTATCCTCATACTTTGGCTCATCATGGTACTAACTTTGGGACGCTTCATTGAGGGAAAATATGCTAAAATGGACACAGCAAGTCAGAAAATCAACTTGATCCTCAAGCCACACACATCTTCACACGTCGAGAAAAGAGAACTTTCTTCAGTCAACGTCACAGCCAATCCTATACCGGGTGGGGTAGCATGGGACAACACTGACTACGAAATTTATGGTCCCGTTGAAATCCTGAAATATCCACACCAAATCAAGATCTCGTTGAGTGACTTTGTAAAACCAAGCTCATTTGCTGATGATTGGGACTTTGAAAGTATAAATAATATGATGTCTGACCTAGTGATGTCTGCTAAATTTACCAAACATGATTATTTGCAGGGTTCGACTAATTATGATAGTATGTACTGTTACAACCACTATGGTAACCATTTTCTACATAAATCTGCACAACCTAGAAATGTTTTAAATTATAATCAATGGGAACATTGTGCAACCCCTCCAAAAGGAAGCTCAAGAACCGTTTATGACAAATATTTATACTTTTCAGGGTTCAACACAAGTAATGCTGAAACATTTTATTTCAAATTGTCAAATAAGACAGGGACAAAGACCATGCTTACAAACACGAAATTGATATATTCAGACTCATTTTTTGAACAAATGAATACTTTTGGTTTTGAGTATTGGGACAAAAATGTTGAAGTAAAAAGTGTTTGGGGTACAAAAGAATGGCAAGTACAAGGTATAGAATCATTGTTTAGAGCCTGCATGATCCCAGAACAAATTATATTTTTAAATGACACTGTTCAACAAACTACCTGTCTTGGCCTAGCCAAAATCAAAGATTGAAATAAACCGTCTATTCCAAAGCCAACAATGAACAGCAATAGCTCTACAGATGAAGAGATAGACGTAAACTATGTATTAAACCAAAACAGAACACATCCTGATTGGAAACAGTGGTTGATCTGGCCCACAGATACTAATAACTGTCAAGATAGATTCCTGAACAAAACACAGGGTTTCAAATTGACCAGGCCAGACCCTAGATATTCCCAAAGACAACACCCAGGGATAATAACCACCTACAGTGTGGGCAAATTATGCCTTCAATGGCTACAAACTTCCACACTGACAGAAATTAAGCAACACCTAACTTTACTTACTGATGGTGCTGACTTGCGTGATTTCATTATGGGACCGCGCAAACAGCGTCAAAAACGTTTCATAGCAGCCTCTGTATATGCAGCTTACAACGAGGCCTGGAAGGTGACTCAAATTGAGACAGCAGAAAGCATACGGGAAATTGACCGTATTAATTTGGAAAAATCACTTTCGGTAGTGGACAATGGGTTAATGACTCTGTCCTCCAGAATTTTTTCTCTGGACAGCATTGTGTCTTCTGCAATCGACATATTATCGCAAGACTTACTGTTGTTACAACACGGTCAGTCTCAATTGCGTTCTATTGTACAGCTTGGCTGGACGTTACAAAACCTGCGTTCAGGCTATGTGCCTTGGCGTTTAATCAACACAACGTCACTAGTCAATATCTTTAACCTTACTGATAAACAAATCAGTATGGCACAGAAGGGTGCTGATTATACAATCCTGAGCATTGAGAAACTCGAGAGATTACCAGTGACAATGTCAGAACAACCTGTCAGTGAATGGATAATACATGGGATAATTAATATTCCTATATCAACCTTCAGGTTTCAATACTGCCAAAAATATATACAGGCTGGCATGTACGAAAAATTGGGAAAAGGGTACATTAAGACAACATGGAACTTGCCCTATTCACATGCATGTGTCAGTAATAAAGGACAGAAAGTGTTTCTTAGTGGCAATAATTGTGCAATGTCACTAAGCGGTACACTTCTGTGTAATGGAATTAGTTTGCATGGAGCCTGTGAAGGGAACTCAAATAACCTTTCATGTCACCAGCTAGGCGCACCTGCAACTGAGATAGAACCATTCTTTCAAAGACTCTATAATGGGAGTTACATTCTAATTGTGGATCGCAGATGTTGTAGTCTTATGCCCGGGACTCCTTATCTCGTAACTACGACTGCGAAGGTCATGTGCTGTGGACACTCATTGTTCCCCAGCTCCTTTCCAGACAGGGAGGCAAGGGCAAGGGCTTGAAAATTACTTCTATTCGAATAGATACTTTAAGCAGAATGAAAACAGTGCTTCTTCAGACGCCGACCAGACTCACGTCATCAAAAGAAACGTATGATCGCCTAGTCGCAAGGACGACTGCTGAGATTCACTCTTTATTATCAACTAATTCCCCCATACATTTCGCAGAAATCCTGAAGGAAATCTTAAATATTTCTGATACCAGTGGAGTCTCAAAGGTATTTAAGACAGTATTTTCGATGGCATTAACACCATTCAAAGCCATACTGGGTATTTTTCCAGATTTCGTCCATTCGATTTTTGGCGGACTTCCCCTCATTTTGGGACTAATTGCAGGAATCCTATTCTTGGTCCTAATATTTCGTTATGGCAAACCGTGTCACAGACAAAACACCTGCGACAAGGGAAGAAACAATCCGAGCCATTGGATACCGGGACCGGATATCAAAAATCCTGGGACTATCCCGGCTTAGAGACCTGAACATGACTTGGTTTCTTTCATTTCGACCAATGTGGCATCGATGTGTTTTACCTGTATTAAGGTGCTTGCTATGCGGAGAAGAATGCGTGTTGGACACCTGTCTGACGCTACAATCGGATGCGCCAATGGATGCAGAAACATTGTTGAGTCCAATAACGGCTCATGCTTTGTGCTGCCCTCAACGGCTGCCAATCCTGATGACGGCATTCGTGGAAACTTCACCACTACGATTAAGGGGTAGTGAAGTTCAAGATGAAAGCAGCATCGATCAGGTACGACCTGCTGTCAGCAATACTAATCAAAACGTCAATGGAGACAATCATGCGCACGAATGCATGGTTACACCTTTTTCCGAGTTAGTGGAACTCTCCCAGGAAGCTGTTGACAGCTTTTTCGACAGTCTAAATGATATGATGTTCTCACCAGAGCAGAAATAGAGACTTTTGAGCAAGCTAGCACACGGCGTTCCCAACACCCTGAATTTGGCCTTCAACTTTAATAATAAAGTAGCATGAACAATTTCCCCTCCAGTTCACGGACAGCGAATTTTTTCAGCAGCCCCAAAATATTTTTACGATTTTTCGGGACACTTGTCTTCTGCTTAAAGTAAGAACTATTCTTAGAGAACTAAAATTTCTATTTTTAGATACTTTATAGACATTAGCTGCCCGCTGGTATGTTCATAATTATTTTATTCTGTGATGAAATGGTCTCGAACCTTTCTTCTGTATTAAGAGCCATTTCATGTGTAAATTCTCATATACCAATTAGCAATAATGTATACATATGCGTGATTACTTTAGCATTATTCTACAGCTTGAGTGCATATAATACATGTGACTGTTTTTTCCGTATATTAGATAATTTCAAAATGCATTTTATGTATTTTTGGGGTGGTAAGGTATACACAATACTCTACAGTATGTTTTACTATGCCTAGATTCGTAAATATGGCCATAGTTAGCGTGGAGTGGGTGTGATGTATTCCTATAGGTTCTGTATCGATCCCCCTATTCCTGACCCTGTTCTGGTTAACAAGTTAACTAGCAGCCATCCCATGATGCAGAAACCGTTATCTGATTAAGCCACACTACGGCACAGGAACGTGTTATCTAATTAGGTCATAACGCTTGCCATCTAATTAGACAAGCGATATTCCTCCAGCCCCTGATAAGGCATACGGAGTTCTCAAAACAAATCAAACCTATGACAACCTGGGAAAAACCCTGCGGCCATTGTTTTGATTTCACCGAGAACTTCAGCAAAAGAATGTGCTAACGACCAGTTCGTATGACATCCTTATTGACGTATCTATGTCCATCCTTACGTCAATCTCGGCACCTTACAGGTATAAATATTACCGGTATTGCCTTAAGCAAACACACGCGGTGGTGACGAGATCGGAGCAGCCAGACTTGCCGAAGCCCAGAGCAGAGCAGACCCCGCTGGCGCAGCCCCGCCTTCCTGACGCGCTGAGAACGAGACGCTGCTTTCTCCTGCCGAGAAATCCAGCTCCGGCGCTTCCGGGTAGCCCTCGCAGGCAGCCTGGAATATCGAGACCAGAGACGAGAGATACCATCCCTCATTCATCCTAGATTCCAGGTACAGAACTGAATAACCCCTCGCAGAGAATTCTTGAGTCAGTCACTTGGCAAAACAAACTTAACTTAAACTGCTACTTTCTATCCCCGCCCACGTATTAGGCTTAGGTCAGGTACACTGGGGTAGGCGTAGTTAGAAACACCAGTTGAGTACGATTAGTCAAATGTATATGTGTATGTATCTATTTTATCCATTTTAGACCTTCATATGGCTTAGAAACCATATAAATGTTTTTACAGTATTATTTTATACTTCTGCTTTTATTGTATGCACTTTACTTAACCATAAGTATTGCGATAATATCGATCCATTTCTCTTGTATGAGAAAAGAGACTGATCAATAAATACCATCTTTTATTGAACACGCCTGTCTCATCCTTTTCTCTACAATCTGGTGAGACTAAGAATGCACGTACTGACTGAGTAAAATAAGTAGTCTTTTGTTTTCACACGACTCTAGAGATACACTCTTGATTAGGGGAGAGCAAAGTTGTCATGTTCTATGGTTGTCAGAAACTAAATCCCTTCTTGTCTATCCAGGGAGGTTCAACTCCTCCTTGCCTATTCGAGAAAGTTTCTAGTGAACTCTGAGCTAGCTGGCAAACCCAAAACTTTAAGTCTAATATCGACAGTAGAAGACCTAGTTAACGTCTGGTCTAGGCCTATACCATTGAAGGTATCATTCCAATGCGCAGAGCCTATTGGGATAATAGGAACTACACTACAGGTTATGATTATGGGGTGCAGGGGTATTTAAAGGGAGCAGAAAGGACACCCGGAGCTGGAATGTACAGAGCCTGGGAAGAAAAAACAATGAAATATTGGGCACAGCGCTCGCTTTTTTTTCTGTAATCCCGCAACCCGCACACGCCCACGCCCCCAGCACACGCCTACATCACACGATATGAGACATAGCATGAAGGGCATATTACAAAAAACAGGGGTCCCTAGTAGTTCAGGGATCTTTCGCAAAAATGATAGACATACGCTCAATAGTATGTATGACCTTTGTCCAGCCGGACAGGAATTTTAATTAAAGTGATAAGCAAGAATAAAGAGGATTTTTTACACAGTGGGTGCAGCCAGCAACCCACAGGGGACAAGACAAAACAAGGGGATGGGGTTAGAACGAACAAGGCGGTCTGTATACTAGTAGTTCAGTGAACAGACAAAAATACATTTTAGAAGCATCATTGTATACAATTTATACTTTTCATTTTACATATGACGCT
This sequence comes from Lissotriton helveticus, assembly GCF_964261635.1. Classification (NCBI taxonomy): domain Eukaryota; kingdom Metazoa; phylum Chordata; class Amphibia; order Caudata; family Salamandridae; genus Lissotriton; species Lissotriton helveticus. The sequence goes on along the minus strand of NC_136068.1, from coordinate 269,049,538 downwards.
AAAATGTCGACGACGTTTCGATGCCTATTGTGAAATGAGTGGCATCATCTTCAGGACAGAGAATAAAAAAGCTTGTCTTGAAAATCTTTAGGCAATTTTTGGCCAGATTTAGGTCCAAACATTGTTTATTTCCAGGGGGCGGTGCCCAATATCAAGGGACATATGGTGGGGTACTCAATTATCTGAGCATTTGCCAAACCAGGGCAAGAAAGCCTCTTCATAGGAGACCGGACCGATCGTGTCTCATTCCTGGTTGGGTTGCTCGATGGCAATTCTGGGCTCAGATGGGCGGGGAGCGATCCCTATGTCCTTCTGCTGCAACTGCCCTTTCCAACGCTGTATTGGGTGTTGTGATTGGTGCTGTGGTTCCTGAGATTACCCGCCTCAAAGGTTTGGGCTGTCTCTTTATTATATTAGTATAGATTTAATTTGTAACAACAGTTCAATAGAAACAGGACAGTGCCAAGCCAGAACTAAAAAAAATGACACATAATAAAATTGTGTAGTGCTACGGAGAGCATTAAACACTAATCCTGTTTGGTTTTATCGTGTTAGGAGGTGAAAGGGAGACTATTTGGCAAAAAGATTTGAGGACAATGAGTGAAGCTGGATGCTTTGGATTTTTCGGAGGAACTAATTTCACTGGCTGTTCCACACTTCTTTTGAAACTGTCTAGCCCAGGGGTGAAAAAAGCTATGAAAGACAGCTCTTCTATGCGCTCGGTACATTCATTTCATTTAATTGGCTATCAGCTTTGGTTTACTGAACAACTGTGTGGTAATCATCATTAATCAGAAATGCTCTGGAAATGGAATTAAAAAGTACACTAGTGTGACAAGCATTTCAGGTCACAGTAATATGTTTTTCCCCATGCCCATCACTGTTTCCAAGCGGTCTTAGAAATGCCAATTGGGGGCCAGATTTACTATATTTTAGTTCTTGGACAGTGCAAAGAAGTCTCACAAGGCACAGAATGACCACAATCATCATCGTTCATCAACCTTTGCCCCCAAAAGTACTTTTGTTGTAAAGTTGTCACAAGTGCATTTCTTAAAAAGTTTTCGATTGTGTTAGCAAAACCCCAGATTATGTATGAAAATTGTGAGGAATAGGGCAACAACAGGGCAAAAAGTTCCTAGGATTCTATGCAAAGTCAGATCAACTACATTAACTTGATCAGACATCGTGCAAAATGCTAGTGCAGAATGAAACCAAGAACAAACAATGGGCAAGGTCATAAGTGCATTATATCTCCATGCGTAAATTGTAATCTTTATGAAATGACAGACTTATGTGGCTTACCTCTGGAGGTTGTCCCATGGAAGGGTGTGACTTGCAAATCTCAAGCAAGCAACAGTATTTAGTAAGATTGTGCCTCTTACTAAAAAGTGCTGTTGAAACGTCTTCTATTTGTGGTGTGCAACACTGTGTATTTTCATGCATCTCTGTGCTTCCCACGTTTTAGTAAGTCTGGGACAAATATTTTGAGACAACTTTCAAAATGAGAAGAGAACTATGTGGATTCTACCTTACTTAGCATCTTTAGTATAATGGTATACAACCAAAACATTGGAGAGCCAATAGCATTCTTTTTCTAGTCTCAAGACATTTTTGGAATCTTATAATGTTAGTCCGTGCGAATCAAGACATACACACTCATTCCCAAAAAACCATAAGCATATATTTACAATGAAATGGCGCAGTGTGGCGTAGCAAGCAAATCTGCTGCTCTGAGATACATCATTAATAAAAATGTCGGACGGCGGTGCATTAGGAATATGGCACATCCCTGTGCTCACCCCTGTGCTGATGCTAAAAAAGCTGCTTAGGGCCAATACAGGCACCCTTGCGTCATGGTGCAAGGATGCCTGCATTGCAGGGATGATTGTTTATGTGCACGAAGGGCACCTTCAACCACATAAATTATCATTAATGACAATTTGCTCCTTCTACATAGAATGAGCAAAAAACAAGGAGAAATAAAAGTATCTCTCCTCATGGCACCACTCTGACGCCTCCTTTTGCCTGGCATTAGTTTTTACTACAACACAAAAAAAGCCCACACCCTCCTTATTTATAATGCCTCTATTATTTCTGTTGGGACCAAATGAAACTTCATTAAATCTGGTCAGGTACTTTTATTTATACCATTCACTTATCTTATTTTGACAAAATTTCATATCTTTCCATTCAGGCAGCAAAGTTATACATATTTACAAAAACTTCTCACTTTTTACACATATATATATACATTTTATACAATACAAACAACTACAAAAAATTATAAATGCACAAGTCAAAACAAGAACATCCAAATAACAATAGACATTTCAATTATCGTTTTCTCCAACAAAAATTCCTAATTCAAAATTATGCAAGACAACGTCAAGTGACAGGAGCATTTAAGCGTGTGCCTATTTTAATTTATACACTTACTGTACGAGGTACTCCTGTTGGTTTGCCGACGCGTTTCGAGTTCGGGGAACAAGTTCCAAAACTCTCATCAGGGCCTTGTCAATAATCTGTATAGGATGCAAAAAAACAATAAAGTTTCATTGACAACCTGTACGCCTCATGTCTACCCTCATTCTTTTCTAAAGAATAGTTATTGTACCTGTATTTTACTGGTCAGGAAGGGAATATTTTCGTATTGCTTTTTTTAAAATTCATAGATAGGGCGTTTTTATTTCTCCATCTGCACCCGGCGGAGCCGTGTTGGGGGGAGAGAACTTGTATTGGTGTTCCTGTATCAAAAAAACAATCTATCATTGCCAATTCTAAAACTGTTACAATTCGATATCGGCACAAAATAAAATGCCACATACCTCTTGTTCTTCCACCAATATGTATGGGTGTGCAGTCTCAAGTACGTGAAAAGGTGTTTAATCGTGGGGGGACCTAGCCAAAAAATGGAAAACCTTATCAGGCCGTTGCTCTCATATTAAACTAAAACTCTCAGCACCCTGCACCTGAACGCTGCATTATTGACACTCAATTAAGTCAGCACCATACCTGTCTTTTAATTAATCCGGTATGTGTCTCCCTCTCCTCTCCTTACGCCAACATGTGACCCATAACAAGCACCATGTTTGAACCAAACATTTCTAAAAAAGAGGGGGTGACAAACAGAGCGAGTTCAGTCTCATGCATTAGTTGCTGGCTCGGATTGGAGATGTTAATTTTAGCCTAGGGCAAGTCCCACTGCTTACCTAAAAGTGCGGACTGTCAGCTCCGTAACCTTCCTTCGTACGACACCAAATCTCATCTGACTGCCTCGCGTTGCTGTGGCGGCCATCTTGTAATGCATTGTGGGACTAGAGTGTGCAGTGGGGATTGTGGGGATTATGGGAGACGTAGTTTGTTTCAGGATTCGTTGAGTGACTAATTACTTAACTGCCTTAGTGTGTACATATTGTCGATCTCCTATTGTTGGCATTGGAGAATTTAAGGAACAATGCATATATGCGATGATCTAAACATTTTCCGTGGCAGTGTCTTGGTGCCGATATTCCGAACATGGCGAAGTTGGCACCAGGCTGGCTCTGTGCAATTAATTAATTCAACAGAGTGGCCCTAGCTCACACTCTGGATAGTTCAGACATACTGTTCAGGCCAGTCAATGTACTATTAAACTTGAGAATGAGGTATGCTTTTTTTTGTAACAACACCTTGTCAACATCAGTAGGGCGCTGTGCATTACTCATGGTGAACAACACCGACCAGTTGAAATCGTTTTCATTATGTGACTTCTCCATAAAGTGCTCTACCATGGGAGCGGTTAGCACTTTCTTTTTTATACGTGACCTGTTTTGGCTTATACGCAAATTGACCTGCTGGTTAGTTTTGCCAATGTACAAAAAAGAGAGCTGGGAGTGCTTATTTATCTCCGAAACAATCAAATATTTAATCTTCAAAAGAAACACAAATAGATCAATGGTCCAAAAGTATAAATTGTAACCATATAAACAATCAAAATTCTTGTTTTTCTTGATGTTCAGCAGCCGACGCGTTTCGTCCTAGAGGCAGGACGTCATCAGGGCTGCAAGTGCAAACACACAATACAAACACATCAGTACATATGTACAATCTCAATCAGTGATAACCTGAGAAAAAAACCAAATCATTTTATGACTATTAAGTACAATACAGCTCACTGTGCCGTGTAGTAATCACAAAGAATTCAATGAATGAACACTACTGAAAACAAGCGGGAACTGTTTGCCTAGAATTCTCACATAAAATCATATCTGCTGCTCCTTATTTTAACATGAAAATTCTACCTACATCCTGGGATAAAATGCTAGCAAACTGTTGCGTAGTTATTTTGAAAAAATCATGAGTGAACAGCTCACCTCGTACTCTTATAATAAGGCTCCTCTGTTTTTGTCTTTGAATTTTGAACCTTTAGTCTAGGCAGTTTTGCTACAAGAGGCCCGATTCTTCATCTATGTACCGGTAATAATCATGAACTGGGGTAAGGCAGAAGAAAAGGAAGACCGATCAATTATCAAACACATGCTATATATCTACCCAGTTGTAGCCTTCACTGTTCAAGTTCTCTCTTGTTTTGCACTGACCCAGTCTATCACAGTAACATATTACATCTGTAAAAATTCATACCTTGTGAGACCCTAAGTACATGCTTCTCTCAAATCGATTTATCCTTTATTCTTTAAATCGAGAGTCCTTTAAAAACTGCTCTGCCAGTGACATATCATACCTAAAAAAGTCAAAACACCTTAATATATTAAATTGCTCTATAAACCCTCCTGGAAGGTAAGAAATTACACCTCCCTGTTCACTCACCGCATTCCAATATAATGTAGCCAAGCGGGGAAATGACATCTATTTGGCAGTAATCCTATCACTTCGTTCTGAAACAATCCATTCTAAAAATACACGAAATGAACAGATTATGTAGTCTTATCGCTTCTATCCCTCTAAGTTAACTATTACCCAAAGCTCTGCCTAGCCTTCTTCGCTTACCCTTCACAACGTGGCCTCCTGTTCCTCTCCACACCATCCGGGTACGATAAATCCCGAAGGTAAGGTGCCCTGGACTCCCTACGTTTAAAAAGGGCCCAATAGCCAATCACAACACGCTAAATTTCGCACGCATTCTAATTCCGCTCATCTGTGAAACAGTGAAAGTTTCCAATGAGGTCCGCTATCCTTATTATCTCTTGCTGCTTTACATTTCCGCTCATGCGCATTTAGCTTTATGCAGGCTGATCTGCTAACCATAATGTTTCCGGGTATTTTATACACAGTTTCCGGTCATGCGCAACTCAGAGTTGCGTCTTGGTGAGCGAGTTTCCATTCAAGTCCGCCCTGTGCGTAACTTGTTACTATTCGAGCATAGAAGTTATTTCCGGGTGTTTTTTATCATATCTTCACATCGCTTCCGATCATGCGCAACCGTACGTGCGTCTGGGGTGACGAGTTTCCTTTCGGGTCCGTTATCTACAAAGTTTGTTTATCATCCAACGTCACAGTTTAAGAGCACATTTGAAAGTGCCGACATAGTGTTGATTTGTTATAGTACACCAAGTATTTTACTTTATCACCTCTCCCTGACTAATTAAGCCCACCTTCCTTTCTTAACGACACACTTGAATTTTAAAGAACCAAATGTCTTGGTTTGTCACTTCACCTGGAATAATTTAGCCCGACTTCCTTTCATACATTCCTACATGCGCTATCTTATTATTGCTGCGTCTACCTTCCTCCATGTTATTTATCCCTTACTTATGCGTATGACTGCATATAAACATTTTTAAATTAGTAACATATTTAGACTATGTTTCATTCAGATCCTTGATAATTAAAGAGTGCATCCATTGTCAGGCACTATTTAAATATAATTTAGAAAAATAAGACAAGGGATCATCTAAGTATGCAGGTACTTGATCACACATGTCATAGCTATAGTGCCCGAATATGGGCAAGGAAAGGCGTTCGTATCAGAAGAAAAAAATGCATCAGCAAAAGAAACAACAGTTTGCCTGCTCGATATCCCAGAATGTGTACAGTAAACAATTGAAATAACTCATAAGACATCTGTTTTCAGACTGACTGATTCTAGTCGTATACGTCCATTTTACGCCACAATTCACTAATAATTATGCCAAAAAATGACGTCGTCCAAAAGTTTTGCCAATGTACATTTTCTGGCATGGGCAAATTCCTACATATACAACATTTTTTGTCATGCAGTTTGAAAAGCCTGAGTGCTTCCACTTCACACCCATGTGTTGAAATTCATTCCCCTCGATAGTGTTGGGGTATGTGATGCAATTGCCGCACCTGTGGTGGCCCTCCACCGGTTTCACATTCCAGAGTGAAAGGAGATCATGTTTTGGTTTAGGCTTGGCAATATCTGCTCTCACAATTTGTTGCCCTAGGCTTTGGTTCTTTTTGTAGGCAAATATTGGGCGGGGGAAAGGACATTCCAACCCTTCCAAAACGTGCCAATTCTTCAGCACTGCTTGCCTCATCTTATGAGTATCTGGACCAAACGTGGTCACACATACCAAGCGATCTAACTCTTTCTTCTCTCTGGGTTGTAAAAGACACTCGCGTGGCGTGAAACGGGCCCTTTTATATGAATGTTTTAGCAGTTTTTTTGGGTACCCCCTGTGTTTCATCTCCTCACAAAATGTCTGTGCATGGTTGTCATTATCACCTACCTCGGTGCAATTTCTGCGAATCCGCAAAAGCTGCCCGTAGGGCAAATTCGTTTTGAGATTTCTGGGGTGATGGCTTCTGTGTTGCAAGATGGTGTTTTTGTCAGTAGCCTTTTTGTACAACGAGGCTTTCAAGGAGCCTTCAACACAGCTTAATTCGACATCCAAAAACGTCATTCGAGTCGTGCTCGCTTCCATAGAAAACTTTATGTCTGACTGTCTGGCATTGATCCAGCCGTGAAACGTCAACAGGTCGGTCTGGCTTCCCTGCCACAGAAGCGAGACGGCATCTATATAACGCAACCACTGGATGATGTTACCTGAAAAGGGGTTGTTTCTTTCCACAAACTTTGTTTCATACTGTGGCATGTAGAGCACTACCATCTCTGGGGCATAAGGACACCCCATGGTAGTGCCCTTGACTTGCATGTAGAACTGCTCATTACATGAGAAGTAGTTCTTTTTTAGGGCTATCTCTGCCAGCCTCAGAATGAAAGATGTGGGCACCTTGTGTGGTCTTTAGCTTCATAAATACGAAATGTAGTCGGGACCTGAAGTTCATACCAAGGGAGGTTAAAAAATCGTTTTATGACCTTCTCAGAGACCTCATCGTCTGAATCGTCTGACTCAGATACTAGAGGCAACAATTCCAGAAAACAAGTCTCTTTTTTAGAAAGGGGCCAACAAGCAAAAACCAGGTACAAAGCGCCATGGGAAATGAGGAAGCGCAACTGGTTTTACAAGTCATAGAAAAACCTAGTGTGGTTGTTAATTTGTCGCAACGAGTCCTCACTGATGACGAAGAATCGGCATTAAATCTTGGCTTGAAATTTGTGCCATGTAGGCAAACTGATTTCACAAACTTGAAGATAGAGACTATGGAATTTTGTAGGAAATTGAGACTAAAGGCATTCTTTTTTAATCAGCCAGCAACTGCTAACAATGAGACAACTGGGCTTAGAAATAAATCCAAATTCATCCCCCACCAGAATATTCCTCAACAGATACAAACGTTTGAGCAGGTCCTGCTATCATCCATTAATAAATTGGAAAAAACTAAGAAATCTGTGCCTCAGAATATGACCTAGGGCCAACGCAAGGCAATACAGAGGCTAAAAGAGGACTCTTCTTTGGTTATAAAGCAGGCAGACAAAGGTGGTACGGTGGTCATTTGGCCCCGTGATATGTATGTAGCAGAAGGATTGAAACAAGTCAAAAATGACATATGGTATCGAATCCTAACAGAAGATCCGACAAAAGAGATCCAGGGATTGATCGCTGAGGTCTTGGAGTTGGGTAAGGACGAAGGCTTTCTGGGCAGTAAAGAGTATGATTTTTTAAATAAAAAATTCCCCAGAATTCCGGTATTATATCTTTTACCAAAGATCCATAAAAGCCTAGACGAACCACCGGGCCGACCCATAGTTTCGGGTTGCGATTCATGTTTGGAGCCGATATCAAAATATGTCGACTTCTTTCTGAAACCCTTTTTGAAAGATGTAAGATCATACTTGAAAGATACAACAGACTTTTTGATCAAGGTGGAGGGTAGATCATTCGATCCATCAACACAAATAATGGTGACGATGGACGTAACCTCTCTTTACACACAGATCCCCCAGGATGAGGCCCTAGAGGTGATCGAGTGGTATCTGGAGAGTAGAAAAAGACCACACAAGGTGCCCAGATCTTTCATTCTGAGGCTGGCAGAGATGGCCCTAAAAAAGTACTACTTCTCATTTAATGAGCAGTTCTACATGCAAGTCAAGGGCACTGCCATAGGGTGTCCTTATGCCCCAGAGATGGCAGTGCTCTACATGGCACAGTATGAAACAAAATTCGTAGAAAGAAACAACCCCTTTTCAGGTAACATCATCCAGTGGTTGCGTTATATAGATGACGTCTGGCTTCTGTGGCAGGGAAGCCAGACCGACCTGTTGACGTTTCACGGCTGGCTCAATGCCAGACACTCTGACATAAAGTTTTCTATGGAAGCGAGCACAACTCGAATGACGTTTTTGGAAGTCGAATTAAGCTGTGTTGAAGGCTCCTTGAAAGCCTCGTTGTACAAAAATGCTACTGACAAAAACACCATCTTGCACCACAGAAGCCATCACCCCAGAAATCTCAAAACGAATTTGCCCTACGGGCAGCTTTTGCGGATTCGCAGAAATTGCACCGAGGTAGGTGATTATGACAACCATGCACAGACATTTTGTGAGGAGATGAAACACAGGGGGTACCCCAAAAAACTGCTAAAACATTCATATAAAAGGGCCCGTTTCACGCCACGCGAGTGTCTTTTACAACCCAGAGAGAAGAAAGAGTTGGATCGCTCGGTATGTGTGACCACGTTTGGTCCAGATACTCATAAGATGAGACAAGCAGTGCTGAAGAATTGGCACCTTTTAGAAGAGTTGGAATGTCCTTTCCCCCGCCCAATATTTGCCTACAAAAAGAACCAAAGCCTAGGGCAACAAATTGTGAGAGCAGATATTGCCAAGCCTAAACCAAAACATGATCTCCTTTCACTCTGGAACATGAAACCGGTGGAGGGCCACTACAGGTGCAGCAATTGCGTCGCAGGCCCCAACACTATCGAGGGGAATGAATTTCAACACATGGGTGTGAAGTGGAAGCACTCAAGCTTTTCAAACTGCAGGACAAAAAATTTCGTATACGTAATAATTTGCCCATGCCAGAAAATCTACATTGGCAAAACTAACCAATAGGTCAATTTGCATATAAGCCAAAACAGGTCACGTATAAAAAAGAAAGTGCTAACCGCTCCCATGGTAGAGCACTTTATGGAGAAGTCACATAATGAAAACGATTTCCAACTGGTCGGTGTTGTTCACCATGAGTAATGCACAGCGCCCTACTGATGTTGACAAGGTGTTGTTACAAAAAGAAGCATACCTCATTCTCAAGTTTAATAGTACATTGACTGGCCTGAACAGTATGTCTGAACTATCCAGAGTGTGAGCTAGGGCCACTCTGATGAATTAATTAATTGCACAGAGCCAGCCTGGCGCCAACTTCGCCATGACCGGAATATCGGCACCAAGACACTGCCACGAAAAATGTTTAGATCGTCGCATATATGCATTGTACCTTAAATTCTCCAATGCCAACAATAGGAGATCGACAATATGTACACACTAAGGCAGTCAATTAATTAGTCACTCAACGAATCCTGAAACAAACTACGTCTCCCATAATCCCCACAATCCCCACGTGCACACTCTAGTCCCACAATGCATTACAAGATGGCCGCCACAGCAACGCGATCCAGTCAGATGAGATTCGGTATCGTACGAAGGAAGGTTACGGAGCTGACAGTCCGCACTTTTAGGTAAGCAGTGGGACTTGCCCGAGGCTAAAATTAACATCTCCAATCAGAGCCAGCAACTAATGCATGAGACTGAACTCGCTCTGTTTGTCACCCCCTCTTTCATAGAAATGTTTGGTGCAAACACGGTGCTCGTTATGGGTCACATGTTGGAGTAAGGAGAGGAGAGGGAGACATACCGGATTAATTAAAAAACAGGTATGGTGCTGACTTAATTGAGTGTCAATAATGCAGCATTCATTTGCAGGGTGCTGAGAGTTTTAGTTTAATATGAGAGCAACGGCCTGATAAGGTTTTCCATTTCTTGGCTAGGTCCCCCCACGATTAAACACCTTTTCACGTACTTGAGACTGCACACCCATACATATTGGTGGAAGAACAAGAGGTATGTGGCATTTTATTTTGTGCCGATATCGAATTGTGACAGTTTTAGAATTGGCAATGATAGATCGTTTTTTCGATACAGGAACACCAATACAAGTTCTCCCCCCAACACGGCTCCGCCGGGTGCAGATGGAGAAATAAAAATGCCGTATCTATGAATTTTAAAAAAAGGAATACGAAAATATTCCCTTCCTGACCAGTAAAATTCAGGTACAATAACTATTCTTTAGAAGAGAATAAGGGTAGACATGAGGCGTACAGGTTGTCAATGAAACTTTATTGTTTTTTTGCATCCTATACAGATTATTGACAAGGCCCTGATGAGAGTTTGGGAACGTGTTCCCCGAACTCGAAACGCGTCGGCAAACCAACAGGAGCAACTAGTACAGTAAGTGTATAAATTAAAATAGGCACACGCTTAAATGCTCCTGTCACTTGACGTTGTCTTGCATAATTTTGAATTAAGAATTTTTGTTGGAGAAAACGATAATTGAAATGTCTATTGTTATTTGGATGTTCTTGTTTTGACTTGTGCATTTATAATTTTTTGTAGTTGTTTGTATTGTATAAAATGTATATATATATATGTGTAAAAAGTGATCTAAGTGTTTAATGAAGTTTCATTTGGTCCCAACAGAAATAATAGAGGCATTATAAATAAGGAGGGTGTGGGCATTTTTTGTGTTTTAGTATTTACAAGGGTCCAGCCTACCCCCCGTCCCGTTCAAGGTCCTAACTCCTTTATGGCATTAGTTTTTGGCACTGCGTCAGATGTACACATCCTTGTACATCAGGGCCAGTGTAAAAAAGCAATGGGTATTTCACCCATTGCACAACCCTTTGACGCAGAACATGGCGTGAAAGGGTACACTATTTACAATGCGGCGTTAAACCACACAAAGTGGCTTAGAACCACATTCTAAATATGGAGCAGGTCCGTGCCCCACCGGAGCGCCTTAAAAAGTGACTTTCCGATGGTGTAATGCCCTTGTAAATATGCTCCATTGGGTATAGAATGACATGTATTTTGGTAAATTATATTTCTTCATAACAAATATGAACCTGATGGTCCCATTCATCATTGGTTAATAACTATCTGTGAGTGTCCTTCTATTTTCATAATATTGTTCTTGTAAATCAGACACTTGATATTTCAGGAGCAAATCAAAATAATTTTGAGTGATGTGTTAGCAATAACATTGTGGTAGGTGAAATTGTTCATAAGACATAACTGTACTGCTTTGTGGTTGGTGACTGTACTAAGCAGTTTGTGGAGGAGGCAGCTATATATCTTACACCGAGTATCCTAGATAGCTGAGCTGATAGGTCAAGAGGTATGACTGCTTCATCTGCTGTAGTGGTAGTTTTTATTTTGGAGTGATGTTGACTATTTTTCATTTTTCCTGTTTTGTTAGAGGAAGCTACATGCAAATGTTGTTTCACCTCTTTTCTGATGAAGACTGCCGAATATGTTTAACAGGGTCGAAATGTCAACAAATTTGACATTTTAACTGTGTTTTCACCTGATTAAGCCTGATATTGCAATGATTGCATTTTAGAATGCTTCATTGAAGCCAGATGGTATCTCGTGGATGTTATTTAGGGGTTGCAACTGTGACCCCTGGATTCTGCCGTGCGACCTCTGAAACACAGGCACTGCGACTCCTGGCATACGATGTGTTTAAAGCATAGAAAAACCAATGGTGATGATGGACAGAGCGTTGACAATACAAACACTCACCCCCAGTCAACTGATCTGGGTTTAATCCATCAAGGTTCTTTAGCTCACTCCGCCACCCCAGTTCAGACATGGCCATATGCAAATCAGTCTGACCCTGTCCCTCATGGGAACAGTCCAGCCCGCACTGCCAAGCCATGTCTTCCCTGGACCGGAATCAAGCTTCCCCGGACTGGGCTAAAGAACGGTGATGGATTAAACCCAGATCTTTTGACTGGGTATGAGTGTTTGATTGGTTCAGATGCTCCGTCCATCACCACCCCCTTTTGTACCGCTGTGTTTAAAGCATAGCCAGGAAAAAGCCCCTTTTTAAAGTTTCATGTCCTGCTTCAGAGGGGGCGTTTGGCTGCCAGGAATAAACTCAGCAGCAGTGAAACTGACACTTTAGTTAAAAAAAATGTTACCACTATTGGTGAACTGGGGCCTGTCATGAGCTGCCTGTTGTGAAGGGGTGTCCTCAACCCGAAAATAACATTTACAAGATAATTAATGTATTGTTTCTAGTTGAGAGGGCCAGCAAGAAAGGAATCTAAATACCTCTCACACTCTTTTGTTAGGTGAGAGAGGGGGGAAAGAAAGAGTTAATAGATGAACAGGGGTAGTAAAGAGACTAGAAGAGCGGAAGAGGAAACACCACACAGACAAGTGAGAAATAACAGCAAAAAGCACAAAAGAGACAACCGAGGCAGAGAGGGAAACGTGAGTGAGAGATGTGACATTGACAAATGAGAAAGACGCAGCTAAAAGAGAAATAATTACAGAAGAGACACTTGTGGCAAAGAGAAGGACTGAAAAGATATCCGAGAGAGTGAACACATTAAAATGAGTCATCTGAGACAAATGGGTGATAGGTGAGAGGAGGAGAGGTGAGACAGAAAGTTCAAAGAGACCTGGATGTTAGGAGACAGCGGTAAGTATAGTACTAAAGAGAGACTAGTGTGAGAGAACTCAGAAAGAGAAATAGAGGGAGCGAGAGAGAGAAAGAGAGAGTGAGTGTAGTGAGGCAAATGACATAGAAAGAAAGGATTAGATTGGAATGAACATCGAGCAAACATTTTCAGGGGTCGCAGTTGTGACCTTTGCTTGTCCTTTGCAACCCCTGGCACTGCTTTTATGACCTTCCTAGCATCAAGTGTCATGATCAGTGGTGCTACGAACAGAAGGCTAATCAGTAATCCCATCATGGGTATCAGTGCTGCATCTCCTTGGTTTCTGCCCATTTTTAGAATACTGAAAAGAAGGGCTCCACAGGTAAGGTGAAGAAGTTGTTTCCTTTCTCAGAGCCAGCAGGAGCAGGCGATGCCACCTTCTCTCTCTCTTCTGCCAACTGTCTCTATCTCCTTTCTCAGAGCCAGCAGGAGCAGGCGAGGCCACCTTCTCTCTCTCTTCTGCCAACTGTCTCTATCTCCCCCTCCATTCTAGAACCCACCACAACAGAATCCCCTCGAGCACATGCACGCGACTAGGACCCAACACATACCAACAATTACTAGTCTTTTATTTACTGTTAGTGTAATAAACAATGTAACATGACGAGCTACAAGGAGACATCAGCTGATAGCTGAGGTAAGGAAATGCTTTTAAATGTATTTTCTGTCATTGTCTGCATGTGAGAGTGTGTTTGTGTGAGATAGAGTATGTGTGAGCATCTGTGTTAACACGAGAGAGTGACTTACTGGTAGTGAGTGAGAATGAGTGAGACAGAGGGCCTGATTTAGAACTTGGCCGATGGGTTACTCTGTCACAGCACTGACGGATATCCCGTCTGCCGAAATATAAAACCCATTAAATCCTACGGGATTAATACATGGAAAATTATGGGTGTGGAACATCCTTAACCTCTGTCAGTTGCACAAGTGACAGTGCCTTGCAAATGATCAGGAAACAAAATGTATTGGCAATGAGGAATAATATAGTTCATATTCAATATAAGGTGTATATCAATTCATACATGTGAACTTAAATAGTATCTATTAATAGATATGCCTTTTTTATTGGTGAAATCACAACCAGAGAATCCTTTATCTGTTGACAAAAGAATTCACAGATTTAATTTTATATGCAGATATCATGGAGGGGTGTAGCTAATCAAACTCCAAGGGTAATTTTACATAACGTTTCCAGGCATGCAATGGGCACTACTGCCATTTTCACACTTTTATGGCACTATGGTATTACAGATGGAGGCTGCAGGCACTTATACATCCCTAAGTAAGTTGGATTGTTTCAGCACGGATTTCGCATCCAGTCAATCTATGAGGGGAGGGGGCCCATATAATTTCCCCAGAATTTCAATGTCATACAGCCATCTGTCAAAGTGCCTATACAAATAGTATTGTATCTCAATATGACATATCAGATGTTTGAAAACACCCCCAGTGATCTGCATGATATACTTCTTAAAGAGCAATTTACATTTGTAAGTCTGCTGTACATTCTATTTAAAATACCTAGCAATGCAGAAAATGTAAGATGATGGAGTTTAAGTACACATCAACATATAAATATTTATACTTTAAAAAAAAGAGAATGTCTGCCTGTCAATCAAGAGCAGTGTGAAATAATGCTTAAAGGTTTACAGTAACACTACAGAGAGGGAAGTGTGCGCTTCTGCTAGAGGTTCTGTCCCTCTTGCATGTGTCCAAAGGGATGTATGACATTACAACACATGCTTTTACATCGCATGCTTTTACATCGCAGTTTTTACAACGCATGTTGTTACAACGCATAACGCTTTGGGGTGCTGGATAGTGAATAGTTTAATTTACTATTCCAACTCCAGTCCCCGTGGACACTAGGGAAGGTGTTGGATAGTAAATTAAATCTATTCCCTATCCTACAGCGCCCCCCCCAGCGCAATGCGTTATAATGGTTTGCGTTGTAAAAGTTGCGATGTAAAAGCACTGCGTGGTAAAAGTTGCGTTGTAAAGGATGTTTCCCGTCCAAAGTGTGCACTGCTGCTTAGTGGCATAGCGTTGGTGCCATGGCCTCTGGAACAAGCAAGGTAAATTGGCCCCTCTCCTCTGGGTGGACAGTAAAGTTTAGCCATATGTTTCTGCGCATTTGCCCCACAATACACTTGTGTCCTGATGACACTGAACCTGCTACGCTTTTGACAGCTATAGTTCTGCTTCTGCCTGTGATGTAGATGTTTGCTATGCATGTTAAAGCTTCCTTTGTTGCTGCTGCAGCTGCTGTTGTTTTCTCCTAGTGAAGCTTGACCCTACACTAATGCTGCTACTGGTAGGCATTTTGTGTTTACAAGCAAAAATGTCCAGCTGCCAGCTGTGGCTTGTCAAATCACCAGAGTTAAGTTTACATTAATCCTGTGCATGGTGTATCTTTCAGACTGTGAGGGTGACACTCTAACACATGCTCCCTTTTCTGTACTCTACTAGGTGTGTGAGGGAATCTTGTTTTGCTGTTGGTAGCACGGCCTTTGTGGCTATATATTGAGACTAAATTGCTTCACTTTTAACAGAAATCTTGGGATGGGGTGGACGAGCTGAGTGGTGAGGCATACATTCTTCCATTTCAGGCTGGCGAGATTCAGGGTGGGTAACAAGGGGTTTAGAAGCATGGTAGCTGACAAGGCATTTATCTTCTACTATCCCATGGTGGCATTTCTGTTTTTGATGGTGCATCTCTGGATAGACATTAAACACTTGTTGTGGCAGGGGAGACAGAGTTAGTGAGTCAGGGACTTGGGCCTCTGAATTCTGGTCTAATTAATCAGTGCAGGTAGGCCAGTGACCATATCAGAGTGAAATATACTTTGCAACACATTCCCAAATATGTGCCTTAACATCAAGGTTATACTTTAGTGTAATGGTTTAGGGTGGTGACAAAGTGACAATTCCTTAGCTCAACATTTCATTTAGAAAAAGGTGCAATGAAGACACCAATTGTGTTAGAGGTTGTTAGAGGTTGACATGAACGCCTTTGAATGTATTGGGAGAAGTAAAAACAGCCATCAATGGTAGCACAGTGTAGAACACAGATTATCATCCATCATTGGAAAGAAACCCCCACTACTTGATGTGCTGTGGCATAACGACTCTTCTATGATGCAGAGGAACCATCACAGGAAAATGCTGTACTAGCAGTATGAGAAGATGATGCTGCTGATGAACTAGAAAATGTGTATGCTTCTGCTGGAGATTACAGTGGAGGTGTTGGTGAGTGAAAAAAGGCACTCATTGTTCTTCAACTCCTGTGGCCTAAATTCAATTGATTATGTCTGTGGCTTCCAGTGGTCTTCAGAGGTCCAAGGCCCAAAAGGAACGTATGATGAGTTAGTGTAGAAGTTATTGATGGAAATGTTCCTCTTCCTCATTTGCTCTGAAATGACACTGACGCACCTTGACACAGTTAGCACTAGCAGCACGAGTAGCAAACAAGGCATGGTTGATCAACAAATACATGCAGAGTACCAGGCACATACAGTGGTCAAATAACCCTAACCCCCCCACCCCCACCCCAAGTAAATGAACAGCCATGAATCTAACACCCTTTTGACTTTGGATCTTGTAACAACATCACTGACTTTGCCACTGACAAAAGGTATAAATGTATGATATGAGAGGGCTTATCTTTAACTAGAGCCACATTCCAATTTTGATCAGCACTCTCTGAGAAACCGGTGATTTGTGGAAAACAAGGCTTTCATTATGGCACCTGGGGCACATGAGTCACCAATAAACATTCATTAAGTGCAAGACGATGCCCATCAAAATAAATACTAAAAGTAGCAACTGATGATTCGTCTGCATTCCGAGTCCCTTCAGTCAAAGACAGAAATTTCGATGGTCAATGCTTAGATAGGATGACACCAAACACAGGCTTGTGTGCAACCTAATCAGAGCACGAAAGATACTCCCTTGGGCCACTTGGACCATTTTCAGGTAGCTATTTAACCACAACCAATAATGGCACATTCACATAATTCAATTAAAGAACCAGCCCCAAAATGAGCCCGAATCTGGGCTTTTCTCTCCAGGGATGTTACGAGTCCCCAAACCATCCTGTAGATGATTTATATAATCAAATTTTGCAAACTATTTACACTTTATCTGATGTCTTATTTTGTGAAAGGAGAAATGTTTGTGGATTTGTGGAAGCAATTTATTAAAATATTAAATACACATTTTAAATACTATTCTTGTATCACTGTACATCAGAATCAGAGAATAATGCTTTTGTTTGTTGCAACTGCACCAAAGCAGCCTGCATTTCCTGATTGTTCGGGACGTAGGCGGGCGCTAGATTACAGATGCTTCACTGTGCATTGATCTACCTTCAATAGACTGTACCCTCGCTGATTGAATTATTATTAATATTTCATTGATGGTGTGGCTGATGTAATAGTCTCCCAGGTAAACATGGCAGGGGATTACGCCCATTTCAGAATCCTTGATGAAGCAATAGTTTCCAGAAACAAATGCATAGATCACATTGTATAGCAAATATACATTAGCTTCTAGTAGTCAGTTTGAGACTAGCTACTTGATATAGGCTTTTCAAGAATCCAGAACCAGACTTTCCTTATTCTCTTCATTCTCTCGCAACCAACCTGATACAAACCTGTACATGGCCCAACATGCATAGCTAATCATTCTAAGATTTTAAAGAACATGGGTGTAGTACTTAAATTCACTAATCAATTGGGGTGCATTTCTGATTAACTATCCACCCAAAAAAAGGCTAAATGTTGACACTGACAGCTTGGTCATTGCGTATGGGGTCAGGAGACTTGAACATGATCATCTTTTTAAATGGCATGTTTTGATTAATAGTTTGAACTGTGCCTTACTGAAGCATGTGCTATTTCTTCTTCATTGCAATGTGGATTTTAATTTGTTATATCGGATACATTGGTATTCATAGTTCTGTCATGTAAGAGCCAAAATATGGTTGCCACTGTAGAGAAACGGGTGTCTATTGAATCAGCTATTCAAATTTAATATTTTCATTAAAACAATTAACACATTATAAATTACATTAGTAAAACAATACAAATATATTAAAGTGTCTGTTTTTTGACTGCATAATCTAAGCCATATCTTAAACTGATATGTTTATGGGCTTAAAGGATGTCTTAGATTATTCAAGGGAGCATTTTAGAGGAAAAGATCCTGGTGTAGGGGTTGGTGGTAATGGAGAATCCTCTTGTTTATGGAGGAAGTGATACATTCCAAAGCAAATTGACTGATGAAATTACCTTCGCAATACTATCAGCTTTGTAGAGGAATCACCATCACTACACTTTTCTCCTAATTGATGAAATGTACATTACCACACTGCTCTAGATTAGGCCTAGAATTCTGAGAATGTAATTGTGGTTCCTGTTTGAGCCATGACTACTGTGTTAAGGCCACTGACTCATGAATTTGGTGCTGGACACACTAGAGAGCCCTGGCAATAGGAATACGTCCAGTGTTTTCTTTTTTACCTAATGACCACACATGGGAAGGCACACATCTGTGGAGCACAGGAGAAGTGGGTAAGTGTGCAAATAAATGAACTGGAGGGAACTTGTGGGTGCTAACCACACAGCTAGTTGCAATGTGAGAGAATAAGCTCACAAAGCCACAATACACCAGAGAGATGATTGAGAGTTACATCCATTATCAACCTGTTCTTAAGGAGAAGAAGTTTCTGTTATTTGGGAGCTGGAACATGGCAAAGTAACCTATCAAGGCATTTTATGGTGAAAGGTAACTAAACAGTGGACCATATTAAGTCTGAATCTAGTATAAACCTGATGTGAGTACTTGAGGTATGGGCCAAGTAGAATTGTAGACCTCCACTTAGTGGCAAAGAAGAATACAAGATGAAACTTCCTTTGTGTCTGGCTAGGTTATACCTTTCCTCTTCGAAGAGCTAAAGACACATATACTTTAGTTCAGCCTTATCAACAAGAAATAACGTCTCAGGATCATCATGTAAGGCATGACACTCTAATTTATCACGCATAGTCTTATTACACCCATTCCATGTACCACGCGAAGGTATCCCAATTGTTAGGCAGCCTTGCACTTGTTCAGGTGGGCTTCCGGTTTCTTTCAAATCCTGTGCTACAAAAGATGTAGGTGGAGTCTAATAAGATCTTATAAAAGAAACATGCTCAGGGCCCGATTCACAAAAGTGTAGGTTTACCTTTGTGAATTAGGCCCAAAGCCTTCACTTCTATTCCAGTTGAGGTGTATATGGCTAAAATAAAATCAGTTTTATGCAAGGGAATTTCAAACACAGGAGAAAATAGACAAGTTATGTAGTTCAGGAAGGGAGGACTCTCTGGTTGCCTGAAATTTTCTGTACTACCAACAGCAGTTACTGGCATCTCTTCTCTACAAACAGAGAGGTAAACCATGCTGTTGAAAGTTGGAACAATGAGGCCGAAAAGGTTTATATTTCATATAGACAAAGGAGCACATAACATAATATGCACCCAGTCCTTAGGACTAATTAGGTATACATGGGGCAAGATGCACAAGGTGATGGAGGTGGATAGCAGGACATGATTTGAAGAACTCACATAAGGGGCCATTATATTAAACATTGGGGAAATTGTGGTTCAGTGAAAAGCATAAACAAAGGTAGTATTTGTAAAGTGTAAGGGCCTGATTACGAGTTTGGCGGTCTTCTGTCCGGTTGCCATGCAGCATGACATGCCAGCAGGAAGACCACCAAACCCATAGTGAGACTGCCCACCGGATTATGAGTGCTTGGACGGTCCCACAGCGGTGCCATTATAAGGCTCTAAAGGAGAGCCTTAGTAAGGACCATCAGTGGGAGAGCCGCAACTCGTTCCTGCATGGGAAGAAATGCACCATGACGTGCATTTCTTCCCCTGAAGGATTGAAGGATGAGTGGCTAAGGGGATGAGCTAGCGACCATGATGGCCGCTCTTAACTGAAGCTCCATGGTGGACCTGCTCTTTAACATCCGAAGCAGCACTTCACAGTGATCAAATTCCCTCCGGACGCATATGTCCCACAATCGGAATGCTGCCTGATCTCTATGAGCTTAAAACCGCCTTTCTGCAATCCCGATCATCCTTGTAATGTCTTGTAGAGACCCCATACTGGAGCGAGCTAAGATGGCACCCAGAGATCTACGCAGGAGGATGGGAGACAGGTACCGTGATGCCGCTTACTTTCCACTTGAACTACCAGTGGTAGCCCCCTCACCCCACAGTGGCACAGCCCTGTCGGCTGATCCCCAGTCAGCTTCCTCGAGGAGATGGTTGGTGACCCCCCTCCCCCCTGTGGTGCTGGCATAGCAAAATCCGGATTCCCCCCACCCCTTTGTAGGAAACTCGAACTGCCTCTGGAAACCTGGGACGAAATTCTTCCACGGCGCTCAGCTCACAATTATTTCAGACAGTACTGATCATTATGCTGCAGTAGGGAGACATGGGGGCATATTATCAAGGGGCTTTATCTCCGCTTTTTTGGCTTTAAAAGCCAAGAAAGCGGAGATAAAATTATCTCCCTATTACCAAGCTGTCGCTAACACCAGTTAGCGACAGCTAATAGGAGATAGTGACCATCTTGGGCCCCGCTTTGCATGTCAGTGATATTTATCACTAATGACATGCAAAGTGGGCGTGCCAAGATGTTAGCGACTGAAAACAGTCGCTAACATCGCTATCTCCTATTACCAACTTTTGGAGATATTCGCGCTAAGCGCGAATATCTCCAAAAGCTAACACTTGCCCAGGAGCAGTTCTTAGCTATGTTATCCAATGGGAGGTGGATAACATGGCTAAGAGCATTTGCTCGATAATGCATGAATATCGCTGACTTTTCAGCGATATTCATGCATTGCGGCCGTTTTTTATCGCATTTGCGATAAACCTTGCTAATAGCAAGGTTTATCTGCGATAAATATCGCCGATTTGCGGCGATAATTTTTGTCTCTAAACAAGTTAGAGACAAAAATTATCTCTATTGGTTGGTAATATGCCCCCTGGTCTTTAATTTGAAAGGTCGCCATCTCACAGAGGCACCGCCAGGACCGGTTGAATCGGCTCTGAGCAGCATGACTCCCGATCTCTGGATGGGTGGCAAAAGCTCTGATTGTCCCCGATGAACAATCACTCAACATCAAGTACTCCCCTAGAGACATGCGGACCCTGACTCTGTTCAGCATGCCGATCCTCTGCTTAGTTTGCACCTACTTTCATCCGGATTATAGAAAATTGTGGGGATCCTCTGAATTCGTACATCAAGTACTCATCCCCCCGCCTGACCACAAAATGGTCGCCTCAGTCATTGACTCTGTGAACTCTCCATTGACAGCTCAGACCCAGCCATTTTGACTGATGCCCGTGAAGCTACCTCACGAGCTACAGGGGAGATGGGCTATGGATTCTTTCCTTGGCCATCACCTACCCAGCCGGTCCTTGGGCTAACTCTCCTGCGTCTCTCCTGACCTTATCATCCTCCGCCCCTTCACTCTACCCCCTACCGCTCTACTCTTCTCTTCTTTCCAGCTGTTGACCCCTGCCCTCACCCGTCCTTGCTCATAGTTCCCACCATGTTTATCCACTGGACTTTCTTATGTTAACTTTCCCTCGTCAGTTGAGACCTAGCTAATTGACTGATGCCCGATGGAGCTACCTTATTTAGTTAAAGGGGAGACGGACTGTGGATTCCCTCCACGGACGTCACCTACCCAGTCGTCCTTTCCCTCATCCTCCCCTTCACACTTCCCCCTTCCCCCCTTCTCCCTACCTCTCTCATCTTTCTTTTCTCGTTCAATGTGTGGCTTATTTTTGACGTAATGTGTAATTATTTTCATTTTCTGTAACATTGTGTAACCAAATGTAAAGCGCTCTGATACCTACGGGTCTAGCCAGCGCTATATAAAACTCAATAAATAAAATAAAATAAGGGGGTGCAGGAGTACAGGGGGGCACGACTACGGCGGTCCAATGGACTACCTAGGCGTAATCAGGCCCTATGTCTTGATAGTATGGATCACTGTTACAGTCTATGAGGACATGATAGTCGGACCACTTTTTCCCTTTCTGTATTCTGAGGATTAGCAGAATATGTCATAATTGCCAACTGTTCTGTTAATATTAGAAGATCAAGCACTGCCTAGTAAAAGTAAGTGTCAGATGTGTTAAGGTGGGCAGAAGCTGCCCAATTAGTAGAGAGTAATAGGGGACCTTTAAAGTTATGGAAACATCACATTTTACTGTCATGATTGACAGACTTTAGACTAAAGTATAATACAATGCTCAATTGTTGAAGTACAGTTTATAGTGAGGCAATGGATTGAGGTTGTCAGCTGCAATAAGTAAAGTATCAATGAGGCATTCCTGATGGTGGTGCACTTCAAGGGTAATGCTGGTGGCACTGGTGGTCAAGGCTGTAAAATATATTCAAACATGAGGTAAGATAGTGTCTTATTGGTAGTATTGGAAGGAAAATTACTTCAAAATTGGAATTCACACAGAATAATTGAACTGGAATCACAGTCTGTAAGGATATGTAAATTTAGTGTCCCATTAGCGGATCATTTACATATTCTAATTCACAGGAGAAAGACAAAGACAGCCTTTCTGTCTTACTGAATACAGTGTTCTTGACAACTACTTAACGAGTTTTAGGGTGACTTGAGAGGAGAGGTATGCATAATTTTGGTGGGAATAGTAACAGAATATCGAGTCCAAATATCATGCTCCAAAAAACATGGCAAACCAACAACAAGGTACGTATATATATGTAAGTACAGGTTTACTACTCTTTACTCCACATAAATGTTCCTTGATGATTCAGGTGCATTAATGCGCAGTTAGAAATACTGAATCTATTCTTACTTCTTAATACGTGTATATATTTTGGACATTGATATTGTTGCCATGATATTTTTGTAGCACAATATTCTTATAATTAGTAGCCTAACATACAAGCCATAATTGAGTGTGTTATGTCTGAATACATTCTTCTAAAGTGCCTACTATGTCTGAAAAAGCCTTCTCTTGTGTTACATTCTAGGCGAAGATCCATTTCCATTCCTAGATGCCTTCATCCATAATGTGCATATTGAGTCTCAATATAATGATAGAAGCAGTGACAAAATCACATTCGGTTCTGTTGTATTTGCAATGCCATGGAATAATTCAAACACAGCTCATGTATATGTTTTTTACACATGTATTTGTGCTTGTGTGTGCCCAAACTAAAATGTAAGAATGCCTAGGATGGAAAAGAGAATGTTGAACTGCAGCAAATTAAGCATGTCTTTTACTTATGGTGCTGTTTAAATTCTTACAGAATAATGACATATCTTACAAGGATGTCCATACTACATCATACACAACTTTCTTCAACTTTCTTCAAAAATATCAATTGTAATTGATGTCCCGATTTACATAGTTTCTGGTATATATTTGATCCTAGTCCTTTGCAGTGCAAATGTTCCAAAATTTTTGTTTTCCTGAAAACAGTGTCTGATTTAGAGGAGTGAAGTAAAAGGGCAGTAACAAAAATGAGATGATGTGCAATCTGCTCATATGGGAAATTCATTCCTATTACAAAGACACAGGAAAATGGTATTTCAAATAGTAGAGCTACTACCGGCTCTGTCATTGGGGGATGGCACCACAGCGAGATTGGATTTGTACTGCCCATACAATTTAGGCTTGCCTGCCCATCAGCATTTTGGACGAAATCAGCCCATGCAAGACAATGAAAGAGCATAATTTAAAGCAAGATGGATTAGAATGGAAGTACTGTAAATGTCTGCTTGGAGAGTATAACCAGCACTTCAGGGAGATTTATAAATTGGAGGATGGAAATGTAGCCCCTCATACAGGTTCCACATACCTTGTCCACCATTTCAACAGTACTACTGTGTTACTTGTGGATAGTGAATTTACACTGACTGAGTGTTTCAACTGAGGTGGCTCCCACCATGTTAGTGGGAGAGGCCTCAATGGACAAACACCCAACAAATACATGGTAAACCTTAAATGTGTCAACCATTCTCCACCAGTGTAGTATAGACATTTTATCGACAACACAGTAGAGTGGGTGTTCCAATCGCATTCCTTAAAATTGAAGCCCAAATCAAAAAGAGTGTCCCACATTTAACAAATGGTGATACCTGGACATCGACATAAAACTGATGCATGTCTCATTTGATTACCCCAGCATATTCCATCCTATTATGATGGTCTAGGGTTAAGGTACTTCCCAGTAGTGGGGTTACTGTCTCTTTCACAGAAAGACTACTAGATGATTGTGAGACAGCCAGAAATGATGGTGGACTTGGCACCAGAATTTGGAATACAGATCCACCAATATTTTTGCTGACATTATAAAATCTGTACAAGACCATTGTGTAAATAAGGGCTTGCACTAAAACGTCTTAAATGTCCCTGACATGCTTCGTGAGCCCCTCTCCCCTCCCTTTCATAGTATTTCAGGAATATTTTTAATGTGGATTATGGAAATGTGCCTCCAATGTAGGGGCACATTTCAGGCATACACATCTGTGAGGGCAATTCTACCATGCCACTTGCTGGAATTACTGCGACTCTGGCTCAGATTTCACTATTTTTGTTAGACCTGGCACCTTGGCGTGGGTCTCCCTTCCACTTTTTGTTACTGTGCCTCATGTTATGTTATGTTATGTTATGTTAAAACGGGTCTTTTATAGCGCACGGCTACTCCTAGGAGTGTCCCGGCGCTTTGGAAAAGAACCCGAAAGAAAAGGGAAGCGGGGCAGATACAGGGTAGATCAGAAAAATCAATGGGTAAAAAGCCAGGTCTTCAACTCCTTCCTGAAAGCCAGTAGATTACTGATTTTCCTGAGGGAGACGGGCAGTGAATTCCAGCAGCGAGGCGCCAGGCATCGGAAGGACCGTCCTCCAATTCTAGCGCGCCTGATGGAAGGGACAGAGGACATAGCCAAAGAGGCTGATCTCAAAGTTCTAGATGGCACGTAAAAAATTATGCGCCTCCTAATATATCTGGCCCCTACATGGTGTAGCGCCTTAAAGGCAAGAGTTAGTACTTTAAAGATAATCCTTTTAGAGACAGGGAGCCAATGGAGCTTTTTAAGCAGCTCTACGGCACTCACTCTTCGCTGAAGGCCGTAAATGGCTCTTGCAGCGGAGTTCTGCACCACCTGAAGGCGCGCCAGTAAAAACTTTGGCAGACCCAGGTAGAGCACATTCGCATAGTCTAAGCGCGAGCCTATCAATGCCAGCACTGTAATCTTTCTATGCTCCAGAGATAGAATTGGTAGAAATTTCCTTAGCATTTTCAAAATGCCGAAGCATTTCCCTGAGAGTTCCTGAATCTGAGGCCCAAAAGAAAGGCCATCATCGATC
This sequence comes from Lissotriton helveticus, assembly GCF_964261635.1. Classification (NCBI taxonomy): domain Eukaryota; kingdom Metazoa; phylum Chordata; class Amphibia; order Caudata; family Salamandridae; genus Lissotriton; species Lissotriton helveticus. The sequence goes on along the minus strand of NC_136068.1, from coordinate 269,024,024 downwards.
TGGAAGCCGAGGTTTTTTGCTTTGGATGAAGCGTCAGCTGGAGGATACATATCCGGAGGCCACCAGGCCTTCCATCTAGGATCAGGAGGGCAGCCAAAGAAAAGCAGTTCCGATTTATCGGAATTACATTTCAGACTGTGCTGTTTAAACCAGTCAAAGACCGCCCCCAGACAGCTTCTGATCCGCATGCCATCAAAGTCAGAATCCTTTGCGCAGGTAAAAAGAAGCTGGGTGTCATCAGCATAGGATACGATCTGGGCACCAAAAGACTCCGCCACCGCCGCCAGAGGGGCCATATAGATATTAAAAAGGGTGGGGCTCAAAATAGAGCCCTGCGGCACCCCCACCTCCAATGGCGGCACAGCAGCGGAGAAAGGTGGCGCCCAGACCGTTTGTCGGCGGCCGGCCAGAAATGACTCAAACCACTTCAACACCGTTCCACGTAGTCCGATCTCCCGGAGTCTTAAAAGGAGGCCGTCATGTGGAACGGTGTCGAAAGCTGCCGACAAGTCCAGTATAACTAATATGGCTTTTCCTCCAGTGTCCAATACTTCCCTGATGGCATCAGTAACTTCGAGAAGAGCGGTCTCTGTGCTCATATTAGCACGGAAACCTGACTGAGTGTCGTGTAGAATATTATTATTCTCGATGAAGTTAGATAGGGAGATATGAACATGCTTCTCCACCACTTTTGCCAGAGCTGGGAGAAGGGAGATCGGCCTATAGTTTGCATGGACCAAAGGGTCCAGATTGGGCTTCTTGATGAGCGGCAGGATCAATGCGTGCTTCCAAGCCGGGGGAACTACTCCTGTGCTTAGGGACATATTAAGCACCGGGTTGAGCAAGGAGTTTAAGGCAGGAGCTACTCTTCCAAGACATTTTGCAGGACACGAATCATGCGGAGAGCCAGACTTCAGCTGGATAAAAAGGTCCACGGAGGTAGAGAGAGACATAGTTGGAAACTCAGAGAGAGAAAGGCCTTCCACGCCTAAGGGAAGACACTGAGAAAGCCTGATCTCAGGAACAGACACCAAACTAGGGGACATAAAAGTGCCTTGAATAGTTTTAATTTTTGTGGCGAAAAAGAGGGCAAGTTGGCAAACCCAGGCTTCAGAATGGGAATGAGCGGGTAGAATCGAGGAGGGGAAATGAAATCCTTAACAATCCGGAATATTTCTTTGCTCATATTCGCCGCATCTTCTATTCTTTTATCAAAGTAGGCTTTTTTCCCAGCCATAATATGGCGGTGATAAAGCCTAGTTAATTCCCTATATTTGAGTTTGTCACTGGGATCATACAGATGACGCCAGGCCCTTTCGGCTTTCTTACACTCTCTCCGCAACTCACCGAGAGAGGGAGTAAACCACGGGGCAGAAGCATGCCTGCTAGCTTCACTGGAAATTACCGTGGGAGCTAGCTCCTCAAATCTGTCAGTGAGCCACCTATGTAACAAGTCCAAATCCTCTTCTAAGCTGCCCGAAAGCTGGCAAGGGTAGAGTGCAGATACCAGCATTTCTGGAGATACCCGGTGAAATGCCCGCGCCATCCCTCTAGAGCCTTCCAACAATCTAGAAGAGGGAGAGGCGATTGGGGGGATAGCAAAATGTATTAAGTAATGATCAGACCATAAGACAGGAATCGGTGGGGACGTGCTGATCACAACTGTAGATAAAACTTGATTGAGAGTGTGCACTTTGATGTGCGTGGGAACAGAGACATAGGGTGCCAGCCCTAAAGGAGCTGTAATGTCCCACAGCTTAACAACCTCGGTATCACTTCCCAACTCCATGTGTAAAATCTCCCAGCAATATACAATGTTCTGATTTTAAACATAATAATGAAAGAACGGCCTGTAGTTCCTCAAAAAAGAGGCCTATGGGTCCCGGAGGCCTATATATTAAAAGCCCCACACAAGTTTGATGGGGAGACAGAGAAAGGGTAAAACCCAAGGACTCACATCCTACAATCTTATCAGTGGGAAGAGTGGCGCAAGAGAAACGCTTGTCGACTATCAGAGCAACCCCACCACCTCTTCCTGTGGCTCTATCCTTCCTAATGATAACATAGTTTTCAGGAATGGCATTCGCTAAGTCAGGGCCCGAGCTTTCCCCCAGCCAGGTCTCAGTTAAAAAAAGGCATACCGGCTTAGACTCCTTCAACAGATTGTAAATATCCAATGAATTCTGACTAAGAGATCTGGTATTAAGCAGGGAGCAAGAATTGTAGGCCGGCATAATTACGGGGGGCGCGAAATGGGAGCCAGCCGGGCGCCATCCACAGCCAGGGCAGCCCGTTTTCCCAAAACGCCTACCCGGGAATACGCAGCGGCAAGTCGCCTCCATGCCCCGACAGGACAGGAGCTCAGCAGAAGTATAGGAGTGCATAATGGCGTGAAGATGAACAAAGACCGCCAAAAGGGGAAAAGGAATGAGCCCTCGTCCGCACCCGTCCACATCCGGGATGCTGACGGGCGCAGACGGGCTTACCTTAGGCGCTCCTTTGGCGCGGGATAGGCGCGCCCGCACAGCGCGTCCGCTGCGCAGAGAGCAACGCCTCTAAACTTATGGACGCGCAGGGGGGAGTGGAAGGAGAGCCGCACTGCTGGTCCGCCGACCATGGCCACTGCTGCTATCCACAGTACTCCGCAGTACCTCGTATGCCGAAAACTACAATAGACATGAAAGAAAAAGAAAGGTTCTCCCCCACGATGCTGTTGCCACCCAGCACGAACGGGGGAAAGACTGGAAAACAAAGTGTCGAGATGAGCGTGAGAGATTGCACCCGGCTATCCGCCTCAGGTACAGAAAACGGAAGAGATTACAGTAGGAAATTAAGAGTCAGAGGGGAAATAGACACAGCCTGTGCCAGCAATTGAGAGGATACTCGGCAGACAGCGGAGCTAGCGCTTAGAATCAGCGCGATGGAACAGGGAGCAGAACTCGAAACACAAGGTAACACGCGCTAGCACTCAGCGCAAACAAACAATTAAAAATGCCCAGCGCGATAGTAATCAGCGCGCAGTGAATATCGAAGAAGAGTTCAGTTTATATTATTTAAAAAGTGCCACAGCACATTAGACCCCAAACCTTTGCCTCAGAGTTCGTTGCAGTATGGTTCAATCAATGTGCTTTGCTGGTGTTAGCTGCTCCAAGCACTGTGCCACTGCCAATCAGTGCCACAGTACAAGTGCTCCCTGTATAAAATGTATCTATTGATTGGATTCCATGATTGGCTCATTTGGTTTACTGTCAGACCCTAGTACAGTGCACCAGGAGTGCCCAGGGCTTGTAACGGCAAATGCTGCTAGTGGGCTTGCAGAACTGGTTGCGCCACCCACAGAAGCAGCCTTGAAAAATGTGTCTAAGGTCTGCCATTGCAGAGCCTACGTGCAGTCTGGTACTGTCATGATGACTGGGAAAGTGCACCCACTTGCCAGTCCCTAAACCTTCCCTTACCTTCATTTCAGACACCCCTATGGTAGGCCCAAGGGCAGGGTGCATAGTGAGTGTAAGGTAGGACAAGCCCTGATGTGTGTGGCATGTCCTAATAGTGAATTACAGCCATTTTCGTTTTTCACTATTGCAAGGCTACCTGTTCTCATAGGCCAGAATAGGCTGTTGGAATTGTTACATTCTATGATCCTAACAGACTCAGGGAACACAGTAGAAATTCGAGTTTGGTGTGCCTGAACTCAGAATAATAAAATACATATTTTAGTAAATTTTATTTTAATGTTCTGTGTTTGCAAATACCACTTCTAGAAAGTTGGTATTTGCTTGCCTAACCATTTCAGCCCGCCTCTGCTATGATGTGTATCTGCTGTCTGGTTTCTGTGAGTGACAGGGCTGGGGAATTCCAGGAGACAGGCTGGGGCAGCCAGGTGGTGAACAGGAAGATTACATCCAGATGGGTGGGAGGAGTGCACCTGGACTCTGAATAAGGCTGTGCTCTGCCACCACAATGCTGGCTCCACCTCCTGTGCAGCGTCTGATGTCTCTGCCCTGCACACTGAAAGGAAAAGCCAGAGTCATGTAAACAAAGTACTCCAGAACCGGGCTGAACTAGGCAAGGGCCCCTTGGCCTGAAAGAACAAAAGAATTGTGGTATAAATATTGGGACCCTGAGCCCAAGAAATCAGATCCTGCTGAAACAAGAAGAACCTCTGCCCGACGAGAATGACCTGGAAAAGCTGTAAGGAGGAGTACTGTCCCTGACCTGGGGGATTGACCTGCAGTGGTTGCCTTGGGAAAAAGACTGGAAAAGACTTTTGCTCAACTTGTGCTTTAAAGATCTCCCAGGGCTTGTGGGTGAGCTTGCCCCCTGAACGAAGTCCCAGGACTAGTGGACTTCCCCCGCCTTAAAGAGAGCTGCTGGAAAACGCTGATTTCCCCCTAATGCTGGAACCCCGATCTGTGTGCTCCTCGGATTCATTCCTTCCGACGAGACGAGCACAAAAGGAGTCCTGCTATTTCAGGCTATTTTGGTTTCACAGACGTACCCGCCCGCCAGACTACCACTTACCTGACGATACCGCCATCACTATTTTACCCGCACTCCGGGTTGGAATTATCACCAGAACTTCGCCCTGAAGAGTCACAGGCACTGACCTGTTGACGAAACAGGTGTCGGCTGGCGCTTGTTTTCCCTATGAACATTTCACATAAAAAATTCTTCAAGAAAACCACCGGTGTCAACAACATTTACTACTAAAGAATTATTGTATTAACTGTTGATTTTAACATGTGTGCCCAGGTTTTTGTCTCCTCGAAGACTCGACTGCTGTGAAGCCCCGTGCCAGGTGTCCGACCCGAACAAAGCGACTCCGCTCCCCCACGAGCCTTAGCTCGCACCGCAAGAGGAGGGCCCCGCACCGCACACCGCCTCACCCTCCCCCTTCGAACCAGCACTGATAGCCGTGCCCCTGCCGCTGGCATTGAAGTTACCAGCGCACTGCAGGGCTGAGTATGGCTCGCATACCTGCAGCGTACTCTCCGCCTCGCACTGCGCTGTCCGGGATTGAAAGGCACCCCGCTCTTAAAGGTATGGCTCGTACGCCGCATCGTAAAGGAAACGTCTCGCAGCCTGTACCGTCCGCCTCACTCTATGTGGCCCCCCGCCCTACGCCTCGCATCAACGACTGCACACGAGCCGGGGCTCGCACCGTAAGGATCGACAACGCTGCTGCATCACCTCCTGTTACCAAGCCTCGTCCGTACCGGACTCATCGAATCAAAGGTACTGTGTACGCCTCGAACCCCCATCCTAATACGCCCCGGATGGAAGCGCCCGTTGCCCGCATTAGACTCTTGTGTTCATTTTCAATTGCAGTACGAGTCGAACCAAGGGACCGAGTCGCACAGAACTGAAAAACTACGCATTCAACAAGAACTCTGCATTGCTAACAGTATTGTGGTTTATTTTTGTCATTATATTGGTCTGGTGCTAAGTCTTAGATAAAAAGCTACTATTTTTTATATAAAAACCTGTGTGGTGTCCATTTGTAGTGTTGTCACTTGATTACTGTGTGTGGTTACAACTGCTTAACTTACATCGCCTCTGAGATAAGCCTTGACTGCTCGCACCACGCAACCTAGAGGGTGAGCAGGGGTTATTTCTAGGGTATAATTCCCTTGCCCTTACTAGAGGAGAGGATCCCTTCTTGTCACAAGTTCATACCTGTGCCAACCAGAGACCCCCAAATCTAACAATTCTATACTGCACTTGGGCAAAGTCACTAAAAGTGAGGCAAACTGGTGAAAAGTGTTGATTTGTTATTTGCTTTTCAGTGCAAAACAATGCTGTAGAGTTGCCTACACGTAACACATAGCAGCACTGGATGTTACTTTGTTCTACTTAGCATTAATCAGGCATTCCTTGGATGGTATATGAGTGTTCCCACGCTACCACCCATAGTTTTTTAGGCTAATCCCTATCCACTAATTTTAGACAGGGGTTTGTGTATAAAATGTATGCCTCATTGAAGCAGGTGCAAAGTAGGAGAATTTATCTTTTCCTCCAACCGTTTCTCCCTTTGCAAGTGTGCTACACTGCGCAGTAGCCCATGTAAAGTGGGAGAAGTTTAAAGTTTGCCTAGGCATAGCATTTTCTACTGGAACCATGCCCCTTCCATTATAAAACCTATCTAAGACATCCCTCACACACCTTTGCACTTTGCACCTATGGTGCAAAGGTGTGTACGTGGCGCAAGGCCTGTCAAAGTGTGCACTTCCTCTTGGGAAGAGAGTAGCAGTACCATATATTAGTAGGGATGCTGCTGTTCTAATGTCTTCTGCTCACACAAAGCAACAAAATAACTTGCATGGCTGTTCTGTGTTGATTTCAAAGAAGCAGCTCCCACCGCATGAGTGATAGTAATTTGAGGGAAAAACAGAGCTGCTGCCCAGTGGCAAACCTTAAAACTGAGAGACCATCCTCGGCGAGTATCGCAGAGATGTTTCCTCTGCCACACTGCCGAATAGATGGACCAACTCTATTGCTTGAATCAGTACCTCAGCCTCTAGGATTCAAAACTAGTGCCAAACCCAGTGGATCGTTGCAGAACACCAAATCAACAATGAATATCCCACACATTTTCAAATAATATGCTTTAATGGAAGCAGATCTATAAACTAGTCTCTGGTGCTTTCGAAAACCAATCTGTAATGACTGGCATTTCTCTAATCCAGGCAGGGGATTGTAAATAGAGCTATGACTTTGTAGGCTCTGAAAGTTACCAAGCAAGTGGTTCTTCAAATTCTATCCTTATTAAAATGTGGGCAGGTAGATCATTCCGATTTTTTTCTGTGCTCAATATGCTTAAATCTTGTAAGAAGTATAGGTATTTGGCAATTTTGTCCTGGACAGTATGCCTTTGTATTCACAAGTCACATGAAATATCAACTGTTAGATCTGGGGGTCTCTAGTTGGCAATGGTATTCACTTTTGTCCAAACAGGGACCCATACTTCTAAGTTAGGATAAGGGGATTACACTCCTTAATAACCCCTGCTCACCCCCTTGGTAGCTTGGCACGAGCAGACAGGCCTATCTCAGAGGCAGTGTGTTAAGCATTTGTGAATATACACAGTAATACAGTGAAAACACTACATATGGACACAACATAGGTTTTATAAAAATAAGTATTCTTTATATAGACTTAACACAAGAGCACAAACGAAAAAAATCCGCAATACTACACTTAAAATTACTTTGTCAAGGATGTCCGTCCTCAGGATCGGTTTGATGCTTAGTATGGTCCACCCCTAGATCTAACCAATGCCTGGATAGCCGTAATGGCACAGGACATTGGAAGGATCAAGTGAGGGAAAAGGAGGAGGTGGGGAAGGAAAGGAAGGGGACAGCGGGGAGGGAGATCTGAAATACACAAAGAAATAAACACATGTAAATACACTATACCCTTTCTTTACATTTAGCAACTGTCTTGCACAATTTTGTATGAACCCTGTTGGCGCTAAATACCTGTAAATAAAAATACGAACACTGGGGATAGGTAGTAGTGCTTTTCAGTGTAGAGGACCGTTGTGGTTCATAACTGCATGAATACAAACTAAACATATATATATATATAATATATATACTCAATCCACAGGTACACAAAGAAACAATGGGCAAGGAGCCAGGTTATGATGAACCCTCGAACATACTAATGTCTAGACTCCTTAGCGAATCACAGGGGTAGAGTGTAGACCTCTACCACTCATTGGGGAATCGCTGTTAACAAAGGGAGCCAGAGACATAAAGATTAATGCACCATAAACCATCATACACATACTTCACTGGCCATACATCCAAATCAAAAATAATGAGGAGAAGGAGATAAGTTACTGAGTGGCCTTATAGTAAGCAGATATTGCCACCGTAGCTATGGCTCCATAGTAGAACGTGGCCCCAGAGTTATTCTCATGCACTCTGCTCCACATAATAAATCCTTGTAGGCAGTGCACAAAAGGTAATCCAAATGAAAAGTAAAGATGGGGGAAAACCCAGTGGACTTCAAGCAATCCACTCCCCATCGGCCGACAATACCGACCGGGCCAAGATCCGATTTGCCAAAACAAACAATAGTTCAATCCTAAAGCACAAGCGTGCCCGGCAAACTTTTTGCCGATGCACTGGAAATACTCAAATCAGCGTCCTAGTTGATACTCAAAGAAACTGGTGCTACGCACCCTTACCGCCACAGAATGAAGAACAGGAACACCAAGCAGGCATGACGGGACTGGAGAAAGAATCCCCGACGCCGCACCCGGTCATTGCTTCCCTGTTATGATCCTCTCGCGATGTCTCACGTGACTCGTGAAGGATCATGGGATATGTAGTTCTGCTCCTCTCCCACTCGGGAATTGTAGTTTTTAGCAGCGCGATCGTGACATACTTAAAGATGATTAAAGTTGCTTAGTTCAAGTTGATGATAAATGCGACAAAGTTCTCAACAAAGTACCTGGATGCGTAACGCAAAGTAAACAAAAGGCTTGCAAAAGGGGAGTTGCGTTGGTTCCGTGATCCGGGGTAGATGATGCGCCGGGCCTCGATGCTTGCGCAGAGTAGGGGATGCGTCGTGATCCTTACCGGTGAGGAGGTGATGTGTAGATTCTCGGCCTGCGGGCCCGTTGCGGTGCGCAAGATGGCGCCTTGATGCGAGGCGATGATCCGGTTGCAGTGCGAGAAGATGGCGCCCTTGATGCGGTGATGCGATGATGATGCGTAGACGCCCTGGCAGCCTTGCGATGACTCTGTACTTTGGAGCAGCGACAGGCCCGGCGACATGCTTCTCCGGTGATGCGATGGCGATTCTCTCAAGGGCGTCACTCTTCTCCGGTGATGCGACAGCAGGCAGCTTCAATGGCCACACGCTTCCAGGGAGATGCGGCAAAGGCTCACTTCGCCAGGTATGCGACGATTTCAGCTGCAGCGGGAACATGCTTTCACTTGTTGCGTCGTGCTTCCAGCTCCCAGTGACACGCAAATGTGTGGAGTTACAAATTCCCAGCAAGGAAATTCAGAGGGGAGCTGGAGGGGAAGTCTTTTGTCCTTGAGACTTCAGCAGGAGGCAAGCACAGTTCAAGCCCTTGGAGAAAATTCTGAAAATGATGAAAGTCCTTAAAACGTTCCTTCTCCTTTCCTTGGCAATGAAGCAACCACTGCAGGCCAACCCAGCAAACAGCACACTGGCAGAGGGGCAGTCAACCTCCTGCAGCTTCCTTGGTTCTTCTCCTTGGCAAAAGGTTTCTTGTTCCAGAAGTGATCTAATTTCTTGGGATCAGGGTCCCAATATTTATACCCCAAGATCCTTTGTTTTCTGAAGGCAGAGAGGCCTCTGCCTAGTCCAAACCAGTTCCTGAGCACTTTGTTTACATGACTCTCTTCTTCCTTTCACTGTGCAGGGCAGAGACATCAGCCGCCCCACAGGAGGTGGAGCCAGCACAGGGGAGGGAAGATACAGCTCTGGAGCACTTTGTTGACAAGATTCCTTCTCTCCTTTCACAGTGCAGGGCAGAGACATCAGACAAGCCACTGGAGGTGGAGCCAGCATTGTAGAGGGAAGGCCCAGCCCTATTCAGGTCCCAGGTGCAACTCCTCCCTCCCATCTAGATGCAGATCTCTCTATTCACCACTGAGCTGCCCCAGCCTGTCTCCTGGAATCCCCCAGCCCTGTCACTCACAAACCCAGACAAGGAATACACAATCTAGCTGAGGCACGCCTGGACAGTTAGGCAAGAAAATACGTACTTTCTAAAAGTGGTATTTTCAAACACAGAATATTAAAACCAACTTTACTAAAAGATGTATTTTATCATTCTGAGTTTAGGCATATTAAATTCGAATTCCTACCATGTTCCCTGAGTCAGTTAGGATTATAAGAATGTAATAATCTAACGGCCCATTTGCCCTATGGAGAACAGGTAGCCTTCAATTGTGAAAAACGGAAATGGCTGTAATTCACTATTAGGTCATGCTACACACATCAGAGCATGTCCTACCTTATACTTACAATGCACCCTGCCATTGGGTCTACCATAGGGGTGTCTAATATTTGGCAAAGGGAAGGTTTAGAGACTGGCAAGTGGGTGTACTTGGCCAAGTCGACATAGCAGTGCTAGACTGCACACAGGCCTTGCAATGGCAGGCCTGAGACACACTTTACAAGCTGCTTCTGGGGGTGGCACAACCAGTGCTGCAAGCCCGCCAGCACCATTCGATTTACAAGCCCTGGGCACACATGGTGCACTGTACTAGGGGCTGACAGGTAAATCAAATAACCTAATCATGGAATTACCAATTAGTATATCAATTTAACATAGGGAGCACTTGCACTGTGGCACTGATTAGCAGTGGCACAGTGCTCAAAGTATAAAACCAGCAAAAACATATCAAAACAGAGGAGGCAATCCGTCAAAATGGCAGGGAGACTCACGCCAATGATGACAGGTCTAACATCAACTCAATGTTTTGTTCACACAGTTTCTAAAGTCAAATGTGAACAAAGTACATACATGTGCGCACACACCTGGTTTCACATGTTCCACAAGACATTTTCTGTTTGAACCATGTTGTTCATGAGCAAACATTTTGCAAAGAACAGATGTACATCACAATCATTATATGACTTACACAAAACCCAAAAATCGATCTGTATGTGCGATTACACACTCAATAAAAAGATACCGGCTCAAGGTGCTGTTCCTATAGTTTCTAATTTATCATAGTTAATTGTGCCAGTGCAATACATATTGTCTCAGCTTACATCCAATTTCGCACTTCTTACGAGAGATTTAACATTTTACGTGGTAATTAATGTTCTATGCTGCCATTGGCTATTTACCCATTAAGAACAAACACTATAGCAAGATTTCAACTCATCCATTGTGCAGAAATTGGCAATGTGTTGTTGTTGGCACCCACTTTCAATTGATAAGACTTATTATTGTACTCTAGAAGGTTGAATGGATCACTAGTCCGTGATAGATGTCTCATGTCACACTTTTGACTCTGGCATCAGAGTTACCCAAGCTAGTGATTTTATAAAGTTTACCAAACCATTTTCAAAAGTTGAGTATCCTGAGCAGGCCAAGGAAACTAGAATACATTTACAGTGACTGATAATCCATTCAGCTGCAGATTTAATCACTGAACAGAAAGGATGTGTATGAAAGGCATTTTGGTTCTTAACAATCCTTGGTCAGAGAACACATACACTGCCTTCATTTTCAGTGATTCTTATTGCCCCAGAAGCAGAATGGCAGGAAGCCAGGGATGGGTCACGCATATCTGTTTTATGTAGATGGGGATACTAATAAATGATGCAGAAAGTCTGAATACTATTAAGGAGAGGTTACCACTAACTGAGCTGAAGTGCAATGTGGAATATATTGTATCACTGATCAGAGGAATGAGTGAGTGGATTGGATGTGCGTCTCTTCTTTTGACTCTGCTCGCCCGGGGCATAAAATCCTTAGAGGGAATCTTCACCTCCATCATCCTAAGGAGACATGACCACTTGCTGATAATGCAGAAAACTGGGCATTGCACTTCTGTGTGTAGTGCGTTGATTAACCTGTTGGAGATTCTAGTGTCTATGCAAATTAAAAAAATAGACTGACACAGCCCATGCGTGGGTGATGGCTATGTTTATCAATGCATGTGCCACCCTATCTATCATGACTTTAAAATATAATCACTATATAAAAAAAAAATGAAACTGTTCATCTAGGGTATTGAAATGGGGATGTCAATAAGGGTGAAACACGATAAGTGGACCACAGTAGACTTTGAGATGAATGATTAAATTATAGTAAGAGCTTGAAGTGGATGGAAGTGAAAGGAGTAGGGCATAAATGATGAGATGCTGATTATGGAGACCTACAAGGGCAAGACAATGTCAGCAGACAGAAGGACTCAGGCAGAAAGAGGATTACAATGAAGCGGTTTAATATCTGCAGGTACATGTTATCATATTGTTACAGTTGTTCCCTTTTCCAGTAAGTTAGTGAAAGTTCATGAATTGTCGATGGTTAAGGGGTGTGCAGAATTGACGTTCCGCGAATGAAGTTACGTGAAATTGACAGTGTTCACTTTGAAATATGTTGATTTCACAGTCTCTAGCGCATAGTTTTTGACTTTCAGTTGAGTTTTAGGTCTGTCTTCACCCATCGTTGTGTTTGGTTGTGTGATTAATTTCCTCCTCCGCCACCATCTTGCATACCATTGTGATCTTAGGTCCTTCCTGAAATGGCACCCAGCCTTCAGCCCCTTCTTTTTAAAGCCAGTCATAATGCAGGAATCATGTGTGTGATCCCAAATATTTCCCTGTATATTCCAAAAGTGCTGTCATTAAATTGGTCCCCATGCAGTTCAAGCCACCCTCTTACCACCTAGAGAAGCTCAGATGCCCCAGTGCTCTGTCACACGTGTGCAGGTCCTATAAGTGTGATGAATATGGGTGCAAAGATAAGAGGTTTTGAGTGAGGGTTAAAATTAAGGAGGAGGCCAGGGTGAGGGTGCGGTTTGAGATGTAGGATTGCGTTTAAAGAAATTGCCTATGGTTTCTTGATTATGGGATTTTTTTAGATTCAATGTGTCACACATTGCAGTAAATATAAATGATTTGAATTGTGATACTAAATGTGAAAAAGGACTTTATTATTCTATGTCATGATACTTTACCAATAGGAGGGAGCAGGGGCGGACCGCTGTAGTGGGCACTGGGCGATTCAGGTGGGCAGCCAGAGTGGGGGCCAGTTTAGGGCCCCTGTGGGGCCGTTTTTGTTACCGGGGACCGACATTATCGGCCCCCTGTAACAAAATCGACTGAAACCGGTTCTAGCAAACAATTTGGCCTGCATCCTCTACCCCTCCTTCCCCCAACGGTGGGGGGGGGGGGGGAGAGGGGGCGAGCAGTTTGCCACGGCCGGTTTCGGTTCTCAGTCCAGCCCTGCTAGAGAGAACAATCTACTACCAATATTGTTTTCCTCCAAGCTCAGTCATAGTATCTAGAGCTTAGTTTGTTCGGTAACTTAAGAGCCTCATGATTTCTTTTATGTGGGTAGGAAGTTTTTAATGAGCAGAAATAATTTTGTAACAAATTTAGGAGGGGGTTCTCACTTCACAACTTTGTTGCTTTAAGGCACAGTCTTATTATTGAGACAAAGAGTTATTATTTTGCTGAATATTTCCGGTGAACAAGACTGTGAAACAAGGCATGGTCCTATTCGTGGTTAATTTTACAGGAGTCTTAAAGGCTGATGAGACGTGCACGATAGGAGTGAGATTTGCTTGCCATTACAGCATAGGCCTTGCCTGCCTCTAGAATTTCTCAATGAATTTCTGGAGAAGGACTGAGATGATTTGATGAGATCGTGTCCAATACAACTCTAATTACAAAAAAAAATTCACATCAAGTAAGCTATTTGCGCCACTTAACCTCAGAGTAGATGTGCAAGTTAGTTTGACAATGATGGCCTTAATAGTTTATCTATATGATTTTTTTTAGAGTGGAGTCTAGTGATAACATTTGCTCTTCTATTAATTATTTGTCTAACCTTTTTGGATTGTGTTATATTATTTCTTACACCACTCATCACTTCCTGCAGGGTTCATCTACTCGGCCAAGCAACCAGATGGTGACAACTGTACAACACGAAGCTGCGGTACCGCTGTGAAAATAGGCTGTGTCCAGGAGCAGTCACAGGTCACCAATTTTAGGGGCAAGTCACGTCACTATTTTTATTTTTTATTTTTACTAACCATTTATAAAGCACCTGGTTACACCCAATCGTGGGTCGCTGCGCTAGGATTAAAGCCCCCTAAAAATGAAGAGGAAAGAAAAGGAGAACTATGCCTCAGCTAGAGAGAGCAGGAGCACTGAATGAAAGCATTAGACCAAGGGCCTCATTTATGAAAATGTACGCATCACTGCGACTAAAACAGCGATGCGTCACTTTTCATTGCGCCCTCCTTGCGACACCAATGATGCATCATATTTACAGTATGACGAATCATGGCCCGAGGAGTTACAGATACATCAGTATTTCTGAATTATCTGTAGGCGGAAAAATGATGCATTGCTGGAGTGTGTCACAAAAGTGACGCAGCTCCAGCAATGGGTCATTACACATTGGCTAGTCCCATGTTAAATGATGTTAAATGTGCCTGCATCAGTCTTACGTCTGCCGTAAGGCAGGTGTAAGATATTGACGCATTTGCATCCTAGAAGTGGCGCAAAGTTGTGTAGCAAAATCTCATAGATTTCACAGCGTCACATGTACAACCCTTTCTTGCGTATGAACGCTCGTCTCCCTGACTGCTGGGCTGGCAGGGATTTGTGCTGCTAGGATGAGGAGCTTCCTGGACTTCCAGGTCATGTGGTGGGCTGAGTGTCTCCAGGGACTGACTGGGAGATGCGCATTCAGGCCTCCAAGGGAGACAATGACCTGGGCATGAGTGGTGGTGAGTGCTTCCTGGATGGACTGCCTTCCACATATGACGTGCTAGAGACACCGGCACGCCGGCTCTGAGTGCACGCCTATGCATCCCATGCTCAGCATATTCCAGATGGTGAGGGAGGAACGCTGGCAGCTGTTGGTCTGGGGGTAAGTTCTGCATAGCGTTTTGCCTTCATGACTTGCTTGGGGGTCTGCCCCTGCTGTGGAGACCCTTTCGCTGGCTGATTCGTACTTTTTGCCTACTGTGAGGGGGTTGTTTTGTCTCCTCCTTCCTGGCTGCTTTTTAGTGTCAGTTTTGCTGTTCCCTTTTGTGAGGGTGCGTATACCCATGGGGTACTGTGGCCATGGGGAGTACGATTCTGTTGATTGTCTCCTGCTTCAGGGCCGGTTTGGCTCTACTGCTGCGGTGATCGGAAACATTGTAGATGGCGCTGTTACATGCACTGGTTGGGCGGGGGTGGATTGGGCTTCTCCAGTTCTGTCTTGCCCTGAACTCCCCGGTCAGTGGGTTTTCGATGGTCTCCATCTGTCCTCAGTTGGGTGGTGATGCTGGGTGGTGTCTGGGGTGTTTGGTTTGTATTCCCAGGCACCCCTGCTATCATTATGGTTGTTCTGTGGTCTCAGGGTTGTTGCTCTCCAAAGAAGAGATGTTGATGCTGGCCTTGGTTTCTATGTCCTTCATGGTTTCTGGGTTATGGCTGGTTCTGGGTGCTCTGTTCTGCAGCACTATATTTTTTGTGACGATACAGTAGCTCTGCTGGTTGTGCTTCTGCTGCAGAGAGTTGGTTTTAGTTTGGTGTGTGCTCGCCTACCTATAATGCTCGTTCATGGTCCTGCTGTGACGTGTGCCACTTCTGTGGTTGAGAGCATCCTATATTGTTTGCTTTTGTGGGTGGATTGGTGTGGCCCCTGCGCAGGAATGTAATACTTCTTCAGGTGGCATTCCTGGAGATTGTGGGGGTTCCCTGCTTTGTGGCTGGTGGCCTGGGTGC
The DNA here is from genome assembly GCF_964261635.1 of Lissotriton helveticus. NCBI lineage: Eukaryota > Metazoa > Chordata > Amphibia > Caudata > Salamandridae > Lissotriton > Lissotriton helveticus. The sequence goes on along the minus strand of NC_136068.1, from coordinate 269,008,571 downwards.
AGTAGCGTTCCTTTAGCCTCTGCAGCTCCGTACACTGGCCTGTGAGCTCCTGACTGAGCCCAGGGGGGCCCTCCTTTTTGTTGCAGGGGGTCCTTAGGTTTCGGGTATCTTTTTTGGGGGGCAGTTGGGTAATTGTGACTCTCTTTCCTCCTCTTTTTGACAGCAGAGTCAGGTTGAAATTTGTCCCTGGCTTCCATTTCTGCTGTATTTTTCCTCTATAGGCTTGTTTTGTCCCTAGTCATTGAATGTCTTTGGGACTCATGGGCAGCACTTCCAGCTTTCATTCCCTGATTTCTCGTTGGTCCCAGTCCTACATTCGGGGGAGGGGGGGTGGGGTTGGACAGTGACAGTGGGTCCTGTATCAGGTCTCGCTTGGATGTTTTTTTAATTTACCTGTTGGGCCTGTATCCTCTGCTAGGGTTTCACCTCTCCGGGTTTTTGAAATTTCGGAGAAGTTGGGTTATTGCCTGCCGTGTTATGGAGTGTGTTTCTCCTGGATGGAGAATGTTTGGGGGCAGGTAATTGGGGCTCCTGTTTCCCAGGGTTTTCAGGCTGTGGATAGGTTGGTTTGTGTGGCCTCTTTGCTCCCTCCCCTGTTGAGTTTACTTTGGTGGTGGTGATAAGCATGTTGCGGTGGCTTCTTCCCATACCAGTTTGGGTCTGTTTTTTTTTGCTTCAGCTGGGGATGTCTGGATTCCTGCGGATATGCTTGCCGGGGTGGGTTGCCTGGGGGATGGGAGTCGTCAGTCATTTTTTTCTTGATAGCAGGTCACCTTCTTGGGATGTTCCGTATTTCTTTCTTCTTCTTGGGTCTGCCACTGGTTTGAGATGTCCATCCTGGCACCCAGATTCTATTTTTCGGGTTGGCTAAACACTGTAATTTTGGTGCAGCTGGTGACCTTCAGGGTTTGGTCCCTGACTTTGGGGGCTTCAGGTGTGAGGCCTCTGGTTTTGTTCCCCGGTTCTCCTGGCAGCGGGGTTCTGCTTGCCTGATGAGGCTTTTTACATCCATCTTGACTGTGCTGAGATAGCCTGCTTCACCTGACCTCGCTCAAGCAGACAGTCATTTGGTCTGTGTTGAGTTGGGGTGGATCATGGTTGGTAGTGGTCTGTGTGTCTCTTTGAGGTGGTTTTTGGGTGCTTGCCATTCGGCAACTGGTCCCAAGATTCCCAGATGGCGCGTCTTCCTGTTTTTTTTGGGGTTGTGGCCAGGGTCTCGCTGGGGATCCTGTTCTGTACATTGTTCCCCTTGCTCCTCTTCCTTCACACCTCAGCCCCACTCAGCCCCACTAAGCCTTATTCTACCATGGTTTCATGTTTTTTCCATGGTCAGGTTCTGAGGGGGTTGGGTCCGGTGGGGCTGTTCGGCCCTCAGGGTTGTATTTTGCCGGGTCCCATTGTTGGGATCTGTGGTCAGCCTATACTTTCTGGTTGGTTGGGGGTTGGGGTTCATGGGAGCACTGGATGGTGTTGTTTCCCTTGCCAAGGAGCGATTTACTGGGAGGTCTTGACATCCTGCATTTTTGGCTGGGTGTTGTTACTCGGGCTGCTAGCATCTTTGGGCTCTGCTGTCTTTTGGTTTTGGCTGTGGTGGGGTCCATTGCTGGCTGATGGGCAGTGGGGGCTTATCCTTTCATGTGGCCATCGACGGCTCAAGTCACATGTGGTTCTCTTTGTGAGGAATCATGAGTTGAATGTTGGTCTTGGATATTTCCTATCAAGGGATTCCTCTCACTCTGGTTGCTTCCCACCTTGTGGTGCAGGTTTCTCGGCAAAAGCTGTCTAGTAGATTTTGACTTTCCTTGTCCTTCGCTGGTCCTGCCTTTTGTCTGGAGGCTCTCCTTCCTATGGTCTGTTTTTGACTGCTTGGGGCCTGTTGTTCTGGGTGGCCCCGTACTTCTGAGTCTCCTGTTCATGGTTATCGGGGTTCTTTTGTTCTTTTGTTGCTGTAGGCTATGTTATTATCTGTGGTCTCTACTTCTTTCTATCCATGGTTAGTCTATTGGTGGGAAAGTATGGGACTGGGGTTGTGGTGCTATGGGTTTTTTTCACCCTGAGGCCAACAGTAACCATAAGGAAATAAGGCACAGAACAACGTAGAGTCTGGACTTGATTGAATAAGCGCAGACATAGAGTTTTAGACTAGTACTTCAAAGTGCACAGTATCGAGGATCCAAACACAATAGGTCCCGTTAATATATAAAAGACTGTAGGACAGAGGAGTCTCTCACTTCTTGATTTGTTTATGTATTATGTTTAACATTATATCAAATGTGTAGTGGTTCATTGATTTTTTTCACGATTAAACTTTGTCTCCAAAACACCAGATGAATTGTTTGTGCATTATGTAAATATTGTAATGTTTGTCTCCACAGTTCATTGTGAATATCAAAAAGAATATTGAGGTGTATGTTTTAATTCAAAGCAAGGGAAAAACTCTATAAATATGCAAAAGATTTTCAATTGATGTAGCTCAGAGTTAATAAAAATGACTTCTGAGGTTAAAAGACTAATGCTTTATTTGTGTTGAGAGAGGTATTTTTTTCTATTATAAGCCTGGGTTTTCTCAGCACTTCACTGTTGCTCTCCTTTCTGGCTGTTGGTACTTCCCCTATCCTGTTCTTGGGGTTGCATAGAGGTCATATCCACCTTGGTGGGGTTTCTACAGTTTTTCCAGTTGTTCCAATATGGCTGTTGCTGGTCTGTGTTGATGCTTTCTTGTTTGCGGGTCCTGGAGTTTGCTCTCAGGGCCTGTGTGTACCCGTGGGGTCCCTGGCTGTGGTGGCGGTCTTGGGGTAAGGGTTGCTGTCTGGTTTTTTTCTCGCCTGCGTTCAGGTATGGCCTCTGTTTCCTTCCTGACCCAGCCTCTGCTGTTCGGAGGTCTCCGGTTTGGACCTATATTTTGCCAGGGGCTCCTGATTTTATATTTTGTGCCCTTTTCCTTCGGTCTGGGGCGTCAGTGTCTTGTTACCAGGGTGCCTCTGCCTGCTAGGTTGGTGCTTCTGGGTCAGCTGGGGTGGTTCTGGGGTCTTTGTTGGCCTGAGGGCGGGCTTGCTGGCTTCTGTTGGTCGTCTTTGAAGTGTCCAGTGCAGTACTGCGTGCGATCAAGCAGAATTCTCTTTTCTTTGTGTAGGCATGTCGCTTTGGACTGGGTTCACCCAGAGAGGGGTGCCTGAGCCTTGGAATGCATGTCTTCCTTTGGGCTGCCTTGCTTTTTGTTTTTTTCTGTTAGATTTTTCTCCTGGCATGGAGAGAGGAGGTGGGGTGAGGGCTTCATCTGTGTCCCTTGGGGCATGCCAGTTTTTGGTCTACTTGCTCTCTGGCTGGGCTACTCTTTCGTTGGGAGTGCTGGGAGCTTGTGTGGGCCTCTTTCTATGCTGTTTTTTCTTTGGTTGGCTGTCCTTTCAGCCTCTTGTTGTGGGGCCTCCTCCTCTTCCTATGTTGGGCAGATCATGCCGTCATGGGCGGTTAGGGCACTCCTGATTTGTTTTTTTAACTATTCTGGTGCATTGTGGTAAATAAATAAATAATACCTCTCTTTTTGACTAGACGTATATCATAACAGATAGCTCAATAAATAAGAGTCAAGATTCGAGGTAGTAGGAGTTCTGCAGGTTTATTACAGCATAAGGACAGGAACAGGACAACCTGCATAGGAATAGGATGACAGGGCCCAGCAGCTGCTGGGGCTCGATCTGGGATGAGCGCGCTAACCTTTAATAACAATACATGAGCATATATACATAACGCAAACACATAGCATTACATTGCAGTAGGCGTAGCAGTGGGTGGAGCAGAAGGCGTGACGCGTAGCAGTCGCGAAAGATAAGGGCGAAAGTAGGTGTAACTGGGCGTATACATAGACATGTGATGCAAACGTAACAGGATATGTCATGAATGGGCGGAAACATAGGAGGGGGCTACCTAAGGAGCCGGGACCTCTAACCTGATGGTGCGCGCAAACTGGTAATGACGTGTTACGAGGAGAAGCTGGGGGCTATGAACTCTGTGTTAGGAGCAGAGACTGAAGTCTGGAGGGTCGGGGCGACATGTACCTAAACAGTATCTAGTATCTGATGTTTAGAGAACATGTTGATATAAACTATAAGTCAGGAGAGGAAAGGCTAACTTGATTCTAAGACTGGACCATGTATTATTCTACATGTAAGTAAGTGAAGGGTCGAGGATACAGGTGGGGGCTGTATCGCTCCTCAGCGAGGCTTCAGGAGACAGGAGCTGAATCTGGTGTCCAGGCCCTTTTGAGGCCTAAAAGCGGGGACTTTATAATGGAATAACGTGCACACTGAGAAACGTGGCAACGTAGCTTTACATAGGCCTGATATTCGTAGTATTCGTAGTATTCACGAGGACTAGAAACTGGCATACTAGAGGTGGACACAACTGTAATTGCGTCATTAATCGGACATGGGGAATGACATATGCATATTGGTCATGCACACATAACATATGATGGATGACACGTAGAGACACAGAACATGGCAAAATTTACTTTTCCACATTCCCTCCTTGTCACTACGTTTCCATCAGGAAACATCAATATTCATGATACCATCTATCATTTCATACAGTACCATGTGTTCATCTCTAATTGTCTTGGAACGGGATTTAGAACGGGGCTTGGGACTAGGAATACAAGTGGTAGCACACATGCCGCAAATCGCAGGGCCACATTGTATACAGAGGCAGCAGCTGAATATGATCGCTACTGCGATACCTAGAAAGGACAGGACTTTCCATCCCCAGGCGGAAATTATATTCCAGAACCAACCGGACCATGTCCAGGTGCCTGGATCCTGGTGTAATAGATGGGCAATTTTATGAAGTCTGGTTATAGCTGTATAAACAGACGGCGCGTTATTTGGAATGAAAATGCAACAACTGGATCCGATGACTCTACAGGCCCCGCCCCTATCGGCCAGTATGACGTCAAGGACGAGACGATTCTGGAGCACAACAATTCTCATAAAGGATTGCTCTTCGGTTAAGTTACCTAGAGCGGAGGCAGTCTCATCTACTACAGCTTCAAGGGTTCTTGTTAACCTACGGATTAGCTTACTATTTACAACTGTACCTAAATAAGGGAACACACCTTTATCAATATCAATGAATTGCTCTGCAGCAGTTTCAGTATAATCGACAATCGGGAGGTTTCTCTTGTGTCTAGTATGTACTAGGAAGGAATTCCTATGGTAGTCAGGTGGGGCTAGGAAAACAGGTGGCAGTAGGAAGGCAATGTAACAGGTTCCCTCCCAATCGAGGGGCAGACGAACATATGCAGTTTGACCACAAACAAAATAAGAATGACGTGAAGCTTTAAAAATAGATTTCCCACTGTCACTATACTGGATAATAGTAGTACAATCACTATGTCCTACGTGTACAGAACCATTATTTCGGACACATAATTCGCCTTTGACTGGTAATACTGAAATAGCAGGTGAGTCTGGAGTAGTATCAGACTGAACATTCAGGACCATAAAATTCGACGAATAATTACCAAATTGTACACTTCATTTTCTAGATCTAAACCTGTTCTGTGGGGGAGACCTTGCTTGTCTGGGAAACATGTACTGTTAAGAAAAGACATATCTGTTGAGGATGACGTTAACGTGGACCATGCTCCACACGAACCATTATGTGAAAAAGGATAAGGAAAGAGTGGCAGAACTCCCTTCGGTGTCTGGAAAGGGGGGAGTCGACCACACACCCAACAATTAGTGGCATTGCTGGTCTGGTGTGAGTAATGTAACATGCGGATAAATGTATTGTTACGCATAGCGAGGCGGTATGAATATTCGTGAGGAGGCAGATCACTAAACGTGTGCTCTACTGTAACATTAGAAGGCTTATTTACATGAGGGACTGGAAAACACAGGAAAAATGCGTAACTAGTGCAGGAAATCATTATGCTGAGAAATAATATGAAACTTAGAAAAACGATACATCGGTTTGAGTTTTGACTGACTCTCTCACTATGGGGGTCTATTTTATACATGTCAGAAACAGTCTAACCGTTTCACCTAGGGGAGGACTTAGACAATCAAACTGACTGACTTATTTTACTAGACCGGAGTTTCTGTTTATACTCCTGCTGCGGAGTTTTCTCTAACAGGGGAGGGGTTGTGTCAATGTCATTTGCGGGACAGTCCTTAGGAACAATGTTTTGACAAGTCTTGATATCCTGGGAAATGTTTTTAGAGACCGGCTTTAATCCGTAGAATTTCTTGACGTGCGAAAGATGCACCCAGCCGCGGCGTCCTTCCAATTTCACAGCTGTACGGGTGGTGAGGAGGACCTGACGGGGCTCCTTCCAACGTGGCTCCAGCGGACTTGATCTGTCAAAGTTCCGGACGAGCACCATCGAACCTGGAACGATCTCATGCGGTGCCACCTCGGTATTGTCTGGAAATGCGGCGGCAACCTGTGAACGACATGAGTTGAGGGCAGACATCAAGGAAGCTAGGTAATCTGTCAGCATATTACATGAAACATCAGTAATACTTCGGGGTCTAGGAGTACCCCACATGTTAGGGGGCCGGCCGAATACGACCTCATACGGGGACAGACCTGATCTGGAATGTGCGACCATGCGCATATAAAACAAAGCAACTGGCAGAGCTACTAGCCAGTCCACACCCTTATCTTTACATATTTTGGCAATTCGGATTTTCAGAGTCTGATTATGTCTCTCGACTAGACCGGCTGCTTCAGGATGGCGTACACAATGAAACTTCCACTGGTACCCTAACAACAGGGAAACGTGCTTCATCAACTCAGATGAGAATGGCTGACCGTTATCAGAATATACGACTCTAGGGAGTCCATATCGAGGGAAAAACTCACGAACCAACTGCTTGGCAGTGGTCGCGGCTGTGTAATCGGGGACTGGATATGCTTCTGTCCACCTGGACAAAGCGCATACAACTACAAGGACATACTTGAAACCTCGACATCGCTCCATCTGAATATAATCCATCTGGAGGACCTCAAAAGGGTGGTCAGGAGGCTGGAATCCCCCTTGTTCCACCGGGACACTTCTACCTGGATTAAACTGACAGCATATCATACAGGTACGGACTTTCTGCTTGGCTGCAGCTCGTAAATGCTTGTTGAACCAAATGTTCTGGATACTGTCTAACATTGCTTTTTCTCCTAAATGTGCTGGACTATGTGCGGTATTAATGATGACTTGAACCATAGAGTCGGGGAGAAACCATGCGGTCCTACCCTTTGTTAACCATCCTTGATCTGTCTGGACCCCTCCTTGTTCAGACCATTTCTTGATTTCATCGGGAGTAGCATGTAATTGGATATCTATGACATCTTGAGTAGGGTCCTTAACGGTCATACATGTAGTCAGATCTGGTGTGTGTGTCATGTTAACTGGACTGTCTGGAGTCTGTGCTGTAAGCTTGGCTGTGCGATCTGCTTGATCATTACCTTGAGAAATAATGTCAGTGACTTTCGTATGTGCTTTGCATTTCATGATAGCGATAGATGTCGGTAAGTGTATTGCATCTAACAGAGCTTGGATAAGGAAACCATGCTGAATCTTGGTTCCATGAGAAGTCATGAAACCTCTCTCCTGCCAGAGCACTCCAAAGTCGTGTACAACTCCAAATGCGTAACGTGAATCTGTGTAAACATTAACTTTCAGGTTCTTGGCGTGTATACAGGCTTGTGTCAGAGCAACTAGCTCTGCTGCTTGAGCGGACAGGGTATCAATACGGTGTGTCTCAATAACTTCGGTGTCAGTAGTCACTGCATACGCGGCTACTAGTTCTCCTGTACTAGTCCTCATACATGAACCATCCACATAAAGTGTCAGGTCAGGGTCTGGTAATGGAATATCTGTCAGATCTTGTCTTGGCTTTGTCGTAATGTTAACTACTTCCACACAGTCATGTGTGGCAGAATTTGAATTAACTGATGGTAACAATGTAGCAGGATTTAAAATGTTGCAGCGTCTGATTTCTATGTGTGGCTGGAACAGTGTCAATTCATAACCTGTTAAACGTGCAATTGTCAAGTGCTGAGTTTGTGTTCGGTTCAGAAGAACTTCCACAGAATGTGGAACTTGTACTGTCAGAGAGTGTCCTAAAACTATGGAATCACTTTGTCTGATAGCTAGTGCTGTGGCTGCAACTGACTTGAGGCACGCAGGCAGAGCCTGGGCGACTGGATCTAATGTGCTCGAAAAATAAGCACAAGGCTTGTTTTGTCCTGCTTGGTCTTGTGTGAGAACAGATAATGCTGTACCTTCACGTTCAGTAACGAAAAGTGTAAAAGGCTTACTGTAGTTCGGTGTCGCTAGAACTGGAGCTTGGCATAGAGCTTTCTTTAACTCGTTGAAACTAAGTGTATGTGCAGATGTCCAAGGGAGGACAGTCGATACGGCTGCCTCCTGTGTCGTTAACTGTATCAGTGGCTTGGCTAGAAATGCATACTGAGGAATCCATTGTCGGCAATAAGAAGTAAGGCCGATAAAGGCACGTACCTCCTTCTGGGTCCTGGGCTGAGGAAGACTCGCTATCAACTGGATACGGTCTGGTGTCAACTGCCTACCCCTCTTGGACAGTAAGTGTCCTAAGTAGACCACTTGCTGGACACAGAATTGAAGCTTCGAAGGGGATACCTTGTGCCCCATCTCGGCTAGGAAATACAGAACCGTCAGTGACGCTCGCTCGCAAGCACGTTCAGAACGGGCTGTGATCAGTAGATCATCGACATACTGGAGCAGGGCAGTGTCAGTTGGCATGTGAATGTTGTCTAGTTGTCTCTTGAGTGCTTGACTGTAAATACTAGGACTTTCTGTGAAACCTTGAGGAGCGCGTGTGAACATATAGCTCCTTCCATTTAAACAGAATCCGAAAAGAAACTGGCTGTCTGGATGGATGGGAACACTAAAAAATGCGTTCTTGAGGTCTATGACAGTGAAGAACGTGGCTTCGGAATCAATGGCTGTCAATAGGGAAGAGATATCTGGGACAACTGGGTACTGCGGAATAATACATTTGTTAAGCTCTCGTAAATCAATCACTAATCGATATACTGGGGGTGCATTTGGATCAGTACGTTTCATAACTGGAATGATCGGAGAGTTACATACATTGGAGTCAGTTTCTACAACTACTCCTTGAGCCATGAGCTCGTCAATAATTTTGGATAAGGCTGCTACAGCCTCAGGTGGCAATCTGTACTGTCTGATTCGTGGTAACACTACACCTGGTTTGAGAGTCACACGATGGGGTGTGATTTGCATATAACCTACATCAGTTGGACCTTGCGCCCATAAATGCTGCGGGACATTAGACAGTCTGGGATCAAAATCTCGTAATACATAGTGACCCTTAAAGTCACAAAGGAACAGACGTATTCCCTCCGGGGAACAACATATAACTGCACCTAACTCTTTCAGTGTTTTAATGCCTAATAGATTTTCTGGACATGACTTAGTAAGTAACAGATCAGTAGTGCGGGACAATGGACCTACTTCTAGAGTGACTGGCTTTGAAATCTCATTAACGATAGGCTTTCCTGAAAATCCAAGGGAAACATTTCTTGAGCCTGAGAGCGGAGCCCCTGGAACTTCGGCATGACTAATTGTGGTCCTACTTGCCCCTGTATCAATCTTAAACTTTCTGTCTTTCCCTAATACTTGACTGTGAACATAGGGACCTTCTTGATCTACAGGTATCTCGATGAGAGGCAAGCCTACCTCCCTCTCTAGGCTGTTTCATGAATATGGCTGGTACTCTGGATACTCAGACTGTGCATACTGGTACATCTGCGATGTAACATGCTGTGTTGCAGCAATAGGCTGCGGTACGGTAACTGTCTGTTGTGCATTCTGTGGCTGAGGAATCTGTGAAACTTGTTCCTGTCTAGGCGGACGTGGTCTTTCTTTGGTCTTACCAGTAGCTATGTTGTGTTTCAGAACTGCACACTCATTTATAAAATGACCTGGCTGTTTACAATAATTGCAGTTCCCTTTAACGGGAGCTGCAGGATGGCTGACTTGATTCGGACCCCTCTTCTGACTGTCTTGAGGAACAGATTGTGCAACTAGTACTTTCATTTTCGTGTCTTTCATACGTTTTCTCTCGTGTTCTTGCTCTTCCCTGATTCTATTCTGGTGATACTGGAGCATCTGGAGCATCTGGGACGGAGTATTTGCTTGCCAGGTGCTTTCGACTTTCAGAACTCGGTTTTTAATTGGTGGACTTGAATTCTCGACTAATTTGGTAACGAAAGGTGAGGGTATGACTCACTACTTGTCTTGAGGCCACTGTTGATACTAAAGCACTTTTCAAACCTAGAATAAAAATCACTAATATCTTCATCTTGTTTCTGTTTACAGGCTGAGATTGCATCCCAGTCTTCCTTTTTCGTTGTTAATAATCTGGGTAAAACTTGAATCAATAATTCTGGTAATTCTTTACATTTATCTCCAAGACCAGTACCTGGTACTCGTATCTTATCTTCAGCTTCTAGGACTGCCCAATCGATCTTTTTCTCTCCCACCTCCCATTCTTTTTCCTTTAGCTTTTCATACACCCCTGCGGGTAGCAGAACCTTTAACATTTTAATGATATCTGGGTAAGTGTATTCTCCCATACGGAGCATGTCTTTTAATTCTCTATGGAACCCTGCTGGATCTTTGTCATGACAGGGAATTAATTTCTTCATCTCTAGAAGTTCCATCTTTGTGATCGGAGTGTATACAAACACTCGCTGCATTTCGCCACCCGCTCCTCTGACTGGGTGGACTTCTCGTAACGGATTCTGTCTGTCTATGTGGAATGATTTACTTTCTGGGGGTGAGACATGAACAAAATGCGGGTTCAAGAATGTTCTATATTTATGACGCTGTTCTAAAATGACACTAATTAAATCGGTACCTAGACCTCTCCATTTGTACTGGAGTAACTCGTTCAGGATATCATGTAACGGTCCTGGATCAGAATGTTGACCCTCATACAGAGTAATGAGGTACTGAATCATATACATACCCACCAGTCGTTGCTCGGCTGGGGGCATTTTCAGAAACATTTGTGCCACTATTTCGTCCGGAAAAGTGGTAGGATCAGTAATCCATCGGACTGCTGACCGAACTATTTCTTGTTCATGCATGGTACTTAACTCACTATAACCGATTCGTGATTTCAGAATGTGATCGGTAGCTTGAAATACTTGTTCTAGGGAACCTTGTTCTGGTGCTGAATGATGGAAAGTTGGCTTGTGTTCTAGACGTAAATGGCGATCTGGAAATCTAGGTTTTCCTACATAAGCTATTCTGGCAGTATTCTCATCGTCTTCCTCTTCAGGATCAGAGATACTTTCTTTCTCGCTTACTTGTGCTGCTTTACGCTGTTCGTGTATCTTTATTATCTCTCTACGAATTTTCTTGTACATACTTTCCATGGCACCAATGGTATTGTGCTTTCCTTCGGCTATATTATCACTCCACTTTGTTAGAGTTTTCATTTCTTCCGGGTCTTTAGACGGGTAATCCTGTTCTCTTATTAGACAGTTAATTAAGAACTTTAATATCATGCGCTGAATCTCGGCTTTCCTTTGAGACATGGCATCACTAATACTTTGTGGGTCATCCCCTGTACGGATGAAACGATATATCCTGTCTAGATCTTCTTTCATATTCGGTAGGGTGACTAGATACTCGGTCACTCTCCTTACGCGTACGGAATATAAAACCATATTAAATTCGCCTGGAACTGGGTCATAGACACATTCGCCAAGGGTTTGCCTGATCTCTGCAACAGACTTATTACTTTTAGGAGTACGCTGTGATGCTTGAGCATGTAATTCGAGTGCTGATAAACGCTTGTATGGCGGTGGGGTTTGAGGAAGACCTCCTCCTGCGGCCCCTAAACTAGAATCATCAACTGATGCTTTCCGTCCTGGCAGGGTGGGTAATTGTAACGTGGGCTGGACTTGTATGGCGGGCTGACCCGGGGGGGCTGTTAAGGGCACCCCGGTGTCTGGAGGAGCAGGAATTACCTGATTTACAGGGACTGGCGGAGCGCGAACAGGATTTGCATATTCGGGGACTGTGTCGTTCAAATAGGACGAGATGAAAATATCAGCTGCGGTCGGTTTGTGACGTAGTTTGGTCGGAACTAATGGTGGCGGGAAATTACTGGATGCCTCCGGGGTCGCTTTTGGCAAGCCTTCGGCAAGAAGAGGATACATACCCTTAGTAAGGGCATGCCTCTGTCTGTCTCTCTGTTCAGTTTTGACTTGTTCACCTATCTCGATCAATTCTCTTTCTTGGGCTCGTTCTTGGGATTCTCTACTTATTTCTGACTTTCTGATTTCTTTTTCGGTTCTTTTATGAGCTTCTTTGCGCCATAACTCGATGGCATCTTTCTGTGATTGTCTGGCTTTCTTTTTCCATAATGCCTCTTCTACTCGCATGATGCATTCGGCATCCCATGTACCCGATACGGGCCATCTATACTTTTCTTCTAACTGTTTGGTATATTCTACCCATAAATCTAGATACAATATGGCGCTTATGCCATGTTTCTGATACATAAAGTGACCTGGACTGTCCCTGGGCGGGACGGGAACTGCTGCTTCCAGCAGACCCTTTCTAGTTTTTAACTGACGTAACTTGGAAAATATGGGCATGACTGAACTGTAATCTAGACACAATACAATACACAATGAACACGATACTTATTTCCCATTCATACCACGACATTAGAATACATGAAAAACATTTAAAATAACAGCTCGAACAGAATACTACCTGGAAATACTGAGAACAGAACACATGAATTTTCTCGAGAACAGAAACTGACTAGAACAGAAACTAGATGCACTGCTGAAACAGTACGAAACTTACCGGTCTCATAACGAGACACGTCAGGACCCGTATCCACCGAAGTGAACACTTCGTTTGTGGGACTGTGTACCACCAACCCACAGACCAGAGTCAATGAAATTGACCCTGTCTAGATACCACCCCAGTAACGGTACTCACCGGGCAGCAAGAACGGAAAGCCTCGGACTGGACTGGACTGTTACGACGACGAACTTCGAACTTCGGACTTCAGTTACGGGTGGACCTCCGGATACCTCGGACCTTGGACTCTTGGCTTGGGCTCTGGTCGGGACTCGCCGCGTTCCTCCACCGTCTCGTCTGGATGCTGGACCGCCTCCTCCGTCTCCTCCGTGGGCCTGAGGGATACTTGAGCAGAAATATCTGCCACTGCGCAGAAGAGTTCCGTCACGACTGCAGAGGGTCAGGGGGTCGGCGTGGCTTCACCGACGCGTGGGGAAAGGGCAAGTCCCTGTTCGGGCGCCATTATGTGGTAAATAAATAAATAATACCTCTCTTTTTGACTAGACGTATATCATAACAGATAGCTCAATAAATAAGAGTCAAGATTCGAGGTAGTAGGAGTTCTGCAGGTTTATTACAGCATAAGGACAGGAACAGGACAACCTGCATAGGAATAGGATGACAGGGCCCAGCAGCTGCTGGGGCTCGATCTGGGATGAGCGCGCTAACCTTTAATAACAATACATGAGCATATATACATAACGCAAACACATAGCATTACATTGCAGTAGGCGTAGCAGTGGGTGGAGCAGAAGGCGTGACGCGTAGCAGTCGCGAAAGATAAGGGCGAAAGTAGGTGTAACTGGGCGTATACATAGACATGTGATGCAAACGTAACAGGATATGTCATGAATGGGCGGAAACATAGGAGGGGGCTACCTAAGGAGCCGGGACCTCTAACCTGATGGTGCGCGCAAACTGGTAATGACGTGTTACGAGGAGAAGCTGGGGGCTATGAACTCTGTGTTAGGAGCAGAGACTGCAGTCTGGAGGGTCGGGGCGACATGTACCTAAACAGTATCTAGTATCTGATGTTTAGAGAACATGTTGATATAAACTATAAGTCAGGAGAGGAAAGGCTAACTTGATTCTAAGACTGGACCATGTATTATTCTACATGTAGTGCGTGATGAAGAATATTAAATGACCATTAAATGCAGTATTTCTCTAACGTGGAGACGTGAAGGCTAGACAATGACGGAAACTATTGATGCAGTTCAGTAGCTTAGGAATGCAGAGAAGGAGGACTGAACTGATAACTGGAACTATAACATATTCTTGGCAGACTCAGAGACTGAGCCAGGCTGGACCGGGCACTGCGAGGCAGGAAGTAAGTGAAGGGTCGAGGATACAGGTGGGGGCTGTATCGCTCCTCAGCGAGGCTTCAGGAGACAGGAGCTGAATCTGGTGTCCAGGCCCTTTTGAGGCCTAAAAGCGGGGACTTTATAATGGAATAACGTGCACACTGAGAAACGTGGCAACGTAGCTTTACATAGGCCTGATATTCGTAGTATTCACGAGGACTAGAAACTGGCATACTAGAGGTGGACACAACTGTAATTGCGTCATTAATCGGACATGGGGAATGACATATGCATATTGGTCATGCACACATAACATATGATGGATGACACGTAGAGACACAGAACATGGCAAAATTTACTTTTCCACAGCATCACCGGGGGTGCAGCTGGATACACCAAAATAGGTCAAAACACAAAGCAGAGCACCCCAACACAGACAACAGGATCAGGAGTAATGAAGAGTACCTATTAGTAATAGTGCATTATGTACTTTTACGTCATGATGAAAATGCTAACACTGAGTTAAGTCAGGTGGAAAGTGGTAACCACACATGACAGTTTATGTCAATCACACTTTTAGGACTAGAAAAGTCAGGCTGAGAGCTCAAAATGACAATTTGAAGTGAGGTTTGTTGTGGTTAGGTTAGGTCTTCAGGGGATAACATCTCCTGAAGACTCAAACAGGATAGTTTATTCAGATCATTTAGAACATACACTGGCAAAGACAATTGCTCTATCACCATCTGCTAGCCATTTGGCTTTGCCAATGCTTGTTATTTTTCAGAGAACTACAGGGCCCTCACCATTGTTAACAATAAAACCTTAAAACTTAGCAAAATAGATTTTTGGGTCTCAAAAACCCCACATTGTCATAGCATGCCCTGGCAGTTAAGGGAACTACTTTGTGTGGGGAGGTTTTCTTAGTGCAAGGGCAGAATGCTTTCACTCACAGTAAAGTTAGCCAATGGCTGATGTAGACTGATCCCTTGCTGCGCACTATATGCTTCAGAGAGTGAAAGAAAAATATGAATGACACAAAAACAGACAAATGGATGTCAAGGAGTGACTGAAAGTGCCAATAAATATATTATGTACATATTTTTACTAAATTCAAAAGTTCTTAAGGAGCGTTAGACATAAAAATGGAACACTTTCAAATAACGTATTGCTACTCAACCTATTCTGTGGTTGGAATTTCAGTTTATCAGTGTATAATGAATGGATTTGCCGGACTGATATTGCATTTATTTTAAAGGAAAGTGCAGATAAACTAGGCGGATGTATGTCATTACAACGCATGCTTTTACAACGCATGCCATTACGACGCAGGTTTTACAACGCAAGTCGTTATAACGACTTGCGTTGGGAGGCGCTGGATAGTGAATAGTTTAATTAATTATTCCAACTCCAGTCCCCGTGGATAGTAGGGAAGGTGTTGGATAGTAATTAAACTATTCCCTATCCTAGAGCGCCCTCCAGCGCAATCCGTTGTAATGACTTGCGTTGTAAAAGGTGCGTTGTAATGGTAGTGCGTTGTAAAAGTTGCGTTGTAAAGGATGTTTCCCAAACTTAGGCATATTGGTATTAACTCACGTACATGCCATGGATGGCCAAACAGGAAAGGAAGAAGACCCTGATGTAAATTAGGGTAATATTTACAACAAGGGGTGGTGAGGGACAGAGTCTCTGAATTAAGCAGAATACTCTCACCCAGTCAAAAGATCAGGGCTAGATCCAACACCGTTTTTTAGCTCATTGCACCATCCCAGTTTCAGAACCTGGCTGTATGCAAATTAGTCTGTTCCTGTCCCAGTGCATGATGGGAACAGGGCAAACCAAACTACAAAAGCCAATTCTTACACTGGGAAGGAAACAAGCTTCCGGGGACCGGTTTCTGGCATTACAGCCGTCTTCGGCCCGGCTTGCTTGAATCCTGATGGTGCAATGAGCAAGGGACTCATGTCTGAGTATACCCTTCCACGCTTAGGGTGGACAAAAATATTTACAACAAGGGGTGGTGAGGGACAGAGTCTCTGAATTAAGCAGAATACTCTCACCCAGTCAAAAGATCAGGGCTAGATCCAACACCGTTTTTTAGCTCATTGCACCATCCCAGTTTCAGAACCTGGCTGTATGCAAATTAGTCTGTTCCTGTCCCAGTGCATGATGGGAACAGGGCAAACCAAACTACAAAAGCCAATTCTTACACTGGGAAGGAAACAAGCTTCCGGGGACCGGTTTCTGGCATTACAGCCGTCTTCGGCCCGGCTTGCTTGAATCCTGATGGTGCAATGAGCAAGGGACTCATGTCTGAGTATACCCTTCCACGCTTAGGGTGGACAAAAATATTTACAACAAGGGGTGGTGAGGGACAGAGTCTCTGAATTAAGCAGAATACTCTCACCCAGTCAAAAGATCAGGGCTAGATCCAACACCGTTTTTTAGCTCATTGCACCATCCCAGTTTCAGAACCTGGCTGTATGCAAATTAGTCTGTTCCTGTCCCAGTGCATGATGGGAACAACGCAAACCAAACTACAAAAGCCAATTCTTACACTGGGAAGGAAACAAGCTTCCGGGGACCGGTTTCTGGCATTACAGCCGTCTTCGGCCCGGCTTGCTTGAATCCTGATGGTGCAATGAAGCCTGGTTCCTTCCCAGTGTAAGAATTGGCTTTTGTAGTCTGGTCTGCCCTGTTCCCATGATGCACTGGGCCAGGGACAGACTAATTTGCATACAGCCGGGTTCTAAAACTGGGATGGTGCAATGAGCTAAAAAACGGTGTTGGATCTAGCCCTGATCTCTTGACTGGGTGAGAGTACTCTGCTTAATTCAGAGACTCTGTCCATCACCACCCCTTGTTGTAAGTAAATTAGGGTAAGCCAGGAGTAGTCACTATTACTCATAACACTGTACTAGCCGCCCCTGGTCTCAGATCAGTAACAGGAAGAAAGCAAGCCAGGCTTATCTTCTTTATTTCTCCACCTTTGTCTTCCTGTAGCCCCTCAGCAACACATAGAAGCCTATTGGTGTTTAAAGGGCGGGACAAAGGTGTCATGTCATTGGAGTTCAAAGCGAGAAGAGGTCACACAAACGACTTGTGCAATTGGAGAATACTACAAGAGAAATGAGTAACTTCTTGATATTTGACAAATGCAGATTGCCATATAAACTGCAAAATGTCCACAGTATAAAACTTAACACATGCCTCACTTCTCCGATAAAGGTTGCGTTCCTTGCAAACTGTTTTTTCCGAAGGGCATTTCCAGTGCTAGGGAAAGTAGTCCAGAAAGGCACGGGCGCGCGGGACTATAGCGCAGGTGCAAATTCACTGAAGTCCTTGCAGTTTAGATCCCGAATCCCACAGCAAACGTGAGCGATGATATCTCTGCACCTGTTTGTCTCCTGGACAAATGCTTATATCATAAGAAAGTGACAATTCGCCACGTTCTGATGATACAGGGCATTTGTTCACAAGATTAATGGGTTCTGAGGCATCATTGCTTATATGTATATCAAAATATTGTTACAAAACAAAACATCTGCTGCTCGGAGTCAGGGTGAGTACAAGTCTGAAACAGATGTAACGTGATTATATAAAATAATTAGTAAAAATGAAACAGCTACTTTGGAATTACGTACTCTGTGGGGAAATATGAATTAATGTTTAAGTCTTCCCTGCTTTGGCTCACCCTTACAGTACAGTTTTACTATGTAAGCATTAAAAATAATTTATAATATATAATGTCCCATTTTCTGCAATCCAAAATCTAGTACTGCTTTGCATCTATAATTAGAAGCAGTGGAGGTTAAAAATGTGTCTCGAATTAGACCGAACTATTAGGTGAAGACAGCATCCGTAGGGTGGCTTGGGGGGGTGTTCAAACTTCATATATTTTTTCTAGAAAAAGCATGATCACATGTTGAATTTTACAGCACAATTTTCGCAAATATTGTGGCGTTTGAGAAGAGCAGTAATGACATTTCAGGGTCGTTTGATTTTCCTGGCTGGCAGGGCTTGGTGAACTTTCATGTTCTAATGCCAATAAAGGCAGTATGCAGGTTAAATCGTTATAATGGAAAAGGCCAGCAGGATTGGAACTCATGACTGAGAATCAGTAAGTTTAGCCTGGCACGATGCAATCACCCTAAAAGTGGTAGAGGGTAGTTTAGCTTTTCTGGGTTGGCAGGGCTCAAAGTACTTTCTTCTTCCAATGCCGATAAAGGCAGAATGCAGGTCATATCTTTGCAAAGGGGGATGGACCAAATTCTCAGGAACATTAGCACTGCTCGCGCGAGGTCTTTCAATTAGCCTTAAATTGGTAGAGGGCAGTTCGATTTTTTTCTGTCTAATAGAGGTCGGTGTATATTCCTTTTTGTAATGCCATTTACCACACTCTACACCGGCATCCCAACCCATATTCTTCACAGACTTCAAACCATCCAAACTGTCGCCACCAGACTCGTCCTCGACCTTCTGCACCTACCCCACACCACATCACTTCTCAGTGAGTGTCACTGGCTGCCCATCCAAAAGAGAAGCCAGTTCAAATTTCTCACACATGCATTCAAGTCACTACATAACACGGGACCAGCATTCCTCAGTCACCGGTTTCAGTTCCACCAACCCACCAGAAATCTTTGCCCAGCTTCACTCTCAATCACACACACATCCTGCATCCACAGCAGCAGAATGGGAGGCCGATCATTCTTTGATAAAACCGCCAAACCCTGAAACGCCATCCCCAACACATCAGGGCTTCATCCTCACATGGTTTTCATTTAGTGTTCTTGCTGGATCATTGAGACTGCCTGTACTCAGGCCCAGCCTCACCACATGCCTACTCTCAAGTTCTCAGCATCTGGATACCCTCACGGGTAACAAGCAGCGCTCCACAAATCCACCTTACATTGCATTACATTACATTACATAAAGGTAGGTTGCAGGTCACTTTGTGCAAAGGGGAGAGGCAGCAGTATGGGACAGAGTGCCCAGGAATAAGCAAGGTTATCCCCAGAAATTGCAACCAGCCTTAATTTGTTAGGGTGTAGATTGTTTGTTTCTAGCTAACAGGGCTCATCCTGCTTTCATTTTCTAGAGACAATCAAAGCAGATTGTGAGTCATATCTTAGCAATGGGAGAGTCAGTAGGGTGGACTCATGGTCCCAGGAATCAATAAGGCTAGTCTGAGACAGTGAGATTAGCCTTAATGTAGTAGTAGTAGTAGTAGTAGGCTAATTTTGCCTTAAAATGTGCCTACTGGGCCATAGGTTATAATTATTGGGTGAACAAGACAAGCTAAAGCTTTGCTCTCTCAGGGCAGACTCACTCTGCAGTATCCGGCAGGCTGAATCAACACACTCTGCTGGCTGGAGTCCACAATCAGTTGTGTTGAATTGCTAGTCCTCCAGGCCAAAGATTTAGCCCTTTTGGCTACTTTCGTTTGAGATCAAAGGCCTCTTGTTTGACGCGAGAACAGAGGTAATGGGGGAGGAGATGGAGACTAGGAAGGGACCAGGCAGAGGAGCTCTCCAGGAATGTTAACTTGAGGAGACATACACTCGGTCAGAACACAAACAGGTGACAACAATTTGATTTGCTGCGGCCTGTATCAGCACTCGTGTAAATATCATAAAACTCTTTATAAATATAAAGGATGAAATGCCTTCGAACAAGTTGCTCAAGACAAACAAGGAGTCAGGCTCATATGGGAGAGGATAGGGTTGGGCCGTTTTAACTATGTAGGAACAAGAAAGTGCACCTAAACCTCAAATTTCTTTAGTGAGCTAAACTACTTTGGCTCAAAAGACAAACAATTTTTTGTTTTATCTCAGTGTTTTATTTTACTGTTTCCTTTTTTTAGTTTTTTTTATGGAATTAATTTTGTATTTTTACACGGATAATAAAAACATGATCAAGTCATAAGCCCAACTTTTTCAAAAACATTTCAAATGGACAAATAAATCACTTCTGCTATACACCAAAGATATCACAAAAACGTGCTTTACATCTGTGAAAAAAGACTAAACAAAACGTGATACACAAACATAAATCATCTACAATAGATCTTCTATTTTATACAAATATTCCTTTTCTTTTTGGAAATGGATTTTAACTACAAATCCTACATATTCACACAAGTTGTATCACAACAGACATAGATGTAAGTACCTGCTCGGAACCAGAACTGCAATAGGCCTCTCAAACCACCTGGAATTACCACCGAATTATGGGCCAGATGTAGGTATCTAAACACCGGTCGGTAACGGCCGAAAATCGGTGAATTTCCCGTTAGCGACCGGCATTTAGCCCTTCCCAATGTAGGAGCTGTAAATAAGGATTCGGTAATTTATTCCTTATTGTAAGGAATCGGTAAATTACCAAATCCTTAAAACCTGTGTAGGTAGCACTTAAGTGAGTGCATTTTTGCTTTAAGCATTCGTTATTTACCACCAACTACAAGTTGGTGCTAAATACCGAATACCTTTAAAAAAGCAATTATTAGCTCTTTTCGAAGTGCCATGTGGCAGACATGCATGCCCTTAGGGCATGTATGTGTGCCACATGTGCACAAATGCACGATTCAGGGGTGCAACAGGGTGTCAATGTGACGCCCTGTCACCCATGAGTATGCTCCCTCTATTACTGATTCGGTAATACCGAATCGGTAATAGTGGATGGCTTACCATTCATTCCTATGGGACACCGATTTGGTAATAAGGAATATTACAGAATCGGTAGATTTTACCGATTTTTTATCTACATCATATTTGCCGATTCCTAAATACCGAATCGGTAAAATTCGGTATTTAAGAATCGGCAAATTGAGATTACTTACATCGGGCCCTATGAGCTTTAAATATCTTCTCAAAAATGTTATAATTTTGATGAAAAAAATCTTCTCTGCAGTTTCTGAAACTACAAATATTTTATCATGAAAAACAGTATTTTAATTCTGGTTAAATAATTTCAACTCCCCAAAACATTCAAATAAAAAGATTTTACAGTCTGGTATACCACTTTTTAATTGTTAGAAAATCCATATTTTGTCCCCATACAGGAGCTCGTCATTTTCACAAAGCAAGTTCTGCATTTTATGCACTTAAACTATCATCATCATCATCAAATATCACAGACATCCATTTTATGGCTTGAACTTTCACCACGATTGTGACAGAAATAGTTCGAATTATATCACAAATGGACAGAAAAGTCAACCATGGACTCCGTTGTGCCAGAGTCACACTATTTGAAGAATGCTGTAATAAGCCATTGATGGGTACCATTGTATCACAGATAACGAGTATGTTTAAAAGAATGCCCACAATATGTCAAGGATGCACAGCCAGAAAGCTAGTGAGAGTGAGATTGAGAGTGAGAGTGTTTAAAAAATACGACAGCATGACAAGAATGGGCCATAATGTTAGCACAGAATATCAGCAAAAACAACCAATTTATGACATAACATGCTAGGGATTAACAATGTTATCATGAATGCCCGTAATATTTCATGGACGGATCACTTCTATGTAAGTAGGTTAAGGCTGGAATTTCTCCTCCTTGGACCTCATGAGCATGCTTAACTGTTTTATTTTCTTAAAGAGAGATGAACATATGCCAAGTCTTTTGAGATAGACAGCAGGCTTTATTTTGATCTGGATATGTGTGCTAAATTATGCACAAATGATTTTTGTGCCCCTTTTTCCTCAGTGCCAATTGTAGTTCGTCAGTCGGGGTTTGTTATCACAATAAGAACCAGCTGTGAGTGGTAGAAATAGTGAGTGCAAAAATCAGAAAGTATTGTAACTGCACGCAGAAAATGGGTATATGCCATTTGTGTGAATTATTATCTATTATTATTCTGATATGTAAACCACTCAGAGGACATCAATAATAAATATACATAGGTCTGGGTAGTGCTTACACTCAATTTTAGTCCAAGAGTTGAAATGATCTAATCAGTGACATATTTGTGAGCTTTCATCCGTCTTTACATCATGGGTTTGTCAACACCATTAAGAGAGGTACACCACTACCTGCTTAAAATCTCTAGCAGAATGCCTTCTGAGTCCACTACCAAAGCAGCCCAGTGATCCAGTATACAAACCAAGCACACTGTCTTTGTAAAGACTCAAATCAAGTAACAGAATCGGAGTAATATGATTACTGAAACTAAACAAAGCTTTACCTCCCCCTTGTTTACTCATCCCTGCCATTATATCATGAGGTTCTAAATAAGCAAATGCTGTTAGCATTAATCGCATATCAAGGTAGCCAGCCACAAAGGGCAAAGTCCAGGCAGAAATAAAGAAGTATGCCAACAAATCTCCAAGTGCCATAACAAAGAAAAAACAACAATCACTAGAAGCCAAAAAAACACAAGGCACACTCCGTGGACCCAGAGGAGAAGCTCCCCAAAGTGAACGCCTGCAATAGCAGTACCCCATGAGGCAACTCAAGAGCTAAGGAAGTCAAGGGCACTCACCAGTGAATTAAACCACAGCCAGTGATATGGTGAAAGGAAGCTGGACGGTTCAAATACTGCACCCAGCACCAAAAATACCATACTACACACATTACCAGCAGAAACAGGCCCAGCAGGAGCCCAGGAAACCAGCTTTGTGAGGGCCTAACAAGTATGCATGATCTTTCCCTTCCTGTAACAAGAAGCAGAGGTGAGAGAAAAATCAGGGGGTTTCTGGGTAGAGATGGGCCCATATAGTATCACAAGTGAAGGAGAAGAATTTTAAAATGTTAAATTGTTTGTTTTCTTGATTTTCTGTGGGCAGTAGGGTGTCTGTGTCCAGGATGTGGTCACCCATCGTAATGTAGAGACAGCAAAGGAAGATACTGGAAGGTAATGCTTTTTAGCACATTTTTACACTCACTACTGGGACTATATGACACCATTCGGATTAACTCCTTTCCAACTCAACAGTTACCTGTTGATAAAAGTATAAACATTTGCTTTGGCATTCTTCACCAGACCCATGATGAGGTTTAAACATGTTCTGAGTAAGTCTTTATGAACCTAGGTCACTCTTGCAAAATGTTGCCTGAAGAATTTCCTGTCATGGTGAACTCAAAGATCATGATTTTGTTACCACAGCAAATCTTTCTCTGGAAACCCATGAAAGAGTTAACCCAGACTGCAGCAAGGCTGATTGACCTGTGTGATTTGAAAGGAACATTTTCAGCTCTTAAAAACTGCTTTGCATCTGCATGCACTGTATATTTCCATGATTTACCATCTGATCAACCAACATGGTTGAATTAATGGAGCCCATTAATCATGCGATGTAATAAAGTTTGTAGCCTTTCTGGTGTTTTTGCTGCAAGATTTTTTAATACATACTTTAGTGAGAAATCAGTCGGGAAATTTATGTAATTTGAAATTGCTCTATGAGCAGATAAAACATGCATCAGTTTGTACGCCACATTTAGCAGTATGATTGTAATTAAAAATATGCTGCTCCACCTCTGGGTGAGCGTTTTCCTGAGGGAGTCTTGCAATCTATAGGTAAGATGAGCACAGGCATATCTTGAAAATATTGCATGATGTATGTGTATACATTAAAAAGCACTACAGATGTGAATTAGCAGTAGTTTTAAAAGCTAGCGAGAGAAAGTTTTCTCTTAAACATTCATATCCACCACAAGCACCGTCAGACGTGAAGAAAACCAATTATTGTGACTGTTGACCAGTGTCTAGTCAGGTTTGGTGGCTTGGAGGACTAATGCGTCCGACCAGCTCTCAGGAATTCTGAAGGGGCCTGTATTTGACCTCATGGTCAGAGGTTTAAATCCTGGTGGATGCATTCAGCCTTTTATCCTTCTGAGGTCGATAAAATGACTAATGTTGAGTTGGGTGGCATATTCAGTGCCAAGATGCCCACAGGCTCTTTACAAATACACATGATAATGTGAAGTCCGTAAAAAAGTTACAGACATTCACACAAGTCACTCACCCATACATTCACTGAGACACTTAATTATACACTCATAGTGTTACTCACACACCCACTGAATCATCCATTCAGGCACTCATACACCCACTTATTCATCAATATACCTTGGTATGTATATTTAACACTCATAAACTCAGTGGATGATGGCATGAGTGATGTAATATGTGAGGTCATAAGCAGTGCATTCTGGAGGGGCAAGTGTCTCTGGTTTTGTATGAGTAAGATGTCAGCCTAACTATAACGTCCCTGTAACATTTGATTTTTTCAGTGAATTTCTATGGTTTTTAAAGTAGAAGTCAAGTTTGCAGAGTTGTGTGGAAAAGGAGCAGGGCATCCGACCAGCTCTCAGGAATTCTGCTGTGTAGGACTTGCAGGAGGTACCAGGAGGGCTTTTTGGCCCCAAAATTCCCTCTGGAGGCATTTTTGCGGAGTGGTGGAGAAGACGGCGTGCCTCTGACAACTTCTCAGCAATCCTGCTGTGTGGGACTTACTGGGGGGACCTACTGGGGGTAACAGGAGGGGTAGATGGCCCCCAAGGAAGTCCTTGGGGGCAAACTACCCGTCCCCATAATTAGAAATAAAGGGAGGTGATAGTTGCGGGTCTAGTGGACCAACCCGCATTCATTATCAAAAAGTGCCCCGGGGAGGTGGCGGACCTGGGCTTCCATTAGCCCTATGATGGGGGCCCCTATGCACCCGCCTCCTATAATTGGCATATGCCCCAGGGACCTGGCCCACCTGGGGGTTATTTCAAAGCAAGTGCGGAAGTCTGCGCTTTCTTTTTAAAAAAACATTTGCAGCAGATTTGCGATTATCACATATACACACAGCTATTTTTTTTTATAGTTTATACCATGGTGGGGTCCCAGGAATACCCCAAGACTATAGCTTGGGGATCAGGGTATTCATACCCTGCCTCCATTTCTTTATTTTAAATTTTTTAGGGAGTCCCAAGATGGCTGTCAACACTTCCTGGTTAAATTGTTGCCAGCCAATCAGAGCAGTGCATTTCCCTGCATGAGCTCTCTTTGTTTGCAATCACTCTGCGGCCAGAGATATCACTATAATTTAAAACATAAATTTCACAAAAACTACTGCACAGATTTACACCCAATATGTACTTCCTTGAACCAACATCTATCTCCCTGCAAAATGTGGTGTAAGTCCGTTCAGCACTTCAGGCTGTAGCTGTGGCTAAAGGTTCCTATGGGAAATTCTCAGTGCCGACTGTACGGATCACCCCCAAACTGTGTATAACAATAGTACCCACCGTGAACTTTTTGGGAAAATTTCATGCCGACTGATCAAACGACGCCAAAGTTATAGCCAAGTCAAAAAATGCTTTCCCTATGGAAACTAGGCCCTAACTATAACTACCTACTGGCCTGGCAACTGCCTGTAAAAAAAATATATATATATATATCTATATATATAGATATATATAGATATATATATATTACCTACTGGCGATAGCCAGTAGGTATATATAGTTAGGATTGTTTTCCATAGGGAAATCGCAACATTCTATTGGGAATAACTTTGGCGCCGGTGGACGAATCTTCGCGAATTTCTCAAAGAAGATGGCACGCTCCGCTCTGCCCCTTCCCTGAAAGTTTGGGGGGGATTCGTCAAGCGGGGGCCGAGATAAAATGGGGGTCCCAAAACATGTTTTCCCCATGTTAATTTCCATACGGCGGTTGGACTCACTTTTAGCCCGAAAGGCTGAATGGTTTTCCACCAAACTTGGCAAAATTGTAGGGACTGGTAGCCCGATGTGCCTTTGCTATGTCTCAAGATATGTGCTCCAGTGGATTTTGAGTAATTTAGGTTCAAAAATATATATATCTATAGCAGCTTACCCGTGAGCTTACCCGTACGCTTACGGTACGCGTACCGTACGCGCACGAGCTGCATGCTGATTGGCTGCCACTGTCTGTCAACACTCTAAAACAGAAATTGTGGGCAGCCATCTTGTGCCTCGGTAGAGTGAGGTATAGGAAAGCAGAAAAACAAATGTGTAGAACTCAAAAAGGGGACAGGGTAGAAGCACCCTGACCCCCACGACCTGCTCAGGGAGTCCCACAAGGACCCCCAAGGCAAAAAAGTCGCGGGGTACGCGTACCGTACGCGTATCGTGCGCGTACGGTACGCGTACGGTACGCGTACCCCGCGACTTTTTAATTTTTTTTATTTTTTTTGCCTTTGGGGGACCCCCTGAGCGGGCCTAGGGGGTCAGGGTGCTTCTACTCTGGCCCCTTTGCGAGTTTCACACCTTTGTTTCACTGCTTTCTTGTGCCTTGGTTCTAACAAGGCACAAGATGGCTGCCAACACTCCCTGGTTTTGAGTGTTGACAGACAGTGGCAGCCAATCAGCATGCCTTCCCAAGAAAGCTGCATGGTCATTGGCTGTCAACACTTCTAACCAGGAGGTGTTGGCATCCATCTTGTGCTAGTGTTGACAGACAGTGACAGCCAATCAGCATGCCTTCGCGAGAAAGCTGCATGCTCATTGGCTGTCAACACTTCTAACCAGGAAGTGTTGGCATCCATCTTGGGTCTTAGTAGACTGAGGCACAAGAAAGCAGAAAACCAAACGTATAAAACACAAAAAGGGGGCAGGGTAGAAACACCCTGACCCCTTAGGGCTGCTCAGGTGGTCCCACTAGGATATTAATATATTTAAACGTTATCCGCTAATAGAATTAGCATTTAAAAAACCTTTGAAATTCATTGAAAAAAACCATAGGTTTCAGGCCTTATATAGTTAGGAATTAGCATTTAAAAAACCTTTGAAATTCACTGAAAAAACCATAGGTTTCAGGCCTTATATAGTTAGGAATTAGCATTTAAAAAACCTTTGAAATTCACTCAAAAAACTATAAGTTTTAGTGGTGTTATAGTTAGCTGGACATTTTACTCATACAAAACCATTGAAATTGCTCCTATATAGTTAGTTGTACTAACTATATTTCGCGCACCCGCAATCCACTGCTGATGATGTCACATATTAGATCATTCATGACATGGTCAGTGACATCACTGATGACATCTCAAATTACATCACTGATGACATCATCCACGTGACAATCACATACACCTTTTCATACACTATTAACATTTTTCATCACTCTTTGTAAAATACAGAGTATCATATTTAAATCCATTGTCACAGCAATACAAGTATCTAAAAATCCACTCAGTGATTCATAGATGTGTACACACATCTAATCACTTACCTATGGATTCACTCATACATGCTGTCAATGAACAATAGAACACTATCAAAAATACTTATACATCTATATCGACATTAAACAACAGCACGCAACCTATTCACATATGAAGTCATCCTACTCACTTATGCAAACAATGGATCATACTTACATATTTACTTAGCAATACACTTATACAAACACCACTTCTATTCATTTAGATAGTAAGTCATACTTAGTGAATTATAAAATCATTATTACAAGTATACAGTTATCCATACAGTCACTCACACAATCATTGTGTCTTATGTATACTTATTTATGTACAACAACTGACACATACACTGCCTTTTATTTTTCTAGTTTGTTGGACCTGTACCTTTGAGAAATATATTTGCTCATCACCACACCCATAAAGAGATTCCCTCATCCAAACTGTTAGAATATGTAGTTTTAACTTCATATATCTACTGAATCAACTATTCACACATCTTTGGACAGTCACACACCCTCCACCTAACCACACACACTTTCACACTCCCATACAAATACTCAGTTAACTAATCAATAACTAATATAGACTTTCACATAGCTAGTAACCAACTGTAGAATCAGTTTACACAACAACTGACAAAGTGATACAGATATTCACACAGTTTAGTCACTATCCACTATATTTAGTGAGACATTATAAATTGGTCAAGTAAACAGTCAATTACACTGCTACTAAATCCTCCATCCAAATATTTATTTATATATATCCACTCATTCTTCAATGTAAATTGCTATATATATAATTCATATTTAAATAACGAAGCAAACCACATTCACTGGATGATGTCATCAGTGATGTCATCAGTGATGTCATTTGAGATGTCATCAGTGATGTCACTGACCATGTCATGAATGATCTAATATGTGACATCATCAGCAGTGGATTGCGGGTGCGCGAAATATAGTTAGTACAACTAACTATATAGGAGCAATTTCAATGGTTTTGTATGAGTAAAATGTCCAGCTAACTATAACACCACTAAAACTTATAGTTTTTTGAGTGAATTTCAAAGGTTTTTTTAAATGCTAATTCCGAACTATATAAGGCCTGAAACCTATGGTTTTTTCAGTGAATTTGCAAGGTTTTTTAAATGCTAATTCCTAACTATATAAGGCCTGAAACCTATGGTTTTTTCAGTGAATATATATATACATGTATATATATCATCTGCACACAGAGTTACTCTTCAATCCAAAGATTTATAACGTGTTCGATACCTCTAAGCACCTATGATGCATTAGGAGCTCATGCGTTTGGTTAACACTTACACCCATTAGCTAGACACAGGCTGCACAAATGTAGGTAGAAAAGTAATATGGTAGTTACTCCCCACTATGTACACTATATTACAATATTACACACTAATACAATCATTGGATGATGTCATCAGTGACCATTAGTGATGTCATCAAAAATGTCATAGAACATGTCCTGAGTTATGTAACATGTGAGGTCATAAGATGTCAATGGAGGGGCGCAAGTTATAGTTTGCTGTGCTAACTATAACTGGTGAATTTCTGTGGTGTTTGAGTTCAAAATGTTAATGTTGTCACTAACATATTCACCTAACTATAACGTCACTTTGGTTTTTTCAATGAATTTCTAAGGTTTTTAAAAAAAACATATCTTTTTATCACAATTAACTAAAATGTTACTTTCAAACGTAGTTTTTTTCAGTGAATTCCCACATTTTTTAAACATAAAGTGTGGCTTTATTACCAAACATAAAGCCAACCCCGCTATGCACATCAACACCCAACAGGAAGCTAACCCCAGGCTTTGCATGGCCTTTCGTCGAGCATGGCAAGCTGTTATGCATCCAACTCCCCGCAGGCAACCAACCTCTAGCTGCACACAGCCTGGTGCAGAGAGATGTTGGACACAGGGCTTGGCCTCCCGCCAGGCCCGTGGCCAAACCATCAGCAGCCTGTCAACCCCACACTGAGCACAGTGGTGTTTGGCATGCGCAGCATAGGGTTGGCCTTCAAGTCCCAGGGACCCTATCCCTATGGTCAAAACATATATATTAAGGGAGGTACCAAACCCCCCGGGATTAATACAATATAAAAGGGGAGGGACCACACAGCCACATCTCTGTGCTTCATTGGCTCCAAAGACCTCATCCCAGGGTATGTTTTCTGTTAAAAGGGAAGGGGGCTGCACAGTCTCCCTTCAAGCCTTCTTGGCCAATGGACCCCATCTACTGTGGAAGAGATGAGTGCCTCGGTGTCCACCTAGGGCACCCGCAGATCACATGTTGGGGGCTGCATGGAGGGCCCCAGCAGGCTCCCACATAGTGAAGCTATATCAAGGCATTGAATCATTTAATCATAACACATTTTTTAAGCATGTTCATGTTTTTCCAGTAGAAGGACCAATACATCAAAATGGCGCATGGTTTAAGCAGTGAGCACAAACCTGGGACAGGCCATATTAGTCACTTTCTTACCCTAAAGAAAAATTTCACATTCTAAGCGGGTGCTCTCTTATGAGCCTCATGCACGGGGTGAGAAAACAAAAAAATGGGATCACACCACAGATGAACAAGACAAGTCCAGCTAAGATTTGAATGTTGCCATCACAAATATCTAAAAATTATACTTGTAAAATGTCATGTCATGATCTCAACAATCCCTCTTTGAAGCCTTGATTATTAGATCTCAAGTCGAGAGCGTAGTAGTATAAAAAGATGCCAGAGTTTGCATTCCCCCACTTCAGAGGAGAAAGGATATACCTTATGTTATTTATGTAAATAAATCTAGGATGTTCTTAGCCAGATAGTCCAATTCCTAGTAGGTATCTTCAACAACCACTGTAATCAAAAGAAAATATTTTCATGTGTTCAAAGTATCTCAGGCAGTTTATGTTATCAAGGCTAAACATGAAAGCCTGACATGGATTCCAGTGTTCCAAATCCTAGATCATCATATTCAGGTACATATTAGGAAAAAGACTTGTATTATATTCAAGGGGTGTTGTTCATACGGAGTTTAGACAAAATATCAAGTTGTAAATATAGGGAGACAGAAATATCAGAAGTAAAATATCATTTAACAAAAAAATTGTGATGCAAAAAGATAGTTATCAAGAATATCACAGTTTTTGGTTAAGTAATAATGTTTTTATGAATATCCTTGTTTTTAAAATCGTTTTTAGTAATACAGTTGTAAAAAACAATAGTTTTTAAAATTAATTTAATGCGTTTTAGTTCATATATTAACTCTATGTGTTACTCTTGTTTGTATAAATTGTTTTAAATATAGTTTGTAATTTTAAGTGATTTACAATTGTTTTTATTTAGGGCCTCATTATGATGTTGGGCAGAAACCCATCCGACAGCTTGTCTGAGGTTAACCGCCAGACAGCAGAGGTTTCTAACTGTCTGCCGTAGTATGGTACTAGCGGTCGGAGGGAAACCCGGGGAGATACCGCTACGCTTCCAACAGGCTCACAGAGCCTGTTGGGGCAGAGGGTAGATCACAATCCCCTGAATGGAGCTGGTGCCTGCTCAGGCACCGCAGTGGGGATTACGATGCACGTTTCCCACAGCCTTTCTATGGTGGTCCGACCGCCATAGAAAGGCTGTCGGAACGGACTTTGGGAGCACCTAGCAGGGCACCCTCGGCCTCCGCTTTGAGGCCTGGGTGGGCACTTGTGGTGCCCTCCCCAAACATCTAACACAAAGTTTGTCAACATCTTTTCTATCCATCCCAAAGAAGCACTACCATTCTTGGGCTGTACTGACCTCTAGAAATATGGGCAGGGGCACCAAGGGCACTGGTGGGACCAACCCTTTCCTTCTCCATGGTATCTTCTGTGGCGTTATCACCAGTGCCTTCCATACCCTAAATCTGTTCCCTAGCTCTCCCTCATAGGTAATCGGAAAACCTTGAAAGGATGAGGTAATAGGGGTGGATACTTTTGACACAAGAGATGCCTTCTGCCATCGAGGAAGTGAGCGCAATATTTTTTTTATAATGTGTCTCCCATCGATTGCCGTTTTATACCGATTGGTTGCTGTACATTAGCATGAGCTGGCATAAGAAATTCCTGGTTAGCCTCCCTTTCCCCGTCAGCTATACAGGGATTGTTTATAGCCTTAAAGTAAGATCAAAGGGACAAAGTCATCTTTAAAACACCACTGTTCATTTAAGATACGGAACTGGAGATGGAAATGAAAATAGAGCTGGAAAACCTCTCACCTATAGTTGAGGAAGCCACAGTTACAGTGTTCGATTACTTGTGTTTTCTGGGTTTCTACAAGAAGCTAATTTCCTCACCTCTCTTGTTAGCAGGGTCATTTAGATTTAGAGAAATATATGACCTTATTCTGCATTTATAAATATCTGTTTGATGTTGCTTCTGTTTTAATTTCTGCAGTATGATGAGATAGCTGGGATTATCAAAGTAACTTCCCATTTACTCTCTCCATCCCCCTTTTGGCGATGGACTCCAGCTTTTTTCTCTGCCCTTCTCTAGGGTGTCTTTGTGCTCAAAGACTGACCTAGAGCACCATGCACTGGTGAATCCACTGTCCCTGACTGCAGGCTTCCAGCAAACAATCTCCACCCCGGTCAGGACTCGTGCTGCTCCCTTCTGCCCAAGATATGGCATGCTGCTCCCATCAGTGCTGTCTCTGCTCCACATGTACTCCTTGCCGCATCCCCAGGACCAGGTTCTCAGCCATGTGACTTGCCCTTGTCTCAGGAGCAGGGCCGCACATCCCCAGCTGTTGTGTTTCTGCACTTCATTGCCAAAACCACATGACATTTACTCTTGGGCCAAGGAAAATTGAGTTGAAAGATGGCAAACAGGTAGGTCAGCAGAAATTTGATAAGGACTATACTGCTGAACTGCCAAGACTCCTGCCCCTGAGACACCTAAATACTGAAGCTCTAGCCTTACAAATCCCAGAACCCCAAACTCAGGCGGGATAGTTCTGGAGAGCGTGAGGGACTCAATCATATGGAGCATCCATGCAGGTTCCACTTCCAGACTCAACACCTTGGTAAACCATGCCCAGCAAACCCTGTATGGTAATACCACAGTTACCTCCACCATGCATGAATATGTTTTCCAAAACTTGTGGAATGAGAGGAAATGGAAGGAATGCATATAGCAAGGCATGTGACCAAGATGACACTACAGCACTCTCCACCGCATTAGAGGATTGTGGAATTGGGGACAGAACTGATCCAACGGATAATTCTCCCTGGTAGCAATTACATATATAAGTATCACACTGAACCTAAGGCACAGGAATTGAAACTCTGTCTTGGACATTCAATAATCTTGGCAGAATGGAAACCATGCTGAGGTGACCCGTCTGCTGATTGTTTGCAACCTTCTGGTACATTGTTGTCAGGCTGTTAGTGGAAGTCCACCGAATGGAAGATCTCATTCTTCACCTGAGAGAGCCTCCTGAAATTTTACTCTGCCTGCCTGTTCATATATGCTTTCTGACAGTATTGTTTGTTCATACCAACTGCAGGAGCCCTAGAACCTGTGTTGAAAATGCCATAAGACCTCTCCTGACTGTTTGGAGCTGCTGCCAATTGTGCAATGACTCTGACTTTCAGTAAGTGTCCATATTTATTGTGCCTTTGATTCCTTCAAAGTAGCGCCAAGCCTATGGTGCTTGTATCTGTTGTTACAACACAGGGAGATGGATGCTCCAGGTTTACCCACCCTAGACACATGAATTGGCTCCAGCCACCACATTAGACAAGTGTGGAGCGACGGGGGGTTGGATAAGAAGCGGGTCCTCTGATTTGGGTCGCTACTTTTTTATTAGATAATAAAGTAAGGGCTTAAGATGGAAATTAGCCTATGGCATAAAAATAAAGTTGGTGTGACATGCACCAGAATTTTTAACCACTCCCTCACGCGTGGCATTTCTTTGTGTTGTGGGGATTTTACATGAACCAGGCGCTCCTGCACCTTGTGTTTTGGAATGAGTTGGAATCCGTTTTCTGATTTATAAAGTCTGCTAAATAAACTATAGCGTCTGAGTTGGCATTAGAAATGACTTTGGAAGATTAAGTAGCAATCCTTGCTTCAATAATCCCATACACACCATCTGAGTGTGGCTGACCACTAGATGGAAATGTGTGCATGGTTCAGCCAGTCGTTCAAATAGCGCCTCCGCTTGATGCCTTTGCCATACAATAGACCTAGAGGGGACAGTAGCTTATAATGACCTCTGAGCTTTTTGAGTCCTAAGTCCAGTCCAGTACACAAATAATTGTGGCAGAAGAAGAAACTTCCGATGATAATGGAGGTCCAGTTAGGTTTTGAGTACCCTCACTTTTTAGGTCTCGCCTGTCAATGCGCATGCGCATTGAGCAGAGCGAGACTATGGGGGCTTAAACAAAGCTTACCTACACTGGCGATTCACTGGCGATTTGATGAAGTGCATGTGCACTTTTAACTCAATGCGCAAGCGCAATTAGTTAAAATGCGCGTGCACAGCATCAAATCGTCAGCTTAGTGCCGCCAGCAGCTCTTCCTCGCTCCGCCCCCTGCTGCATCAAAGGCTTGGCGCTGTGCCTCAGCCCAGCCATTCTCCTCCCCTAATTACCCCCTGCGGCATCAAAGGCTTTTTCACGGCCGGCCGGCCGGCCGTGCTTTCAGTTCACGGCCGGCCGGCCGTGTCTCCTTTTCTTTTTTTTTTTTTCATTAATTGAATGTCTTCCAGCAAGCTCTCCTCATCCGTAGCTTTAGGTGTGATGACAGCATTTCCTTATAAGATTACTGCTCTCTTGGGAATATATGAGGGCAGGAAGCCTTCTGAATTCGGCTGATCATTATCAGAGAGTGTTTTGGTGAAAATACGGGACTTTTCTTATGCGTGCTGCTACAAAAAGAGCTCAGCTCTCCTTAGCTACGGGAAAGCTGTTTGGCTTACTTCTGCTCGCTCAGCCAGCAATTGTGCCATGTGGTGTGTTTTTAGCTTTACTAGCTCATTGGTGTGTACTGGCTTGCCACTTTGCTGGAATAAAGTACCGGCCATAACGCTGAATACGACTTTCTTTTAATTAGTTCACCAGTTTGCTGCCAAGTGAATTTGAGAGTAATAGTGGCAATCATGTTTGAAACTGCATAACGTGAGCGGAATAAGTTTGCAAGCCGCAATCACCCCACATCCACCACATCCACCACCACATCCACCACATCCACCACCACATCCAACACATCCACCACCACTTCCACCACATCCACCGCATCCACCAGCACATCCACCATCACCACCACATCCACCACCACATCCACCACCACCTCCACATCCACCATGACATCCACCGCCGCCACATCCACCACCACCACATGCACCACCACCGCATCCACCACATGCACCACCACCACATCCACCACCACGTCCACCACCACATCCACCACCACATCCACCACCACCTCCACATCCACCACCACGGCATCCACCACCACATCCACCGCCACATCCACCGCCACATCCACCGCCACATCCACCACCACATCCACCGCCACATCCACCGCCACATCCACCACATCCACCACCACCACACCCACCACCACCCCATCCACCACCACCACCCCATCCACCACCACCACCGCATTCACCACCACCATCGCATCCACCATCACCACATCCACCGCATCCACCACCACCACCACATCCACCACCACATCCACCATCCATCCACCACCACCACATCCACCATCCCATCCACCACCACCACCGCATCCACCACCGCCACATCCACCACCACATCCACCACCACCACCACATCCACCATCACCTCCACATCCACCACCACATCCACCACCACATCCACCACACCCACCACCACCACATCCACCACACCCACCACCACTACATCCACCACTACCCCATCCACCACCACCACCGCATTCACCACCACCACCGCATCCACCATCACCACATCCACCGCATCCACCACCACCACATCCACCATCACCACCACATCCACCTCCACATGCACATCCACCTCCACATCCACATCCACCTCCACATCTACCATCACCTCCACATCCACCATGACATCCACCGCCACATCCACCACCACCACATGCACCACCACATGCACCACCGCATCCACCACCACATCCACCACCACATCCACCACCACCACATCCACCACCACATCCACCGCATCCACCACCACCACATCCACCACCACATCATCCACCACATCCACCACATCATCCACCACATCCACCACCACATCCACCACATCCAACACATCCACCACCACTTCCACCACCACCACATCCACCACATCCACCACCACATCCACCATCGCCCCGACATCCACCATGACATCCACCGCCACATCCACCATGACATCCACCGCCACATCCACCACCACATCCACCACCACCGCATCCACCACCACTGCATCCACCACCACATCCACCACCACATCCACCGCCACGTCCACTGCCACATCCACCGCATCCACCACATCCACCACCACATCCAACACATCCACCACCACATCCAACACATCCACCACCACTTCCACCACCACCGCATCCACCACCACCACATCCACCACCACCGCATCCACCACCACCACATCCACCACACCCACCACCATCACTTCCACCACCACATCCACCACATCCACCACCACATCCACCACCACCACATCCACCACCTCCACCACATCCACCACCACATCCACCACCACCACCACATCCACCACCACATCCACCCCCACATCCACCCCCATCACCACCACATCCACCATCACCACCACCACCACATCCACCACCACCATATCCCCCAGATCCACCACATCTATATGTGTGTGTGTGGCTATGTGTGTGTGTAGGTGCAAATGCAATGTTCTTGGATTTTCGTCACAATAAAATACACTGAACATAATCTTCACAAAAGTTATTTACAAACGTTTAAGCTATTGCCATTATAAATTACAATAACATTTATTTAAGTAATAATTATTTACAAAATTAAAAGCCATTGTTATTTGTAATATCAATACATCTAAGTCACATAAATACAACACACATTGCATTACAAATGCTATAGGTGTCACATTTGCGAAAGTTACAACTATTGACATTGTAACTGACAAAGGTATTAATTTTGCTATTTTTAAAAACAACACATAAATAAAAAAAGTCAAACTTTCCTAATGCGAGACCTATTGCATTTCCAATGCTTGTTTAATTTGGGAGGGAGAGCACCAGCACTTCTCATCAAATGTTGTAATGGGAGAGGACATGCACTTTTCAGAAGCAAACAGGTACTCTGAAATAGAGTGCTTGCGCTTTTATTTTTCCTTTTCAAGCACTGAGCACGAGTATTGCAATTGCACCGGCATCAGAACTGTTTAAACCATGTCATAGGCTGCAGCACCAGGGGCTGCTGTTGAAGATTTCCACCACTCTTGTCCCCAAAGCCCCAGAGATTGGAAATTATCGATTTCTTTGCATGCTTTAAAACACCAATGTGATTGCCATAAGAGTTCATGTTTTTGATTTCCAAGTAAAGCGTCTTCAAATCAATCAAATGAGCAACAGTGAAATTAAGTAAAATGTCCAATGTACACCAAATTGCACCGAAGAGGAAATACTTGAATGAACAAATTTTGACTCCACATTTCCCCAGCATGTGCATTAACAGTATTTGGGGCATGTTTAAAATAAATGTCATAGCGCGGAGCTGTGCCAAATTTGGCAGTGCAACCCAGAGACGTTTTAACACAGGGGCAAAGTGGGCTCTGGCCCAGGGCCCCAGCCTTTGAGGGGGCCCCCTGACAGAGTCAGCTCCATTCTCCAGAGTTTTGCCCTAATGACCTTGAATATTGCTTTAACAGATACTGTTTACCTTTAGTTTATTTTTTTATGTATCTGATGTGTGAGAGTCTAGTGCAGACATTTTACAGAGAAATGGTGTGTTTGTTTCATGCAATATACATAAAAAAAGTTTCTTTTAGATCAAAACAAGGCCTAACATAAGAAATGGGAGGGAGTCACAAAGATTATTTGCAGTAATATTGGTGAGCTGCTGCTGTGTTCTAATATTGAAAACACACATAACTATCCATGAATATTAGATGTAAACACATTTAGGGCCTTATTTATGAGAAGGGATGCATCGCTGTGCGAAAACAGGAATGCGTCACTTCTTAGTGCGCCCTCCTTGCGACATGTTGGATGCATAAAAATTTACTGTATGACACATCATGTCTCAAGGAGCTACAGATACGTCAGTATTTCTGACATATCTGTCGGCGCAAAAGTGGTGCATTGCTGGTGTTTATCTGAAAATAGACGCAACTTCAGCAAAGTGTCATTTCACATGGGGCTTGCCTGCATCAGTCATACACCAGCTCTGAGGCAGGTGTAAGATATTGATGCAATGGCGTTCTAGAAGTGGTGCAATGAGTTCTCATAGATTTCAATGTGCCACTTCTACAATGCTTTTTGCTGGAAACACCCACCCTGCATACATTATACCAGGCGCAGGTATAATGTGGTGCAGGGGTTTACAAAGTGACGCATCAGCCTAGATGTGTCACTTTGTAAAATAGGGCGCAAAAAGGCACATTTTGTACGCTGCCGGTGCGTCACTAAAAGTGACGCACCGGCGACATAAAAGTGAAGCAAGGCCTCATAAATAAGGCCCTTAGTATTTGAACGAGTGTTCCTTTTGCACTGTCAGGGACCTAATGAAATGAAATAGTGTATTTAATAAAGTGCGCACCTACTCAGACTAGAGTGTCCTGGCGCGAAACAGCGGGAGGAAAACGTGCGTAAAGTCCCATCAGTTATTAAAAAGACAGGTTTTTAAGTTCTTCATGAAAAAGAGTAGGTCTGTGGTTAGTTTCAGAGACTCAGGGAGGCTGTCCCACAATTGTGCATCTTAGAAACCCGAGGGATCTGCCTCCAGTGCGGGCACGCGGTACAAAAGGGGGTGGTAATGGACGGAGCATCTGAACCAATCAAACACTCACACCCAGTCAAAAGATCTGGGTTTAATCCATCACCGTTCTTCAGCCCACTCTGCCACCCCAGTTCAGACATGGCTATATGCAAATCAGTCTGACGCTGTGCCTCATGAAATATTCTCTTGCCACTATTTTTATGTTTTATGAATTATTGTCCATTTATGTCTAATAATTTTGTGTATTTATTATGTGTATTTTAAATTGAAATAAATGTGATTTTTCATTAACTGTATATTAAATATTATTTGATTGGAATAAGATTTGGTTTGAATGTCCTCCCCCTCCATATACTAGTTCCCTTTGTTTTTATTCTAATTGCCTAGGAATTGTTACATTATATTATTTCCCTGTTCTAGGAATTTTTATCTGCGTTCAGGGGGTCCTTGTTTTTTACACATGCTGTGCCTCATGGGAACAGTCCAGCCCGAACTGCCAAGCCATGCCTTCCCTGGACCGGAAACAAGCTTCCGAGGACCGGTTTCTGGCATTACAGCCGTCTTCAGCCCGGCTTGCTTGAATCCAGTGGCAAAGTGAGCAAGGGACTCACGTATGAGCATACCCGGCCACACTTATGGCGGCCAAAAGCGGTACAAAAGGGGGTGGTAATGGACGGAGCATCTGAACCAATCAAACTCTCACACCCAGTCAAAAGATCTGGGTTTAATCCATCACCGCTCTTTAGCCCACTCTGCAACCCCAGTTCAGACATGGCTATATGCAAATCAGTCTGACGCTGTGCCTCATGGGAACAGTCCAGCCCGAACTGCCAAGCCATGCCTTCCCTGGACCGGAAACAAGCTTCCGAGGACCGGTTTCTGGCATTACAGCCGTCTTCAGCCCGGCTTGCTTGAATCCAGTGGCAAAGTGAGCAAGGGACTCACGTATGAGCATACCCTGCCACACTCATGGCAGCCAAAAGCGGTACAAAAGGGGGGGCACGGCATATTTTAGGGACGATGGGCAGGTTGGCATTGGAAGATCTTAGGGGTCTAGATGTTTTGTAGCAGTTAACCTGCTTATTTAGGTAGCCCGGTCCTAAGCCGGGTAAAGCTTTAAAGATGATGGTCACCGCTTTGAAGTCGATCCGTTCTTTTATGTGGAGCCAGTTTTGAGACTTAAGAATAGGGGGCATACTAGGTCTGGGTTTAGGTCTCGGGATGGCCCTGGCGGCTGCGTTTTGTACCACTTGTAGGCGCTGGATAAGGGATTTGGGAAGACCGAGGTACAAGCTATTGACATAATCAAGCTTTGATTTCACCAGCCCCTGCACCACAATCGTTCTGCTCTCAAGTGGAAACAGTGGCAGGAATTTTTTTAGCATCCAGAGTATGGCAAAGCAAGCGCCAGTTAGATTTTGGATTTGAAAGCGTATGGAGAGTGTCTTGCCTATGACTATTCCTAAGTTTTGGACTTTCTCCTTTTCCGCGGGTGGGGGAGGCAGATCTTTTGGCCACCAGAGCTCCAGTCAGGCGTTTCTGGATTACCAAAAAAAACAACTTCAGTCTTATCAGGATTGCACTTCAGCTGATTGATCTTAAGCCTGTTAAAACCTTGGTGAGGCAAGACCTAATCATTGCCCCGTCAAAGTTGGTTCCTTTTTCACACGTAAAAATCAGCTGAGTGTCATCAGCATTGGAAATCAATTTTGGCACCCTCTTTCTCTACCAGAAATTCAAGGGTGGATAGATATATATTAAATAGGGAAGGACTGAGAATGGAGCACTGTGGGACACCTACATTCATTGCCGGAACCGGGGATAAGAAAGGGGGAGCCAGATGTCCTGAGATCTATTTGCCAAGAAGGATGACATTCATGTTAAGATGGCCTTCCCCAGGCCGATGTTAGCAAGTCTCTCCAGGAGCCTCTCATGTGGGACCATATCGAAGGCCGCTGACAGATCGACCAGTATCAGAACAGACTTGCCTCCCTGGTCCAGCTTACCCCTGAGAAATTCAGTCACTTCCAGCAGAGCGGGCTCCGTACTGTAGTTAGCCCTAAAACTGGATTGGGACTCATGAAGGAGCTTCCCATCTTCAATGTGTTTTTGGAGGGCCTTGTTTACATGCTTCTCTAATACTTTGGAGAGGGCCGGAAGAAGGGAGATTGCCCTGTAGTTTGCAGGGTCCGTCGGTTTGGCGTTAGACTTTTTAACAGTGGAAGATACTTAGCATTCTTCCATAATTTCGGCATGTTACCTGAGGAAAGGGAAGCATTAAAGAGCTGGTTTACCATGGGGTTTATGGTGGGAGCTAATACGTTCAGGATATTTGCTGGACATGGGTCGGTAGGAGAGCCAGACTTAATGCTTTGGAGAAGGGTCAGTGACTCTTTAAGCTGAAACTCAGGGAAAGCTAGTAAAGATGCAGGATCCAAGAGGTGAAATATGTTATTAGAACCAAGGTAGAAGGTCAGTTCTTCCTCTGAGATGTTAGTGAAGGCTTGTTGGATCACAGAGATATTTTTGTGGAAGAATTGAGCTATTTGCTTAGACCATTCTTCCATGCACGGCCCGTCCTTTGTTCCTGGCTTTTGGGTGGTAAAGGATTTAACTATACTAAAGATTTCCTTACTCTTATTTTGGGCATTTTCTATCTTGGTTTGAAATAAGTTTTTCTTGGCTGCCCTCACAAGAATGTAATGAGCTTTTAAGTTGTCTTTAGACACCTTCCTGTCCTCAGGTAGATAGGATTTACGCCATTTCCGTTCCATTTTTCTACAATTTCTTTTGCTAGATCTGAGGCAATCATTAAACCATGGAACTGGTGGGGCCAAATTCTTTGAGGAGCGGGAAACAACCGGTAGCGCTGCATCAAAGTTGGTTCGGAGCCATGAATCTATTGAGAGGGCACTTGAGTTGAAGCAGCCAGACAACTCTGGTGAGGAACGACCGAGGGCGTCTACTAACATCAGGATGGATATTTTATGGAATGTCCTGTAATTAGGGAACCTCTGCCCTGAGTTAGCCAGAGGGGCTGTAGCAGAGTTGGAAAAGATGAATTTTAAAAGGAGGTGATAAGATCAGATAATTGGAAGAGGTAGGCTTACTGATATGTCAAAGTTGTGAAAGATTTGGTCTAGGGTATGGCCCTTCTCATGGGTGGCCGAAGAAATAGATGGAAACATGTTGCAGGTCTGCAGCGTCTCCAACTTGTGGTAAATAAATAATTAATTACCGGTACTATTTTTGAATACAGTGAATAAAACAGATAGCTCAATAAATAAGAGACAGGATTCGAGGTATCTGAGTCTAACAGGCTTTAGTCAGGCATAAGGGAAGGGACAGGAACGGGATAGCCTGCACGGAAATAGAATGGATGGCAGCTGCAATGCCTCATCGACAGTGCAGCATATATATAGTATAATACATTACATTACATTGCATACAATAGGCGTAGCAGTAGGCGTAACTCGTAGCAGTCGCGAAAGATAAGAACAAAATGGGTGTAACAAGAAGGCGTGTACAGGGCGTATACATAGACATGTGGTGTAGACGTCACAGAAGTGTCATAACGGGGGTGGAAACATGGAGGGGGCTACCTGAGCAGCTGGGACCTTTAACCTAGTGGTGCGCGCAAACGGGCAATGACGTGTTACCAGGAAGAACTGGGGCTATGACTTCTGTGCTAGAAGAGGAGACTAAAGTCTGTGGGGTCAGCACGACATGTACCTATAGCATATCTGGTATCTTGTGTTTGGAGTACATGTTGATAGAATCCAAAAGTTATCAGGGCAAAGGCTACTTGACACTAAGACTGGTGCATGGATGATTCTACATGTATTGCGTGTGCTAGGAATATTCTATGAATATTAATACAGTATTTCTCTTACATGGAGACAGAAAGACTAGACCATGGCTGGAACTGTTGATGCGGTTCAGTAGCTTAGGAATGCAAAGAAGGAGGGCTGGACTGATAACTAGAAGCATAACATACTCTTGGCAGACAGGCAGGCAGAGCCAGGCCGGGCCGGGCACCGTGCGGCAGGAAGTAAGTGAAGGGTCAGGGATGCAGGTGGGGGCTGCATCGCTCCTCGGAGAGGGTTCAGGAGACTGGAGCTGAATCTGATGTCCGGGCCCTTTTGAGGCCTAGAAACGGGGACAATTCGATGGATTAACGTGCACACTGTAAAACGTGGCAACATAGGCCTAATACTCGTTGCTTTCACGAGGACTGGAAACTGGCATACTAACATTGGACACAACTATGATTGCGTCTTTAATCGATCATAAGGAGATACATGCATATCGATCATGCACATATAACATAGGGTGGGGGACACGTAGGCACATATAACATGGCAAAATTTACTTTTCCACATTCCCTCCTTGTGCCCTACGTTTCCATCAGGAAACATCAATATTCATGATACCATCTATCTGTTCATATAGCATCATTTGCTCGTCTCGAATTGTCTTGGAACGGGACTTAGGACTAGGAATACAAGAGGTAGCGCACATGCCGCAAATCGTAGGGCCACATTGTAAACAGAGGCAGCAACTGAATATGATCATTACTGCTATACCTAGGAATGACAATACTTTCCATCCCCAGGTAGATATGATACTCCAGAGCCAACCGGACCATGTCCAGGTGCCTGGATTCTGGTGTAACTGATGGGCAATTTTATGAAGTCTGGTTATAGCTGAATAAACAGACGGCGCGTTATTAGGAATGAAAATGCAGCAACTAGATCCGATGACTCTACATGCTCCTCCTCTATCGGCCAGTATGACGTCAAGAACGAGACGATTTTGGAGCACAACAAAACGCATAGCAGATTGCTCTTCGGTTAAGTTACCTAGAGCGGAAGTAGTCTCATTCACTACTGCTTCAAGAGTTCTGGTTAACCTACGTATTAACTTACTATTCTGGACAGGGCCTATAAAGGAAAAGAAACCTTTATTGAAGTCTTGATATTGTTCTAGAGCAGTTTCAGTTTGATCGACAATTGGGGACTCAGTCTCCCTTCTAGGTCTAACGTGTACTAGATGTGTGTTTCTGTGATAATCGGATGGGGCTAGAAAAACTGGTGGCAGTAGGAAGGCAATGTAACATGTTCCATCCCAATCGAGGGGCAGACGAACATATGCGGTCTGACCACAAACAAAATAAGAATGACGTGAGGCTTTGAAAATAGATTTCCCACTGTCACTATACTCGACAATAGTAGTACAATCACTATGTCCTACATGTGCGGAACCATTCTTTCTGACACATAATTCGCCTTTGACTGGTAGTACTGAAATAGCAGGCAAATCTGGAGTAGTATCGGACTGAACATTCAGGACCATGAAATTCGAGGAATAATTACCTAAATCATATACTTCATTTTCTAGATCTAACCCTGTTCTATGGGAAAAACCTTGCTTGTCTGGGAAACATGTTCGATTCAGAAGGGACATATCAGTGGAGGATGACGTTAACGTGGACCATGCTCCACACGAACCATTATGTGAAAATGGATAGGGAAAGAGTGGCAGAACTCCCTTCGGTGTCTGGAAAGGGGGGAGTCGACCACACACCCAACAATTAGTGGTATTGCTGGTCTGGTGTGAATAATGCAACATTCGGATAAAAGTGTTGTTACGCATAGCAAGACGATAGGATAACTCGTGAGGAGGCAGATCACTAAATGTGTGCTCTACTGTAACATTAGAAAACATATGTACATGTGAAATTGGAAAACATAAATATAAAGCATAACTTATGCATGTAACCATAAGACTCAAGAATAATAAAAAGAATAGAACGATAATACATCTTTTAGAGTTTTGACTAACTCTCTCACTGTGTGGGTCTGTCTCATACATGTCAGGAACCTGTCTAACCGTTTCACCCGAGAGGGACTTAGACAATTAAACTGGCTGACTTATTTTACTAGACCGGAGTTTGGCTTTATACTCCTGCTGCGGAGTTTTCTCTAACAGGGGAAGTTTGAATTCAGAGTCTGTCTTTGGGCAGTCCTTAAGAATAGGGCAGTCTTTGATAAATGTCTTTTGTCGCAATCCATGGAATTTCTTGATGTGACTGGTATGCACCCAGCCTTTACGACCCTCAAGCTTGACGGCGGTCCTTGTTGTCAATAACACCAGCTGGGGCTCCTTCCAACGGGGCTCCAATGGACTTGAACGATCAAAATTGCGCACCAGGACGAATTCTCCCGGAACGACTTCATGCGGTTTCACCTCAGTGTTGTCTGGAAATGCAGCGGCAACCTGTGAACGACAAGAGTGTAGGGCAGACATCAAGGAAGCTAGGTAATCTGTCAGCATATTACTGGAAACGTCTGTAATCTTTCGGGGCATGGGTGTACCCCACATATTAGGAGGGCGGCCAAATACGACCTCGTACGGGGACAGACCTGATCTGGAGTGTGCAACCATTCT
Organism: Lissotriton helveticus; assembly: GCF_964261635.1. Classification (NCBI taxonomy): domain Eukaryota; kingdom Metazoa; phylum Chordata; class Amphibia; order Caudata; family Salamandridae; genus Lissotriton; species Lissotriton helveticus. The sequence goes on along the minus strand of NC_136068.1, from coordinate 268,963,775 downwards.
CATATAAAAAAGAGCAACTGGCAGGGCTACTAACCAATCTACACCTTTTTCTGTACACACTTTAGCAATGCGGATTTTCAAAGTCTGGTTATGTCTCTCTACGAGACCGGCTGCTTCAGGATGGCGTACACAATGGAACTTCCACTGGTACCCTAACAGAAGGGAAACATGTTTCATGAGCTCGGATGAGAATGGCTGGCCGTTATCTGAATACACGACCCTAGGTAATCCATAGCGGGGAAAATACTCACGAACCAACTGCCTGGCAGTGGTCGCAGCTGTGTAATCTGGAACTGGATATGCTTCTGTCCACCTGGACAAAGCGCATACAACTACGAGGACATACTTGAAACCTCGACATCGCTCCATCTGAATATAATCCATCTGGAGGACTTCAAAAGGGTGGTCAGGAGGTTGGAATCCACCTTGTTCCACCGGGACACTTTTACCTGGATTGAACTGACAACATATCATACAGGTACGTACTTTCTGCTTGGCGGCTGCTCGTAAATGCTTGTTGAACCAAAGGTTCTGGATACTGTCTAACATAGCTTTTTCTCCTAAATGTGCTGGACTATGTGCGGTGTTAATAATGACTTGAACCATAGAGTCGGGGAGAAACCATGTGGCTTTTCCCTTCGTCAACCATCCTTGATCTGTCTGGACCCCTCCTTGTTCGGACCATTTCTTGATTTCATCGGGAGTAGCATGTAACTGTATATCTATTACATCTTGTGTAGGGTCCTTGACTGTCATACAAGTAGTCTGATCTGGAGTGAGTGTCTGTGTCGTGTTAACTGGAATGTCTGGAGTCTGAGCTGTGAGCTTGGCTGTTCGATCTGCTAGATCGTTACCTTGGGAAATAATGTCAGTGACTTTCGTATGTGCTTTGCACTTCATGATAGCGATAGCTATCGGTAAATGTATTGCATCTAACAGAGCTTGAATGAGGAGACCATGTTGAATCTTGGTTCCATGAGAAGCCATGAAACCTCATTCCTGCCAGAGCACTCCAAAGTCGTGTACGACTCCGAATGCGTAACGTGAATCTGTGTATATGTTAACTTTCAGGTTCTTAGCACGTATGCAGGCTTGGGTCAGAGCGATTAGCTCTGCTGCTTGAGCAGACAGGGTGTCTATACGATGTGTTTCTATAACTTCGGTGTCAGTAGTCACTGCATACGCGGCCACTAGTTCTCCTGTACTTGTTCTCATACATGAACCATCCACATAAAGTGTCAGGTCGGGATCAGGTAATGCAATATCTGTCAGGTCTTGTCTTGGTTTTGTCATGATGTTAACAACTTCCACACAGTCATGTGTGGCAGGATTTGAAGTAACTGACGGTAACAGTGTAGCTGGATTTAGAATGCTGCAGCGTCGGATTTCTATGTGTGGCTGAAACAGTGTCAGTTCATAACCTGTTAAACGTGCAATTGTCAAGTGCTGCGTCTGTGTTCGGTTTAAAAGAACTTCCACGGAGTGTGGAACTTGTACTGTCAGGGAGTGTCCTAACACTATGGAGTCACTTTGTCTGATAGCTAGAGCTGTGGCTGCAACTGACTTGAGGCACGCAGGCAGAGCCTGGGCCACTGGATCTAATGTGCTTGAAAAATAAGCACAGGGCTTGTATTGTCCTGCTTGATCTTGTGTGAGAACAGATAATGCAGTACCATCACGTTCTGTGACAAAAAGTGTAAAAGGCTTACTGTAGTTCGGTGTTGCTAGAACAGGTGCTTGGCATAAGGCTTTCTTTAACTCATTAAAAACAAGTGTATGTTCCTGGGTCCAAGGGAGGACAGTCGATACGGCTGCCTCCTGTGTCGTTAACTGTATCAGTGGCTTGGCTAGAAATGCGTACTGAGGAATCCATTGTCTGCAGTAAGAAGTGAGGCCGATAAAAGCTCGTACCTCCTTCTGTGTCTTGGGCTGTGGAAGACGTGCTATTAACTGGATACGGTCAGGTGTCAACTGCCTACCCCTCTTGGACAGTAAGTGTCCCAAGTAGACCACTTGCTGGACACAGAATTGTAATTTGGAAGGGGACACCTTGTGCCCCATCTCGGCCAGAAAATACAGAACGGTAAGTGACGCACGCTCGCAGTCACATTCAGAACGGGCTGTGATCAATAGATCATCGACATACTGGAGCAGGGCAGTGTCAGTTGGCATGTGAATATTGTCTAGTTGTCTCTTAAGTGCTTGACTGTAAATACTAGGGCTTTCTGTGAAACCTTGAGGTGCTCGTGTGAATTTATAGCTTCTTCCATTTAAACAGAATCCGAAAAGGAACTGGCTGTCTGGATGAATGGGGACACTGAAAAATGCGTTCTTGAGATCGATAACTGTGAAGAACGTAGCTTCAGAATCAATGGCTGTCAAGAGGGATGAAATATCTGGGACTACTGGATACTGGGGTATGATACATTTATTAAGTTCTCGAAGGTCAATCACTAATCGATAAACTGGAGGTGCATTTGGATCAGTACGTTTCAGGACTGGAATGATAGGAGAATTACATACATTGGAGTCAGTTTCTACAACCACTCCTTGAGCAATAAGCTCGTCAATAATTTTGGATAAGGCTGCTACAGCCTCAGGTGGCAATTTGTACTGTCTGATTCGTGGTAAAACAACACCTTGCTTTAGAGTCACACGATGGGGTGTGATATGCATACAACCTACATCAGTTGGACCTTGCGCCCATAAATGCTGTGGTACATTCAATAATCTTGGATCAAAATCACGTAATACATAATGACCTTTAAAATCTCGCAAGAACAGGCGGACCCCTTCTGGGGAGCAGCATATGACTGCTCCTAATTCTTTCAATGTCTTAATGCCTAACAAATTTTCTGGACAAGATTTCGTGAGTAACAAATCAGTAGTTCGGGACAATGGACCAACTTCTAGAGTAACTGGTTTTGATATTTCATTAACAATAGGCTTTCCTGAAAATCCAAGGGAAACATTTCTAGAGCCTGAGAGTGGAGCCCCTGGAACCTCGTCATGACTGATAGTAGTCCTACTTGCCCCTGTATCAATCAGAGACTTTCTGTCTTTCCCTAATACTTGACTATGTACATAGGGACCCTCTTGATCTACAGGAATCTCGATGAGAGGCAAGCCTACCTCCCTCTCTAGGCTGTTTCATGAATACGGCTGATAATCCGGATACTCTGTCTGGGCATACTGGTACATCTGCTGTGTAACATGCTGTGTTGCAGCAATAGGCTGCGGTGCTGTAACTGTCTGTTGTGCATTCTGCGGTGGCTGGGAAGTCTGTGAAACTTGTTCTTGTCTAGGCGGACGTGGTCTTTCTTTAGTTTTACCAGTAGCTATGTTGTGTTTCAGAACTGCACACTCGTTTATAAAATGACCTGGCTGTTTACAGTAATTGCAGGTCCCTTTAACGGGAGCTGCAGGATGACTGGCTTGATTCGGACCCCTCTTCTGACTGTCTTGTGGAACAGATTGTGCAACTAACACTTTCATTTTCGTGTCTTTCATACGTCTCCTTTCGTGTTCCTGCTCTTCCCTGATTCTGTTCTGGTGATGCTGGAGCATTTGAAGCATCTGTGACGGAGAATTAGCTTGCCAGGTACTTTCGACTTTCAGGACTCGATTTTTAACTTGTGGACTTGAATTCTCGACTAGTTTGGTAACAAAAAGATGAGGGTATGATTCACTACTTGTTTTCAGACCACTATTAATAATAAAACATTTTTCAAATCTAGAATAAAAATCACTAGTATCTTCGTCTTGTTTCTGTTTACAGGCCGAGATGGCATCCCAGTCTTCCTTTTTCGTGGCTAGTAATCTTGGCAAAACTTGTATCAATAACTCGGGCAATTCTTTAGCTTTATCCCCAAGACCGGTACCTGGTACTCGTGAATTATCTTCAGCTTCTAGAGCTGTCCAATCTATCTTTTTCTCTCCCACCTCCCATTCTTTTTCTTTGAGTTTTTCATATATGCCCGCAGGCAACAGGACCTTTAGCATTTTAATGATATAAGGATACGTGTATTCTCCCATACGGAGCATGTCTTTTAATTCACGGTGGAACCCTGCTGGATCTTTATCGTGACAGGGAATTAGCTTTTTCATCTCTAAGAGTTCCATTTTTGTGATGGGGGTGTAAACAAATACTCGTTCTAGATCACCACCCGCTGTCCTAACTGGATGTACTTCTCGTAACGGATTCTGTCTGTCTATGTAGAATGGCTTACTTTCTGGGGGTGAGACATGAACAAAATGTGGATTCAGAAACGTTCGGTATTTGTGGCGCTGTTCTAGAATGACACTAATTAAATCAGTACCTAGACCTCTCCATCTGTACTGGAGTAACTCGTTCAAGACATCATGTAGTGGACCTGGATCAGAATGCTGTTCCTCATACAGGGTAATGAGGTGCTGGATCATATACATACCCACCAGTCGCTGCTCGGCTGGGGCAGTCTCAGAAACATCTGTGCCACTATTTCGTCTGGAAAAGTGGTAGAATCAGTAGTCCACCGGACTGCTGATCGGGCTAGTTCTTGTTCATGCATTGTACTGAGCTCACTATAACCTATTCGTGATTTCAGAATGTGATCGGTAGCTTGGAATACTTGCTCAAGAGAACACTGTTCTGGTGCTGGAGGAGGAAAAACTTTCTTGTGATCTAGGCGTGAATGTCGGTCGGAAAGTCTAGTTCTACCTACATACGCTATTCTGGAGGGATTCTCGTCGTCTACCTCTTCAGTAGAAGAGTCATTCTCTTTCTCGGTTGCTTGTTTTGCTTCTCGTTTCTCGTGTAACTTTATTATTTCCCTACGAATTTTCTTGTACATACTCTCTATACAATTTTGCGTCTTGTGTTTTCCCTCGGCTATATTGTCACTCCACCTGGTCAGGACTTTCATTTCTTCCTGATCTTTTTCCGGGCAATCTTGCTCTCTGATTAAACAGTTAATTAGAAACTTTAAAATCATGAGCTGAGTCTCGACTTTTCTTTGAACCATGGCTTCGTGAACACTTTCTGGATTTGCTCCTGTACGGATAAAACGATATATTCTGTCTAGGTGTTCTCTCATATCGGGCAGGGTGTCCAAATAGTCAGTCACCCGTCTTAAACGTAATGAATATATGACCATGTTACCATCGCCTGGAACTGGATCATAACGACATTCGGTAAGTGCTCGCTTGATATCTACGTATGTATTCACTTTTGGCGTACGCTGTAACACTAGTTCATGTAGCGTCATACGTCTGTGTTGAGGCGGGGTACCAGGAGAATCTCCCCCCGCGGCTCCTAAACTAGAATCGTCGGTGTGTACTGTACGTGCTGGGAGAGTGGCTGATGTAGCGGGTACATGTACTGTGGGCTGGGCCGGGGGTGCTGTAACAGATGCTGTAACATTAACTGGACCCATGGGACCAGCAACTGGAGGAGCAGGAATTACATTATTAACGGGAGCAGGCGGAACAGGATTTGCATATTCTGGGACTGTATCGTCCAAATAAGACGAAAGAAAAATATCAGCTGCGGTCGGTTTATGACGTAGCTTAGTCGGGACCAATGGCGGCGGAAAATTACATGGTGCTTCCGGGGTTGCTTTTGGCAAGCCCTCGGCAAGAAGAGGATACATACCCTTAATAAGGGCATTTCTCTGTCTGTCTGACTGTTCTGCTTTAACTCGTTCACCTACTTCGATTAATTCCCTTTCTTGGGCTCTTTCTGAGGATTCCCTACTTAATTCTGTTTTTCTGATTTCTTTTTCGGTTCTTCTATGAGATTCTTTGCGCCATAACTCGATGGCATCTTTCTGAGACTGTCTGGCTTTCTTTTTCCATAATGCTTCTTCTACTCGCATGATGCACTCGGCATCCCATGTACCTGATATGGGCCATCTATATTGCTGTTCTAGTTCCTTGGTATAGTCCACCCATAAGTCTAGATATACTATGGCACCTAAGCCATGCTTATGATACATAAAATGTCCGGGACTGTCCCTAGGCGGGACAGGAACTGCTTCCTCGAGTAACCCTTTTCTGGTCTTTAACTGACGTAACTTGGAAAACAGAGGCATCCTAGACTTGAATCTGAACACAATACAATACACGATAAACACAGTAATGCATAGAAAAACAAATCACTCATACCACGACATTGAAAACACATTAAATAACATTAGAATAACAGTTCGGACGGAATATTACCTGACATACTGAAAACAGAACACATGAATTTCTCGAGAACGAAACTTACTAGAATTACTAGATGCACTGCTAAAACAGTACGAAACATACCGGTCCCATAAAGAGACACGTCAGGACCCGTATCCACCTAGGTGAACACTTCGGACTGGATCTGTGTACCCAAACCCACTGGACCAGAGACAAATTAATTGACCCTGTCTAGATACTACCCCAGCAACGTTACTCACCGGGCAGCAAGAACGGAAGGCCTCGGACTGGACTGGACTGCTACGACGTCGGACTACGAACTTCGGACTTCAGTTACAGGTGGGCCTCCGGATACCTCGGACCTTGTACTCTCGGCTTGGGCTCTGGTCGGGACTCGCCGCGTTCCTCACCGCCTCGTCTGGATGCTGGACCGCAACCTCCGTCTCCTCCGTGGGCCTGAGGGATACTTGAAGCAGAAATATCTGCACGTGCACGGTATGGTTCCGTCACGGCTGCAGAGGGTCAGGGGGCCTGCGTGGCTTCGCCGGCGCGTGGGGAAAGGGCAAGTCCCTATTCGGGCGCCATTATGTGGTAAATAAATAATTAATTACCGGTACTATTTTTGAATACAGTGAATAAAACAGATAGCTCAATAAATAAGAGACAGGATTCGAGGTATCTGAGTCTAACAGGCTTTAATCAGGCATAAGGGAAGGGACAGGAACGGGATAGCCTGCACGGAAATAGAATGGATGGCAGCTGCAATGCCTCATCGACAGTGCAGCATATATATAGTATAATACATTACATTACATTGCATACAATAGGCGTAGCAGTAGGCGTAACTCGTAGCAGTCGCGAAAGATAAGAACAAAATGGGTGTAACAAGAAGGCGTGTACAGGGCGTATACATAGACATGTGGTGTAGACGTCACAGAAGTGTCATAACGGGGGTGGAAACATGGAGGGGGCTACCTGAGCAGCTGGGACCTTTAACCTAGTGGTGCGCGCAAACGGGCAATGACGTGTTACCAGGAAGAACTGGGGCTATGACTTCTGTGCTAGAAGAGGAGACTAAAGTCTGTGGGGTCAGCACGACATGTACCTATAGCATATCTGGTATCTTGTGTTTGGAGTACATGTTGATAGAATCCAAAAGTTATCAGGGCAAAGGCTACTTGACACTAAGACTGGTGCATGGATGATTCTACATGTATTGCGTGTGCTAGGAATATTCTATGAATATTAATACAGTATTTCTCTTACATGGAGACAGAAAGACTAGACCATGGCTGGAACTGTTGATGCGGTTCAGTAGCTTAGGAATGCAAAGAAGGAGGGCTGGACTGATAACTAGAAGCATAACATACTCTTGGCAGACAGGCAGGCAGAGCCAGGCCGGGCCGGGCACCGTGCGGCAGGAAGTAAGTGAAGGGTCAGGGATGCAGGTGGGGGCTGCATCGCTCCTCGGAGAGGGTTCAGGAGACTGGAGCTGAATCTGATGTCCGGGCCCTTTTGAGGCCTAGAAACGGGGACAATTCGATGGATTAACGTGCACACTGTAAAACGTGGCAACATAGGCCTAATACTCGTTGCTTTCACGAGGACTGGAAACTGGCATACTAACATTGGACACAACTATGATTGCGTCTTTAATCGATCATAAGGAGATACATGCATATCGATCATGCACATATAACATAGGGTGGGGGACACGTAGGCACATATAACATGGCAAAATTTACTTTTCCACAAACTAGGAAATTGTTTGATGGCCTTTTCCATTGTCCATATGTATATTGATATCTCCCAGAATAAGGCAGTTGTTGTATTTTGAGGCCCGGGAGGTGGTGGATGTATTAAGCATAGTAATACAATTTCCAATTGCATTGGGAGGTCTGTAAATCAGAAAAACAGCAATGCTATGTTGGGGGTTAAGGTACAGCGGAAGCCTAAGGACTCTGCACCCTAAAGGTTTTCCATCGGGATGGGAGAGCAGTCTAGTTTTTTACTGTAAATCATGGCGACACCACCCCCTTCCCACTCGCTCAGTCCCTCCTAAGGATTTTATACCTGTAGGGATGGCTGAGGTGATAGTAGGGTTGTAGGCTTCAGACACCCAGGTCTCAGTGAGAAATAAAAAATCAGGTTTTTCGTCTAAAAGTAGGCCATAAATGTGTGGTTCATGCTTTTGCATAGAGCGGCAATTTAAAGGGTGGCCTTTAAGTCCTCTGTTTTCTTATTGTTTTTACACTTATTGTTGCGTGGGAGGATCTTTGGTGCAAGATTCCTGGGTTGGGGGAGAGACCAGTTGTACTTATTGCATCGAAAGTCTACCTTCAAAATCAGATCAGCCGCTGTAGACTGACATAATGGAAGCTGCAGTTTTTCCCTATTGTAATTTAGTGGATGAAACTCACCGGAGGGGCAGCATGGCTGGCGCCGGACGCCTCCGGGCTTGCCTTTAGCGCGCCAGCAGTGCCCCTCTGCACGCGTCCGTTTGCATCGGTAATATATAGGCTAATGCCTATGATGCAAACTGGATCACTAAAGCAGCTGAAGAAGTGGAAACTGTGTGGGAAACAGGGACTCAAAGTAGATCATAAATTCAAAGATTGTTCTGAACAGGGGCCCCCAAAATATGTTTGGCCCAGGGCCCCCAAAATCCTTAAGATGTCCCTGGTGCAACCCTCTGACATTTCCAAAATGCAGGGATGCGCCGTATTCACAAGAATACTGTGCATCCCAGTGATTCCCCTAGCGCTGGCCCAAAAAGCTGCCTAGCACAAGCGCAGACACCCTGCCCCCATGTTACAAGGGTGCCTGCACTGCAGGGATGATTGTTTATGCACAGGAAGGGTCACCTTCCTGCACATAAAGAATCAATAATGGTGATTTGCAACTTCTATATGTGCTGCATAATGCAGCAGACATGAAAAGAGCAAATGAGGAGAAATTAAAAATTTCTCCTGCGCTGCCTCAGCCATGTAAATCTGCGGCAGAGTCAAAAACCAAAGGTTGTTGCAGTGGAACGCCCACAACACCCATTACACGCCCCTTTGCGGCAGAGGACTGCAATGGAAAGGGGCATATTTACAAGATGGTAATAAACCAAACAAAGGGGCTTAGCGCCACTTTGAAAATATGGAAAATGGTGCTGCACCACCAATGCGTCAAGAAAAGTGATGCTCCGGTGGCAGTGAGGTTTTGCAAATATGCCCCTTTGTGTTCTATCTGGAGTAGCATTTACTGCTCTCGACAAACAGCGGTGCATCCAAGCCTACCAAGCCAGAGAAAACCAGTGCATCTCAGATCAGCAAAGTACGTTGTCGTGGTACAACACCAGAACTGAATGGGCAGCATTCGAGAGATGGGTGTGAGTGTGTGTCAGTGGGAAAGCTTGTAGCGGCGGCTTTCGTTATTTGATTCTGTATTTTTTTCTCTTCTTCATTTATTTTTCATGTAGGAAAAAAGTCAAAGCAATCATTGAGTACCAATGCTGCCCTCTACAGATAATTAAGCATAACAGATTAGTTGAAACGAACGAAAAATGAATAGCAAAAAAAATACATACTGACTAAAACACATAATATTCTAAAACAGGCTTCAAATAATAATCTTTTCCAAGAGGAGTGGTCTGTGTATTCATGTCCGTGCCATAAAAGATGGAAACTAAAAATAGTGTGCTAAATTGAAGGTGCCGCCTGACCTTTATGTACCTGTGCAAGTCTTCTGTTATTTGACCTAGACACGTCACCCAGCAACAAATACATATAAGTAAAACAAGCCAGACCGAAGATTTTGAATTGACAATGTTTAAATTCAGAAGATACGAGTCTGAATTAAAAAGTACAAAGGTCTGCCGAAGGGATAGTGTGGCCTTTGGAGTATTTCAAGAACTCTCTTTGTCCCCTTCATACACTTTCCACTAAAGTCTCTCACTCAGACACTCCCTTTTTCTTCCTCCATCGTTCTGAAATCCTCTATCTTCATATCTCACACTTTCCCCACAATTACAAGTGGCACATATATGTCTGTGAACTCTCCAGAGAAGCCAAGGATTCTGGGGCCTATTTCCTACTAAGATATGGCTCGCTTTTACTCTCTCCTAACGCTGGTGGTGTTGTGTGCAGCCTATGCCGACGCTCTTGTGCATTGCTGCAAGGGTGCCTGGTCTGTGGGAATGGTTGTCTTTGTGCAAGAAGGGATACCTTCCTGCACAAAAACAATCCGAAATCCGAAATCCAATCCAACCCAAAAAAAGAATGTATCAGGCATAGAAAAAGGAAATGAGTTAAAACCCCTTGGATGCTGGTGACGGAACCACTCCATCACCAGCCACGGGTGGGCTGTGCTAATGACGGAGTGGTTCCGTCACGGCCCGGCCGCCGCGCCTGCGCGGCATGAATTCCGCACCTGCGCTGAGTGTTCTATTAGGCGGGGGGGGGGGCCGTGACGGAACCACTCCGTCACAAGCACAGCGCGCCCGTGGCTAGTGACGGAATGGTTCCGTCACCAGCATGGCAGAGCCACGCGGCCCCCCTCCCCCCCAGCGCCGCAGCGGAATTATCGCCGTGGCAAAGGGGTTAAAAAGAAGATTTTTCTCATTACACCATCCTCTGGAAAACGTATTGATTTGATGCAAAGCCAATGTTTACAAGCCTTTGTAGAGCTGAAATTGCGTGAAATCTGTGTTTGGAAGGCCCAGAACACCCATGCTCCACCCATGGAATGCCTACCAGCTCTATATGCAACATAACGCAGCATAAGTACCTTTGTTGCATTAAATTTCTTTACAAAATCACACCTGGAGGCGCCAATCACCCCTTGCGTGGTTTGTAAATCTTACTGAAGCTTTAGGTTGTACTTGCATTGCATTGCACGATGACGCAAAGGCTGAGTAAATCTAGGCCTTAATATGCATATAGCCTGCACATACCTATGAACCACTGACAAGCACCGTGAGTAATTCACACTGTCTTCGGCCTCACCTTCAGGGCTCTGGCCCTGGCATAACCACCCTCCAAGAAACAGTACTCGCCAAGAAACATAAGGTGACTTCGTTCATCGTATCCACTCACCTGTGCAGTCTTATGCTGCATTAAAAAACTACAGAAGCGTAGCATCATGAAAAAAATCAGATACCGTAAGGGAGGGAAAGAGGAAGTAAAATGCCTACTAATGTTAGGGATTGCGTTGCTGACATGGAGTTACCCTTAGGGTTTTACACCCATTATTGGAAATGTGTCATCAACAAGATTTTTTCCAGAATTTGCCAAATACAGCACTTTTTGTCCAGGACTCTTTGCTGTGAACATAAAGTGGTGGAAATGGAAAAATTATTTCGTAATTCACAAATTAGGGGTCGTAAGATGGCAGAAAGGGGGAAAAGTAATGAGGGTAGGAATCATAATGAATGTAAAGTGTAGTTAATAACAGTTGTTGCTTTTTTTCACACACTCTCCCCAAAGGATTGACAACTAGGAAACATTTGATAGCTGTTATTGCTAACTTAATCGGTCACAACAAGGCCTAACTTTAACCCCTTGGCCGCGGCGGTCGTGGCGCTGGGGGGGAGGGGGGCCGCGGGGAGCCGCCATGCTGGTGACGGAACCACTCCATCACCAGCCACGGGCGCTGTGTGCTTGTGACGGAGTGGTTCCGTCACGACCCCGCCCGCTCAATAGAACGCTCAGCGCAGGCGCGGCATTAATGCCGTGCAGGCGCGGAATTAATGCCGCGCAGGTACGGCGGCCGGGCCGTGACGGAACCACTCCGTCACCAGCACAGCGCGTCCGTGGCTGGTGACGGAGTGGTTCCGTCACCAGCATTTAAGGGGTTAAGATAACTTAGGGCCAGATGTAGGTGCATAAATACAGAAATTCTGTAAATTTCAGCATTACCGACCAGTATTTAGCCTTTCTTAATGTTGGTAATGAATCAGTAGATAAGGAATCGTAAATACCGATTCCTTAATACCGATTCCTTATTGCTCCTGCATTTAAAGAATCGGTAATACCGATTCTTTAAATGCAATGTAGGAAGCACATTGAAGCGTGCTTTTGAGCCTTAAGAAATCTGTAATTACCACCAACTTCAAGTTGGTGGTAATTACAGATTTCACTTACAAAAAGAACTTTTTTGCTTTTTTTAAATTGCCATGTGGCACACATCCATGCCCCTAGGGCATGTATGTATGTATGTGCGCCACATGTGCACAAATGCACATTTCAGGGTGCGACAGGGTGTCCTTTGGACACCCTTGAAATACCTCCCGGTATTACCGATTCGGTAATACCGAATAGCTAATACTGAATGTCTTCACATTCATTCCTATGGGCCTCCAAGCCCATTGAAATGAATGGGTAGGTATTCCTTATTACCGAATCTCAATTACCGATTCGGTAATAAGGAATATTAAGGATTCAGTATTTTTTACCGAATCTTTACCTACATAGGAAATACCGATTTCTTAATAGCGAATCTGTAGAATTTGCTATTACGAAATCGATATTTCTCATTTACCTACAACTGGCCCTTAGTGGGGTAATGCACAGGGTGCAGGGAGCTATGACTATTCAGCAAGATTCTGGGTATAATACCAGTAGGATAACTCAGGTGGTTATCGCAGATGCTGAAGAGATGTGCGTGCAATCTCTGGTGACAGACTTGACTCTTCATTATATAGCTCAGAGGGTTAATATGCCTGTTGCAAAGCAAAGTGTGTAATGCATTCGTTCCAAATTTTGTATTTAATGTGTGATAGCTCAGTAGAGTATTGCTTATTTTCCAGAGAACTTTGTGTTAGATGCTAATCGCAAGTTACTCTCATGGTGATATAGATTAATGAGTTATGTGCCCAAGTTAAACAGCTACATATACCTGCAAAGCATGCATTTAAAACTGTGCAGGTTTTGTCTCAATCTTCTTACATCTAGGGTTAATAAACTGGGTTCCTGTGATAGTCATGCATACTTATTAATAGTCCTATGTAAATGGCTATTGATGTTTTAATCACCTATTCAATCCAATCTTTCTTTATTTCGGTCCGTAGACCATAAAAGAACATTCACAGATATACACAATATGTAAACCAGATTAAAAAAGCTAAAACACATATAAAACAAGATTGGGTTGTACATAAAAGTTAAAAATCAATCAGTATTAAATCCATTACTGGTTCCAAAAAAGACCATTTGCACCCACCACATAGAGCTTAAAAAACAGGATACAGCATAGACAATTGGTAATTGAGTGTTGTATTTTAGGAGCCTAAAGGCTTCTTCACAGTGTTGTCTATATAGATTCCTGCACAATTGAACCAGCCATCTGTGTCTGATTTTTCGATATCTGGGACAGAAAAAAAAAACATGAAGTTCGGTCTCCTCTCCCCTACTGCAGGCTGGGCACCCAAAGGCAGAACTGCCAGATCATGTATTAATAAATGCATGCAGAGGGAGAGAGCATTACCTGAATTGTACATACAGTTTCCTAGCTAGAGCCAGTTGTATTTCGTCTAAGCATGGCTCTAGAATGTACATATCCTTTATTGCCAAAACATTAGCTGTAAGGGAACCAGTGGCAGAATTTTCATAGAGTTGGGAGAGTTTCCCCCCCTATAGCTGCTAAGTAGTTGATTGCGCAAAATTGCCACACAAGCCAACTCCGGGTTATTCCATAGATTATCTCTACCTATGATACTGAGACCTTCTTTAATATGCACAAACCAAGCCAGTTTACCTATACCAGGAAGACCCAGTAGTTCTTGGAGCTCAGGCCTATATTGGGGCAGTTCAGGGGTCCCCCATAAGTGCAGCCAAAACAGTAGGGGTGTACAACCAATTTCCTCTGCAATGGGTCTCACCCCTAGATCCAATCGCAGTGGAACAAATGGGTAGCTCACCGGGAGACCGAACTGCTGTCTAAGGAACCTGTTCTCTATTTTGATGGTGGTCTTGGGGAGATGATATCCCCAGAGTTCGGCCCTGTACAAGGCAGCACTCCTTAACTGGGTTTTATAGATCTCTACGATCGGGCCTACAGGCTTATGAAAAGAGTTTCTATAAAGCTTGGCCAGCCCACCAGCGGTCTGGGCCAAATTGAGGTTTGACTTATTTGTTTGGGCCCCTAGTCCATTTTTTCTGTTAGAGCAAGGCCTAAGTAGTAAACATACAGATACCCACTCCAGTTGGATACCACTCATATTCGGGTTGGGGCGGGTTGAGCAAGCGGGGTTGAAGACCATGTATGTTGATCTCCAGCCCCTAAGTCTACAAAACTCACAGAATCCATCAAGGATTCTCTGAATGTCCATCAGAGATTTAGAAAGCAGAAGGGTGTCATCTGCGAACATCATTGCTGGAATTAACTTGTGTGCTAACTTGGGGGCATCTATATCCTTCAGTCCACTCAGCGCACCTACCATTCATTTGATGTATATACAGCACAGGGTAGGGGCGAGCACTCAGCCCTGTCTAACTCCCCTGTTGATTGGAATAGGTGGAGTGAGTTCCCCATGCCTCCCATGCCTAATTTGGGCATAATTGCCATCATGCAGTCTTCTCAAAATGTTCAAGAGATAGTGAGGGATTCCAAGATCACTTAGTACCACCCAGAGTGCATCTCTAGGGACCAGATCAAAGGCACTTTTAGGATTCACAAAGACCAGTTAAAGACTACCACCTTCCAAGTACACTGATTTCCAGTAAAGGAGTTGGGGCCTAAAAATGTGGTCAATAGTGGATGTTTTTTCCATGAAGCCAGCTTGTAAGGAAATTATAACCTTGTGTTACTCCAGCCAGATCTGTAGGCGATCAAGTAGGACCCTGGCAAATACTTTTTGCAATATATCGAGCAAACTGATCGGCCTGTAGTTGATGGGTAGTAAGGGGGTCCCTTTTTGAATACTGAAAGAATCTCAGCTGCAGCCCAGGTTGCGGGGAATGCCACTCCTTGTAAAATATTAAGCAAACAAGAAACAATGCCTAGGAAAAAATATATCCAGCTATTTTAGGAAAAAGAACAAATGAAATATCCCTTCCTACGTGAGTTTAATCACAAACAAACCTAATCTCCAACTTTATGTTCATTAAGTATGGGCGAAATTTGCGAATTCGCGGTCCGCGAATTCGTGCGAAATTGCAAAAAAAGTTTGCGAGTTCGCGAATTTTCCTGCGAACTCGCGGATTTTTGTGCCATTTGCACAAATATGTGACCACATGTGCCTGTAACTTTGCCAGCGCGCTAAAAGGTGCCGAGGTCCCTTGAGTGAGCTGGCCATTATAGTGGGGACGGGCAGGAAGACGTTTCATACCGCTAGTGTGTGGTGGATGGGGCCAAACGGGCGGGGTTTCTATGCGAGTTCACATGCATCTTGTTTATAAAGGGTCAGAGACCGAGCAGAGTAGCAGATGAGGAGAAAGCAGCCTCCTGGTCACAGGAGCTACACGGGGATGGCGCTGGGGAAACTCATGGATGCAAAAATATGTTTGGCACAGGACCCCAGAATCCTTCAGATGTCCAAGATAGCTCTGCTGCGCGTGTTGGTACAAAGCCATTCTGATCCTGCTCAGTGGGTTCAGACGCATGCAGCTGCTGCTGCTGGACAATGTCCGATCTCATACAGAACTGTCCCGTACAGGCATATGCAGGCGCTGGGCAGTAGGGTGCAGTGGCATGCGGGTGCTCCACGCCTGGTACATGCGCATACAGGTGCCAGGGGGGACACGTGTTTATTGGTGCTGTGTAGCAAGTTATGACTTTACATTTTGACTGCACCAGACGGTGGTACCACCTACATGGATCAGGAGCATCCAGGCACCAGACTTCATGGTGCAAGAGCATAATGGTGCTGCGCGGTACAGGTATATATGTACTGGGGCAGGGGTACACTTAGCACAATGTGTGCTCACACCCAGAGGGCTCCCAGGCAATTGAGCATGAATGATTTTCACACTGAGAGGGCTCCGGGGTAGTTCAGCAGCACAGGGGCTTACACCCACTGGGCCCCGGGGCAGTTCAGTAGCACGTAGGCTCACAACCCCATGGCAGCTCAGCAGCACAGGGGCTCACACCCACAGGGCTCCCGGGCAGTTTAGCAGCGCCACACTTTGGTTCATCACTGCCACCCTCTGGTTCATCACTGCCACCCTCTGGTTCACCACTGCCACCCTCTGGTTCATCACTGCCACCATCTGGTTCACCGCTGCCACCCTCTGGTTCACCACTGTCACACTCTGGTTCATCACTGTCACCCTCTGGTTCATCACTGCCACCCTCTGGTTCATCACAGCACCCTCTGGTTCATCACAGCTCCCTCTTGTTCACCACTGCCACCTTCTGGTTCATCACTGCCACCCTCTGGTTCATCACCACTGCCACCCTCTGGTTCATCACTGCCACTCTCTAGTTCATCACTGTCACCCTCTGGTTCATCACTGCCACCCTCTGGTTCACCACTGCCACCCTCTGGTTCACCACTGTCACACTCTGGTTCATCACCACTGCCACCCTCTGGTTCATCACTGCCACCCTCTAGTTCATCACTGCCACCCTCTGGTTCACCACTGTCACACTCTGGTTCATCACCACTGCCACCCTCTGGTTCATCACTGCCACCCTCTAGTTCATCACTGTCACCCTCTGGTACATCACTGCCACCCTCTGGTTAACCGCTGCCACCCTCTGGTTCATCACCACTGCCACCCTCTGGTTCATCACTGCCACCCTCTAGTTCATCACTGTCACCCTCTGGTACATCACTGCCACCCTCTGGTTAACCGCTTCCACCCTCTGGTTCACCACTGTCACACTCTGGTTCATCACTGTCACCCTCTGGTTCATCACTGCCACCCTCTGGTTCATCACAGCACCCTCTGGTTCACCGCTGCCACCCTCTGGTTCATCACTGTCACCCTCAGGTTCATCATTGCCACCCTCTGGTTCATCACAGCACCCTCTAGTTCACCACTGCCACCCTATGGTTCATCACTGCCACCCTCTGGTTCATCACTGTCACCCTCTGGTTAATCACTGGCAACCTCTGGTTCACCACTGCAACCCTCTGGTTCATCACTGCCACCCTCTGGTTCATCACTGCCACCCTCTGGTTAATCACTGTCACCCTCTGGTTCATCACTGCCACCCTCTGGTTCACCACTGCCACCCTCTGGTTTATCACTGTCACCCTCTGGTTCATCACAACACCCTCAGGTTCATCACAACACCCTCTGGTTCGCCACTGCCACCCTCTAGTTTATCACTGCCATCCTCTGGTTCATCACTGCCACCCTCTGGTTCATTATTGCCACCCTCTGGTACGCCACTGCCACTCTCTGGATCATCACTGCCACCCTTTGGTTCATCACTGCCACCCTCTGGTTTGCCACTGCCACCCTCTGGATCATCACTGTCACCCTCTGGTTCATCACTGCCACCCTCTGGTTCATCAAAGCACCCTCTGGTTCACCAGTGCCACCCTCTGGTTCATCACTGCCACCCTCTGGTTCATCACTGCCACCCTCTGGTTCACGACTGCCACCCTCTGGTTGATCACTGCCATCCTCTGGTTCATCACATCACCCTCTGGTTCACCACTGCCACCCTCTGGTTCATCACTGCCACCCTCTGGTTCATCACAGCTCCCTCTTGTTCACCACTGCCACCTTATGGTTCATCACTGCCACCCTCTGGTTCATCACTGCCACCCTCTGGTTCATCACAGCACCCTCTGGTTCACCACTACCACCCTCTGGTTGTTCATCACTGCCACCCTCTAGTTCATCACTGTCACCCTCTGGTTCATCACTGCCACCCTCTGGTTCACCACTGCCACCCTCTGCTTCATCACAGCACCCTCTGGTTCACCCCTGCCACCCTGTGGTTCATCACCGTCACCCTCTGGTTCATCACTGCCACCCTCTGGTTCACCACTGTCACCCTCTGGTTCATCACAGCACCCTCTGGTGTACCACTGCCACCCTCTGGTTCACCACTGCCACCCTCTGGTTCACCCCTGCCACCATCTAGTTTATCACTGCCATCCTCTGGTTCATCACTGCCACCCTCTGGTTCACCACTGCCACCCTCTGGTTCATCACTGCCACCCTATGGTTCATCACTGCCAACCTCTGGTTCACCACTGCCACCCTCTGGCTCACCCCTGCC
Source organism: Lissotriton helveticus (assembly GCF_964261635.1). Lineage (NCBI taxonomy): Eukaryota > Metazoa > Chordata > Amphibia > Caudata > Salamandridae > Lissotriton > Lissotriton helveticus. The sequence continues at coordinate 268,945,442 of NC_136068.1, read as the reverse complement.
ACCCTCTGGTTCACCACTGCCACCCTCTGGTTCATCACTGCAACCCTCTGGTTCATCAAAGCACCCTCTGGTTCACCAGTGCCACCCTCTGGTTCATCACTGCCACCCTCTGGTTCATCACTGCCACCCTCTGGTTCACGACTGCCACCCTCTGGTTCACCACTGCCACCCTCTGGTTCATCACAGCACCCTCTGGTTCACCACTGCCACCCTCTGGTTCATCACTGCCACCCTCTGGTTCATCACAGCTCCCTCTTGTTCACCACTGCCACCTTCTGGTTCATCACTGCCACCCTCTGGTTCATCACTGCCACCCTCTGGTTCATCACAGCACCCTCTGGTTCACCACTACCACCCTCTGGTTGTTCATCACTGCCACCCTCTAGTTCATCACTGTCACCCTCTGGTTCATCACTGCCACCCTCTGGTTCACCACTGCCACCCTCTGCTTCATCACAGCACCCTCTGGTTCACCCCTGCCACCCTCTGGTTCATCACTGTCACCCTCTGGTTCATCACTGCCACCCTCTGGTTCACCACTGTCACCCTCTGGTTCATCACAGCACCCTCTGGTGTACCACTGCCACCCTCTGGTTCACCACTGCCACCCTCTGGTTCATCACTGCCACCCTATGGTTCATCACTGCCACCCTCTGGTTCACCACTGCCACCCTCTGGCTCACCCCTGCCACCCTCTGATTCACCACTGCCACCCTCTGGTTCATCACTGTCACCATCTGGTTCACCACTGCCACCCTCTGGTTCATCACTGCCACCCTCTGGTTCATCACTGCCACCCTCTGGTTCACCACTGCCACCCTCTGGTTCATCACTGCCACCCTCTGGTTCATCACAACACCCTCTGGTTCATCACAACACCCTCTGGTTCACCACTGCCACCCTCTAGTTTATCACTGCCACCCTCTGGTTCATTACTGCCACCCTCTGGTTCATTACTGCCACCCTCTGGTTCCCCACTGCCACCCTCTGGATCATCACTGCCACCCTTTGGTTCATCACTGCCACCCTCTGGTTCATCACTGCCACCCTCTGGTTCATGACTGCCACCCTCTGGTTGATCACTGCCATCCTCTGGTTCATCACGGCACCCTCTGGTCAATCAATCAATCAATCATGCCATTTGTATAGCGCACTACTCACCCGGGAGGGTCTCAAGGCGCTTGGGGGGAGGGGTATGATACTGCTCGAACAGCCAGGTCTTGAGTTGTTTCCTGAAGGCGAGATGGTCCTGGGTCAGCCGAAGGTGGATGGGGAGGGGGTTCACCACTGCCACCCTCTGGTTCATCACTGCCACCCTCTGGTTCATCACAGCTCCCTCTTGTTCACCACTGCCACCCTCTGGTTCATCACTGCCACCCTCTGGTTTGTCACAGCACCCTCTGGTTCACCACTGCCACCCTCTGGTTCATCACTGCCACCCTCTAGTTCATCACTGTCACCCTCTGGTTCATCACTGCCACCCTCTGGTTCACCACTGCCACCCTCTGGTTCATCACTGCCACCCTCTGGTTCATCACAGCACCCTCTGGTTCACCCCTGCCACCCTCTGGTTCATCACTGCCACCCTCTGGTTCATCACTTCCACCCTATGGTTCACCACTGCCACCCTCTGGTTCACCACTGTCACCCTCTGGTTCATCACAGCACCCTCTGGTTTACCACTGCCACCCTCTGGTTCACCACTGCCACCCTCTGGTTCACCTCTGCCACCATCTGGTTCATCACAGCACCCTCTGGTTTACCACTGTCACCCTCTGGTTCACCACTGCCAACCTCTGGTTCATCACTGCCACCCTCTGGTTCATCACTGCCACCCTCTGGTTCACCACTGCCACCCTCTGGCTCACCCATGCCACCCTCTGGCTCACCACTGCCTCCCTCTGGTTCATCACTGTCACCCTCTGGTTCACCACTGCCACCCTCTGGTTCATCACTGCCACCCTCTGGTTCACCACTGCCACCCTCTGGTTCATCACTGCCACCCTCTGGTTCATCACAGCACCCTCTGGTTCACCACTGCCACCCTCTGGTTCACCACTGCAACCCTCTGCTTCACCACTGCCACCCTCTGGTTCATCACTGCCACCCTCTGGATCACCACTGCCACCCTCTGGTTCATCACTGTCACCCTCTGGTTCATCACTGCCACCCTCTGCTTCATCACTGCCACCCTCTGGTTCATCACAGCACCCTCTGGTTCACCACTGCCACCCTCTGGTTCATCACAGCAACCTCTGGTTCACAACTGCACCATCTGGTTCATCACAGCACCCTCTGGTTCACCACTGTAGATTATGGGGAGAAAGCACACCTGCCCCGCCTCAACTGGGGGCTGGTTAATGTGTTACTGAATTTGAGCTGCAAGTCTGGCACCTGCTTCCTTATCTGTAAGTGCTTCCTGTTGTGGTTTAATTTTTGTGACAGCCTGGAGCATTGTGCCATACTTGTAACTATTCTCTGACCCTGCTTCGAGGGTCAGAGCAGGGTCAGAGAATAGTTGCAAGTAGGCAACAACTCTGGATGCGCCGCTCCGGAAGTACTTACAGGGTTACAGCAGGTGCCCAAGTTGAAGTTAATTTCTTTGTAACCATTTTGTAAATGGTTACAAAGTAATTAGATTCAACTTGGGCACCTGCTGTAACCCTGTAAGTGCTTCATGTACTTCAGTTTTTGAAAATCCGTCCCGAACGCGATTTAGCGGATTTTTCTGCAATTTCGCAAGATTCGCGGATCGCAAAATTGCAGAAAATCCGCAAATTCCGCGCACGGAACGGATTTTACGCCCATGCTTAATGTTCATCCAAGCCCAAACTCATAGGAAAAAGGCAAAATACTAAATATCTCACTTATACCTATTTATTGTACATTTCATTGTATGTTGATCTATTTTGTCATAAAATTCATTATTTTTTGTTTCTCAAAAGATCATATATATATATATATATATATACAAAAAACTAACACATATATATATACACATCACATTTAAAGTCATCACAAAAAAGATACACATATATTCACAATATATACATTAACACATTAACATCAATCTTCTTAACTTTTTATGTTCTAGCCCAACATTTTTACACTAAAAGGATGCATTACTTAATTACAAACAATCATTCCTATGAATCAAGACCTACCAAAGAAGCGGGGCCTAGGTGGTATATGTTATTTAAACCTATCTAGTTATAAAAAGTTCCGCATTTATCTATTTATACAATGTAAACAATTTCAATGGTGTCTTCTCAGAGGTGTCGACGCGTTTCAGCCCAATGAATATGGGCCTCATCAGGACAAGGGCTAATAATAATCCGTCGTGGTCAAATTTCCTGAAATGACAAGGGATGAAGTATTTCAAAGGATGCTTTTTATGCTGTCTAGCAGCAGCCACCCGTACTAGCGATGCGCATTAAGTCGCCTTTCGCGGTCTGTTCTTTCGTTATGGACTCTCCTACTGACAACACTCGGCCTTCATACTCCTCGCCATTCTGATTATTCGGCGTGACATGTTCAAGAGATTGTGAGGGATTCCAAGATCACTCAGTACCACCCAGAGTGCATCTCTAGGGACCAGATCAAAGGCACTTTTAGGATTCACAAAGACCAGTTAAAGACTACCACCTTCCAAGTACACTGATTTCCAGTAAAGGAGTTGGGGCCTAAAAATGTGGTCAATAGTGGATGTTTTTTCCATGAAGCCAGCTTGTAAGGGGCTTATAACCTTGTGTTCCTCCAGCCAGATCTACAGGCGATCAAGTAGGACCCTGGCAAATACTTTTTGCAATATATCGAGCAAACTGATCGGCCTGTATTTGTTGGGTAGTATGTGGGGCCCCTTTTTGTATACTGGAAGAATCTCAGCTGCAGCCCAGGTTACGGGGAATGCCACTCCTTGTAAAATGGCATTGAAATGCACCCACAAATAGGGACCCCAGATGTTAGGCTTGGCACAGAAAGGATCCCCTCGTATCTTATCCAGACCTGGGGCTTTGCCAGTAGCTATTCTGTTTAAAGCTCTGATAACTTCTGCCTAGGTTAGCTCTGGGCCTCTAGATTGGAGTTCAATTGTGGCTGGGTTGCCAGGGTCTGACTACTGGCCTCAGCCTCCAGTGGAGCATAGAGGACCTGGAAATACTCTTTCCAACTATCAGCCGCTATGTTTGGCTCCAAAGCTGCCTTTCCGTTGCTGCTACCTGTGGTTACGATGTTCCAAAAGGCTTTCATGTCTTTGGCCACTAGGGCCAGTTTCAGGGTTGCCCATTGGTCCATTTGCCAAGACTTTTTTGCGAGTGCAATAGAGGCTTTATAAGCGGCCCTTGCTGTTTTTGTTTGGATGCTACTCTTGGATTTTACAGCCTCTATCAAGGCCTTCTTTGCCACCCAACAGCTACCGTTGAACCAGGTCCACTTCACCTTTGTCCCTCCCCCCTGGGTGCCCATTGGCCAGAATATATTCACCAGCTTGACGGTCGAGGTCTCATGGATCTTAGAAGCATATACTGTGGATACAGCGGTACCATCTGTCATTACAAGCTTTACCAGTTCCACAAAAATGGGTATGATGGATTCAAATAAAAGGGAAATTTTGGGGGGAATTGTTAAATCCATGCCCACCTTACTTTTTGCCTACCATTGGTGAGTGTTAATCTATTATCTATTGTTGGAACTAAGTCAGGATTTCCCCTGGTAATTGGCAACAACAGCTCAAGAGTTAGAGCGTTATGATCGCTGTTGTGTCGTGGCAGGACAGCTAAGTCAACAACCCTGCCCCACATCCTGGTTTCTACCAGGATGCAGTCTATGATGGAAGAGTGACCAACCTTGTTGAATGTGTACTTCCCAGGAGAGTCAGAACTGGTTTGGCAATTGCAGGCTCTCAGAGAGTGTTTAGAGTAAATAATTTAATCTGGAGAGCCAGCAGTGTTCAAGCCCTGATTGGAGAGATGTTAGACTCGGGGATGGCCCAGACCTCATCCTCCTCTGTGGCTGGTGTGTCGTTTAGATCTTTCATTGGCTCGAATTTGCAATTAAAATTGTCTCCCAAAACCACCATATAATTTTTGGGAAATCTAGAGATTAGGCCATCTAGCTGGTCTAGAGTCAGGGATTCTTGGCCAATCCGTACAGCCCTGGAATAAACGTTGACTAGAACTAGTTTGAGCTTTGGTCAAAAGGTTAGATTAATACACATTATATCAACTGAGGCGCACTCCACCGGGGTGACCGTGCAACCTAGATAGGAACCTACCCAGGTACATAACCCTCCAGAGGGTTTACCCTGTCCCCGTGATATGGCAGATATTTTAAAAGATGCAAACCCCACACGTGAAGTCTACTCCATTGACCCAAGTTTCCTGGAACATGCATATGTCAAATGAATCCCCAAAATCAACCCCAATCGGTTCAGCCCAGTTTTCTCTTGAGGCCTGTTACATTCCAGGACAAAACCCTGTGTTTGTTCGTTACATTTTGATTGACTGAACTGCCACCCTGGATTTCAAGCTCCAGTGAATCTTCTGACTCAAAAAGCACACTGTGGCACTTGCTCATCAAACCAGCAGAAGCTACAGGTTTCGCCCTATTGGCTGTAGCGCCTGAGGTTTCTGATGGACCTGGCATGTGAATTTGGGCTTGTGGGTTTGTGGAGCTAGAGGGGGCATTTTCCGATGGCAATGTTTTAAGCTTGGGGCTTGATTTTACTTGTGAACCTAGGAGCAGTCTAGGGGAATCAGTAGAACTAAAATGCACATTCACAGGATTAACGTTCGGACACTGTCTGATGGGCCAAGACTCTTCAGTTTTAACATCCATGGCCGTACCCATTGATACCTCTCTCATTTGTGCTCTCTTTAATTCCCTCCCTTCCCCATGCAGAACAGCTGAGTTGGATCGCAAGCTCAGCCACAAGCCCCACTCCCTTAGGGTCCCTGGAGAGGTAATTTGCGGGTCGGGATTATGTTTTGGTACAAGTCAATCGACTTCTTCCAGGACACCATATCGGTTTGCCACAGGCAGATTAAATGTTTGAGGTCTCGAGTATTAGTAACCCTGTCCCAATGGTGACTGATTCTGATACCAGCCATCCTGTAATCGTCTGTTACTTCCCCTGGTTTGGATCATCTATCTTGGAATGTAGAAGTGGGTGAGTAGGAGTGGCCTAATTACAGTACCTGGATCCTGGGTATGGTGGTTCAATTGCAGGAGGTGTTGTACAATTTGTGGATTTTAAAAATGAATTATGACGCAATCCCCATGTTGATCTTTGGGCCTATTTCCCACTCAGCTGACCCTACGAGTCATAAGGATTTAGATAGCATGTGAGTAGGCATACTGGCGATATCTAACAAGCCAGTGCAGACACTTATTTTTTAGCTCAAACTGGGTTTCCCTCTGACCCTCTTTAGCTTCAGAGACTCCTGAAAGTACAACAACATATGGGGTTGAAGCTGGGGGAAAGTTTATTGGTGGCAGATCTGCCCCTACCCCACCCCCTTGGTTCTGGGGCCCAGCTTTGGCCATGCTGTTGACCAAAGTACCCATAGTTGGTAGTGCCCGCTTCCCTTGCTTGTGTCCAGGGTCTGGGCTATTGTTTGCCAGAGCCAGCGTAGCAGGGACCTCCTCACAAGATGCTTTGGACCTTTCCATAGCCTCTACGATGCCAGAAGGTGTGTGGCCAGCAGGATCAGTTCCGCTCACCCTGGCTGGTACAGGATTTACAAGGGTTTTTCCGTCACTATTGACACAGGTTGGCCAGTTCATCAAGTTGAGCTAGCACTGGGGCGAATGTTAAAAGTTAGGCTGAAAACCGTCAACATTATCGGCGCCCTCTTGCTCTCCTTAAACCTTTTGTGCGCGTAAAACAGCCGCCATCTTGGACACCATGGCTTCCCCGCTCTCGCCGAGAGCCAGCGCGTCTCTCTCTCTCTCTCCTAACTTCGCTGGCAACCCCCCCCCTGCTTGCACCTGCCTTGAGTCATAAACCCCTCTTCGGCACTGCTCTGCCCCAGGCTCTCATCCTGTTCCCAGCGCGACATCTCCCTGCTTCCCCGTCATGACCTCCGGCCCTTTTTGATGCAAACCCCTTTTCCCCGTGTGCCCGTCTGTCTTCCCCGTTCCCAGGCCGACACCTAGCTCTGCCGATACCATTCTCTTGCCCCTCCCCATACAATAGGAAGCTTCCCTCCTCAAAGGACCCCCGAGATGATCAAAGCCCCCCCCATCCCACGAGATCCGATCGAAACCCGCACACTCCGTGAATCGGCGGAATACCCAGCTGCGCAATGATCATCACCTGTTGTGAACGGGGCGGGGACTTCCACTGTAGCCTTGCATGGGAACGGGCTGGGAAGGGGGGATTCTGAGGATGTCTTTCCGTACATCAAAGTATCGACGAGAATGTGTTACATGTAATAAAGAGATAAACTCGTGTATAAGAGGCCAGGCCTCCGGGATGCAGTTAGAGCACCTCAGAACGATACCTTCTGTCCGTTTCGTTGTGTTCTCCTCCGGAGAGAATAAAAACTTTGTTTCCTGCCTTCCAGTCTCCAGCGCCTGCCTCTTCAACAGTTTAACTTTTTGTGGGTTCAAGAGGCGACATCGCCGGGCAATAATTAAGGATCTTATATTCTGGTTGGTAGTGCCCCCCCAGTTTGTATATTTCCACAATTGGCGTCCCAAGCGTGGGGCCCATCAGCGACCCATGGATCCAGTGGGAGAGGTCCTGACGACAAAGTGAACGACTGCAACGATCGGGAACGCGTCTGTCCGATAGACCCTCGTCTGACAGCCGATCATCCGAACTTCACTGGTTCCGAACAGACCTCTCTCGAGTGATCTACGGTCCTGACTGGGAACCATCAGGAGTGCCGCGAGGATAACGAAGAAGAGAGGACGATCGGGCGCTGGATTCGGAAGTCAGGAAACTGTCCATGCGGTCCGGGTAAGGTCGTGTTACCACGACAAATTGCGAAAAAATTGCTTGATTGTTAAATACTAGTATTGCTCTTTTTTGTTTAATTGGAGATTCACTGTCTGCAAACGGAGAAACAACAGGCTCTCTCTTTGCAAGCAGTGGAGGATAGGTAGGGCAGACAACCGTGCTTATTTTTCTCCCCCACTCAATAGTCACCTGAAACTGAGCTGTTGTTCACAAACTATTGTTTCCTGGAGATTCCCTGTCTGCAAACAGGGAAGAGACCACCCTTTTTGCAGATAGTGAAAAAGGTAGGTAACGCAAATCTTTGCGGACCTACCCACTCTCCCCATTGCTATTTGTCGGTCTTTTGTCCATGAGGGATTCACTGTCTGCAAACGGAGAAACAAAGGTCTCTCTCTTTGCAAGCAGTGGAGGATAGGTAGGGTAGCAGCCGTGCTTATTTTTTTCTCCCTCACCCTATAATTGCTTGAAACTGAACTGTTGTTCGCAAAATTATTGTTTCCTGGAGATTCCCTGTCTGCAAACAGGGAAGAGACCACCCTTTTTGCAGATAGTGAAAAAGGTAGGTAACGCAGATCTTTGCGGACCTACTCATTCTCCCCATTGTTATTTGTTGGTCTTTGGTTATTGTGATCCATGAGGTATTCACTGCCTGCAAACAACGTAGAATAGAAATATTCTGTCTAGTCTTTGCACCTAGTGATAAGATAGGCAGTGCTGACTTTTTAGTCCCTCGTTACGAGCCGTCATGTCTGTCTTCTCCCCATTGATTGGTAGCCTGTTTAGCCCGGACCGCTTATTAGAGATGGACCATCCAGCCCCACTGGAAGGCACCCCTAATAAGGACATGTTCATGAAGCATGGATTGACCGCTATTGCCTATAGTAAACTATGGCATAAATATACAAAACAAGGTCAAGAAAGTCAATGGCCCCTGATAGGATCCTTCGATGATGACAAAATAAAAACGCTAGAAACTGCCCTAGGTAAAAACAAGACAACACCTACTATGCTTGATAGCTTCGGCATGTGGCGAAAAGAAACTGAACAGCGTAAAAAGAAAACTGAGAGTAGGTTGGAAAAAGAGCTGCAAAAAGCAGCCCACCTAGCTGCTCAGAAGCTAAAAAAGGAGATAGAGGAAAGAGAGAAAGCTAAACAGAAACTAGAAAGGGAAACGCCAAGCCAGTGTCCGGTTAGAACCCCCTCCATGCTCTACCCTGATTTACCCTCGAAACGACAAGCCAATGAGGACCTGCTGCTAGGTCCCCCTATCATCTACATGCCCCCTCCATATGCCCCTTCTCGACCCTTGGCGCAGCACGCGCCACCCCCAGGTACAAGCGAAGGTACCGCCGCAGCGTCGGCCCCAATGGCCTCTGTGCCAGCCGAACCCCTGGTATTAAAACCCGCATCAACGGCAACGTTAGACGAGCATGAGACTCGAGGGGCTGGCCTTGCAAGAACAAACAGACTAGACAAAGATGAGCGAGCGGGGATCGACAAAATAGCAAGGACACTGGTAGAAAGGAAGGATGATGAAGAGTACATCACAGATATGTTCAGCTCGTATACAGGGAGTCACAGACGACATTTTACCGTACGACTGTGTTATCATGTCTTGAATGCATACGAGGACCGATATCGAGACAAAGGTCCCGAGAGCCTAAGGACTCTGTACCGGAAGGTCGATATCGGGGATGAGGGCGAGTGTGATGTGTCGGACCTCCTTACGCGTACGCTTGAGGTTTTCCGCCACCTCACTGAACGAAAGCCGGGAGCTAAATCCACGGCCCCCGTAGTGACCGAACCACCAACCGAGCAATCTAACACCATGATGCCGATACGTGAGGCTGCCCCTTACTGGGTTCCCCCTCGAGGTACAGGGACTCACGATGATGCAAACAACCAAGATGCGAAGGGAAGGGTAGTATACAACTGGGTCTACCAGCCATGGGACCGGCAAGAGATACTGACATTCCGGAAATCTCTACCCGACCTACGTAAAAACCCCACTGCCTTCTATACTGAATTGGGTACAGCCCTGGGTTCAACTATCATGACCCTGGCTGACATCGACTTGTTCTTCGGGTTATGTCTACCAGCTGATGTGTGGAAGCAAATCCGGAAAGTCGACCACCTTGAGCTGTTCGGACATACCTGGCCACAACTCGATGACTTGGATAAACAACGGGGACCAGGACAAAAGCCATTGAAATCCATTCTAGACCTCCCAGATAAAATTGTAGAGAAATTAAAAACCCTGATCCCAGAAAAGAAAGTGGACTGGTCGATAGTAACAGCCTGTCGCCAAAAACCCCAGGAGGATGTATCGGAATACTTCTCCCGGTTTGAAACGGTGTTCTCGGATTACAGCGGCCAGGACATGACCACTGCAACCGGACACCACCTGTTTGTCCAGAATTATGTTAAGGGCCTATCATTGGACATCTCCCAGAAACTACAGGCCAGCGAGAGTAGTTGGGCAGCCTCCAAACCTACCGCGATTCTTCAAATGGCCCAATATTATGAGCATCAGAAAAATGAAAACGATAGGGCGACAGAGAAAAAGAAGAAAGACTTAAAAGAGAGGGTGATGATTGCCAAACTGCAAGGGGTGACTATAGGACGAGACCAATACCGGGGAAACTACCAGACAAACGCCCCTAAGACTGCATTTCCCCAGGACCGCACTCTGACCCCCTACAGTGGACGCACAGACCTTAGAGATGACCAGTGCGCTTTCTGCAAAGGGACTGGCCATTGGAAATCCCAGTGCCCAGTTCTCCTGGAAATGATCAGGAACAGAGACCCCAGGGATGTAGCAAACGGACCGAGACCTAAGGGACCACAACGAGGGCCCCCAAATGACGCGACTAATGACAGATCAAGCAGACCGAATACGTTCGATCGACCCAGACAGAACCAATATCAACAATCTGACTATGACGACACTCACACCTTTGCATAGGACAGCCAAGGGCGAGGGAGGGATCCAGTCGAGCTCTATGTTGACCAGCAGGGCCCTTATGTCACTGCTAAGGTCCTGGGTACCAAGTCTCCATTTCTGGTAGACACTGGCGCAACACGTAGTGCGTTATCTAAACGACTGATTCCAAGGGCACCCTTGTCTGGCTCACTCATAACATCGACAGGTTTCGATGGAACGCCCTCCACCAACCCTTTGTCTGGCCCGATTCTCTTTGACGTAGAAAACAACACCACCGACACCACGTTCTTGCTTTCCTCCAATAGCCCTGACGCCATTATGGGACTTGACTTACTGAAACACTTCCGAGCGACGATTAGGTGTTCTCAAGATGGAGTTCGAGTGTTTCTTTACGACAACCCCGTTCTGCTTAAACATTGTTCCCCCCGACACATGTTTTCCATCACCGACGTCGACGCGTCCCTGCTTGACACCCTACCTCCGTATCTGTGGGCCAAAGCGGATTCGGACGTAGGGCGTATGTTAATTGACCCAGTGCACATTACTGTCCGACCAGACGCAACACTCCCAAAACTCCCCCAATATCGGATATCGCCAGAAGGCGAGAAGGCATTGGTAATGATTATCCAGTCACTGATAGACGCAGGAGTGGTAGAGGAAGTGGTTAGCAACGTTTGCAACAGCCCTATCTTGCCCATTATCAAGAAGCAGGGAGAGGGAGATGAGAAAGCATACCGTTTCATCATCGACCTCCGAGAGATCAACAAAGTGGTAGTACCCCAGTACCCTGTGGTCTCAGACATCACCACCATCCTGTTTAGAAAAATTGGGGCCCCTGCAAATTAGGATAAACCCTAGCAGGGTAATCTATGTTTTAGTAATCGTTAGCATGTGCACACCGGGTTACGTGTAATTATACTTTTAGAGTAACTTTAGACGTTAATGTGAGATAAAAACTTTTCCAACCAGTATCTTTGAGTGTTAAATCTTTTTATTTTATTATTCTCTCTTTTTAACTTTTTTATATATAAATTGTGAATCTGATGTATACACTTTTTTTTGGGAGAACACTCTTATTTTCTTTTTTACTTTTTATATACCATTTCCATCATTTTTTGTACATATTCTTTTTACATATAACACAAACAGTTTGCTTAGTTAATAAAATATCTACACAGTAAGCAACTTCAATTATCAAACACAGAATATATTCCTTTCGACGCGTTTCGGCCGTTCGCCTTCCTCAGGGATTCTGTGATTTCTTTTGCAACATCAACCGTGACTATAATGATAAGAAACGATATTTTAATGATATATTCTTTACTGCTTTTCTATCATTCTCAACGTCTACCTAAGTTACTTCTATTCTATTCATTCTATACAACTTTGCTTCTCTTGATTTATAAGGCGATTAACCCCCAGCTGATTGTCCACCCCTTCCCGCTGTTCGCTACCGTTTCCTTCTCTGTGTGTCCTTATACCTAAAACCTATACATTTATTTACATATCTTACACTTTTTTCCAAACAATTATGTACACTTTAAGAATTCTCTTTTCCAATTCAACACTTCATTATTTACATCAATGCATTTCTACTTATCTATTGCTTGCAGATGGGAGCTTGAGTGCCTATCTAAAAAGGCATGTTTGGGTATTTATTTAAGGGAAGAACTAGAGTAGGGGCTCCATATGGTTACATGCTGTATGTAGCAAATATGTTGACGTGTATGCCATCTTTATCTCCTTATCAGTCACATATAGAGTGTGTCTTATCTTCTATTAATTTTCCACAAACATACCATTCAGGATTGGATGCTGGGGCTCAGGTCTTCATATTATCGATGTCTCAGCCTGATGTTTTACTTCCCCCTGGTGTACTATCTGATTTAAATATATGTACATTGTTACAAAGACATGGCCTGGGATTGTTTTTTCTAATATTTCACTCTAGTTATAGATAGTGGATTCTACCTGATTATTCGCAATCGTGATCCACAGTTTCTGGTATAGACGGCGCCCCTAGTGACAAGCTGCCCTCTTGAGATTGAGCCTGCCAGAGATAATAGTGCATATTCAAGAATTTATTTGGATATAGGAAAATCTCAAGAAATTTATACCAAAGCTAGTATCATTTTACTAGTTAGATCATGCTGATTCTACCTGTATTGCAGTTTTGTAGTTGTGGCGCTTTATTTTCTTTGATAGATGCCTCGTTGATTCTTATTGTCTGGCTTGGAGCGGCGGCAATATCTACGAGAGTCCATAAATTATGCTTAAGCGTTAAATAATCAATGCATGTCCTCCTCTGTGAAACCTATACTACATCAAATTATAGAGGAAGGAAGGAAGTCCCACCTGATTCACGCATAGATTACTTCCTGTGTTGTATGTCCCTCGAGGGTGAGTTATCGCTTAGGGATCTTGAGTTTATAATGGTGATCCTGTTGATACACCGTTTCTTCTATGAGCGGGTTACCTAGGTACATAATACAAACCATGGGTACAGGGAAGTAATGTTTTAGAATTTAAACCTAATCTAATAATGTTTTCCCTTCCATACCTTATTTCTATTTTGCCGTCGCGCTGTCTTGCATCCTATGGCTGCCGTCTACCGGTTCGTTTTGCCGGCACTTTCTGACCTCTTTTATGTTGTTTCTTTTTTTTGGCGCCAAGCTACACCCTTCAATCTAATTCTCGCGCGTTCTCGCAAGGCTTGAGATATCTTTACTTTATAGGTCGAATCTCGCCGCCATCTTAAAGAGGTTCGACCTATACAAGTTTATGTTCATTTAGATAACCCTCATCAAATATTGCCTCCGTTTTTTTTTTTTTTTTTTTTTTAAATTTAACAAAACGCTAGTGTTCTTTCACTTATTATATATATCCCTTGCATTTTATTCCTGTTGGCCCGTACGTGCGAAAGCCTTTTGCGTAATAGACTTACTCAGCTATTTTTCTCACGTATACTAGAGGTTAGCCATCTTTAAATAATAAGTTGCTGTTACTATTTATACTTAACTCAACTTTATTCATGTTGTGTGCACAGGTGAACTAGGCACGTGATTCTTACCGCTTGTTGCATTTCTTATCCATTAATACCAGCATATATTCGCTCGGAGCTCTAAAAATAAAGAGTCTGTTCTATTATACTTAGTGAGTATATGATAGTATAAACGCCATTCTAAAAGATGCTGATGTTCACGTATGTTGAAATATTGTCCATATAAATTACTTTATGCCTATTGGGGGTAGACCTCTATTTCCCCTCTCTATGGTGTTGCTCATAGAGACGTCTCTCATATTTCTCAACTAGAGTGCTGCCATCTGCAGGCAGTAGTGAGCCATTACTCATATCTTATCACAATCTTTATACATATTCACAGAAGGTACATCTTCCCCATTGGTAATTCCCATATATATTTACAGCCATTTTGTTCATATCATAATATCGCTTGTTCCCATGGTATTTCAGCGTTGAGCCCATTAATTGAAGTCCCCAAAAGAAACATCCAATAGACCTCTCTCATTTTGCGGATTTTATCTAGATCTAATCCTGGTCTTGGATTTATTCTTTCTAGAATGTACCATGATATATGGTCAGATGTGTGTTTACATTCTACGTAGTGGCTTACCATCGGGGCTACTAATTTCTGAGTTTTAATCGCTGACCTGTGCTCTGTCAGCCTTACATTGAAAGCTCTGCCCGTCTGTCCAACATATCCTTTGTGACATGGACATATGATCAGATAGATCACATTTGAGGTTCTGCAATTATTTAAATCTGATGGTTGTATGACATGTTTATTGAAAGTGAGACTTTTCCCTTGTATTGCACTTTGACAAGATTTGCAATTTGAGCAACTGTAATTGCCTGTCACTGGCTTCATATTTGTTATTGCTCGCTGTGTAATGGTTGTATTACTTGCCATTCTTGATCTCACTATGTGGTCCTTGAGCGTTTTATTCTTTCTGTAAGCAAAAATGGGTTTGGGCAACTTTTCTAGTTTGGGAACATTGGCATTTAATACATGCCAATTGGCACAAACCGTCTGCCTTATCCTTTCATTTATATTGGAGTGTTTTGTGACAAATACCAGTTGAGGGTTGTCTTTACTTTTTTTTGGTTGTAGCAGACTTTGTCGGTCATAAAAACGAGCCCGTTTAAATGAGTCTCTTATGATTTTCTTTGGGTATCCCCTGGTCAGGAATTTTTCTTTCATGGTGGCTGCTTTCATATCATAATCTTGTATATTTGTGCAGTTCCGCCTCAACCTGAGGAATTCTCCAAATGGTACACTATTTTTTTGGGTTGCAGGGTGATAACTATCATAGTGAAGGAGTGTGTTTTTTGCAGTGGGTTTAACAAAGAGGTCAACAATAAGAGAACCCATTTTATGTTTTATTACTACATCTAAGTAGTTTACCTCTTCCCTGTCTGTGTGACTTGTGAACCTGATGTTACTATCACATAGGTCTATCCACTTTAGAAATTCTCCTAACCTGTCTTCATTATCGATCCAGATGAAGAACACGTCGTCTATGTATCTTGCCCACTTGGTTACTGACTCAAAAAACGGTGCCACCTCATTAAAAACAAATTGAGATTCAAAATGGGCCATATAGATATTCGCTATGGTGGGCGCACAAGATGCCCCCATGCTGACTCCTTGTTGCTGTTTGTATAGCTTGCCATTGAACTCAAAAACATTGTCATTAAGGACAATGCTCAGGCACTCTAAGACAAATACAGTTGGGCACTGGACTTCATATTTTTGTATAAACCAATGTGTGGCGTGTAATGCCCCAGAGATTGGAATATTACTGTATAGTGTTACAATATCCATTGTCACTAGAATGTGGGCTGTATTACAGTAGGGCACTTCTTCTACAATGTTTATGATCTGTCTCGTGTCCTGCACATGACCAGGGATGTTCGCAACATGTGGACATAGTATTGTGTCTATATATTTGGCTAGTGGTTCCGTTACCGAGCCTATAGTTGTAACAATCGGCCTCAGGGGTGGATCTTGCGTGTCCTTGTGCACCTTCGGGATACCATAGATGCTTGCTAGCCTAGGTTTCTGTACGTTGAGATATTCACTCTCTTGGTTGCATATTTCACCGTTTCTGAGTGCCTGATTCGTCAGTTTTTTAATCTTATTTTTAGTCTGAGTTGTTGGGTCTTTGGTTATTAGGGCATAGAAGCGTGGATCACTTAGCATCATTTCCATTTTGGAGACATATTGTGACGTATCATACACCACAATGCCTCCTCCTTTATCACAAGCTTTTATTGTGATTTTTTCATCATTTCTAATCTTAATCATTGCTTTATATTGACTAATTGTCAAATTGAATTCTGGATTCGGGACATAGTTTGTAATGTTAGTGAATTTCTCATACAAGATTTGCTCAAAAATAGCTACCTGAGGTGGCACTTGTTCTAAAGTTGGGGTGAACACCGACTTTGGTTTTAAGCCTGAAAGATTTGTTTGTTCTGCATTTAAGTCTTTATCATGGAAGAAGAATTTCAATCTGATTTTTCTTAGGAAGGTTTGTAAATATATATGGGAATTACCAATGGGGAAGATGTACCTTCTGTGAATATGTATAAAGATTGTGATAAGATATGAGTAATGGCTCACTACTGCCTGCAGATGGCAGCACTCTAGTTGAGAAATATGAGAGACGTCTCTATGAGCAACACCATAGAGAGGGGAAATAGAGGTCTACCCCCAATAGGCATAAAGTAATTTATATGGACAATATTTCAACATACGTGAACATCAGCATCTTTTAGAATGGCGTTTATACTATCATATACTCACTAAGTATAATAGAACAGACTCTTTATTTTTAGAGCTCCGAGCGAATATATGCTGGTATTAATGGATAAGAAATGCAACAAGCGGTAAGAATCACGTGCCTAGTTCACCTGTGCACACAACATGAATAAAGTTGAGTTAAGTATAAATAGTAACAGCAACTTATTATTTAAAGATGGCTAACCTCTAGTATACGTGAGAAAAATAGCTGAGTAAGTCTATTACGCAAAAGGCTTTCGCACGTACGGGCCAACAGGAATAAAATGCAAGGGATATATATAATAAGTGAAAGAACACTAGCGTTTTGTTAAATTTAAAAAAAAAAAAAAAAAAAAAAAACGGAGGCAATATTTGATGAGGGTTATCTAAATGAACATAAACTTGTATAGGTCGAACCTCTTTAAGATGGCGGCGAGATTCGACCTATAAAGTAAAGATATCTCAAGCCTTGCGAGAACGCGCGAGAATTAGATTGAAGGGTGTAGCTTGGCGCCAAAAAAAAGAAACAACATAAAAGAGGTCAGAAAGTGCCGGCAAAACGAACCGGTAGACGGCAGCCATAGGATGCAAGACAGCGCGACGGCAAAATAGAAATAAGGTATGGAAGGGAAAACATTATTAGATTAGGTTTAAATTCTAAAACATTACTTCCCTGTACCCATGGTTTGTATTATGTACCTAGGTAACCCGCTCATAGAAGAAACGGTGTATCAACAGGATCACCATTATAAACTCAAGATCCCTAAGCGATAACTCACCCTCGAGGGACATACAACACAGGAAGTAATCTATGCGTGAATCAGGTGGGACTTCCTTCCTTCCTCTATAATTTGATGTAGTATAGGTTTCACAGAGGAGGACATGCATTGATTATTTAACGCTTAAGCATAATTTATGGACTCTCGTAGATATTGCCGCCGCTCCAAGCCAGACAATAAGAATCAACGAGGCATCTATCAAAGAAAATAAAGCGCCACAACTACAAAACTGCAATACAGGTAGAATCAGCATGATCTAACTAGTAAAATGATACTAGCTTTGGTATAAATTTCTTGAGATTTTCCTATATCCAAATAAATTCTTGAATATGCACTATTATCTCTGGCAGGCTCAATCTCAAGAGGGCAGCTTGTCACTAGGGGCGCCGTCTATACCAGAAACTGTGGATCACGATTGCGAATAATCAGGTAGAATCCACTATCTATAACTAGAGTGAAATATTAGAAAAAACAATCCCAGGCCATGTCTTTGTAACAATGTACATATATTTAAATCAGATAGTACACCAGGGGGAAGTAAAACATCAGGCTGAGACATCGATAATATGAAGACCTGAGCCCCAGCATCCAATCCTGAATGGTATGTTTGTGGAAAATTAATAGAAGATAAGACACACTCTATATGTGACTGATAAGGAGATAAAGATGGCATACACGTCAACATATTTGCTACATACAGCATGTAACCATATGGAGCCCCTACTCTAGTTCTTCCCTTAAATAAATACCCAAACATGCCTTTTTAGATAGGCACTCAAGCTCCCATCTGCAAGCAATAGATAAGTAGAAATGCATTGATGTAAATAATGAAGTGTTGAATTGGAAAAGAGAATTCTTAAAGTGTACATAATTGTTTGGAAAAAAGTGTAAGATATGTAAATAAATGTATAGGTTTTAGGTATAAGGACACACAGAGAAGGAAACGGTAGCGAACAGCGGGAAGGGGTGGACAATC
Source organism: Lissotriton helveticus (assembly GCF_964261635.1). Classification (NCBI taxonomy): domain Eukaryota; kingdom Metazoa; phylum Chordata; class Amphibia; order Caudata; family Salamandridae; genus Lissotriton; species Lissotriton helveticus. The sequence goes on along the minus strand of NC_136068.1, from coordinate 268,926,976 downwards.
AGCTGGGGGTTAATCGCCTTATAAATCAAGAGAAGCAAAGTTGTATAGAATGAATAGAATAGAAGTAACTTAGGTAGACGTTGAGAATGATAGAAAAGCAGTAAAGAATATATCATTAAAATATCGTTTCTTATCATTATAGTCACGGTTGATGTTGCAAAAGAAATCACAGAATCCCTGAGGAAGGCGAACGGCCGAAACGCGTCGAAAGGAATATATTCTGTGTTTGATAATTGAAGTTGCTTACTGTGTAGATATTTTATTAACTAAGCAAACTGTTTGTGTTATATGTAAAAAGAATATGTACAAAAAATGATGGAAATGGTATATAAAAAGTAAAAAAGAAAATAAGAGTGTTCTCCCAAAAAAAAGTGTATACATCAGATTCACAATTTATATATAAAAAAGTTAAAAAGAGAGAATAATAAAATAAAAAGATTTAACACTCAAAGATACTGGTTGGAAAAGTTTTTATCTCACATTAACGTCTAAAGTTACTCTAAAAGTATAATTACACGTAACCCGGTGTGCACATGCTAACGATTACTAAAACATAGATTACCCTGCTAGGGTTTATCCTAATTTGCAGGGGCCCCAATTTTTCTAAAGAGATATACTCGCGGCAGGTCCGTGAGGGGTAGCGTACAAATTGATCAGAAGGCAGAACAACCAGCCACAAGTGTATCAAGTTATTCAGGGATTTCCTTAAGCTGAGGGCCCTCCCTCCTGTGGTGTCGCTACACGTCACTACCGATCGCAATAAATTTTTCTTCTAATTATTAATTGTAAATAAAAGTGTCCTAAATAAAAATAAAAACAAGATTTTAATAAAATTGAAAAAGTTTGTAAGAAACATGGCAAAATTGCCATCATTCGGGTTCACGGATGAACAATTTGCCAACATGGTAGGGAGCTCAGTCTCGTTTGGAGAGTCTATCACAACAGGCCAGGATCAAAATAAAGAAGTCAACACACTTTTGGGATTAAGAAAAAAATTAAAACGTATTGAACAGCATGGGCAGTTCATGCTCCAATACCTGAAAGCAGGAGTGATACCGCAGGGTTTAAGGGTACGAAACATACCTGGTCTATTTACACACATCAGAGAGTTCCTGGAGCGCTGGTCTCTTATATCGAACCGGTGTTCCAGGGACTATATGATGTTAATAGTAGAAACAGCAAAAGGAATGTTACAAGAATTAGCCAAAGAAATAGCAGAATTGGAAGATAAGATTAAAAAATCAGGCATTTTGGAAGATGCAAAGAAAACACTGGATGAAATAGAGAAAGATGTGGAATCCTATGCAGAATATCTAATAAAGAGAAAAACAGATAAACTGCAGAAAGATATCAAATTCTTTAAGAGAGAAATAGTATATCCGTACTTATCTGAAAATTATTACACTAACAATGATGAAGGAATGGACACCTGGGGGCCTAGACAGAATAAATATGGGAAAAAGGTTAATACCTTTTCGGAATCTTCAGGCTCAGATAGTGAAGGAGCATCATATGATGGAGGTTATCAGCGTGGTAGGCCAAATTCTAGATATCAAAGTAGACGTCCTTTTTTAGGCCAACGCCCAGTGAGACGCACAAATTGGAGACCACAATATCATCAAAGGTTCCAGAATGCCCCACAACAAGAATATCAACACCCAGTACATCAAGAGATGAGCTACGATCAGTATCTGGAAACAAGGAACAATCGCTACTGGAAGAATTAGATCAACTACCCATATTTAACTTAACATCCCAAAGACTATCTACAGATACTATTCAAGTCCTGTCCAAAGGTCTCTCTTTCGCCCCGCATTCGGGGCTTAATAAGTTCGATCTATTTAGAGACTTACAAACCTTCCTAAGAAAAATCAGATTGAAATTCTTCTTCCATGATAAAGACTTAAATGCAGAACAAACAAATCTTTCAGGCTTAAAACCAAAGTCGGTGTTCACCCCAACTTTAGAACAAGTGCCACCTCAGGTAGCTATTTTTGAGCAAATCTTGTATGAGAAATTCACTAACATTACAAACTATGTCCCGAATCCAGAATTCAATTTGACAATTAGTCAATATAAAGCAATGATTAAGATTAGAAATGATGAAAAAATCACAATAAAAGCTTGTGATAAAGGAGGAGGCATTGTGGTGTATGATACGTCACAATATGTCTCCAAAATGGAAATGATGCTAAGTGATCCACGCTTCTATGCCCTAATAACCAAAGACCCAACAACTCAGACTAAAAATAAGATTAAAAAACTGACGAATCAGGCACTCAGAAACGGTGAAATATGCAACCAAGAGAGTGAATATCTCAACGTACAGAAACCTAGGCTAGCAAGCATCTATGGTATCCCGAAGGTGCACAAGGACACGCAAGATCCACCCCTGAGGCCGATTGTTACAACTATAGGCTCGGTAACGGAACCACTAGCCAAATATATAGACACAATACTATGTCCACATGTTGCGAACATCCCTGGTCATGTGCAGGACACGAGACAGATCATAAACATTGTAGAAGAAGTGCCCTACTGTAATACAGCCCACATTCTAGTGACAATGGATATTGTAACACTATACAGTAATATTCCAATCTCTGGGGCATTACACGCCACACATTGGTTTATACAAAAATATGAAGTCCAGTGCCCAACTGTATTTGTCTTAGAGTGCCTGAGCATTGTCCTTAATGACAATGTTTTTGAGTTCAATGGCAAGCTATACAAACAGCAACAAGGAGTCAGCATGGGGGCATCTTGTGCGCCCACCATAGCGAATATCTATATGGCCCATTTTGAATCTCAATTTGTTTTTAATGAGGTGGCACCGTTTTTTGAGTCAGTAACCAAGTGGGCAAGATACATAGACGACGTGTTCTTCATCTGGATCGATAATGAAGACAGGTTAGGAGAATTTCTAAAGTGGATAGACCTATGTGATAGTAACATCAGGTTCACAAGTCACACAGACAGGGAAGAGGTAAACTACTTAGATGTAGTAATAAAACATAAAATGGGTTCTCTTATTGTTGACCTCTTTGTTAAACCCACTGCAAAAAACACACTCCTTCACTATGATAGTTATCACCCTGCAACCCAAAAAAATAGTGTACCATTTGGAGAATTCCTCAGGTTGAGGCGGAACTGCACAAATATACAAGATTATGATATGAAAGCAGCCACCATGAAAGAAAAATTCCTGACCAGGGGATACCCAAAGAAAATCATAAGAGACTCATTTAAACGGGCTCGTTTTTATGACCGACAAAGTCTGCTACAACCAAAAAAAAGTAAAGACAACCCTCAACTGGTATTTGTCACAAAACACTCCAATATAAATGAAAGGATAAGGCAGACGGTTTGTGCCAATTGGCATGTATTAAATGCCAATGTTCCCAAACTAGAAAAGTTGCCCAAACCCATTTTTGCTTACAGAAAGAATAAAACGCTCAAGGACCACATAGTGAGATCAAGAATGGCAAGTAATACAACCATTACACAGCGAGCAATAACAAATATGAAGCCAGTGACAGGCAATTACAGTTGCTCAAATTGCAAATCTTGTCAAAGTGCAATACAAGGGAAAAGTCTCACTTTCAATAAACATGTCATACAACCATCAGATTTAAATAATTGCAGAACCTCAAATGTGATCTATCTGATCATATGTCCATGTCACAAAGGATATGTTGGACAGACGGGCAGAGCTTTCAATGTAAGGCTGACAGAGCACAGGTCAGCGATTAAAACTCAGAAATTAGTAGCCCCGATGGTAAGCCACTACGTAGAATGTAAACACACATCTGACCATATATCATGGTACATTCTAGAAAGAATAAATCCAAGACCAGGATTAGATCTAGATAAAATCCGCAAAATGAGAGAGGTCTATTGGATGTTTCTTTTGGGGACTTCAATTAATGGGCTCAACGCTGAAATACCATGGGAACAAGCGATATTATGATATGAACAAAATGGCTGTAAATATATATGGGAATTACCAATGGGGAAGATGTACCTTCTGTGAATATGTATAAAGATTGTGATAAGATATGAGTAATGGCTCACTACTGCCTGCAGATGGCAGCACTCTAGTTGAGAAATATGAGAGACGTCTCTATGAGCAACACCATAGAGAGGGGAAATAGAGGTCTACCCCCAATAGGCATAAAGTAATTTATATGGACAATATTTCAACATACGTGAACATCAGCATCTTTTAGAATGGCGTTTATACTATCATATACTCACTAAGTATAATAGAACAGACTCTTTATTTTTAGAGCTCCGAGCGAATATATGCTGGTATTAATGGATAAGAAATGCAACAAGCGGTAAGAATCACGTGCCTAGTTCACCTGTGCACACAACATGAATAAAGTTGAGTTAAGTATAAATAGTAACAGCAACTTATTATTTAAAGATGGCTAACCTCTAGTATACGTGAGAAAAATAGCTGAGTAAGTCTATTACGCAAAAGGCTTTCGCACGTACGGGCCAACAGGAATAAAATGCAAGGGATATATATAATAAGTGAAAGAACACTAGCGTTTTGTTAAATTTAAAAAAAAAAAAAAAAAAAAAAACGGAGGCAATATTTGATGAGGGTTATCTAAATGAACATAAACTTGTATAGGTCGAACCTCTTTAAGATGGCGGCGAGATTCGACCTATAAAGTAAAGATATCTCAAGCCTTGCGAGAACGCGCGAGAATTAGATTGAAGGGTGTAGCTTGGCGCCAAAAAAAAGAAACAACATAAAAGAGGTCAGAAAGTGCCGGCAAAACGAACCGGTAGACGGCAGCCATAGGATGCAAGACAGCGCGACGGCAAAATAGAAATAAGGTATGGAAGGGAAAACATTATTAGATTAGGTTTAAATTCTAAAACATTACTTCCCTGTACCCATGGTTTGTATTATGTACCTAGGTAACCCGCTCATAGAAGAAACGGTGTATCAACAGGATCACCATTATAAACTCAAGATCCCTAAGCGATAACTCACCCTCGAGGGACATACAACACAGGAAGTAATCTATGCGTGAATCAGGTGGGACTTCCTTCCTTCCTCTATAATTTGATGTAGTATAGGTTTCACAGAGGAGGACATGCATTGATTATTTAACGCTTAAGCATAATTTATGGACTCTCGTAGATATTGCCGCCGCTCCAAGCCAGACAATAAGAATCAACGAGGCATCTATCAAAGAAAATAAAGCGCCACAACTACAAAACTGCAATACAGGTAGAATCAGCATGATCTAACTAGTAAAATGATACTAGCTTTGGTATAAATTTCTTGAGATTTTCCTATATCCAAATAAATTCTTGAATATGCACTATTATCTCTGGCAGGCTCAATCTCAAGAGGGCAGCTTGTCACTAGGGGCGCCGTCTATACCAGAAACTGTGGATCACGATTGCGAATAATCAGGTAGAATCCACTATCTATAACTAGAGTGAAATATTAGAAAAAACAATCCCAGGCCATGTCTTTGTAACAATGTACATATATTTAAATCAGATAGTACACCAGGGGGAAGTAAAACATCAGGCTGAGACATCGATAATATGAAGACCTGAGCCCCAGCATCCAATCCTGAATGGTATGTTTGTGGAAAATTAATAGAAGATAAGACACACTCTATATGTGACTGATAAGGAGATAAAGATGGCATACACGTCAACATATTTGCTACATACAGCATGTAACCATATGGAGCCCCTACTCTAGTTCTTCCCTTAAATAAATACCCAAACATGCCTTTTTAGATAGGCACTCAAGCTCCCATCTGCAAGCAATAGATAAGTAGAAATGCATTGATGTAAATAATGAAGTGTTGAATTGGAAAAGAGAATTCTTAAAGTGTACATAATTGTTTGGAAAAAAGTGTAAGATATGTAAATAAATGTATAGGTTTTAGGTATAAGGACACACAGAGAAGGAAACGGTAGCGAACAGCGGGAAGGGGTGGACAATCAGCTGGGGGTTAATCGCCTTATAAATCAAGAGAAGCAAAGTTGTATAGAATGAATAGAATAGAAGTAACTTAGGTAGACGTTGAGAATGATAGAAAAGCAGTAAAGAATATATCATTAAAATATCGTTTCTTATCATTATAGTCACGGTTGATGTTGCAAAAGAAATCACAGAATCCCTGAGGAAGGCGAACGGCCGAAACGCGTCGAAAGGAATATATTCTGTGTTTGATAATTGAAGTTGCTTACTGTGTAGATATTTTATTAACTAAGCAAACTGTTTGTGTTATATGTAAAAAGAATATGTACAAAAAATGATGGAAATGGTATATAAAAAGTAAAAAAGAAAATAAGAGTGTTCTCCCAAAAAAAAGTGTATACATCAGATTCACAATTTATATATAAAAAAGTTAAAAAGAGAGAATAATAAAATAAAAAGATTTAACACTCAAAGATACTGGTTGGAAAAGTTTTTATCTCACATTAACGTCTAAAGTTACTCTAAAAGTATAATTACACGTAACCCGGTGTGCACATGCTAACGATTACTAAAACATCACCACCATCCTGACCTTGATTCCATCCACTGCAACTACCTTTTCCGTCATCGACCTCAAGAACGCATTCTTCTCCATCCCCATCCACCCAGACAGCCGATATCTCTTCGGCTTTACCCTAAAATCCCGCTCATATAGGTTTTGCCGAGCCCCTCAAGGCTACACGGAGAGCCCTAGCATCTACAGCCAGGCCCTCAAAAGGCAACTAGACCAAGTCCGGTTACCCGACGGGGTGGTGTTGGTACAATATGTCGATGACATCCTTTTGGCAGCCGACACCACCCCTCTAGCGGTTACCGCCACCATTCAACTCTTGCACTTCCTTGCGGAAAATGGCCACAAGGTCTCCAAGAAGAAGTTGCAATTCTGCCTACCCCAGGTCACTTACCTAGGCCACCTTCTGTCCAAAGATGGAAGGAAACTCACCCCTGATCGAATCCAGACCATTCTAGACACCCCTGTCCCTAAAACCCAGAAGCAGGTTCGCTCCCTATTAGGCCTCACCTCCTTCTGCCGACAATGGTTGCCAAACTTCAGCCTCGTTGTAAAACCACTGCTCTCTCTCCTAAACAAAGACGTCCCTTTCCCACTCCCTTGGACTCCTGAGTGTCAAACCTCCTTCACAGAACTACGAGATGCCCTTTGCTCAGCCCCTGTCCTGGGTACCCCTGATTACAGGAAGCCCTTCTCCCTTTACACTCACGAAAGGGAGGGGTGCGCTTTATCTGTCCTGACCCAGGCCATCGGTCCTAAGCAACGACCGTGCGCTTACTTCTCTGCCACTCTTGACCCTGTCGCCAGAGCCTTGCCTGCCTGCCTTCGAGCTGTAGCTGCTGCTGCAGTCTCTATCCGACAGAGTGAGGGGATTGTACTCTCGAATTCCCTCACGGTACTGGTACCCCATGCAGTCGACACCCTCCTGAACCAAACCAAGACGCAACATCTGACGAGTGCACGACTGACTGGATACGAACTAACCTTGCTTGCCCCCCATATCACCCTGAAAAGATGCACCACACTGAACCCAGCAACTCTGTTACCCCTGCCAGAGAACGACCCCAATGTGCACCCCGTACATGACTGCGTGACTCTTACGGACGAACAGACCAGGAGTAGGGTCGATCTCAGAGACACAGCTTTCCCTGACCCTGACGGGGAGTTGTGGGTGGACGGTTCTTGCATCAAACTCTCCGATGGTACCACTTCCGCTGCCTATGCAGTCACCACGGCTCGAACTGTAGTAGAAACAGCCCGCATCACCCAGCGATCTGCCCAGGCAGCGGAACTGATTGCTTTGACGAGAGCCTGCATCCTGGCAACAGGAACCACGGCGAACGTTTACACCGACAGCCAGTACGCCTTCGGGGTGGTTCACCATTTTGGGCTCCTCTGGAGGGAGAGAGGATACTTGACCTCACACGGCACACCCATTCTGCACGGGGATTTAGTCTCCGCCTTAATCGAAGCTGTCCTCCTCCCCAACAAACTTGCCGTTATCAAATGCCAGGCACACAAGAAGGTGACAGACATTATTGGACAGGGAAATGCTCTAGCCGACATCACCGCCCGAACGACAGCAGAAAATAGAACGACAACGCGTATGTACGTGACCAGGTCACAAGCAGAAAACTGGACTGACGCCAAGGACACAATTAGAGACATACAAATGGCTAGCACACAGCACGAATTGACTGAATGGGCACGGGTGGGATTGAAAGACGATGAAGGCTGCTGGCGGACAAAAGACACGAACAGATGGTTGCTACCTGATTCATACTTGATTCCCATATTAACCATGGCACACTCCCCAGCCCACATAGGATCAGCCCCCATGATCGAACTTGTCTCCAGGGTTTGGCACAATGACAAGATCCCAGATTCCGCCAAACGCCTGGTCCAACAATGCTTAATATGCCTGCAACACAACCCCGGGAAGGGAACTGTAGTACCCCGGGGGGGATTTGGGGTCCCAAACCACCCATTTGAAGTCCTGCAGATGGACTACATCCAGCTAGACAGATGCCAAGGCCTGAAATATGTACTTGTCGTGGTGTGCGCATTTAGCAAATGGGTGGAAGCATATCCGACCCGTGACAACACCGCTATGGCCACTGCAAAGGTCCTGTTAAAAGAGTTTTTCCCCCGTTATGGCCTCTGTCGTGTTTTATGGAGTGATAATGGCCCCCACTTTGTAGCCAACGTTATCCAGCTCATCCTAAATGGGCTGGGTATCAGACAGAAATTCCACGCAGTCTTCCACCCTCAATCTGCTGGGCTTGTCGAACGACACAACGCCACACTAAAGCTTAAACTGGCCAAAATAGTGGCTACGACGGGCCTGAAATGGCCAGACGCCCTCCCATTGGCATTGCTATCGATGCGCTCTACCCCCACCCGACATCACTTAACCCCTTATGAAGTTGTCTTCGGTCGACCCATGAGCGTCTGGTCTGCCCCGAAACCAACGTCCATTCATGACGTTCCGGATGTCCTAATGTCTGATTATCTGTACAAATTGACTGAAACTTTGTCTGTCCTTCATCAGCAGGTGCGGCTGGCCATCCCCGATGCTTCCAGGGGTCCGGGTCACGCCATCCAGCCGGGGGACTTCGTGCTGATCCGAAACTTTCAGCGATCAAAGAGTTTGGAACCCCGGTGGACGGGCCCCTGGCAAGTGCTGATCACCACTCGGACCGCACTTCGAGTGGAGGGGAAGAAACACTGGCTGCACGCTCATCACTGCAAAAAGGTCTCTCCAGCCCTGGCCACGACAGACACCGTCAACACCCAAGAAGAGCTCCTGAACCGGGACCGACCATCGTTGAGCTGCTACCCTGATACAGAGACACTTGAACTTTCAAAACATCCTGACCCCACTGTGCCATCTCGAGAAGGGTATTTCCTGCGTCGAAAGGAGGGAGCTTCGGCTAAGTAGGCCACGGACTAAGCTTAAGAATCTCAGAACGGTGACCCAAACTACCAAGGGTTACCTGGAGAGAAGCTAAAACTGAGTCTGTGGTCCTGCCCACTACCGAGCACCTTGAAGACGAAGATGATGGAAGCGCCAGATAAGAAGATGATGGAAGCGCCAAACAAGAAACCGACTGAGACAACAGGAAATACCCACTACAGAAATCCGAGAACAGATAGACTCCATAGCTCAAAGACAATTGCACTCTTCATCGTAATCCTCCTCTGTTTTCTCCTCATGACTACGCTCTGGATTATGGAAGAACACGCACCTGCTCACGAAACATTCCTAACCACTGCTCAGCCTACCACCACGAAGGAACATTATCTAATTTCGCTCTCTCCTCAACTAAGAGAGAGGCGAAAGGAGTTTTGGAACAACTCTTTCGTGCAGCTACTTCACCAGCACAATCTTGCCACCAACGCCACCAACTGCTGGATCTGTGGGTTGCTACCCCATGCCACTGGACATTCAATACCATTCATCCCTTCACCCTTCTCCGTCCACGGCTCCTGCCTTGCCTGGCTGATCCTCCTGCAAGAGAGCTATACGGAAAATGCCACCTCCAGCAGAGCTGCAGCACATTCTTCTCATGGGGCCGGGCGAAACAAGACAAAGACACACTTCTGCCCGCTGACCCCCAGCGACTCAATCCAAATGGACATTCCGGCCAAAGAACGAATCGAAATGCAGGTGTTCCACAATCCAACCAGACCCACCTTCTCCTATCTGCGGAAACGAACGGCTGCCACTCTGACTGTAGCCCTGACGGTCATCAACGTCACAGGCCACATGTGTGTAGAAGGACTTGGGACACAGCTGGTGGGTCACAGCGCTTGCCGCTTTACCAGAACTTTGGACTCCACGGATCCACCTTCCTTTGTGTCATCCCCAAACATGTATTTCATCTGTGGCACTAAGGCCTACACCTGGCTCCCCAAAGACTGGGGGGGCACTTGCTACATCTCCTTCGTCCTTCCTCCAACTTATGTGGCCCCAGCGAATCACCACAGGCAAAAACGAGCAAAAGACGTTGAGCAAGCCGACTCAACAGGAGCACAGTTCCTCGATGCTATGAAAGGACTCGTCCCCCTCTGGGGCCCGATGGCAAACAGCCGTGCCATCCGACATTTGACTCAGGCAGTCGAGACAACCATGAACATCACAGCGGGCATCTTTGCCAACAACACTGCCGAGCTCCAAGCGGTCCGTTTGGTGGCTCTTCAGAACCGCCTCGTTCTAGATGTGGTTCTGGCGGACCGTGGAGGAGCATGCCGCATTATTGGGGCCAGCTGTTGTACATACATACCGGACAACTCACCCTCAGTGTACAAAGCCATCGAACATCTTCACAGACTCTCCTCGGAAGTTCACCAAGAGCAAGAAGAATGGTCGCTTGGTGGTTGGTTCTGGGACACCATCAAAAGTTGGGGCTGGAGACTGCTCACCATTATCCTGATTCCCGTAGTTGTAATATGTGGCCTATGCTTAGGGATTCAATGTTTGCCACCTATGTGTTCTTTATGTGCGAGTTGTATTTTTCCCAAAACTGTGGACATTGGAAGCGAACACATGAGGGCATTATATGATGCCGAAGTTAGGAATTTGATGAAAATTGACATTGAGTAAGCAAGTCGGCTAGATATGTTGAAAAGGGAGGACTGTTAAAAGTTAGGCTGAAAACCGTCAACATTATCGGCGCCCTCTTGCTCTCCTTAAACCTTTTGTGCGCGTAAAACAGCCGCCATCTTGGACACCATGGCTTCCCCGCTCTCGCCGAGAGCCAGCGCGTCTCTCTCTCTCTCTCCTAACTTCGCTGGCAACCCCCCCCCTGCTTGCACCTGCCTTGAGTCATAAACCCCTCTTCGGCACTGCTCTGCCCCAGGCTCTCATCCTGTTCCCAGCGCGACATCTCCCTGCTTCCCCGTCATGACCTCCGGCCCTTTTTGATGCAAACCCCTTTTCCCCGTGTGCCCGTCTGTCTTCCCCGTTCCCAGGCCGACACCTAGCTCTGCCGATACCATTCTCTTGCCCCTCCCCATACAATAGGAAGCTTCCCTCCTCAAAGGACCCCCGAGATGATCAAAGCCCCCCCCATCCCACGAGATCCGATCGAAACCCGCACACTCCGTGAATCGGCGGAATACCCAGCTGCGCAATGATCATCACCTGTTGTGAACGGGGCGGGGACTTCCACTGTAGCCTTGCATGGGAACGGGCTGGGAAGGGGGGATTCTGAGGATGTCTTTCCGTACATCAAAGTATCGACGAGAATGTGTTACATGTAATAAAGAGATAAACTCGTGTATAAGAGGCCAGGCCTCCGGGATGCAGTTAGAGCACCTCAGAACGATACCTTCTGTCCGTTTCGTTGTGTTCTCCTCCGGAGAGAATAAAAACTTTGTTTCCTGCCTTCCAGTCTCCAGCGCCTGCCTCTTCAACAGTTTAACTTTTTGTGGGTTCAAGAGGCGACATCGCCGGGCAATAATTAAGGATCTTATATTCTGGTTGGTAGTGCCCCCCCAGTTTGTATATTTCCACACGAATTCATCCCTCACAATATTTCCGATCTGCCTTCGTGAAGCCTCCATCAAGGATTCCACCCATGGCGGGAGCAAACTTTAACCATTGTCCGAGACCTGGCTAGTCATGGTTCCCATATTAACAGGTGTTCCGTCGTTAGATTTTTTCCGCTTTACCCCCGCCCTTGTGGACTGTTTGGTTTTATTGTTCTTAACTATACCCTTGTTCTCACCCTCCCCTCCGTGTAGATACTTTGGGTGTGGTTCCCATTTCTATGTCAGGTGCTTGCAGGAACAGCACCAGGGTTCTTTCCAGATCACTGTTAGTTGTAGGCGTGGCCGGGTCTGTAGAATTGCACAGGAGGTCAGGGGTGAGTGACAGCCGTCGTTCTGTTAGTTCTATCTCCCTGGTCACTACCCCAAAGGCCCTCTTAAGCATCCTATGGAAGTCTGTGGCAGGGGTGGGGGGTATTAGCTGGGGCTGCGCTTGATGGGTTACGTTGGTGGTGCTCTACCGCATTATTTACGATTTACTGTTCGAGTTACATAAACACCTCGATTCTCGCGTTTACCACCAAGACCACGCAGAGGTAAAGTGTGCTGGATTTTGAGAGGGGACTCTTGAAGAGGGCAAAAGGTACTACTATAGCTTACCGGGTTGTTAAAAGCTGTCAAACAAACAAAAAATGGCACTTTGGGTCATCTTGACGTTGTCCTCTCTCGAATTGTTGTAGGGCTGACCCAAAACGCACTGGGTTGTTTCTTGGTAGAATTTATTTATTTTATTTATTTATTTTATTTATAAAGTTTTATATAGCGCAAACTAGATCCCGAAGGATATCAGAGCGCTTTACAGGTGACGCCAAGAACAGTTGCAGTTCTAAACATGTCAATCAATCACTACACTACATACCCGCGTTGAGGGGGCCGCTACTGATCGAACAGCCAGGTCTTGAGTATCCTCCTGAAGGTCAGCAGGTCTTGTGTCTGTCGTAGGCTCAGTGGGAGGGTATTCCATGTCTTGGCGGCGAGGTGGGAGAGGGATCTCCCACCGGTGGTTTTTCTTCGGATGCGCAGGGCGGTGGCGAGTGAGAGGTCGGATATGGGGGCCATGTAAACGACCTTGCGCAGAGGCAGAATATAACTTGGACAGCAAGATGAAGGGGGGGGGGGGGCCAGCCCAGTCTCTTACGGTCTATGACAGACCAAGACGGTCCGGTCTTCGCCCAGGCCGAGCCCAGGCACGCCCCGCACTGCGGGAAGCCTCCTGCAGTTTTTATGGCACTAGGCGCCTCCTGGATGTGTTGCTTCCCCTCATCCTGGGCCAACGGCAGAGTCAGCACAAGCAGCGGTAACCCACACTGCGGGACGCCTCCACCGGTTTTTATGGTGCTCGGAGCCTCCTGGATGCGTTGCGGTCCCTTCTCCTGGGCCAACGGCAGAGTCAGCACAAGCAGCGATAATTACACACAGTTTCAGTTTAGGAATCCCCTCTGGGAGACATGCATGTCAGAAATCTTTGCAGTGCCTGAGACAAAAACACTATGCCGGGCCCACATGTCAGTATTTGGAACCAACTAGCAGTTTAAGACACGTTAGCTGCCATGAAAAAAACACTTGAGGTTTACTTCAAAATGTATAAATACATTTTTCTGCATGAGAATGGTACTCTAAAATGCTGGTTGCTGGGACAGTTAGGAGGATGCACTTGGGCTGGTATGGAAGCTGTTAGCGGCTCAACAATAACTGCCACGATTGGAATTCAACCGATTTCCCATCGAGGTGGTTGATTTTTGTGCAACCAAGATGGTGTCCACCCTGCGAAGAATGAAAACCGATGTCTACTATTTGTGAGCAAACACACAAAAGGTGAAGGGAGGAACTCTAGCAATTTGTCTAACCCTCTGGCAATTGCTTGTGGCAGCATTAGAAGTCATGGTATTATATGTGCCTCCTCAAACTTCAAACAAGACATCTAAACATTGATCTTCATCTCTATCACTGTCTGAGATTACATTCCTCCAGATGTAAACTGCGTGCAATATACTCCCCCAAACTCTCAGACTACCATCTGGCCTTGATGTGGAGAATGGAAAGAATATGGGAACCGGTCCAGGCTTGCATATGATCGAGACACCACTGGGACTCTTTGGTGTCAATCCAAAGAGCTACAACTCTTATAACATTGAAAATATATTTGGAGCCATTGCAAAGCCAAGTAACCTATATGGTGCTGATAAATAGTGGGACTGTACGATGTTAAGAACCCTGCTTTCCTTGCCAGTTGACAAAGTGAACGTGTGAGCTGCTGATGTACTTTTGCAAACTATTGTTTGATGGAATAAAGTTTTATTTTTGGGAGAAGTAAAATCACTTGTTGAGTATCTCCAAGAAGCGCAGAGTCTTCAACTGTAACCATGGAGTTAGTAATCTAACAATTTATTACAAAAACAAGATCTCCTAGACAATGGACTGCTAATGCCAATAAGAGTCAAGATCAAGGGATCCTTTACCATAAATAACATGTTGTCTAAGTAGGCCAACATCCTTACTCCAAGCCCACCACATCTGTCACCACCGGTTGTAATGGTTTTGCTAAACATCATGTAGCTGAGGATAGGCTGAAAAAGGAAAGTTTATTGTCTCTGATAATCTGAAAGAATTACAGATGCTCAGAGAAGGTGGAAAATAGGAGCACAATGGGGACCCAGAACACTGATTTGGACCCGGTAATTCCAAGTCTACATTTTTTTTCCTATTCTGGTGACAACCCAAAATAGACAAATGTAGTTGTGGGGATAGCATCTGAAACATTATTAATGCCCATCCGGTATCCCCAATTAGCCATTTCTAAATATGAGTTCTATGCTTGGTTACGCATTCTCTTATAATTTTGTTAGCATTGTGTTCTTGACAATAAAGGGAACC